>NW_026294617.1:130790925-131385925 GCF_007827085.1 Peromyscus californicus insignis | reverse complement strand
CTGGCAAAGTTCCTGGGAGATGGAGTATTGTAAGCACTTGACTGTCTCTCTCCACTTCCCCCTGTGCCTTTCCAAAGCAGGAAAGGAGCCTTACACTTCTATGACCCCCAGTCTCTTCATGCCATTTGATCTAAGAGCTGCACACAAATTCAAGGTAGTCTCAGAATAGTTTTCGTGCATATTTAGGAAGGAGCTGAGAGGGGCAGGGAGATATGTGACCCAAAATAACAGAAGTAGAAACCAAATGTTACCTCCAGCCTTCATCAGGCAGCCATGACTGAAAGGGAGGTTACATTTGCCATTTGTGAAGTTTTGTTTATGATCTATTGTGGAGATTTCTATTGGCCACAGTTTGAGATGTCCCAGGAGATCGTTTATACTTCGTTTAAACACTCGGATGCTGCCTTTAAAGGTCCTGTGAAGGGAAGAATTGTTCGTCAGATTTTGTAAAATACAGTCATGAATCCAAAGAGCACAAGTTCACACACAACCAAGAAGTGCAGGAGTCTTTCCCCACATAGACTGGGAATCTTTACCAGGGTGCTCGGTCTCATGGTGCTTCAGACTCATTTCTGAGTTCCTCAGTGACATCACAGCACTTCTCTGACTTCTGTCTTGTTTTGAGACAGTGCCGCACTCTGGAGCTCAGGCTGATCTGGAATCCACTGTTCTGGCTGGCCTTGAATTCAACGGCAATCATCCTGCCTCAACCTCCCAAGTGCTGGGATGGCAGGTGAGGCACCTTTCTTGACTCCAACCTCTCTGATTATTGTCTATACAGAGAATTTAGCCCTATATGACGTCTGGTTAATGTGTCCAGCTGATATCCCAAAACACTTGGAAAACAGACATTTCAGAGAAGGCTAACTACCTCTGAAGTGTCCTTTCTTTCTCTTTTATTCTCATGTAAGAAAATAATTTTCACATGCTGGGCAGTGGTGGTGCACGTCTTTAATCCCAGCACTTGGGAGGCAGAGACAAGTGGATCTCTGTGAGTTCAAGGCCAGTCTGGGCTACAGAACAAGTTTCAGGACAGCCAGGGCTACACAGAGAAACCTTCTCAAAAAAAAAAAAAGAAGAAAGGATTTTACAGTCACTCTGTAAGGAGGTGACATACATTCTCTACTAGGATCTGTGTGTGTGCCAAGTTAATTCTGCTGACTGTCGTCTGGGTACTTCCTGCGTTCACTCAACAAGGCTGTAATGCTGCCCATCTGACCGAGGAATGCACCCAGACCTCAGCTAGCTGGCTGTGCTCCTCCAGGCTCGTGTGCACTTCTCAGTTCTAGCTTCCTCTAATCTGAGCAGCCACTTTGCAGCATGCTACCTTAGCTACCTCGTCTGACAGGAGAGCAGCTTTCCATAGGAGGTGTCGGAACCATAGCCCCAGAGCGGTGACCCAAAATTGCTAAACTAATGTGTAGAAAACTTGGAGCCAGATGATTTGATTGGTTTCCAAAGTCTGTTTTCTCTGTAATGTTTTTATTAGTAAGTATTAATCACACATATAATGGGTTTTATTGTGGCATATTAACTGCCTCCATAAAACAGTTCTTCGGTTTAGCTAAGACCCTGGCTTATTTACATAAAACACTCTAAACTTGGTAAGTATGTAAGTTCCAAACATTTTCGTTAGTGATAAAAATAAAGACTCATCTTAAACCAGCTTCATAAGTAATAGGAAATTGTTCTGTTGTCCATAGGACAAGGCAGAGAAAGGAGTAACTAGGAGACGATCAGAAGACCGGTGGCCTCATGTCCTGCCAGGCCTCTCCGTCCCTCCATCTCTTGCATTCTCTCTCTCTCTCTCTCTCTCTCTCTCTCTCTCTCTCTCTCTCCCCCCCCCCATCCCCGCCCCGAGTTTCATCATTAATTCTTCCAGAGAAAGTTCTGCACCTGGTTGAAAACAAAACTTGCAGAGCTTTCTTGCCCAGTTTGCACGAATTGTGTCCCAGAAAACACAGTCCTGTCATGTGTGGCATTCATCAGAATTTCCATTTCAGGGAGAGAAGCTCCTGAAAGAAAGGGGTCAGCACTTCTAGAGAGAGAAAGGACTACCCGCTATCTGCCATGCTGAAAGATTAGAGTGAGCGACATTGAAGTTCCTGCCATGCTGTCCCTGACTGAGTGATGACTTCCATAAAGGAAGACACACACTTACTGCCCCTCCCTTAAAGGGAACGGCCACCTCTGCCATTCCCTAACCGCATTTCCTATGACAGACACTGCATCCAGCTTGGCACCTGAGTACACAGACGCCAACCAACCCACTGTCCCGACAAGTGTGACTGCCTCGCCCGGGCGTTCCCCTGCTTCAGTGCTCCCCACACTCCATCTGAAGTCCAGACCTTAGCTCTGGATCCGCCGAAGATGAGTATTTGACTCGAAAAGAGCACAGCGAAGGCGCTAGAGCACCGCTGTGTTCTTGGGGAAGACTTTTCATACACACACAGCATGTCTGTTGTGGAAATGTTCATCCTTAGCAGTCACAAGCCTGGTCCTAACCCAGCACTGCAGGGAACAGGTCTGGAACGCCAAGGTTTCTCACAGCCCTGTAAGTGAAATAAATAAAAATAAGCCAAATCTTCATTGGACAAAAAAAAAAAAAAATTAGTTAGATCTAATTTGTAGACCTCAGCTGGGCATGGTGGTGCACATCTTTAATCCCAGCACTCAGGAGGTAGAGACAGATGGATCTCTGTGAATTTGAGGCCAACCTGGTCTACATAGTAAGTTCCAGGACAGCCAGGGCTGTTATACAGAGAAAACCTGTCTCGGAAAAAACAAGGAAAAAGTAGTTCTCTCTATATTTAGGTTTTTCTCTGCCACTCATTTTATCCATAATTAAGCAATAAAAGCAATAAATATCTCCTTTGTGTCTGGCATGATTCTAAATATGATAGGGTGTGGTGATATTTTATTTGTTCTCTAACAAATAAAACTTATCTGGGGATCAGAGGACAGAGCCAGCCACTAGATTAGACATAGAAGCCAGGCAGTGGTGGCATGCACCCTTAATCCTATCACTCAGGAGGCAGAGATTCATCTGGATCTCTGTGAGTTCAAGGCCACACTGGGAACAGAGCCAAGCATGGAGACACATGCCTTTAATCCCAGGAAGTGATGGCAGGAAGCAGAAAAGTATATAATGCGTGAGGACCAGGAACTAGAGGCTTTTAGGCAGTTCAGCTAAGACTCTTTTGGGTGAGGACTCAGAGGCTTCCAGTCTGAAGAAACAGGATCAGCTGAGGAATTGGCGTGGTGAGGTGGCTGTGGCTTGTTCTGCCTCTCTGATCTTTCAGCTTTAACCACAGTGTCTGGCTCTGGGTTTTCTATTAATAAGACCTTTTAAGATTCGTGTTACAATAGGGTCCTGTTGGGATTGCACAGTACACATCCTTTCACTGGACTTTCAACATCGAGCTGACCCCCAGTCAGGGTCTCCTGGCCCCACAGCCGCCTCCTCTTCAAGACAGCCCTTTATTCTTTCTATGTCTTTGGTTCTTTCTCGTATGAACCATATTCATCTTTATGTGAAAATCTAGCAATTTGCTGGCAGCTAGCTCCTCCTGGGCTGGTGTTTGCAGTAGGGGTAGAGAGGGAGAGAAGGGCGGGGTGTTTGTTAGTGAGTGAGGAATGTGCTATGGAGGTGGCGGATAGCCACCAGCCAGCTCGCGCTGGATACATTCATCTTGTCTTTACCTGAAGCACTTTCTCAAAAAGAGTGTGTGTGCGTGTGTGTGTGCGTGTGTGTGTGTGTGTGTGTGTGTGTGTGTGTGTGTGTGTGTGTGTGTGTGAGTGAGTGAGTGTGGGCACACATATGTGTATAGATGCATATGCCTGTGTACTTACACAAGCCAGAAGGGACACTGGATTCCTCAGAGCTTGAGTGACCTTTTCTGTCCTGTTATGTGGGTGCTGGTCCCCATGATTGCACAGCAATTGCTCCTAACTGCTGTGCCATCTCTCCACCCCTGTGAAGGAGGGGCTTTCAAAGTATTTTTCTGTGTTTCAGAGTTTGAATAGGGAAAGGGGCAGGGGGGTAAGAAGGCAAGAGAAATAAATATGACCCTTACTGAGTGAGAAGAGGCCAAATTCCAAGTGACCTCTCTTGGCCTCCTGCTTTCTTTCCTTTAACCACCACCTGTATGGTATTGGTAACTTTTCCTGTCACTGTGACAGGGCATTTGGAGAAGGGAAGGGCTCATTGGCTCACAGTCTGAGGGGAACTGGTCCATCAGGGTGGGAGGGCAGGATGGCTGGAGCATGAACCAGCTGGTCACATGATAGCTGCAGCCAGGAAGCAGTGATGGATGCTAGTGTTCGGCTCACTTTCTCCTGTTAGTCTGAGATCCCAGCCTGCTGAAGAGAGTCTTTTTGCCACAGTCAACCCTGTTTGGGAACTCCCATCAGAGGTTTGTGTCCTAGGTGACTCCGCCAAGTTGACAGCACTGGCCATCCAACGTCTGAGTGTCACATGTTCCTCCTTCTGCTGTCTGCTGCTGAAGGTACAGAATGGTCGGAAGGTGTGAGGTAGGGAAACCTTTGGCGGAGTGCTGAGGGAGTCATAATTAACCAATGATTGGCCTGGAATCCCATCTCAGCTCGTGGAAATTTTCTCCTAATGGACTAACTTCATTTGGTTTTCCTTAGCCAGAACTCTTTTCTGTGCATGGTTCAGGGAGAAGAAGATGAACAACTTGCAAATAGCTGATTGCTAAGTGGAATGGGAAATTCTAAAGATTTCAGTTGAAGTCCAGGGGCATTTCTGTGTACATCCAAGATACCTTGGATTTTTTTTTCAGTGCTGTGGGTTGAACCCTGTGTGTCTCATGCATTCTAGGCAAGTGTCTGCCAGTGAGCTACTAGTACATCCTCAGCCTTGCTTTTAGACTTTTTAAAAATTAATTAAATTGCCTTATTGAGACAAGGTCTCACTGTGTAGCCCAAGCTGGCCTCAAACTCTCAATCTCCTGCCTCTGCCTCATGAGTGCTGGCTCTGCTTTTGGATCCTTGGAATACACATTTATTTGAAAGAAATACATATTGAAATTATTTAAGGGTGGAAACAGAATGTCATAGAGCTTATGGTAAAGCAATGTGAGGCCACATGAATTTGCAAGCAAGCTTTAAACTCTGTGAGTCTTGGGCTGTAGTTTTGTGAGCTATCTTGGATTTCTGTCTCAAGTGAACTGACACTTTCAGGTATACTGGCATCCTTTTAAAATCCATTTCTTTTTCATATCATTTGAATGTGAAAAGTAGTGTGCATGCAAACATTGGGATCAGGCAAACTTCCTGCAGGGTATCAGATGCCTCTATCAATAGCATTTGACAAACACCTACCGGCCACTCGGGGAAAATGGCTAATGTTCAAGCTAATCTAAGTGACCCACTTGAAGGTAGAGTTACATTTTCTAAGCTGGCCTGGAAATGAAGCATTTTATACTTGGAACCTGGGAAGGAAGGACACTGGTTTGAGAGACCTGCCCCCATCCCCATAGCCTCCTGTGTTTGAACACCCGTCTCCCAGCTGGCAGGGCAGTTTGAGGAGGTTATGGAACCTTTAGGAGGTGGGGTGTTGTTGGAAGAAGTGGGTTCCTGGGGGCAGAGTCTGAGGTTTTATAAACTGGGTCCACTTCCTGTCCACACTCACTTACCTGATCTGTGAAGACATGAACAGGAGCCCCACACTCCTGCAGCCTCCCATGATGAGCTGTACCCCCAAACCCCAGCAAGAGGAAACCCTTCCTCCCCGGCAGGCATGTGGGCCCCGAGGAGAAGAAATGTGATTACTGCACAGGGGAAACATGAGGAAGTGGCTGCCGTTACCTAACCTCATACACTTTAAATTTCTCATTGAACATTAGGGAATTCTTCCAGCAAATGTTGAAAAGCAGTCTGTCACTTAACCGTGGAGGGAATGTGCTGAAGTCCACAATGGCTAGATTGAGTATAAAAATGTCATTCTTAACAAGAGTCAGCTCCAATATCGTGGCCCAAATTTTTGTTTTAGGCCACAAGCCACCAAATATTGATAAGTTTTGCTGACTTATGAGTTCTGTGGATCAGAAGTCCACAGACATTGGGAGACTGAAGTAGAGTTGTTATTGATTGTTGGAGATTGTGACAGTTATTTCCATGATCAACTTGACCGGACTGAGAAATACCCAGGGCAGTTATATGGACAAACCGTGGGAAGAAATACCCAGGGAAGTTATACAGACAACCCATGGGAAGAAATACCCAGGGCAGTTATATGGACAAACCGTGGGAAGAAATACCCAGGGCAATTATACAAACCATAGGGAAGAAATACCCAGGGCAATTATACAGACAAACCATGGGGAAGAAATACCCAGGGCAGTTATACAAACCGTAGGGAAGAAATACCCAGGGCAGTTATACAGACAACCCATGGGAAGAAATACCTAGGGCACAGACAACCCATGGGAAGAAATACCCAGGGCAGTTACACAGACAACCCGTGGGAAGAAATACCCAGGGAACTTCTACAGACAAACCGTGGGGAAGAAATGCCCAGGGCAGTTATACAGACAAACCGTGGATGGATTTTTGAGGTCTTTTAGAAAGGCCTACTGAGGGAAGGCGTCCCAACGGTCACACTGACTTAGCTTAGAGAAGCCATATTGCATCACTCCTGCTCCCTAATGGCAGTTAGGGCTCCCTCTTTAGGAAGTGATGCTGAGAACAGGAGGCAGACACCAGACAGGCAGGGGTCCCCAAAGCAGACATTCCAGAAGCGTCTTAGGTTCTCTGGCCAGAAACAGCAGGAGGGAGTCTTGTCCCCTAACAAGCTTCCTGCCTAAAGGCTGCCCATGAGGTGGGGGACTAGAACTCCAGCCCTGAACTACTAAACCCTTCAGGCAAATAGCTTGGGAACTGGATTTTCACGGTGGAAATGGGTTGGATCAACCCATCTCCTGATTAGGGTCACCTCTTCAGAGCGGGGATGGCACAGATGCAGTAAAGGCCTACTAAGGGGAAATCAGTTCCTTCCAGTCAAGAGGATGAAAGAAACCCTGGCCTGAGTAGAGATCTCGCATTGCAGTTGGGCTGACCAATGACCAGGCTAAGGGACCACCCTGAGGACAGTGGGCTCACCTTAAGTGCCGCTAATGTGATAGGCGGAATAATTAGCTCTTTAATAAGGCAATGTGCCTTTCCTCCCTGGAATCCCTGCCCTGGCGCGGTATTTACAGGACCGTGGTCATTGGCTTCATTAGTATTTTCTGAACTCCCACAGAGCCTACTCGTTCCCTTTTCCTTTCCGTCTCGGTTCGGAGCCTTCTCAGGTGCTTCGGGGTCCCTTGCGCTTTTGCTGAGGCTCCCCTCCCTGCCATGCTGTAGCTTGTCTGCCTCGTGACTGGCTGACCTCTGCACTGCTTAGTTCAAACAGCGTGACCTTCCCTCCACCTCTTCACCATCCTCCTCAACGCAGCTGGTCAGCTGGGTAACTTGTTGCCCTGGGGTTTTCTTTTAAACTCTGATAAAACAGTCCTCAAACTTCCAAAGAGAGGGGGCTGGGGGGGTGTGGAGAGAGAGAGAAAGAGACATGGGGAGACAGAGACAGGGAGAAAGAGAGAGACACAGAGAGACAGAGGCCGAGGGCATCAGTGAGGCACACCCTTAGTGTCTGTGAAGGCTTTTCTAGAAAAGACTGACTGAGGAAGACCACAGTAAAACAGGTGAGCTAGAGTTCCAGACTGAGCAAGGACAGGAGGAGGAGAAAGCCAGTTGAGAACCGGCATCGCTTCCTCTGCTTCCTGGTCTTCCTCCGTCACAAACGGGCACTGACCCACCTGCCATGCCTTCCGGCTCTGACGGACCCTTAAAGTAAACCAGAACAAACACTTCATTCCCTAACATGCTTCTTTTCAGTATTCAGTCACAGCAATGAGAAAAAGCAATGTGGATCTGGAGCTTGCACACTAATGTGGGCTGAGTCAGAGCAGGAATTCACTCCCTTCTCTTTGAACGATGCCCTTGTTGCAAGCCTGAGGTTTGAAGAGGACTGACCAGCACTCACATAGAACCCTGTCTACTTTTCCTTTTCTGTCAAAACCCTGTTTTATCTAGGTATCTCTTTCTCCCCCACATAAGCATGTGTCTCAGAGGGGAGCTGCTCCCATCCCAGGCCTGTGGATTGGCTTGATTGGCAGAAACACACTAGCCCTCACTCATGCTTGGGTCAGTGATGGTCACATGATATAGCTCTGGCTGGTGATCTAGACACAGAGCAGGGTGCTGAGGCAGGAAGGAGTTTCCAGGAGCATTTCTGAAGTAGAACTGTGAGGTTGGGTCCTCTTCTTGCTCTCAGGGCTTCTGTAATCTGGATGTAGAGCCTGGACCCACTGCACCCAAGGAGCAAGCTGGCAGAGGAGGAGGTACAGCGGTGTTCAGAAGATCCCAGGTCTCCATGACCACAGTGAGGCACCGAATCAGCTCGCTCCCGCTAGACTTCCTTTGCAAGATAATAAATTTCCCTATTGTTAACACCATTGGGGTTCTTTTACTGCCAGCCAAATGGACCATAACTGATCAAGCTGTCTCAAGGGATGTAGAGCCTTGGTCCACTCAGTTGCTGAAATAGCTTTTTAGTGCCAGAACTTACAATGATGTAGCCTTTAACTGTTCTATCAAAGACGAAAGCTCCACAAGGCAGCTGAGTTAGGTTTATGCCTTTTGTGAGTGGGAATCAAAGCCAGTCTATGTAATCAGACAGGAAAGATCCAAGCAACTTTGGTGACTCTTACTTTACTGGGGTTAAAGGGACCTTGGTTTCTTAGACAGGCTTTCTGGATAAACTCATTTCTACAGTACTTTTAGAAGAAAGGTATGTCATGGATTTAAACAACGATAGCCCTTTCTCACCCATCTTTCTATCCACAGAGGCTTCTGGCATTTCCTTTCACCTGAGTCTACAGAGAAATCATGTTTGGATTCTATTGCAAGCTCACTGATAGCAAAGAGAAATATTTACAGATGTCATAAAGAAAACCATTGTGGAGACACATGTCCCAGAGCCTTCCCATTACACTCAGAACAAAGAACCACATGTAAGCAACACTTGACGCTTACTCAGGGCCATTCTTAGAAAGTCCTAGTTCAGCCCTTCTGCAACATTGTGCAAAAATCAACAGACTGTTTTTAAGGAACGTTTTGAGGAAATACATTGTTTGTTTGTTTGCTTGTGTGGGAAGAAAACTTCAGATAGGAATGTGCTAAGTTTTAATAAATGAGAGATGTGGAAATAAAATGAAAAATTATGTAGCCGTGAAAACTAACCAACTTGATCCTTGCATGTATAACAGTGGACAGAACACACCCTGGAGAGGAACACACCTCTTTGACTGTGTTAGTGCACAGCACAGTCACGTAAAACAGGGATTCTTCCGGATATTCCCACTTACAGAAGCCCAAGGACCAGGAGGAGCACGAGTGCTGTTCTCTAACTTACAGGAAAGGGCATGAGATCGAAGAGAGGCATGTGAGTGTTGTAACCTTAAAGAAGGATGGGTGCATTTCATTTCCCAAGCCAAGGATGAGCATATGACCCATATTGCACTCTGTTATTTTCTGTGTGTGTGTGTTTGTGTGTGTGTGTGTGTGTGTGTGTGTGTGTGTGTGTGTGTGTGTATAGAGGCCAGAGGTTGATGTGATCATGTGTCTTCCCCTCTGCCTCTCCTAATTTTTCTTGTTGTTATCGGGACAGGATATAGTTTTGTCTACTTGACACAGTCTAGGATGACTTGGGAAAGGAGTCTCAATGAGGAATTCTCATATTAGGTTGGTCTGTGGGCGTGTCTACTAGGGATTTTCGTCATTGTGTTAACTGAGGTGGGAAGACCTGCCCTGAATGTGGATAGCACTGTTTCGTGAGCAGGACCTGGACTGATTGATGAAAGGAGTGAGCTCAGCACTAGCACACCTCATGACGTCATTTGCAATCTGCTTTAGACTGTGGGTGTGCTGTGGCTATTTGCTTCGAGTTCCTGCTGCCTTGATTTCCCCAGACAGACTGTAGCCTGGAACTCTGAGCCAAGCAAACACTTTCTCCTTTAAGTTGTTTTTGTCAGGGCGTTTATCACAGATGGGACAGGAAACTGAGCCAGGTAGAGGGGCTCACTGAACCTGAAACTCACTGATGGGCTAGGCTGCTGGCCTGTGAGCTCCAGCGACCCACCTGTCTCCTCCTTCCTGCTTGTTGCCGTGTCCCTGGTAAGCCCCCACTGACGATTATAATTGATCCTGCAGCATTCTCCCTATACATGCAGAGGGAATGCTTTCCAATATATTCTCTCCCTAAGCCTTGCTTTTCTAGGAGCACAGACCTCCAAATCCCTCGCCTGTGTAAATGTGTAATTATCTGGGAAAGTACATTCTTCTCTTTCTGTTTTCTTTGTCTTGTTTTTATGAGTCAAGGAGCAGAACTTGGTCCCCACCACCACAGGCTGCATCTGGCTGTTTTCTTAGACATCAACGTCTGTTATGTAGAACAAATAAGAAATTCTGGGCCTGAAAACATCCCCTTGAACCCTGGTGAAAGAGCAGCAGCGCTCACAGTGTTGTGATTAAACACTGATAGTGAGGTGGGCCTGGGAATTAATTATGAGCCGTGAAACTGTGTCTGATATGATGAAGGCAAACGAAGAACCATGACTCCTCAAAACAGACTATTCCGGCACACCTCGGACACTCCCGCCACGAAGGAGCTGACAGGTTTAAATGGCTTTTTCTTCTCTTTGTATTAACTCAAAGCACTAACTACTTGTTCTTGTTTTCTTCAATGATTAAAAGAAAAAAAAAAAACTTCAAACAGCATTCCAGTATTTCTTTCTGAATAATTCCCTCTTCTCCCAAAATTTGGGGACTGGAGGGTTAGAACAACAGCCATGGGACCAGAAGAGGCCAGGTGTTACTGCTCCGGCTGCTTGTTTAATGTATTTTTTGTTCTGGTGTCGAAAACCAGGGGCTGACACAGAGATGCTGTGAAGTAACAGTTTAATAACGGCTGGCTATATTTTCAGTCCCCCTTAGTAGGAGCCTGAAAACGGCCCAGATTAAAGGCAGAGCAGTCTCCTTATACCAAGTGAGCAAGTGACTAAAAGTGGAATTTTGTTATTTTTGTCATCATGTGAAAGGTATATGTTGTGGGATTGTGGTCAGTTAACATACAATGAAACATCTTATGGCAGGTCAGTTCTCTGAACAATGGAAACAATTTATAATGTGTAATTCACAAGAATATCGAGGAAGAATCAGTCCAAACAGTTGACCTCCAGCTAAGGACATGATCAAAGTCTAACATTGTTTAATTAAAAGGAAAACAGAGTCAGCTGTCCCTTAACTGCTTCTGTTAATTATTTCAATTTCATGAAGCATGTTTCGAATTTTTGGGCTGCAGGAGTAGACGCTGGGGGGAATGGAAAGTAATCTTTTTGCCCTGGGAAGTCCCCCCCCCCCCTATTTTTCAGGATTTGGTGTTTGGTGTTCTTCCACAGTGTTCTGGACGCCTAACCAGGTCTGGTGAGGATAAAGTGGCAGGCTGTAGAAAGTGCTAACTTTTACAAGTGGCTTTTTGGGGGGGCACTGTGCCTTAAGATTTCAGTGCTCTATTTTATTTTTTAAAGATTTATTTACTTTTTTATTTATGTATGTGCCTTCATGTGTACCACATGAATGCAGGAGCCTTAGGAAGGCAGAAGAGGCCTGGAACTGGAGTTACAGGGAGTTGTGAGCCACAAGGTGGTAGCTGGGAATCGAACCAGGGTCCTAGGGAAGAGCAGCCAGTGCTCTTAACCTTTAAGCCATTTCTCCAGCGCTCCCTCCCCCAACCTCCTCTATTGTCCACTCATTCAGCTGTTGACACCGCCTTCCTGCCTCCCTGCTGACTATTGCAGGTACTCACTGCTCCCATTTCTCTGGAGGAAGAGAAAATAGAGAGAGCCCTTAGCTTGGGCTGAATCCTAACAGTGGCCTGAGGTTGGTATCGTTTCCACTGGGACGTCAGTCTTGTTTGCTGACTTACCCAGTCAGTGATAAATCAGAACTTCGTTTTCTCTTTGCCTCCTTGGAGCAACCCCTATACAGCTTCAGAGAGAGTTCTGAATACAGACGTGCTGTGTCTCAGGACACAAAAGCGGGTACCCTAGTAGTATTCTGTAGTCATACGTGCAGACAGGAAAACCACGAGGAAGACGCAGCATTATTTAAATAGATTCATCTGAAGTTGAGGTGAGTTCTTGGATGACACCCCTTTCAGGAAGCTGGTGTCGTTGATTGATGGCTTTGATATCAAGGCAGGATTTACCAGTGCTGGTTCCTGTCATGGTCTTGTGAGAGTTGTCCCTCCCACGGAAGCTGTGGTGGAGCTTTGATGATAACGGGGCTAACGAGACAGAGGAGGGAGTGGAAGCCTTTGAATTAGGTGGTTTCCATCTTTGGGGGTGAAGCCATAGACAACATTTGGTGCAGCAGAGAGAAGCCAGCCAAGTATTCTTTTGAGGTGGGGAGTTTGGGATGTCACTGAGTTCAGTGGGGGCCTTCTCTGCTGTCTGTGAGTTTAGCTCAGGGATCCGGGGTCCCAGAGAACTTAATGGCACCAGAGCGCCTCTAGCTTGTGGGATTTTGTCTTATGAGTTCAAAGAATGAAATTCTCAGATTACAAACTGTGAATCTTAGAGAACTTTATTATAGACTCCTGGGGAGCCCAAGTTGGGGAGGGTAGTTTTCCTCTATAACAGGAAGGGCCCCCAGGAATGGGGTCCCCTTGGGCGGTTAGTCTGAGGCTTTTAAAAGGACTGTGGAAGAGGAAAGCGGTGTCTACAGATTGGAGCTGCAGAGCTGTGGAGGGATTGAGATGGTGCAGGTCCAAAGGCTAGTTATCTTATCTCGGGCTACTTGTCACTTCTGAGTAGGAACTAACATTCTGCAGCTAATAGATTAAAACCTTTGAGATCCATTAACTGAGCAGACCACTAGCTTTTACCAATCCCAAAGCTTAAGAATGTCATCGATAGTGTCTTAAGCCTGTAGAAATGTGCCTTCTATCTTGCCGTAACCACTTCTCTGGTGTACCCACCAATGTATTTTAAATTTGGTTTGCTTTGTGGCTTTCTGTGTTCTGTAATCTACAAAACTTCATGAAACTGCTTCCACTTCATGGGTCGGGGTAACCTAAATCTGTGTTTCCATGGTCACCGAAAATGCCTCCAGAATAAACTATCTCTTATTCCTTTTAAGAGGAGAGCTGAGTTTTCTGCATCAGCAGAACTTATGGCAGAAGCTGGGGTGATATGCAGAGAGGAAAATGGACTGGTCAGTTCATTTGACCCAATCATAGCGTGTCCAGATGCCGCCATTCCGTTCTGTTCACATCCTCACACACAGCTTCCTGGCGAGGGTAAAACACGAGGGACTGGGGAGCAGAGCTCTTCAGGCCTTTGCCCCTCTGACATGGACGTTCTCAGAACGGCTGCTCTGAGGACCCCGCCCTCCCTGAGCAGTTTCTACCTCCCATCTCATCACTTTCATCCACTCTTCCTGAAGGCGCCACACACGCCAGGGGCTACCTACACCTGACCTGCAGTGTGGCGGAGGACATGCCCTCCCTCTGTTGTCTTCTGACTTTGAAGCTGAGACTGTTTTTGGCTTGCTGTCTGAAGATATTTCTCACACATGTATCTGTTTTTATTGGAAAGGGTATAGCATAGGATCATGTCTTGAAAATGCTAATTAGACCTGGTTTCTGTTTTGAGTAAGGACAAGTGATTTCTTCAGGGAAGAAGGAAATAGAAATGTCCAGTGGAACACTTGGCTGCTCTCAATGTTGTCACTCACAGGAGGAGAGTCGGGTTTGGGTCTGAAATGAGGAGTTTTAAGTGTTTAGAGTCGTCTTATTAAAAAAAAAAGCCAATATCCTTGAGGTTGCTATGGTTACATCTTATTCACAGAGGTAAAACAGCTGAGAAAATGACCTGGGGAAATAATAGAGACAGAAGCCAGTTTGCCAGGTGCTCACTACACCCTAGGTGCCGTGTCTGCTGCTGACCTGTCCTTTAACGAGCACCTCTTCGCTACCCTAACAGCTAATTGTTCGTGTACTTCTCATCTTCTAGAGAAAAGGACTGAAGCCCAGAACTCAAGGCAAGAGCTAAGCGGATGGCCAGAAGGGAGATTTGAAGCTGGGTTGTTTATGATTCCGATGGGTCAGCTGTGTTTTAACAACTGCCCATTGTCCCGTTGCATACACAGCAGAGACCTCACTTCCCTCAGCCCGACAGACAGTTTTGTCTAAGCCTTCCAAAGTGTCATCATTACTCACTGTTGTCACAGAACAGTTAATGTCAACCACATGCCTGGCCTCACGTGAAGCAACTGACACACTGGGTCTGGCAAATGCTAAAATAACGTTTGTCTTTTGAGGTTTTATATCTAGGGCCTATGATAGTGTATCCCATAATCTCCTGGAGATAGCTGCAAGGTGGCTGCCGAAAACCAATGAGTCCTTCATTTCTGCCCTTTTGTCTAAAACATAATTTAGGTTATGGGAAGAGTGGATCCTATGATGTGAGTTTTGTTGAGGTAACACCCAAACGTGCTATTTAGATTTTTACAGGTTTTCAGGTTTAGCTTTTACAGCTTTTAAAAACCCAAACAAACTGGGCGGTGGTGGCGCACGCCTTTAATCCCAGCACTCGGGAGGCAGAGGCAGGCGGATCTCTGTGAGTTCGAGGGCAGCCTGGTCTACAGAGTGAGTTCCAGGACAGGCACCAAAGCTACACAGAGAAATGCTGTCTCAAAAAAACAAGTAAAAAATTAAAAACAAACAAACAAACAAGAGCTACACACACACACACACACACACACACACACACACACACACACGCACGCGAACACACACGCACGCGAACACACACACGCACACACATGCGCACACACACACCTCTCTGCTGTGGGATGTTCTGTATGGCAAATGTGTTGCTGATTAGTCAATAAATAAAACACTGATTGGCCATTGGCTAGGCAGGAAGTGTAGGCGGGACAAGGAGGAGAATAAAGCTGGGAAGTGGAAGGCTGAGTCAGAGAGATACACTGCCAGCCGCCATGATGAGAAACAGCATGTGAAGATGCCGGTAAGCCACGAGCCACATGGCAAGGTATAGATTAATGGAAATGGATTAATTTAAGCTGTAAGAACAGTTAGCAAGAAGCCTGCCACGGCCATACAGTTTGTAACCAATATAAGCCTCTGTGTTTACTTGGTCGGGTCTGAGTGGCTGTGAGACTGGCGGGTGAGAGAGATTTGTCCTGACTGTGGGCCAGGCAGGAAAACTCAAGCTACACCTCTCTCTCTCTCTCTCTCTCTCTCTCTCTCTCTCTCTCTCTCTCTCTCTCTTTTCTTGCAAGATCATTTATAGGTAAGAGGAGAATCGAGAAGACAGCAAGAAGCATCCACGAGAATTTAGCTCATTGTCGTAGTGGGGTGAGGACCAGGTAGGGCAGAGGAAGACCCCTGGTCTCGGGCCTGCTGCTAGAGCTGGGGTCACATCGAGCCATCTCTCCTCAGGGTTCTCCTCCTGGCTTTGGTGTGCTGCCCTGCACCTCATTCTGCGGCTCTGGTCTCCAATGTTTCATTGTCATATGTGACCATGGACCCCTGATGCTTCTCCTGTCCATCACAAGGCCAGCCTCAGGCAGACTGTTACTGTTTTTTCTTTTAAATCTTGTTTCCCTGCAGACAAGATGTTTTGCCTGAGAAATAACCCAGCTGAGTCTGTTCCACGGTGTGAATAAGAATGAATCCACGTGTGGTTTAGGAGGGACTGGGTCTCGGGAGTGCCCTACGGCTGTGGGAAGCCTGTGAAGCTAATGGCCAGATCTGTGATGGGGCCAACCTTATGATCTCAACCTGACAAGTACCGCAGCTAGAGCTAGAGTCGGGTTCAGATCCTGATGTTAGCTTACTTCTGCACTTGTTTTGAGCCTCGGTGTCCTCTTGAAAGGCCCCAGCATACTTGCTTAGTCTAACGCCATTTTGAGCAAGGCCTGAAAAGTACGGGGAAAGTTCAGTTAGAGGACATGGGCACAGGAACAAACAGGGTATCTGCGGTCGGCCACCTGGCCCCAGAACAGGGAACAAAAGGTCAGAAAAACAACTTGTACCCTAGATAAGAGCCAAGTCAGCAGGCGTGTCGAGCTCGGAGAAAAACCACGAACTGTCCTGAGTGTAAACCTGGCCTCATATGAATCGTCCAATCAGAACCCTGTAAACCTGGCCTCATATGAATCGTCCAATCAGAACCCTGTAAACCATGGCCTCATATGAATCGTCCAATCAGAACCCTGTAAAACATGCTTCTTGCTTCTGTACCCGCCCTTCCGCTGCCCGACCCTATAAAAACCCTCCACTCCAGCCCTTCGGCGCGCCAGTCTCTTGAACCTCTGGAGGGACTGTGTCGCCCCGGGTACCTGTGTTCCTGAATAAAGCCTCTTGCTGTTTGCATCTGACTTGTGGTCTCGGTGTGGTCTCTGGGCGAGGGTCTCTCCAGAGGGAAGACTACCTTCGGGGGTCTTTCATTCTTACTAACTAAAAAAGTAGATACGAAAAACCATGAGTGGAATGTGCTTACCCAGAGTGTTACTGAGTGCATGCTGAGTACTCTGTTCAGATCCTTTGTTACTTTTGCCCAGAGTGTTACTGAGTGCATGCTGAGTACTCAGTTCAGACCCTGTGTTATTTTTGTCATTTTGGTTTTGTAGCATGAAAAAGGGAAATGCAGCCTGCTTCTGTTTTAATATCTACCAGTATCAACAAAACAGCTAACAGTGTTAGTGTCACACTGCGTCTCTCTCTGACAGTGTCTCCAGTGCAGCTAGCGATAGAGCTGCGTCACCACGCAGGACTGCGAGAGGTCCCCATCCCACCCCGGGCTTTCTCCAAGCATCCTCTTGTTGCACACCTCAGTGTCCCTCTGCCCATCTTCTGTCCCATTCTCACACTCACACACATTACCTGTCACTTCTCTGAGTGCCTGTAAAACACCGTACTGTGAAGGTAGACTCACATTTGATTTACCATAACTTGCTTCTGATCATTGTGTGTAGTCCCCTCAACCCCCAGGAGTACTTTTTGACTTAAATGTCCTTTCATGTGAAATTACTAGGCACACACTGGTTATCATTTCTGTACAAAGAATTGCTTCTTGGCTACAGAAAGGAATGAGCTGAGATCCATGTGGCATGGACAGACCTCAAAGCCAGGAAGCATGGTGAGAGAAAACAGGCAGAGATTACATGCAGTATAATTTCACCAAAAAACTCTAGAAAAGCAAATGTAATGCACAGTGACAGAGAACAGACCAGCAATTGCTTGAGGTCCTGGGTGGGGTGGGAACTGACTCAGAGGCACACAGGGAACCTCACGGTGATGGTGGTGGGTGTTACATGTTGTATTTATTCGTCAAAACTCATCAAACCATATTACATGAAAGTCCTTGTGTACAAAACAAGTTTCAACGGAGCAGAGCAATAACAAACTACTTTTGATCTGATTGTTTATTTTCTGTGTGTGTGATATGTTTGCATGTATGCGGGTGCATGTACATGTGCGGGTATGTGCGTGTGGAGGCCTGAGTTATCTTCCTCGCGGCTCTCCACTTTATAGATGAAGGTTGGAGCTTTCACCGGCCCTCAGAGTTGCTGTCTCAGGGAGTCTTGCTGCTTGCTGGGGATTCTCCGCTTCTGTCACTCACAGTCTGTGATGATGGGAGGCCTTCACACCCAGATGGCTTTTGCATGGGTTCTGGAGATGTGGAGTCTCACGCTTGCACACACGCGCTTTCCCTGTGGCGCCATCTCACAGCGTTGCTTCCTGGCTTTTACAGCACAAGTTCGTTTTGTCCTCTTGTAAATAACGATTGGGTATTGCCCACATTTTAGTTAGTGAATGTATTCTGTTATTTACTTGTTACCGCAGAGAAGTCAGGCCTGTTGTTTATGTGTCTTAAGAGTAATTTATGTTGAGTATATTATACATTTTCCTTAGGCTGTGCCTACTTGCCGAATTGATTTATCCCGCTTAATACAGGTATGGTTCATTTATCTAGTGACTTTCTTTAGGAACTTCTGGAAGGTTCCCAGCTACTACCCTTTTGTTATGGCTCTTCACCCTTTCTTCTCCTGCTTCAGGGATTCTGTTAGAAGTGTGCTAGTCAGTCTTGGTTTAACCTTCACTTTTATCTGTTTACTATTTCATATTGTCAATAACTTTTCCTTTGGCTGAAATTATTTCCTTAGGTCTGTCTTACATTTTCTTCTCTTTTGGCTATGTTAACATGTTTATGACAATTAATATTATTTTTAACCATTTCTTACTAAACAGACATGTTTCTTTCATGTTTGTTTGTGAGTAGATCTCCTGTGTCCCAGGCTGGCTTTAAACCCCCAACCCTCCTGCCTCCATCTCCTGAGTGCTGGAATTACAGGCATGCTCTATCAGTCAGTTTTTGTGGTGCTGGAGTCTGAAACCAGCACTTCAGGCATGCTAGGCGAGCACCCTACCAACGGAGCAACACCCTCAGGGCCTCGGATTTTTATACTGTACAGCTCTTGTCTTGTGCCTTCTGATTCCAGTTTTAGCCCTTCACATGTTTTCTGAATGCTTGCTCCTAAGGCTCCTTCTCCGCTGTCGTTTCAGGTCACAGAGGCCTGTGTGACATGTTGTGCCTACATCCTGCTTTGCTGTGTGGTTTGTAATTTTTGATCCCAAGTCCATTCGCCACAGTCTTTGTTTACTCTGCGATTCCCATAGGCCTGGGCTTCGGAAGTGGTTTTTGGTTTTTCTCTGCCCGTCCCTAGATGTCCCACTGGCTGTAGCTTATGCTTTACGCTGAACTGCTGTGTTAGCTATGCATCTGGAGAAGACAACACAGTCCTTTGCTTCTAGAAGGCTCTTTACCAGTAGGCCTTGCCCCTTCTCCATCAGGAGGTGGAGTTATTTTCCTGTTCCTCTGTTTGAGATGCCTTGTTCTGTCTGGGACCGGTGAGATGAGGCAGAAATGGTGTGGTGTGTCTTCCATGCCTGACCTCACGAGTTTCCCCAACCTCTCTCCCACTGGCCATGCTCCCTCTCCAGGGTCGGTCATCATGCTGAAGTCTGGGAACACCTGGCCATGAGGAAGCTGCCTACTTACTTATGGAGAACCCATCCCTAAATGAACAGAAGCATCTAACCAATCTTGCCCAGAACTCCTGAATAGCAGATCATGAGCAAAAAAATAATGAGATCTACCATACAGTCCCAGGAGTATGATGTTTACAGCTGGTGATTCTTTACCACCATGTAATCTGGTGGTAGGTTGTGTTTACTCCTCCTCAGTTCAGGGGTCCACCTTTTCCTCAGTTCATCTACATTGGAACACTGCAGTCACTGGACAAGAACGTTCACTCATTACGATTCAGCGTTTTGGCCTTCATGGTGCTGCTTCCTGTGGTCATCGTATGGAAGAATAAATAATTATGCCTGTTCTCAGGTCGCCTTCTGCCCACAAAGCACATAATCTTTTCTAATTTCTGTGAAATCCAGGTCTGATCAAAGATGCTTTGATGAAAGGAAGGCCCCCCCTTCCTGTTATTCTGACACATCAGCTCCTCTCCTGAGTGGAACAACCTCTTCCTCTGCTTTTAGGCTCCACTAATAGACTTCCTCTCCCACAGACTTTTATACTTTTGGACAGGTCTCATATATCCC
Source organism: Peromyscus californicus insignis (assembly GCF_007827085.1). Lineage (NCBI taxonomy): Eukaryota > Metazoa > Chordata > Mammalia > Rodentia > Cricetidae > Peromyscus > Peromyscus californicus. The sequence goes on along the minus strand of NW_026294617.1, from coordinate 131,366,151 downwards.
AGTCTGGCCTAGAATTTACTATGTAGCTGAGAATGATCTTGAATTTGATCCACCTGCATCTACTTCCCAAGTGCTGGAATTACAGGTGTGTACCACCACATTTGGCATAAGCAGAGGTAGGGATTGAAGTCAAGGCTTTGTGCATTCTAGGTAACTGCTCTACCAACTCAGTTGTGTGTGTGTGTGTGTGTGTGTGTGTGTGTGTGTGTGTGTGTGTGTATGTGTGTGTGTGTCTAAGTAAAAGAATACTTATAGAAGTTGTTTCTCTCCTTCTTCTATATGGGTCCTGAGGATTGAATTCAGAATTAAACTAAGCCCATGGCAAGTGCCTTTTACTATAGAGCTGATCCTATTAATACTTATTTTCTCTTTAGAAAAGTTATAACTGTCTTTTGTCTCTTACCTTATGAAATGTATGGTGATTTTGAGCAGAAGTTTACCAGTAAGAGTCCACCAGACAGACCCAGCACATTGTCTTAATGAGGAATAAGGCCTGACTGGAAATCCAGTCATTAACACGTTTTCTGTGGTTGCTTTCCCATTACCGTGGTGGAGGTCATTGTTTATGACAGAGACCACATGGCCTGCAGAGCCTAAACTATTTACTGTCTGGCCCCTTTCAGAGAGAGTTTGCTGGCCCTTGGTTAGGCCACGAGGATCAGACTTGCGTCATGCTTTAACACTTAACAGCTGTGTGATGAACAGCTTGCTGTGAAGGCTGAGTGACAGAACACAGATGGGATATTCCAGAGTTTGAGGGAGGATGGTCATGGCTGTTCCTTTTGCCCTAGTTTAACCTGGGATGTGTTGCCTCTGGTTGAACAAGCAGAATACACCAAAAAATGGAAACAAATTAGAGAAGGTGTAGAAGGCTGCTGACTATTGTGTGGTGTAGGTACACGTGACTATGAAATGATCTAGACACGAGGTTCATTACCAAATACCCAGGATGAACTTAGGGAAACAGAAAATGTTCTCTCTGTGAGCCCTGCAGGGGCACTGTGACCCCAGACAGAATATGGTAGGTTCCTGTGTGCCACCCCACCTCTGCTGGCCTGTGTGAAATGTCCACCTGAAGTAGATTCAGAAGTGAAGACATTGACGCTGCTGTGCCTTCCGGGAAATGATCTCTCAGCTCTCATCAGAGCCCAGCCAGATATTTGAAAATGGAATGTCAGAGATGGTTTACCAGTAAGGACAAAATTAATGAGGGGCCACCTGTAAAAGATGGCGTGCTGGGTCTCAGAGGTGGTGGTGAAGGGAGCCTTCTTCCCACCCGTTTCCCTCACAGGCGGCGTTTAAAAGGAAGAAAGTCATGCGTCTTCAATCAGGAAATTTTTATCCCTTTTAGGATGTTATTAAATTTTCTTCTACCACAGAGACCAAAGCAAGCTAGACATGGTGTTTTCTCCTGTCTGTGCAGCGAGCACGACGCAGCAGCGAAAAGAGAGTGGGAAGAGGGTGCGTAAGGCGCCTGCTTTCTTCAGAGCACGGGGCCTCATTAGTTAGCAAGGAGATGTCGGGGAAGAAGGACAATGCCCCTTTGTCAGGGCGGCACAGTGTCCTGTTTGTTTTTACCCTTGGTGCCCCTGTACACAACCGGGGTTCGCTGATGCCTGGGAGTCTGGATAGGAGAGGCTTGCTTTGAAAAGCGTGAGAAATAATGACGCGGCCCCCGAAAGCCCAGAGAGGCGATGAGGGTGCTGGGGAGAGTTCCTTCTAGTGCTGAAATTTGCTGGGAAATGAGTTAGACAGGCTTGAGGGGGTCGTAACACACACGGATACTCTGGGCACGAGAGCAGAATGGAAAATGTTCTCCTCTGACAGAAGTAAACTTTATGACAGTAGATTCCAAGTTGCTTTTCTTTTTCTTGGGCATTTTTTTTTCTTTTTTGCTAGGTGTCTTCAGTTCTACACATATCTATACAACAGTAAAATGATATAAAATTTGGAAATTCATGGACTTGAGCAAAGTGTTGAAAGCGGTTGCTGTCTCCCAATGGCCTCCTGATGGATGCCACACCATCTGAAGAATCCCTCCAGGGCCGGAGGTCTGCGCAGGGGCGCAATCACACCCTGCTTTGCATTCGCCTTTTTATCTGAGGCAGGGGTCACAATGCAGCCTGTCCTGGTACTGCACTTGTGACCCACCTGCCTCAGCATCTCGCGTGATTGTGACCATGAGCTTCCATGCCAAGCTAGACGACGCCTTAATAAAGCATTCCCGCTCAAGAGCAGCAGCCCATGTGTCTACATAGGACAACCGTGTCAGTACCACCACCCTCGCCAGGGCCCAGTAAGGGGCTGAAAAACTGTAAAAAATCGGAGGATGGAAGGGAATCTATGAAATGCTGGCTTTCAGCGCCTGCTGCTGAATTCAGGAGTTCACAGTAGCCAGGGTTACCCGCGTGAGACCAGCAAAAGGTCAGGCGTGCGCACACCCAGCATGGAGGAGGCGGGGCCTATGAAGCCCCCACCCCAAGCTGAGGTGCTGTTGGCAGGTGATGGATCCTGGTGGAGAGGCCGTAATCTTTCTTTGAGAGTGCGGCAAATGGTAGGTTGCCCATGCTCTGTGGACGGTCCCACACCCACACCCATGTAAGCAACCCTAATGAAACTCAGTAAGACCTGTATCTGTATCTCTATCATCTCTATGAAAGCAGAAGGGGGACAGGGGAAGAAGCAGCTTCCACAAGGAGTGAGAGGGGAAGGGTAGGCAAGATCAAAATTTATTACATGTACGTGAACTGTCTCAGAATAAACAAAAAAAAAAAAGCATTAGACACATTCTTTCTTCCCCCTACCCCCTGGCCAAAACTAGTAGTTGACTTGCATCCCTAGTGACTGACACTTAAAATAAATGGCTTTTGTGTTTGTTTACTTTTGATTATTGAAATGATACATTAACCATTAGGAAACATGTACTGTTCTAAAGCAGTAACATAACAGGGACATGGAAAACGAAATAAATAGGGCAACCAAGATACTGACTTTGTGTGTGTTAATATGCAACAGTATTTCCTAGCTTAAGGCCTTCCTGAGTCCCATCGGATCTGAAGACACGTGGTGCATTACACTAGGCATTCGTGCTTCCTTCCCACAAAGAACCCATGACCTACATAAGCATGAGACTCTCATGGAACGCAATCGGGCATCTAACCAGTATATAATTTACTTATGCTGTCCTGGTCTGATGTGCTATTTGGTTGCCCATGTTACTAACTCTCATGCTGACAGAGCACTTTGTAGAACTGCTCAGTACCCATGTGTTAGACGTGCAGTAATTTGCATGCACTGAGGGTGTGCTGGCAGAGACGCCCAGCACACCCGGGAGTGTGACCAGAGTCAGTCAAATGGCTGTGATGGTGGTGAGGACCCAGGTAACCTAAACCTTAAAAGAACTGGATGTCTGTTTGGTGATGGAGAAGGTGATGTTAAGGCAGTAACCAAAGAGGGGCTAGAGAGGCATCTGGGGGTTCACATTCTAGTTCTTCTGTATGTTCTCTGCCACACCCCTCCCATTTTAGATGAAGAGATAGATAGGTTATTGTCCTAGTCAGCTTTGGTTTTGAAGTGTCTTGAGCACCGATGGGATCTGGGCACATCTTTCTGAAGGGCAGAGCTGAAAGAAAGCTTTGTGAGGGTCCAGGGCATCTCACTGAACAGTATGCCATTGCTTTCATTCAAGACAAACCCTTTTCTGAGTCTCATTTCTTCCCTCTCAATTTCTAGTTCATAATGGCAGCACTTGAAGGAATACCAGCATGCCTGTGATTTAGATGGTCGAGTGGGTGCACGAAGTCTGTGGCACTGAGTACCCTGTGGAAATGCCATCTCAGATGCATTTTTAGAGTGTCCCTGCTTAATGCCAACACTGATCTGTCTTTTGAATAGACCTGCTTTCTAGAAACTGCCCTTCAGCTGACCCCACAGCACATAACACATGACATGTTCAGTGAAATCACTCTGGTCCCCGGCCGAGAAAAGGAGGAAGCTTACTCCCGAAGGGGATGGAGTGTGGCTATTGTGTGACTCACATCAGAGGCTCAGTGCCAGACACACACATCCAGAGCCCAGTGCACTCAACACGTAGGTTTAATTGGGGCTGTGCCGAGAGAGGGTAGCAAAATCAAGTGGCTTGTGGGGCCGATGAGAGAGTGGAAAATGACTTATGTGTAACAGAAAGGCTTTAATTTGTGCAAGAGAAATTTCAGGCTAGTCAGCGAGGGCTATGCTAGCATGATCAGACACTCTGGAGCTGGGTTCTAAGGAAGCCACAACATTCCTCCTCCAATAAGAAGGTTTTCTTCATTCCAAGATGGACCTGGCCAGTCCCGTTCTGTCTCAAACAGAAGAATCCAGGGGGCCAGTTAGGATGGGCTGAACATTCCTGTAGCAGCTAAGGGTATTAGCTTTGTGCCCTTTGAGAAGGGGACAAGCTGGCGGATGAGGGCCCATTGCTTTTCACATTCTCTGGTCCCCTCCTGGGAAAGGTGATTGAGTTTTTTAATGTTCTGAAAATAAGAAGGATGCTTTTTTTTTTTTATTAATTTATTTTGCAATACAATTCAGTTCTACATATCAGCCACGGATTCCCTTGTTCTCCCCCCTCCCGTCCCCCTCACCTTCCCCCCAACCCCCCCCCCCCCATTCCCATCTCCTCCAGGGCAAAGCCTTCCCCACAGACTGAGGTCAACCTGGTAGACTCAGTCCAGGTAGGTCTAGTCCCCTCCTCCCAGGCCGAGCCAAACAATCCTGCATAGGCCCCAGGTTTCAAACAGCCAACTCATGCAATGAGCACAAGATCTGGTCCCACTGCCTGGGTGCCTCCCAAACAGATCAAGCCAATCAACTGTCTCATCCATTCAGAGGGCCTGATCCAGTGGGGACCCCTCAGCCACTGGATGCAGAGATCCATGACTAGGCCCCGGGTGGATCTCTGGGAGTCCAATTAGCGAGAATGAGGAGGGTTTATATGAGCGAGAATTGTTGAGACCAAGGTTGGATAAAGCACAGGGACAAATAGCCAAATGAATGGAAACACAAGAAGGATGCTTTTAAAAAAAAGTGTAACTAAGAAGGAAAAATTACTATTTGGGAAATATGAGCACCCATAACGTGAAAAAGAGAGTTGACTGTTTATCAGTCTTTCAATCACCATTGTCCATACAGCCACATAGTACTAATTTACATAGTCTCTGAGCATGAGAATAGCAGTGCAGGTCGGAGAGGGGCACAGAAGAAAACGGAGAGAAAATAAAGGATACTTAGAGTCAGCGGGTAAATATTTCATTTTAATGCACAGAGCATTTTAGTGGAATATAATGCCTAGGGCTGAGGGAGAAATAATATCAAATTTGGAAATAGTTTAAAATCACTTATTATTTTAAAAGATTTGATTTAATGAAAAATTGATGCAGCTTGTATTCATTCAGCATGTATTTGCAAATGTCTTTTATGTGATTTTCCACTTGACTAAGTTTATTAAGTGTGTGAACAAAACAGTACATTAATCACCATTTCTAATGGTGTGTACAAGGAGTGTGGCTCAGTGAGAGACAGAACCAGGTCAGTTTCCAGTGTCTCCACATGTCTGTAGACAGAGGGTCAGAATGTCTCTGTTCTTCATTTTATGTTTTGGAGGATGTTTATACAGTTGCCAGCCTTGGGAGAAGAAAGGTGTTGCCATCAGGAGAGGGGCAGTTGCCTGTTAAGAAAGGTTTGGCTTCCCTAGGGTTTTTCCCAAACATAACCTACGAGGAGTCAGTGTTTTCACATTACTTTGTGGTGACGGAGTCTCAGGACAGAGGTGTGAGTGCTGACTCCGCCTATGAGGACCTGCTTCAGGATAAAATTTCACACTCCTCGTAAGTCTTGTCAATCACTTTGAGTATTTGCATTTTATTCAGACAAATATGTGAGCCACATGAATACTTTCTCAAGGTGAAATATCCCCCTGGCATTTATTTTTCTTGTTAAATTTTAAGTGGAATGGGGGAAAGATTGTTATAAAAAAATGAAAGGGTAAATGAAGTGATAACACCAAAAGTAGTGGGAAAAGCAAACAGCAGGTGAGACATGTTACACCTTCTACTTTACGGAGACAAATGAGAGTTTTTCATAACTTAACGTTTTCATCCAGAGGCCATATTAATGTGCATATTTCCCTTGAAAATACAGACAAACTGGCTTGGAGGGTCAGAGGCGATTCACTGTCTGTCACCTGCTTCTAAACAAGATTTTATTATGATTCACAAACAGAGTCAGATGTAAACAGCTATTTTACTGTGGAAGCTTGTGAAAAAGAATAAAACAGACTTTGTGTAATGCTATTCAGATCCAGTGCTTACTCTAGATACTGCTGAACTCACCACTCGGAGAGCAGAGTAATCTGTTAGAGCACGCTATTATTTAGTATGTGACTTCTCCCTATTTCCTAATTATAAAGGTGTCAGCAAAAGCTGCAAGTTCAGTAATTTAAATGTTTAATTCTTTTGAAAATCTGGGTCTCAGACAAAATAGATTTATAACAAGATTCTCTTCATTTTACCTTAATGAAGATAAAATATGGGCAGTGAAAAATGGAGATCACAGCTTAAATCATGGAGGCATTTATTTTTAAGTTGGGATGAGGCTCAGATAAACGCATTGCACTGTACTGATAAAAACCTGCTGTGGGTGCTTTAAACAGTCATGATAGGGCTGGAGAGATGGCTCAGGCTAAGAGCAGTTACTGCTTTTCCAGAGGACCTGGGTTCCATTCCCAGCACCCATGCTGCATCACACATCCACAACCATCTGCATGCCCAGCACCCATGCTGCATCACACACCCACAACCATCTGCATGCCCAGCAGTCTGCAGCACACACCCACAACCATCTGCATGCCCAGCAGTCTGCAGCACACACCCACAACCATCTGCATGTGCAGCTGTCTGCAGCACACACCCACAACCATCTGCATGTGCAGCAGTCTGCAGCACACACCCACAACCATCTGCATGTACAGCAGCTGTCTGCAGCACACACCCACAACCATCTGCATGTACAGTAGCAGTCTGCAACAGACATCCACAACCATCTGCATGTACAGCTGTCTGCAGCACATACCCACAAACATCTGCAATGTACAGCTATCTGCAGCACACATCCACAACCATCTGCATGTACAGCTGTCTGCAGCACACACCCACAACCATCTGCATGTACAGCTGTCTGCAGCACACACCCACAACCATCTGCATGTGCAGCAGTCTGCAGCAGACATCCACAACCATCTGCATGTGCAGCAGTAGGGGATCTTCAGCCTTACTGGTGCCTGCACACATGTGTCCATAAGTCCTCACAGGCACACATGCAAACATCATGATAGAAATAAGCAGTGGCCACTCAGAAGAAAAGCCCTGCTGATTTCTCAATCAAGTGCAGAGACCACAGGGGGGAATTACAGCCTATGCCTGTCATAAATACAAGACTTATACTCGATCTAATCGAACTCATCACCTTGCTGATTAAAAAATAAAAACTGAAGATGATCCAGCGTATAACTTCCAGAGCTATTCCTAGATGACCTGATAGCACAGTGTGCAGGAGAAGAGCTGGTCCCACCTGCAGATTCCTCCCTTGAAACCCTCAGTGGCCTCCAGAATGGCGGGCGATCCACTTCTCAGTTTTAAGGTTTATGTATACTAATATCTTGTCATTTGGCATTCTTTGTGCTCTCCCCAGAGCTGAATGAATCAGCTCGACATTATGAACATATAAGGAACAATGTCTCCTCCCTGGGGACTCAGAGAGCTTAAGAATGCATAGTAATGGTAATAGTAATAATAATAATAAAAACAGAAAGTTTGCAATCTGCTTGAGAAGTTAAGGCCACAAACTAAAACTAAAGACAGAAAATGGATCATTACCTAAAGAGATGCTAGCAGATAGGATGTGATTAGCTGAAGGAGGAGAGAGTGTCCGAGGAGGGAGGCTTAAGTGGACATCAGTAGCTAAATTGGAGAGGCTCTGCCCCCAAAGGATGGTGAAATGGACCTCAAACCAGAGCTCAAAGACGACGAGCAGATACACGACGGTCCACAAGCTGAGTTAGGTCTGCAGATTGCACTCGAAGACTTAAGAATAGACTGAACATTTTTAAAGTGAAAAAAAAATTAAAGAAGGAGAGTGTCATGGAATGCACACTGTAGTGTGCTTAAATTTAGTTTTGTTGGCACACAGCCTTCAGCCATTTGTTTATGTCTTTGACTGCTTTCCTGTGGCAATGGCAGAGCCGGGGAGTTGTGACAGAGACCAAATGGCTCGCAAAGTCTAATATTTACTGTCTGCCTCTTTCCTGGGAAAGCCTGCCAATCCTCAATGTAAGAGAATAACGGGCAAAAATGGGGGAAAGGAATGCGTCAGGCCTGCCAATATGCCATGCTTCGGCCGTGAAGGACACACTGAAGGCTTTGAAGATAGGAACCAACTCACAGTAACGAAGTTCCTCCACGGGCTTCTCCGAGTGCCTCCCTGGCCCTTCCTTCTGTGGGCTGTGTGTTGCTCTTGTTCATACAGTAGCACAGACCCACACATAACCTGAGAGTTGAAGGTAATTCCCCAGACATGAAGAATTACCAAAACTCTTTGTCCTTTCCAGAGGGTTTGTGACACCAAGTCATTTCAGAAAGACAAAGAAAAAAATTAATGGTTTCGGCAAGACGCAGACTGCACGACTAGCCTAGCTGTGAGACCCTCTCCTGCAGATGACTCCACCAGCCCCACCATGAACACAGTCTCAATATCAAATTTCCCCCCTAATATTTTCAGGGAAGCATGTCAGAGGGGACCTCCTGAAGAGAAGTGTAGCAGAACACACTGGGGAGTACCTCGAAATAAAGGAGAATACTTTCGGGAAACATGGTGAGGACCACTAGACACGGTTAATAATGGAGCTTTGGAGAAATCCGATATAAACCACTTCAAATGGGAGGCCAGGGCTGCCAGCCACATTTACTTTAAATTGATTATATTTAAAAAAGAATTTTAGGGAGGAATTCTTCAAGAAAAACAAATCTGGCTAAAAGCTACATTCTTCTCTGTAATGAAAATTAGGTAAAGAATATTCATTCTAGACTTTCATCTTTTAATGCAAAACAGATTTCTTTTTTTCCTCTTTAATTCATATGAAAACATATTTTTTGTTTTTGTTATTTGAGAAAAGATGAGAATGTCTATTAGGAAGGGTAGAGTATGGGCTGGAGAAATGGTTCAGAAGTTAAGGCACTTTGTATGCTGCTCATACAAAGGACTGGGGTTCAGTTCTCAGTGTCCACATGGTGGCTTACCACCGCCTGGAATTCCAGGATTAGGGCATCTGAGGCCTTCTTCTGGCCTCTGTGGGCACTGCACATGCACGGTGTGCATGCGTACATGCAGGCCCAACACCTCATACACATGAAATTAAAACAAATGCCAGTATTTTACCATAAACAGGTGGCTGAAAGACACAGCCACATGTCCTTGGGCACAGGTCCACAGATGGACACATGTCGGGGTATAGACATATAGGAAGTACCCACTTTAGGATGGGAAAAGGTGAGGGTGTAATAGTTTCTAGAAAAAAAAGTCGTTTCCTATGCTGACCTGGAATGTAAGAGAATGATTTTCCCATAACACTTTCTAATGGATCTTCCAGTCAGTCCTGATGGAAGTATGATTTATGTAGTGGATGACAAGGAAAATTTTTATTATATCTGGAATTCATTTAGCATCTTTAGATGGGAAAGTTTGAAACCCAATTAAAACCTTAATAAATGACTCTGTTGAATATAAATATATTAAATTAATATGTGTGCAGGGTGAAATTGGAAAAGTTATGAGAGTCTGCATTTTAATTCTATCAGGGAACTGTATTTCATAACCCTGAGAATTACTTGGTAATGGAGCTGTTTATAATGAAACAAAAATGAATTTGAATAGCAGAATTTAGCTCATGACTTCTGATACCTCATGAGTCCTAGGTGTGCTGATATCTCACTGGTGACAGGCCAGGTTGAGAGGGGAGATGAAACAACGGAAGCCAAGAGGAGACCCCAGGACGCCAGTGTCTGGTGTCCTGAGAGTAGCCATCCCCAGGCTCTCATCAGGAGGGGAAGCAAGTATGGTAGGCCCCTTGGAGAAGTCAGAGAAAGCGATGAGAGTCTTTGGTGGGAGGTAATTTTCATGGCTGCAGGTGGGAATGGCTTGGCTGTGGGGTGTGCTGGTTAGTTTTTGGTCAACCTGACACAAGGTAGAATGATCTGGGAAGAGGGGTGCTAATGGAGGAACTGGCTCCATTGTATACTGGCCTGTAGCCAAGTGTGTAGGGCTCTTTCTTGATTAATGATTGATATGGGAGGACCTAGCCCTGTGTGGGTTGGTGCCACCTCTGTGCCTGTGGTCCTGGGTTGAATAAGAAGGCAAGCTCCCTGAGGAGCAAGCCAGTAGGCAGCATGCTCCCGTTCCTCCTATCCATATTCTTAGCTTTGAGTTCCTGTACTGACTTCTCTCAATGACAGGTTGTGATGGGGATGTGGAAGCCAAATAAACTCTTTCTTCCCTGAGTCGGTTTTGGTCATGGTGTTGATCACAGCGAACTAAAGCATGAGGTGGATCACACCTAGTTGGGACATGAAGCGCTATGATAATGTGTTTCCCAAGGGTTGGGGGTTGGAAAGCAAGATGATGCATCTGATGTGCACCTCAGTTGCTGGAATCCATTCACTCCTGTGCTCACCTAAGGCTTTGCTGCCTCATGTGGATCTTGTGGACCTGTTGTAGTTGCTTAGTTTCTGTGACAAAACATCTGTGAAAAAACGTAGTTTAGGGAAGAAAGGGTTCAATTTGGCCCTTGGTTTGAGGGTAGAGTCCATATGGTGTGGAAGTCAAGGCAGCAGTGGCATGAAGCAGCTGGTCACATGGTGTCCCTAATCAAGAAGCAGGGACGCCTGCTAGTATCCAAACCTACCTTTTCATTGTCATTCATTCTGGAATCTTACCCTACAGGATGATGCTGTCTAATTCATGGTGGCTCTTCCTTTCTAGCTTCAACCTGCCTGGAAATTCCCTCTAGACATACCCAGAAGTGCGTTTTCATGAAGATTCCAAATCCAGTCACATTGACAACGAAGATTAACCATCCCAGCATCTTAGAAGTTGTAGACACTAATCCAAGGTTTTCTTATGTTCAAACCCAAGATGATATTCTAAACCCAAAGAGTGCCAAACTCCTCACACTGGCCAACTGGCTGTCGTAGGTAAGATGGCTGACTTCTAAGTTCAACACCCTGTCTGTGGGTGTCTCAGGGTCGAATTAGGTAGAACATCTGACTGAAAGGGGCTTTTGTTTTATTATTAACTTTGGAAACAGGCAATCTTGGATTTAAGTTACATAACTTAAATAGTTAGAAAATCAGATTATACCTATAGACTAGCCCAAGCTATTCTTGATGTTTGGCCCAGTTTAAAACAAAAATAACCTGGCTACACTCTCCTACCCACCCGCCCCCACAAATCTGGCAGCACCTCCATTCCCTGGTAGATTCAGAACCTTTTCTTATTTCTAACCAAAAGCTTTTCTAGGGTAGTTCCTCCCAAAGCCACAGTTGTTAATCCTATTTTATAAAATTCTAGTTTAGGTTTTTCCTAGCATTTCTTGCTTTTAGATCATAGTGAAGTGAACTCCTACTCCCTGCTCTACTTCTTGGTTATAACTTATGAATGTTGATAAAAACTTAACATTTGGAGGCTGGGGGAGGAATAGCAAGGTCAAATGTTTGCTACGCAAACACAAAGACATGAGTTTGGAACCCCAGAACCACCACAAAAACCCAGGCATGGTGGTGCCTGCCTGTGCTCCCACTCTGGGAGCATAGAGACAGGATGCTGCTGACTGCCATCCTCACTGAACTGGTGAGCTCCACATTCAGTGAGAGATCTTGCCTCAAAATATAAGGCATGGCGTGAAGAAGACACTTTGCATCAACATGCATACATACATGGACATGCACACAAATGTACAGACACACAGAGAAAAGTAGCACTTTGGCAAGCATGGATGTGGTGGTTGGGTGTTCAGTTGAAAAAGCCTTGTCAGGGTAGGTGGATGGAGTTAGGAAAACCCTCACCATGTGTGGTAGTTTGACTGTAGTTGGCCCCTATAATCTCACAGGGAGTGGCACTATTAGGAGGTATGCCTTTGCTGGATTGGGTATGGCCTTTTCGGGGGAAGTGTGTCACTGTAGAGGCAGGCTTTGAGGTTTCCTATGCTCAGGATACCACCCAGTGAGTCAGTCGACTTCCTGTTGCCTACAAGCCAAGATGTAGTCAGCACCATGTCTGCCTGCATGCTGCCATGCTCCCCACCATGATGATAATAGACTAAACCTCTGAAACTGTAAGCCAGCCCCAATTAAATGTTTTCTTTATAAGAGTTGCAGTGTTCCCATGAGCTCAGGTCAGCTGTCTCTGTGGGTTCTGCATGGGACCAACCTAGGCCCTCTGCATGTGTGTGACAGTTGTGTAGCTTGGTCTGTTTGTAAGGCTCCTAGCAGTGAGATCAGGATCTGTCCCTGGCACTTAGCTGGCTTTTAGGAACATGTTTCCCATGCAGGATTACCTTGCTCAGCCTTTATGCAGGGGGAGGAGCTGGAACCTACCTCAACTTGATGTGCCATGCTTTGTTCAAGTCCATGGGAGGCCTGCCCCTTTCTGAATGGAGACAAGGAGGAGTGGATGGGGATGGGGAGGGGAGGGTAGATGGGGGGGGGGAGGGTAGGTGGGAGTGGGGGAGGAGGAAATGAGAGGAGAGGAGGGAGGGTGAACTGTGGTTGGTATGTAAAATAAATGAAAAAAAACATTAATGAAATAAAAAAGAGTTGCAGTGGTCATGGCGTCTCTTCATTGCAATAGAAACCCTGACTAAGACGCCATGTCTTTGCCAATCATGTGAGCTAACTGCTCTATCAGCAGCACCCTTCTGAGACACCCAAGGATAACCAAAGCCATTCCCTGCTCCGACTGTGATCTACCTTCAGTGAAAGTTTTCTCTTTTAAATAACTTGTTACCATTTAAAAGTGGCCATTGTGCCAGGAACTGAGGTGAATGAGCTCACGTTTGTTAGTTCATTTAACTCTGCCAAGGCTATGTGTACTACCATACAAAGACTGAAGAGAAGAGCCTTGGTCGAAGTCACCAAGCAAGGGTCACCAGTCTGCTGGCCCTTCCTGGATGTCCTGCAGATTTTCTGGAGGGGGGTGCTCAAACCATCTTTGCCTCTCTCTTTTTGGGGGGGTACTATTTTATTTTTGAGATTATAACTACAAAATTTCTCCCTTCTCTTCCCTCACTCTAAACCATCCTATGTGCCTCCCCCTGCTGCCCTTCAGATTCATGGCTTCTTTTTTAATTAATTGTTATTATATGAATATATGTATGTATTATATATATTTTCCCCTAAATATAACCTATTCAAATCCATATGCTGTTACTTGTGTTTCCCTGGCCTGATGTCTTAGTTAGGGTTACTATTGCTGTCGTGAAACACCATGACCAAAAACAACTTTGGGAAAGGGCAGGAACCTGGGGGCAGGAGCTGATGCAGAGGCCATGGAGGAGTTACTGCTTCCTGGCTTGCTCATCATGGCTTGCTCAGCCTGTTTTCTTATAAAACCCAGGACCACCAGCTCAGGGATGGTCCCACATCAACCGCTAATTAAGAAAATGTCTTACAGGCTTGCCTACAGCCTGATCTTATGGAGTTATTTTCTCAGTTGAGGCTTCCTCCTCTCCAGTGACTCTAGCTTATGTGAAGCCGACGTGAAATTAGCCAGCACACCTGCTAAGACCATTTGTTAAAGCAGTAGCTTAAAGTATGTGATCTTCATCAAACTTCCTTATAAAGTACGTGTGTCCTCCAAGGCAGAGGAAGGGGTGGAGTGGCAGCAGACAGAGTGTCTCCCTGGAGACAGACAGAGCTTGCCTGCAAGCAGGCAGTTTGAACAGGGCTCTATCCTTCCAGCCTCTTTCCTGAGGTTACTCCCAGGTCTCTCAGAGTATTCAATGTTCTCATCAACAACATGGACAACTCCTGTGAACACTTGGTTCCTGTGTGATGGTGTGAGAGCCATCTCATGACCCCCAGTCACTTATCAGCCCATGTGCTTTGCCTGACTCCACGTGGACCAGCTAACTAGGGCATTCTTTACAGTACATGTTTCGGGTGGTAATTTAAAGACCCCTTTCACTACTGGGATGCAGAAATCTGTGCCCTCTGGGCATATCCTTGTAGAAATGAGTGTTCTGTTAGCAGTGTTGGTTTGGGAAGGCAGCCTTTCCTTGCTGTCTGTCACATACAGAGGGCCCACTTAGGACCCAGAGAGGACCAGAGACCTGTTTGCCTCTTGGGTAAATCTGCCACAGTGCCCTTTGTTTTAACATGTGACAGTTCCAGCTGGATGGTTGAAAAGGACCTTCTTAGATTTCCAAACCTAAGAGGAAAGCTAATATATAACTTGGTTGTTGAAATTCTAACCAAGTTCTCCTAAATTCTAAGACTTTAGCAGTGAGTAGCAAAGTCCGGTGTATGTCTCACAGGTAATCAGTGTACACTGTTTCTTTATGTATATCGACATTTTACTAACACCCTTGCAACAGGATACAACATTCACAACTGCATTATGTTTATGTGCGCGTATGGGACACACGCTGTGCACACGCCACATCGTGTGAGGACTGTGGCTTCTTTCCTGAAGACCAGAAGTGTCCAGTCTTTCAGCTTTTCTAGCTGTCTGCGCTTTCCGACGGACAGCCAATCAGTCATGGCAAGAGAAACCCTCCACAGAATTCTGCAGTGCCAAAGGCTAGCCCGGGGCACTTCCAGCCGCTTTCGAAGAATCCTTTGATGGGCCGCACGCCTCTAGCGGGACGGTGCCAAACGCAGCAGCCGCTAACTTTTTGGGAAGCCGCACATCTGCGGGTTCTCTGGTCGACTAGTGCAGCTGAAAGGGCCACCTTCTGTCCTCGGGGTGCGAAGATCCGGGTCTGCTCCAGGCCGGGCTTTGCAAACCTTCATCTGCAGAAGGGGTTTAAAAAAAAAAAAAAAAGCCAAGTAGTAGCAGCAGCAGCAGCGGAGTAGCAGGCAGTTGCGGGCCGCACGGAGGGCACGTGACTCAGGGCGGGGCCTCGCGCGGCTCCAGCCAGTGGCGGGGCTCGGGGGTGGGGCCTGGGCGCGCAGCTCCCGCGGGCCCGGCTCGCTCTGCGGGAATGTGGGCTGGAGTGGTCCCGCTGCGGGGCCGAGGTGCAGCAAGCCACAGGGTCGATCCGTAGCGCCATGGCCTGCATCCTCAAGGTAACCGCTCGGCTGCCGGCCGCATGCGAGCTCCGCCCGCCGGGTGCGCAGAGGCGTGGAGCCCGCCGCGGTCCCGCCGCATCCTTAGCCCGCTCGTCTCTTCCTGGCGTCGGCTTCCTTTTTGTTCCTTTGGCCAAGGCATCGGGGTGGGAGACTATGCAACGTGCATTGGGCACAGCCTCCTTGCCTACACTGCTGCTGGCGGGCGCCCGCCTGGAAGGAGCTGGGCAGGGAGCGCGCGGCGGTGTGCCGAATGATGGGGATGGCAGGCGGAGCAGGGTGCTCCGAGCCTTGGGTCAGGGCAGCCCGCGGCCTGTGGGGGGCCACGGGCTGAAAAGGAGTGGCCCTGCATGGGTGAGGGGCACAGTGTTTGGGAAGAGGAGGAGGTGCGGAGAGCTCGGAGAGCTCGCAGCCTTTGGTCCTGGAAACACAAAAACTTCTGGGTCCACAGGTAGCCCTGTAGGAATGAGTTTTTCTGGGGAGCTAGCTCTAGGTGACAGTGACTACAGTTGGAAACGTTCATCGGATGGAAATATGTGGAACCTTGGACCTCCTTATGCTCTCATGTGAACTCATACTTTGGCTCACGTGTGAACGCGTACTCACAGTCCACCGCTGTTTTGGTGCATTCTTTCACCAAGTCCTGGTTCATTAATTGTTCTGAGTACCTGCCTTAGTTAGCTAGGGTTGAGGACTTTGGGTAGACCTACTTGGTGAGGACCTTCCGTGGGGAGACTGTTTCCAACCCACTGGGAAAGTTCACCTCCCACCCCAACCCTTTTCTGTTTTTTCCTTCTGCTGTTCTTCAACTGCCCAGCCTGATACATGGATCAAAATGTGAGCAGCGTGAAGGTTCCCCATCCCCGAGAGAACACAAAAGTGTGTGGTTTCCAGACAGGATAAAGTGCTGTGTGACCAAGGACAACATCCTAACTCTGTGTGTGTGTGGTGGTGTGCCACAACAGAACTTGATGTAACATCTTGGACCACCGCTCTAGTTAGCCCAAATCTCCCATCATGCCTTCCCGTCATGAAGCAAGACAATCAAACACTTCCCATGACTTTCTTGAGTTTGCTGTTTGTTTTGGAGCACTTTCCAGGACTTGACCAAAGGTGGCAAAGTCAGGGGGACGTCATCTGCTGATACCGCAGCATGAAACTCGAAGCTGTGGGCTCAGCACAGGGTCTGGAACTAGGTCACAGTGCCACCTATATTTATTTGCTGGAGGAAATTGAGGAGCCTGACATACTGTTGGTCATGTCTCCCCTACAGGTTTCTCCCCTGCCTTGAATCATCTTTCTTCCTTTGTATGTATGTGTGTTGGCGTGTGATTGAACCCGGGGCCTCACATATGCTAAGCACATGTCTGGTCACTGAGATATGTCCCCAGACTCCTTGACGCATCTTTAGTGCTCATCCAGGGTCACACACAGACCTGATCCAGTTTTGTACTGGTCACTTCCTACACGGAGGTCCTACCTGAAGCGCCTCCTCGTTGGTCTTCATCCCCTAACCAGAACAAAGAAGAGTGAAGACAGTCTTCTCAGTTCTGGCTCTGCCTCCTCACCTATGTAGCCTTGGACAACTACTTACACTTCCCTGAATACTGATTTCCTCAACATGAGATCAGAGTAATCACACACTTTGTCATGTTGCTGTGGAGATGACAAGAGTAGGGATGAGAAGGACTTTGTACCAACAGGTGTGTGACGTCACTTTTTCCTGATGTTCAGTCATGGCGAATTAGTTAAGGTGTTCTGAACTCTCAGTCTCTTCCACAGGATATGGCTTTTATTCTTTCATAAGTCCTGAAGGGCCAGTGTCCTTGTTTGCAACTCCACTTTCTAGGGAAAGAAACCGAGGGTCTTGAGTTAGGGGCAGAGACCTGCATTCAGACCCAGATCTGAAATAGTACTCACGGGTTAAAACTGTTCCCAGGGGTGACACTGTAAGTGTTTCTTGCACCCATCAGTCCTTGCCACCTTTCAGCAACAGAGTGCCTTTTTCTGTGTGTGTGATATTTTGACTCTGCGACATGGTGTGTAGCCTATAACTATATTGGACCACATTCATGGTTATTCTGGGTTGTTAGTAGTCTGCTGGGTGAGGCTGGACCTACTTGGTCTTAGATGGTCTCTGAGGATCCTCTTACCTGTGCTGTGCTGTCTTTGAAAAGTGGGGAGTGCTGGTTCCGAACAGGGACTGCCAGCTTGGCCTTTTGCATTTGATTTTGGACTCCCTTCTCCCAAAGCATAGGGGAAAAAAAAGGTAGTGTTTATAATAAATTTTTAACAGTGTTGTAGTGAACAGAAAATTATTGTTGTGTTTAATGAAATATTTTCTGCAACATTCTGCACCTAAGTGGGTGTTGGAAACTGAGCCTGGGCCTGATGGTCAAGCAGGGCAGGTTAATAGGGGAACAGCATATGTATTTTATTAGATGTTCATATTCTTCTGTGTGCATATATGTACGTCTTCTCCTGTGAACGTATGCATGTGTGTAAATATATAATTTATGTCTTCCCCGTGTGTGTGTGTGTGTGTGTGTGTGTGTGTGAAATACATACTCAAAGAAGGGGTGCACTGGTTAATAGGGTTTTTTTTTTCTTCTTTCAACTTGACACAAGCCAGGGTCATCTGGGAAGGGGAATGGAGATTGAGAAAAAGCCTCCATCAGATTGACCTATAGGCAACTTTGTGAGTCATTTTCTCAGCTGGTGATTAAGGTGCCACCCTGGGCAGATGATCTGAGGTTGGACAAGGAAGCAGGCCGAGCGAGCCACAGGTGAGCAAGCCGGTGAGCAAGCCGGTGAGCAGCGTTTCCAGTGACCCCTTCCTCAGTTCCTGACTCCAGCTTCTTGCTTTAGTTCTTTGACTTCTCTCAGGGATGAAATGAAATGAACCTTTTCCTCCGCAGGCTGCTTTTGGTCATGGTGTTTTATCACAGCAAACAGAAAGAAAACTCAGATAAGGGGATAGGTCTGAGGGTTAATGTCGCATCTTAACAAAGAGTGATATATTATGAAGACATGGGAAAGAAGAAGCAGGGCTTGGGCTCGATGCTATGGGTGCCGGCAGCCGACACGGGAAAACAGGGAGAATGTGTTTTTGGACATACTTATCATGGTCTTGATCCTTAATGATAAGAATGTTCTATTCCTGGTATAAGGAAGGTACATTTTTCAAATGAGTGCTTTTCAGAAGAATATTTGCAAGAGTGAAATAGCCAGAGTTTCTGAAAAGCAAAATGAAACTTGGAGGGAGTTCGTAACAAGCCCTGTCAGGGCATAGCCAAGGCTGGCTTCCCACCGGCTGCTGGAGCCGAATAGGACCTATTGACCTGGAGCTTGTGTTTTAGAAACATTTCTTTTGTGGACAAAGACTTTAAAATATTATCCAAGAAGATTGTGTCATCCTTTCCACCTATGAGAACCCCAAAGGAGAGATGGGGGTTGTGCTCTCATGGTTGCCCATACAACGAGAACAGGAGTCTCTGAGAGGTAAAGCTGGTACGTGGCAGCTGACGTTGACCTTTAGGGACACTGGACTGTCCTGTGGAGGCACTGTGTGTCCACGTGGAGGCACTGTCCGCTGAGGGCCCATCTGTCCCTGAGTAGGACCCACTCTCACAGAACTGGGATCCTGAGTCATTTACACGGTGGAATACGTGCCCATCCCTCACTGCAAAGACACTGACCACGTGGGTTTAATCATGCCTCTACCTTTTACCGACTGAACCACAGAAAGTTGGTTTTTTTTTTTAATTTTTAATTTACAGTACTGCCCCAGTTTCCAAAATGGGGGTGACCCTGCATCCCTCAAAGGGCCATTGTAGGGGAAGTGAGAATATCTATGTACTGGTTATTCTGCAGGAAATGACAACCTCCGTCCCACTGGGTTCATTTCCTGCTGGCCTTAGGCTGCTCTTCAGTGAGCCCTCAACTCAGCAGCGGCTGCTTTCCCACAGAGTGAAGTCTGCAAGGGCTCCCTACAAATCCCCAGCCTCTAAAGAGAGAGCGCAGAGGGGGTCCATGGGGTGTTTAAGAGTCTTTGGAATTTACTGGACAAGAAAACTAGTTATTTTGCAGTTAATTTGGAGTTATCAGTGAAGCTAAACTTTACATTCTTACTAGCCATTTATCTTCCTGCCTGAGCTATGCTTTCCTTCTGCAGTGATTTGTCCTTATAAATATATCCAGTTGATAAACTGCATCACTGTGCTGCAAAGTTACCAACTTAATATGTTCTCGTTTAGTCTTCTATCTCCGCCCCAGACCGAATCCCAAGCCACGCTGCTTCAGTTTTCGTGCAGAAGCTCTGAGTTCTGCCCTTCACTCTCATTCATTCCAGAGCCTAGCATTGGGTCTGCCTTTGAGTGAGCCTCCCTTCTTGGCAGCTCTTTATGGTTTTTCTGTTTTCTTCATTGTTCTACAGAGTGGAGCTAAGGTGTGGGCCCATCAAACCCTTTGGGGCTTTGGATGCTTATCTTGGCTCTCTGAACCCTGGGGTGATAATTGGGCTTAGCATGACCTGCAGGTTCCTTTAGAATCTGGTTCCTGTCTCCATAGCTTGTCCCTCTACAGTCCAGTCACTTCTGGTCTCCACACCTGTCTGCATGAACCTCACTCTGGGCAGCATGGGGATTATTAGTGTATTGAGCTCTGGGGTCAGACAGTCTGTCCCTGCTGTGAGGACCGAAGCCTCAGTGTCCTTATCTCTGAAGTGGGTATGAAAAAAGTGACCACAAAGACTGGAAAAGTGACTTTTTAATGAAATAGGAAGGTAGCATCTATAAGTCCTTGTGACCACAGCTGTTAGCTGTGGTTTTCATGCTGTTTCTCTGTAGGAAATCCTTTGTCTGACCTCCCTATCTACAAGAGTTATGCTTCTCAGTCAGCATGCTCTCAGGGTCACATCTGGGAAAGTTATCCTCTAGGTTCCTGTGGCTTTAGTGCCTATCTGTGTAGCTGCAGGGTTATTCTACCCTGTCATCAGCTGACTGATCTCACAGGGCAGGGTGGGGCCTTCAGGGGGCCAGCAGCCAGCCAGGACTCACCCAGCATCTTTAGAGGCCCATGACTTTCAGTCTACAGGATCACGTGCTGTCAGGGATGTAAATGGTTAAACTACTAACCAAAGTGTGCAGCGTACTTTGAAAGGTAAACCTGGGGGGTGGCGTGTACAGCGGGTGGGTGGTGGGAGTTACTGCCGGGAGTCAACTGAGAGGAAGCCTTGTCTTACTCGACTTGGCATGCCTGAGAACTGACCTGGTTTTCGCTAAGTGATCTCTAAATGCCTGGTGGACACATAAAATGGTGTCACTGGATTTGTTTGAGACTCAGATTATAGACATGAGCATAATGTGCCAGAAGGCAGCTTGCTGTGACATGGACGTTGCGGCCTGGTGGACAGCAAACAGCAGTCTGTCACTCACTTGGCTTCTCAGATGTTGTCAGTGTCTTTCTTACTGTCCTGTGACTGTAGAAAATTCAGGGTGACTTGAAGTCTGGAGCTGGAAGGGGAGAACAGGAGAGCAAGGAAGAAAGCCGAGGGTCCCTAGGAGCTACCTAGCCTTGTCAGGATCATTTAAGCTCATTTTAATTAGCAGAAAGAAGGAAACAAAGTCAGAACAAGCAAATAACAGACCACACCCTCCAAACCAAACACCTAGGCTAAGAGATAGTGTGGTTCTCAAATGAGGTTCGGGGCCTCTGCAAAGTGTGAGGTTTCACTGAGCTTGGGATGTCACAGAGGCTACAAAGAACCAGGTACGAGGAGCCCTAGGAAGCCCCACTGTGTAAGCAAGAAAGGCACTTCGTCTAATCCATTTGTGATGGCACTTCTGACCACTGCCCAGTCAAAGCCAGGTTCAGGGGCTGCCTGACTGGGGGGATGGCTTTGCTGTGTGTGTTGGTATGCTGTGGGGGATGAGTGTGCTCTAGGTGTGAGGGTGTTCTGAAGGCGAGCATGCTCTGGGGTATGTGAGTGCTCTGGGTGTGTGTGTGCTCTGGGTGTGAGCGTGCTCTGGGTGTGAGTGTGCCCTGGGTGTGAGTGTATTCTGAAGGCGAACATGCTCTGGGGTATGTGAGTGCTCTGGGTGTGAGTGTGCTCTGGGTGTGAGCATGCTCTTGTTGTGAGTGTGCCCTGGGTGTGAGTGTATTCTGAAGGCGAACATGCTCTGGGGTATGTGAGTGCTCTGGGTGTGTGTGTGCTCTGGGTGTGAGCGTGCTCTGGGTGTGAGTGTGCCCTGGGTGTGAGGGTATTCTGAAGGTGAGCATGCTCTGGGGTATGTGAGTGCTCTGGGTGTGAGCATGCTCTGGGTGTGTGTGTGCCCTGGGTGTGAGTGTGCCCTGGGTGTGAGTGTATTCTGAAGGCGAACATGCTCTGGGGTATGTGAGTGCTCTGGGTGTGTGTGTGCTCTGGGTGTGAGCGTGCTCTGGGTGTGAGTGTGTCCTGGGTGTGAGGGTATTCTGAAGGCGAGCATGCTCTGGGGTATGTGAGTGCTCTGGGTGTGAGCGGCAGGTGTAGGCAGTACTCTTTGGATTGGTGATGACAATAGTGGTTGCCAGTTATTGAACAGCTGAGTTGCTCGGCTGGCGCTTAAGCTAAAAATATTGTAACAAATAGTCACCACAGTCCAGGAAAGCTAAGTAACTTGTTCTGGGTCCCCAAGGTGGCAGAGTGAAGTTGACCCCTGGCCTGTGTGGCTGTCAGAAGTCCCTATGACCTTTATTGGCAATAAGGAGAATGGCCTTATTCGCCATCTTCTGTCCCAGGTCACTTGGTGTGATGACTTTGCACGTGTCTGTATTCGGGTCTTCCTCAAGGTTTCCTTTGTGATTTTGGAGCCAGAGGAGGGGGAGGGGCAGAGACTGGGGAGACAGAGGAGGCTGTAATTCTGTGTCTAAGAGTGAACAGCCTCTTGACTTACCCCAATTCAACCAAAGTTCAGCCACATGTGCTAGCAATTTGAGGGGAAGGGGGGAGGGGCTTGTGGGAGACAGGAAGGGGGTGAGAGGGCTAGGGATGTGACTGAGGGAGGGAGCAGGGGTGAGAGAGAGGGTGGTATAGAATTAGAGTAACTCAGGGCCCCTCCAGGGCTCTGAGAAGAGGCCCCAGAGTTTATTTATTATGTTCATTTTTAAAAGGCTCACAAACTGTGTGATCCTCAGGTTCTGTCACTCCATTCCGCCTGAGGTCATGCTGGAAAACCCACAGAGAATTGTGCGTTCTCTGTGCAGCTCTCAGGGTGCTGTGGAAGTGGGGAGCAGAGCTGCCGACCCACCCACTGTTACTAATGCTGATATCATGTTTCCGGGGCCTGTGCTTTTTTTGGTGGGAGGGATTTAGATCTGAGGGTAGCCAAAGCCATTGTTTGAAAGTTACTAAATCTCCCCAGAAGAAAAATCTCTAGCTGTTGGTGAACATTTAAGACAGGCTGGACCTGAGGGTGGACATGCATCATTCTTTTGTGTTTCCTGCTTTAGGTAAAGTGCAGAGAGGCCTTTTGCTAAGTGGAAAGAGTAGATTTACAAATGCTACACGCATCCCAAGAGGCGCATTATTCAGGTTGTGGATAACCCAGCTGTTAATCGCCGGCCATTCTGATGTACACCTTTTATGCACGTTACTGCCAATTAGTACCTCAGTGAGCCAGGGGAGGAAGGAGGGCTGAGTCTCAAGGGTTAGCAGCTCATCACAGGGTCAGTAGGAAGAGGGGATGTCAGGAGGGTCAGGGTGCTTTCACAGTTCCTGCCCGGCCCTCGAGTAAACAGGTCGTTGTGATTTTGAGCAGAGTGAAAGTGTCTAAGCTGGAAACCTTGGCCTAGGACCGCAAGAGACTTTAATAAACAGCAGCCTCCGGGTAGGTGACATTCTTTAAGATCTCCAGCCACCACTTCATTTCCGGCAAGATGTGGAGGGTAGGACTGCAGCATCTGGTCCTTGAGAAAGATGGGGGGAGGGAGCCCCCAAAAAGAGTTGCTGGAGAGAGGGCAGGAAAAGAGGCATCTTATTCCTGGAGTGTTTACAGTGCGGAGTAAAGCCATGTGTGTACCTAGTAAATACAGTCTGCCCTCACTCACCCGTTGTCTTGTGACAAGACGTTTCCCGGTGTGTGTGTGTGTGTGTGTGTGTGTGTGTGTGTGTGTGTGTGTGATCAACACACACACATCTTCTCACTTCAGATAAGGACCCCATGACAGGCCAAAGTATGGATGCCACTGAGGTCCGACTTGGTGAACCATGAGTTTTATTGGGGTTACTCACAGGAATATGGGTGAGGGGTCACTTACAGGAGTAGGAATGACTCAGGGACAGCCATATCACCAAGGCCCACCCTAGTATGGGTGACAGCTCACACAGCTGGGAACGTGGGGCACACTGCACAGCCTGCAGGCAGCTCAGCAGGTTGGAGAGTGTCCTTCCCCGTGACTCAGTTGATCAGACATCTTCCTGGCAGGCTGCTTGGCTGGTCTGAAGAGCCTCTCAGCAGTCATTATTGTTTATTCTTGGGAAGGAGGGGCCTAGTGATTCTGGTTCGTTTCAGGGACTTCCTGAAGCTATTTTGAGTTGCTTACTTCCTGTCTTAATACTTCATCTTAAGGAGGTTGCTTCCCTGGGATGGGATGTTTCGTTCCTGGAGGACACTACTTCATAATACCCTTTCTCCTACTCAGATTTTAGTCTGCTCAGCTTGGAAACTGTTGCGTTTCAAATCTTTTCTGGAATAGACTTACTTTCATTTTAAAGGCTGTTTTATGTCTTAGTGAAGATTGTCTTCTGTCCGTTTCAAAAACTGTGTTTGAGTCTTGCTCTGAGAAGGTTAGGATCGCAGGGGAAATGGAAATGAAGTGTGAGCTGGGGATGAGGATCCGGGACTGAAATCTGGTCGGCTAGTCACTGTAGATTTAAGAACACGAATACACAAATGGCCGTTTTGGAGGCTGCCCCTCTTTGGGGGACAGGCTGGGTTTGAGATTGTGCCAAGCAGGGCAGTGAGTGTCAGGCACTCAGGTGCCTCTGTGGAGTGTGGTGACAGGAAGAGTATGGGGTATAGGTGCAGCTCTCCTGCCTCTGAGCCCCACTCCAGTGCGGTAGTTGTGAACAGCACC
The DNA here is from genome assembly GCF_007827085.1 of Peromyscus californicus insignis. Taxonomy (NCBI): domain Eukaryota; kingdom Metazoa; phylum Chordata; class Mammalia; order Rodentia; family Cricetidae; genus Peromyscus; species Peromyscus californicus. The sequence continues at coordinate 131,341,663 of NW_026294617.1, read as the reverse complement.
GTGCCCTTACACAGCTCTCTCGGTCAGAAACCACGCAGCCAACAGGTCCTTTCCTTCTTCCTGTCCCTCTCTCCTTCCCTCCATCTCCCCCTCACCTTTATCTCTTTCTCTTCTCTTCTGTCTCTCCACACACTCTTATTTTCTTTCACTGTGTAGCTTCAAGGCAGTGATCCTCCTGCCTCTGCCTCTGAATGCTGAGAGTACAAGCCATGCTATGTACATATTTCTGAAGAGACATATTAAAAATAAAAAATGAAACATGTAGAAATTTGTGTAATATATTTTATTTAACCCAAATTATCAGAAATGTCTTCAATATATGACCAGTATATAATAGTTAAATATTTATGTACCTTTGGCATATTCCAAATTCATTGTTTATTTTTCAATAACAGTATGCCTCCATTCAGGTGCTAAATTTTTCTTCGATATTTTTTGATCAATATTTAATGGTTTAAAGAAGCAGATTCATTTATTTTTCAATAACTAAATGGAGCACCTCATTTTTGATTATATATTGATTAAAATGAAATTGCATAAACAATGTAGTTTCTTAGTTGCACCTGCTAGGGTTCATTGCCCAAAAGCCATATGTGGTTACCAACCATTCCTTTTTCCAACACAGTCCCCATCGGGAGGGGCTGCAGAGCTTAGACATTGAGCGTAGTGTAAGGGACTATGAAAAGAGGCCCCTTGGATTGGAACCAGAGGCCACAGCTCATATGATGGCGACATTCTCAGAAAGGGAAGGAAGGCAGACTAGAGGCAGATCATGAATGCCTGACCCAGGGGTACATGTGAACCTTTGTGCGGCCCTTGAGACCTCATCTGGGTTTCTCCGTGTCCTGATCCAAATCTCTCCAGATGTTGTACAGCTGTGACTTCTCCCCAGGGGCTGCTGCTCTGTGGGTGTGCGAGTTAGCTGTTTGGTCTCAGTGTGGTGTGAGCTCCTGCGGGCTTTGAGGTCAGAGGCAGACGTTATATACTTGGTTTCACTGTGCACGAGGCTGGTGCACATATGGGAACAATTTGGATATACAGAATAAACTGTGTCTTCTTTGGAAGTTCCTTTGTGTGTTTGTGTGCACACACATTCAGCTCCACTCAGAGACGGTGTGTGGAGCACATTTGTTCCTACGCGTGTGGCTGTTTCGTGTCCGCCTTTGCAGAGTCTTCCTGCCCCGTATCTTCTTCTCTCAGGTTACAGAATGAGAAGTTGTTCATGAGTGAGCATGTAGTAAGGACAGTCCCTGCTGTTTGCTGAATCTCATCTAGTGCCAGTGCCAGGAGGCCTTCCGGATCCTTCCAGATGCTTATCTTACAGCAGACCATCGGAGCGGGTGGCGTTTGCTCTCATCTGACAGATCAGGAGGCTGTAGCTCAGGCAGCGAGCTCACCTTCACTAACGTGAGCCTGCCAGGGCAGGGCCAGTAGGTCCTGAGATCCTGTAAGAATGACTTCTGCATTTTTAAGGGGTTTAAAAATTCAAAAGAGGAATAAGATTTCATGACACCAGAAATAATGTGATATTCCCATCCAGTGTCCTGAACTCGTTTTATTAGAACATTATTAGAACATTGCTACATTTCTGTTTATTGGTGTCCCGTCCGCTGCGTGTCAGTGGCAGAGTTGAGCCGAGTGGGGGCGGTATCACTCTCAACACCAAAGACCCCGCCGATCTGATTTCAGATAAACTTTGCCAGCTCTGTTCTGAACTGTTTTCCCTTCTTTCAGCACTGTAGCCCAAGGCAAGGGCTTGTGGTTCTCCTCATTAGTTCAGCCCTTGCATGGTAAATGTTGGGGACATTCACTGAACAAGTGTTAGATCAGCCCTTACACCATAAATATTGGGGACATTTCACTGCACAAGAACCAAGCATTCCAGAGGGAGGGGGGACTGGAGCTTAGCAAGGAAGTAACTCTTCGGATTTGTGTATAGGGGCTGGAACTAATGACAAAGTAGTCTTCCTGAGATCTGTAGACTGCAGTGCATTCCTGTCAGGACCCATTAAAGGGTCCCCTAAAGGGCTCAGAACACTAAACGTGGTGAGGACCACCCCAGAATTTCTCCATCTGTCTGTCTGTGTGGTAGAGGCTGAAAACGCATATGTCTGGTGAGCCTAAGGTGTACTGATGTTGTCCATCCCTGGTGGGTTTCTGGGGGTACTGATGTTCATTCCTGGTGAGCCACCGAGGTACTGATGTTCATCTGTGGTGAGCTCCTGGGGTACTGATGTTGTCCATCTCTGGTTAGCTCTTGGGGTGCTGATGTCCATTTCTGGTGAGCTCCTGAGGTGTTGATGTTGTCCATCTCTGATGAACTCCCTGGAGTTTGATGTCGCCCACTGTACTTTGTGAAGCCTTGCCTTGCTACATCCAGTTCAAGCCAATAAGAGCTGCAAACCAGGGATTTGAATCCACAAATCCTCGAGAGGGAATTGATGAGATATTTACATCTGTTTAGCAATTTAAGTCCAACTTGTTCTAAATGTTTTAGACATTGCCTTGTTTGATTTTGCCCTGCCAAGGTCTCTCATGCTGTGGAGCTCTGGTCACATGCATGTTGAAACCCTGTGCTCTTGTGCCCAGCATGCGGAGCTGGAACAGAAATCCACCCTTCTCTGTGCCGTTCCTCACTCACCCTTCTCAGGAAAACCAGTCTATGGTGACTATAAGCCATGGGATTTCATTTCTGCTGTTTGTCGACTCCCTTCTTGTCTTGCCCCCCCCCCCCCCTTCCTCTTGTTTACCACTTCTGTAGTGAGATGTGCTGGCTCTGGTGATAAAAGTTAGTGTTCTAGCCGGGCGGTGGTGGCGCACGCCTTTAATCCCAGCACTCGGGAGGCAGAGCCAGGCGGATCTCTGTGAGTTCGAGGCCAGCCTGGGCTACCAAGTGAGTCCCAGGAAAGGCGCAAAGCTACTCAGAGAAACCCTGTCTCGAAAAACCAAAAAAAAAAAAAAAAAAAAAAAAAAAAAAAAAAAAGTTAGTGTTCTGCCGGAGTTTGCTGTTGTAATTATGACCCAGTCAGTTTCATGTTTAAAAAGTCATTATCTAGGGATTAGGAATAGGGAGAGCGAAGACTGGGGAGCGGTGATAACTTTGAACTTTCCAAGTTGGCTATTCGCAGCCTCATTTGAGATTTTCAATAAGTAACAGAAAGCCTTGGGAACCACTGTGCTGGTCTCTCAGGCTTTTCTTGGTGTAGAGCAAGAAACAGCTCTCCAGACTTTTCCATCCACTGTCTCCTGACTCCTGGGCCTTCTGTTTCGTGGCTCATTTTTCTACTGAGCCTCATCGCATCTCTGGCCTCCCTGCCCAGGTGTTGTAGGAGTCATTAGCTAAAGGTTGAAGGGAGCATTGTCTCCACCCTAGGGCAGAGAAGCGTGTAGAACTCCATTAACAGGGAAATAAAACAGTCTTGCAAAGTCCAAGGGTCGCATTTGAGGTTATCTGGGAAATGTGAGTCGTCATTCTCATGCCCCAAATGATTGGTCCTGCGTGCGTGACCGCCAGATGTCACCTCTCAGAACTGTTCCATGTAGGTGGCTGACCTGACTCTTTCCTCGCTGACCTTCTCAGGCCTGCAGCCTCCCTTGAGGTAGAGTCCTGAAGCGTCGTTGCTGTACTGCTTTTCCTTACAGTTCTGTCAGCTGTGTGAGGAACATCCCTCCCTGGTCTGTGGTTTATGTGGCCTCATTGTGGTTCTTTGGCTGGTTTAATGCCAGTTTAGTTCTGCCAAGCTGCTTAGCCTCAGCCCGCCTGGTTGCTGGCCTGATCTGAGCCAAGATTTCTGCATGTGATGTCTACATGTGATGTCTACATGTGATGTCTGCATGTGATGTCTAACATGTGATGTCTAACATGTGATGTCTGCATGTGATATCTACATATGATGTCTACATGTGATGTCTAACATGTGATGTCTGCATGTGATGTCTGCATGTGATGTCTAACATGCGATGTCTAACATGTGATGTCTGCATGTGATATCTACATGTGATGTCTACATGTGATGTCTACATGTGATGTCTAACATGTGATGTCTAACATGTGATGTCTGTATGTGATGTCTGCATGTGATGTCTACATGTGATGTCTAACATTTTAATGATTTGAAGTTTGCTTTTTTCTCTTCCATTTTTGACCAAGGGCATTAAAACAGTTATTAAAAGAAAGAGCCTCCACTTTGTATGCTAAACTAAAAAGTTAATTTAAAAAAGAAATGGTATCCAAAGGCTACCACTTTAGGTTCCTCTATTAGAGTTAACAATTGAGATTCACTGTATGTCATTCCATTTGTGTGTGTGTGTGTGTGTGTGTGTGTGTGTGTGTGTACGTATGCTTGTGCATGCGTGGTGTTAAAAGGGTCTGTGTAGACTTTTTTCCCCACATAATTTTAGCAAGTAGAGGTGTGTGACAAGAAAATGTACTTTTCATGAACTCAGTCTCCACGTACTGTGAATGAGAGGAGGAAGGTGGATGGTAGGGGATGAAGGAGCAGCAAAAAGCCTGATTCTGTTCTGAGGGAGCGTGGGGTCTGTGAAAGTAACCCCGCTTGAAGCACTCACTGAGTGCTTGCAGGGGTTGGGCTTTGTATTCGGGCCTCGCTGGAACTCTGAAGGTGGGCACAGTGATAAAGCCCATGTGGACGAAGACAGTGAGGTTGGTGGAGAGGTAAGCTCTGTCAAGGTTTACTAGCAGAATTGGAGCTAAGATTTGAATCCAAATAGAATGTAATTTTGCTAAGTGGGGATGACAGTACACCTGTCATCTCAGCTCTTGGGAGGCTGAAGCAGGAGGATTTCCATAAGTTTCAGGCAGCCTGTGTTGCCCAGTGAGTTCTAGGACAATCCGTGCTACGTGGAAAGACTTTGTTTAAAAAAAAAAGAAAGAAAGAAAAGAAAAGGATAGCTTTAAGGTTACAGAGACAAACGCATTGTAATTTCCTACAACAAAAATAACTTTAACAGTAAAGTAACATCAGCAAATACTTTCTGACCAGTCAGAATAGGGTAGTTGCCACATCTAAGATACGCATATCATACCCTCTAATGTTCAATTTTAGAAAACAAACTCCACTTTTTTTTAATAACTATCTGTGCAGAAACAAGGCTGAGAGAACACCTGCCTTCTTCGCCCTGAGTCCTTTGCCGGGTGAGTTGAGAAGCAAGGGCACAGTGCTTTTCAAGAGTCAGTCCTAGTGTGTAGTGTGTATGGAAAGGCCAGGCACTATTTTCAGTGCTTAGCGTTATTGTTATGTTGTTACTGGTGTTCAACGTCTACTTTACAGAAAAGGACATAGGCAGAGAGTGGGTAAGATCACGAAACAGTTTGGTAGCGGAGAGATTGGAACACAGGTGTCTGACTCGAGGATCTGAGTGTCTCACACACACATGCACACCGCTGTCTCTTTTCTGTGTATGTCTGTGTCTCTGTCTGTCTGTCTGTCTGTCTGTCTGTCTTGTCTTTCTCACCCCCGCTCAGAAGGTTTGCCTCCCAGCATCAGGTCTAGCTGCTTCAGAGAAGCTGTGGGCATGGCAGACGTAGCTTGATTTTTAACTTCAGGTAAACTGATGTTACATCCTTTGAAGGATTCTCAAGATGTTTCGGATCAGATCACACTTAGGAAGACACAGGTCATGCTGCACCTGGTGTACTTAATTTCCTCACAGAGACGGTCTTTGAGCTTGAGCTGGGTCATTCCGACTGGGCAGGCTGTGCGGGTGTTTTTCCCTGTCCTCCCCTGTGAGTGCCACGAAATAGCCAGGGAGACATTTCAAGAAGTTTGGGTCCTGGCACTCTGTTTAAACCGTTTGGTGGCTTTCCATTCTGCTCTGCACAAAAGCAGAGTTGCACAGGTTTCCTGAGCTTGCCCTTTCCTTCCACATTAGACAGCGTCCACGTACTCCTTCCCTGCTCTGTAGACGTTACTCCCCTGCCTTGCCCCTCTGCTTGCCAGTCCCTTGCTGAGTCAAGTCTCCCTCAGATGCTGCTCCCTGTCTGCCCTGTCTGCCCCAGGTTCTTATGGAAGCCCTCTTTCCACCTTTTAAGACCCCATGGAGACTCGCGTCTTTGCTGATCATGCTAATGAAATACGTGTCTTCCTGACACTCCCTATCACGCCTCCCCATCTAGGAATGCCCACAGCATTTGCTTTTACTTGTGTATTTCTCAGCCTGACGACAGGAAGGTCAGGGTTCATAGTGGTTTAGTTCATCGCTTAGCACCTGGTGAGACGGAGCCTGCCGACGCAGGAGTGATGCGAAGAGTGGATTTCAGGCAGAATAGAAGATACGGTGGGTTGAAGGAACAGGACGTTTTGGGAGACAGTGGAGAGTGTGGTTGTCTGGCGCTGAGCTTGTTTGGAGAGCTGGAAGAGATGAACACTTGGTGCCAGATCCTGTTCTCATGTTCTGTGGAGTGTAGACTTGGGCAGTCAACAGTGGTGGAGAGATTACTAGATCCAGGCAGTCCTGACTGGGAGAACACTGTCTCACTGCCTTCTCTAGCGCTTGGTCTGTGGGACGAGCCGGGTTCTTCCCTCCAGGAGTGACTTATCCCACCTGTGATTTCACCACAGCAAGGACACAAGAGCACCACTTATGTTAAACTTCAAAACACCAAAACTAATCTAGGCCAAGCACAGAGGTGTGCTCGTGTGTGCAGAGCATGGAACTGTGTGTTACGGCCAATGAGCTGAGCCTGAGCACTTCCTGCAAGCATGGCCCTACTTCTGCCTCACACTGTTGGATTTCCCATTCACTGCAGGGAGTCTTAGTGTTGGGCATTATTGCCCAGTCCGTCGGGTGAGTCTTTGTGGACTCTTCGATGTTTGGTAGCTCTGACTCCGCTTGCTTTTCAGGAGGGTGCTGGGCAACTGTCTTCGAGCCCTGCTGGGAAGGGTAATGTTATTGTCCTCCAAGTAGCTAGTGTTTATTGTTCGCCTTCTATGTGGATTCCTGGAGACATGCAGCATGGCTCCACTTTTCCCGGGACCTCTTTCCATCCGGGCAGGTGCAGGAAGGTGCAGATCACTCTGCGGGAGGGTCTTCTCCCTTTAGCTATTCCTTCTGGGAAATAACCTTGCAAACTGCCCAGAGTCAAGTCTCTTAATAGATTCCCGATCCAATTAAGTTGACATTCTGAGCTAACCACCGCAGAAGGTGAACTGAGATGGAGGTGAAAAGCCACGGCCTCGGTTTGAGGAAAAGACACTTCCCACTCTGCAGTCAGAGGCCAGTGTTGAGGAAGCTCAGCCCTTCTCTCCAGTGGGTGACAGAGATCGGTGACAGTCAGTCTCACGTCTCTGACTCAGAACACCCTGCTTCTAACCTTTTGTTCTTCACGTTGTTGTGAGGTATCCACCAGAGAAGAGCACCTGGACACAGGTCAAGCCAATAGACAGTCTTTATTAGCCGTCTGGTGACTACACTGGTTGTTCGGTACCTGAGTGCCGTCCCAAGCCTTTCTAGGGTGGGCATTTAAACACACACAAAACACATCCTGGGTTGACACCCTTCAGAAACCAGAACAGTTAGCCAGAAGTGGAACTACAGAAGCAGAAAAGCAAGTTAGTACATTTAGGGACTTTCCCAGAACTGTGGATTTTGATCGACTCGGTCCTTCTGGCAGCATGCATGCTGGGTTCCGGGTCTGAATGACAGACACTTCTGCAGTGGCGGCAGCTGTTCTCAAGGTGGAGGGCCACTAAGGTCTGGAGGCCTGTTACAGTGTGTGTAGAGAGGAGAATGACATGGGGCTGCTGAGATGGACTACATGTTGATAGACATTGAAAAAACTTGTGGAGATAATCTGGATCTGAGTAAACTGAGTATTAAAAACATTGAGCAACTCTGATTTGGTGTGAGGAGCTTCCAGTCCGTGCTCCTTAAGAAGGTAGTTTATTTATAATGCTTGGCTCAGCTCAGCCTACTGATGGCTTAGCTTCTTACAAGGCTCAGCTCGGCCTATGGGGTGGCTCAGCTCGGCCTATGGGATGGCTCAGCTCGGCCTATGGGATGGCTCAGCTCCACCTATGGATGGCTCAGGCTGAGAACTTGAACAAGAGCTTGGTGGACAGGCATGAGCATTCTCAGACCGACTCATTGGGATGAATGTGCCGGGGTTGCCAACTGCTCTCCCCACCACGCTTTCCTCTTCTTCCTCCACCACCCCGTATCAGTTCTAACAGTTCTTAGCATAGGGCCAGGAGGAACTTTAAAAGATGCCAATAAAAGTATCTCATTCCCACTCGTGACTGGTCAGTGGCTCTCTCCTTGGGGTAAACTGTAGTCTTTTTATCATAGCTTCGCTGCCCTATATGACCCCCATTTTTCTCTCCATGCTCTTAAAGGCACCCAGTTTCATACTCCCTTTGAGCCAGCTACTGTGGGAATCTTTCAAGTCATGGACTTAAAACGTCATTTTTGTAAAATAATAGGTAAGTCTAGAAGGCTGTTTAGTCTGGATTTTAGGGCTGGTGGGAGGGTGGGTGGATTAAATAGTTTGAACTTGACCTCATAGGTAACAGAACACCTTTGAGTCATCTTAAACACAAGACTGGCTTGTGGGAGAGCCTTTGTACTAGCAGAGAGAATAACCCCGCTGTCTTACCGTCGTTACAACGGGGAGCATTTCCACCCACTCAGATCTTGGCACTCAGAGGTACTAAAGGACTATGGCAGCTTCAGTGATTGCCAGGCTGATTTCCACCAGAAGGGTGTGGGTGAGAACATGATACTGGCACCCTTGCCTTGGGTACGCCGCATCCTGACCATACACACACATTTATATGTGTTTATATAATGTGTACGGGTGTTTCCTGTATGTATGTCTGTGTACCACTTGCATGCAGTGCCCCTTGGAGTCCAGAAGGGAACATTGAGTCCCCTGGCACTGGAGTTCTAGATTTTGTTAGCCGCTGTGTGGGTGCTGGGAATCAAGCTCCCACTTATCTGTGCCAGTCAGTGCTCTTAAGCCCCAAGGCATCTCTCTAGCCTGCAGCCCGACACATTTAAGGTACATGCTCTTTGAAATGAAGGAGCTAGGATGGTGCTTTTTACTGTCTCCAGCCCTCAGCCTTGTGGCCCCACTTAAGTGGGAAGGTGCCATCTCTGAAATAGGGATAAGCAACACACCCATCTGCTTGACACTGCTAATAAAAGCAAAAATATTCTTAGTAATGAAAGCTATTAATGCACATGGTGAGAATTTCATTTAGTGAGGGCAAATCCAGATTTGGATGTTGTATTTTTTATCATTGGATGCTTAGTGACTCAGGTGAGTTCCTTTTGATGGCGTGGAGTAGTTAATGCTTGTAATCTGAAGGTGTGATTTCTGTGGAGTGAGGGCCTGCTGGCCCCATGTGTACTCACTGTCCACTCTTTGTTAATCAGCACTGAGCTGGAGTGTAGTTCCATATTGTTGCCCACAATGTAGCTATTTATTGAACAGTAAGATGGAAAAGTGTCCATCTAAACACTGTTGTGATACACACACACACACACACACACACACACACACACACACACACACACACATATCCCTCCAATAAAAGTCATGAGAAGAACTCTGGATCTAACACCCCATCCCCATGACTTTGGAATGTTAATGAGGAAATTGTAGCCTTAGAGAGGGTAATTGTTTGGAAGTCAAAGAGTTGAGGCATCTAGAGCCAGAGATCCCCACTTAATTCTGACTACAAAACCCAGGTTCAAAATACAGCAGCACCCCCTCCCCTAGTCTAAGGCAGAGGACCCTCTCAAGCCAGCTAGAGTGACAGGTATGAGTGAGAGAGAGCCTTTCCTTTACAGACCTTAATTAAAACGCTCAGTCCATTCGTTTGAAGTGCATCTTCCATTTATTGATTTATTATTAGAGATACAATCTGTTTCACCCAATATATTTTTAGTGAGAAGCAGGACATTGATGTTTTATAAACACAGTCAGAATTAAGTAAGGAAATTTACTACCTAAAAGATAATGTAGCTGATCCCTTGGCAGAATAAAGAATGATTTTTAAATGGATATTAGTGCTTAGTTATTTGATTTCATGGCTCGACTTAAAAAAATAATAATGGCCATAGCTAACATACTTTGACATGGAGTGGATGCTTGGTTGTGTTTTCCTCCTTGAGTTGGGGAGCAAACCTAGGGTAGCATGCGTGCTGGGAAGTGCTCCACTACCACACTGTACCTGTCTCCTGTACTCTGATAAGCAGTTTGCTTGGTGAGACAATCTCTTCTCCTCACAGAAGTCCTGCCTGTAAATTCTTCATAATTTTGAGCAAGTTGATTTCAATTTTTATTTCCTGCCGAAAGACATAAATTATGATGCTGAGCTTGCTTCTGTAAGGTCCCCCAAGTGGCCCAGCCTAACCTCGGGGTCTGCTTCCCACCTCTCTGTGCATCCAACCTTCAGGGCTGGATGGTTTGAACTTGAAAGTTTCTGGAAAAATAGAACCTTCCACTGATCTTCTGCAGGTGGATTAACTCGTTAGAACTAAAGTGATTGTGGAGAGGTTGGGGTGTACCTGGGGCCACTGTGAGCCCACTTCCTAGCCATTTGCTGCCCTCCTGTGTGAGGAGGAGGATGTGAGATAACAACTTTTTCCTCATTAGGTCAATCTTTGGAGATGCACAGACAGCCAGTTCCCACCAACCAAAACGCTTGCCATCAGATAGCCCATAGCGGAGATCTACCCAGTGTTCCCACCAGTGTACTTGAAACGTGTTTTGATTTGTGACCCTTTGTTCTGTCAGTATAAAAGCTTCATTAAACTGTTACCATGTTGGAGCATGAAATTTGGGATAACCTACATCTGTGTTCCCAGGCCACAGTCACTCATATTTGGCTCTAAAACCAACTATCTCTTCTTCGCAGTGAGATGAGAGTTGTGCTTTTGTCTTGACAGCTTTTGGATTTGAGCATCGGTGAGCCGGCACATGGGATTCCCAGTCACGTTTGTAAGCACGCAAAAGTAAAGATCCGAGCGAGGGTCGGAGGCCATGGCTGTGGTAGATGACAACAGCTGGGGAATAGATGGGAATAAAGCACATGATTGTAGGGGATTTGTTTTGTGCTTTAGTGGTGGGAGAGGAGGGAGCAAGTAAGCTCCAGTCGCTATAAAGAGAAGGCAGCCCCAAGCCAGTGCCACTGAGCTGCCTGTGTGCTGAGGACAGTGGCACTTAATTACCACATGCAGCTTTATGGACAGTTTTATGAGAAACTGCTTTTTAGCTTTTCATGGTTTGCAGTAAAGTGAGATACAGAAAGACAGAAGAGGGTTTTCATCATGTAGGCAAGAGCCGTTCTTCCATGGTCTGTGGTGAGCGCCCGATGCTGCCCAGTTCTCAGCATCGAGGACTGAGGACTGAAGAGTTTATTTCCTTTTTCCTCCCCCTGCTTTTCTTTTTTCAAGGTCTCATGTATCCCAAAGTGGCCTTGACTTTTCTGTATAGCCAAGGATGACCTTGAACATCGGATTCTTCTGCCTTCACCTCTGGAGAGCTGGGGTTACAAGCATAAACCACTGCATTTGGTGTATGTGGTGATGGGGCTTGAACCTAAGGCTTCATGCACGTTAGGCAACCCAGTTTCCTGAGAGCATTCTGTGGAGAGACAGAGGCCAGCAAGACTGGAGAATTCCCAAGGTGGAAGGCAGAGCAAGGAAACAGGCATAATCTGAAGAAAACCCTAACCATCACTCCAAAATGTACCTCTTTGGTATAAATATTATCTTTGAGCTGGAGATAAGTAGGAAACAGCAGATGTAGAAATTGTCTGTGCCAGCCCCTCCTCTCCTCTGGCCAAAGTCAGTGTTTAACTCCTCACCCACAGGGGAAGAGTCTGTAGACTTCTTAGTCCAGCTGCCCCAGTGACAGCCGGAAGATTCCCGATTCCACCAGAGTCCACTGGTTTCCTCCACAGATTTATCTTCCAAGGTCTCCTTTTGGAGACTACAGCTGCAGTGCTTTGTGGTGACTCTTCTCCTGAGTTTATCAGTGTTTGTGGATGGTGCCGTGGAAGCTAGACCAAAACTTGCTTTGAGTTACTTGCCTTCGAGGCTCCTTTTTGGGGTGGACTTTGCACATTATGTGTGTTTTTCTGGAATCCATCCCTACACGGAACTCATAGGGGTTGAGGGACAAAAATTATTTTTCTTCGTGGCCCGTCTCCTTAGGGCCACAGAGAGTCTGAGGAAGGTGGATCTGGTCACAGAACACAGGGACACAGCTCATAAGAAGGGTCTAGGGAGTGTCATGGACTTCCAAGGCAGAGAGATGGGAAAGCATGTTCTAGAAGGAGGGACCAGTGAGGAGAAAAGCCTGGAGGTGAGAGGTCATGGCCAGGGTGAGTACTGCAAGTATTTATCCTAGGGGAAGTATTGGGATGGTAGTTCAGTGTTGGCAGAAACCAAATACTGTGTGTTAAGTAGCACATTCTGAATTAAATCCTAAGGTATCAGGGACTGTAGCAAACTTGGGAGCTAACTATAGTAAAGCCTTCCCGGGTGCCAGGTGCTGTAGATAGAGCCTTGTAGCATCTCCATCCTCCACCCTCCCTCTGGACTTAGCAAAGAAGGTAATCAAGGCAGAGACCATTACTTAGTTACCCAAGATCACATGACTAGTATGTTTCAGAGCCAGGACTGTGAACCTGGGAAGTCTGGCTCTAAAGTCTGTATTCCTTTTGGCCATGTTATAATTGTTCTCTGGACCAAGATATTTAACGAGGTAACAACTGTCCATCTTTGCTTTCTTCCACGTCTTATGTGGCCTAAGATCCAACTCTTCATGTAGCCAAAGATGACCTTGAACTTGTGGCTCCTTGTGCTTCCGCCTTCCATGAGCTATGATTGCCAGCATGCACCACCACACTCAGTTTATAAAGAGCTGGGGATTGAACCCATAGCCTCACACGTGCTCGGTAGACGTTTTACCGCCAGGGCTTCATTTCCCAGCCCTGTATTTCACACAGAAGTGGAGCCAGTTAGATCTGCCACCTCCCAAGGCTTCAAGAGTGGCATCTCTCCTCCCCTCCCTTTGAGTGCTGTCCTGGGCAGATATGGTAGCTTTCTCTTTTCTTCTGAACAGACTCCTGCAGTCTTCCCTCTCGTTATCCACCGGAACTCACCCCTGGCTCTTGTGGACGTAGCTCACCAAACCAACCTCTTTGGATTCTAATGCCAACACGACGAATGCCTGTGTGCTCCCTGATCACTCAGTCATCCACCCGTTAGTGTCATTATCAGTGGACGGGACTGAGAGACCGCAGGCAGGCTGTGAGCCGCAGTCGTGGATGCTCTGCGTAGGCACCCTTAGGATCTGGAGTGGACAGCTCAGAGTCCTTCAGACCTCACAGGTGGTTTGGGCATGGTAATCTGGTCTACTCCACCGTGGCTGCCAGAGACAGTAGCAGCAAGATGATCTAGTTTGTGTAGTTGTGTATCACGGTTCAGTTGTCTTCAGTGAAAAGATCCGGATTTCCCACAGCACTTAATTGATTTCTTTATATGGCTCCTGCAGCTTGCCATATTATATCACTTCAAGGCTGGGGAAGTCTAGGAAACCTGTGACTAATTAGATATATTAGGAAAATTGCCAACTTGTTGCCAAGGTGGACACAGTGTGGGCTGGAGGAAAATGGGTTTGCTTGTGGCAGTCCACCTGAAACTCCTGAGCTTGGAGTTTCAGCCATCCACTTTCCCTCCTTCCTTCCTGTTTTTCCTTTGGACTTTTTGAGACAGTCTCTCTCCATAGTAGCCCCAGCTGGCCTGGGACTCACTAGGTAGCCCCAGCTGGCTTCAGACTCTTGGCAGTCCTCCTGCCCTAGCTTGGCAATCCTGCCTAGTGGGACTTTGAGATGTGAGCCAGCGCTCTTGACTCAGTTAACATTCCTGAACCCGGTTCCTCCCGGGAAATGATGACAGAGCTGTCTATTTGCAAGGACAATTCTGATGAAGATTGAGATGCTTGAAATAAAGCACCTGTTAGGCGGTAAATATGTAGTGACTGCTGTCACTCTTTATTCCAGACAGGAAGGAGTTGATCTTCCAGTGTTGAGTGGAAGAGGGGCCGGGGAGGGAGCTTAAGAGGCATGTACACATTTTGTCTCTCTCAGTCTCTCCTCTCCATTTCCCCCACCTCCGATCTTTCATCCTCTTCCAGGCTGAATGAAATTGGATGTATGGTTAATGTGCCAGCCTTTGCCACATGCCCTGGCATGTGCCCTGGTGACACCCTGGCATAAAAAAAACCACGAATGGCCTTGGTTGAGTTGTCTGACTTTTCACCTGCTCTCATGGGGTAGTGAGGAGTGCTCTGCCGGGTCAGTGAGCCAGATCAGAGTTGCTGGTACTGCCGATGGAGGGCCTGGTTCCTTCACCTTCACCTGGGCTGGTGACATCCGTCACCTCTGCCTGATGCATGCATGTTGATGGAAAGCAGCAGTTTTCTCTGGAAGGGAAACAGATGCAGTCATTAATGTTTGTCGAGTGGCAACCCGTTTTCTGTTCTCTGGGAGGTGGGGTGAAGCTGACCCACAGTTTTCCAGCTGAAAAATAGTTTTTATGAACCTGGCAAGCCTCATAGGGGGGAGAAAATGCCTTGGCTTCAGGATTGTTAGTCTTCCTGTCTTCTCGGCTGCCTGCTGCATTTATCTTCCTGCTTTAGGGGATTAGAAAGCAGTCCCTGAAGGCTGTTCTGTGATGACTTAGAATATTAATGTGGAAACACACAGTGCACACTTAGCATTAGTGTCTGATTGGCCATCGGGCCCTTCACTCCCTGAAGCCTTTTGCTTACTTAATTTTATTTATTTATTTATTAAAAGTGCATGGACATTGAAATGGCCAGTGACTTACCACAAGTGACCCTGTCTGTGACCCACTGCCATCTCTCCAGGTGAGGGTGGGACATTACTGATGGCCCAGAAGGGCACCTCTTGTTCCTATCGAAGTCTCCCGTTTCTTACACCCCATTACCATATATACCCTAACCCCAGAGAAGAAAGATCTCTGTAACCAACAGTCCTGACCAGAATGGCACATCTGTGACATTTGATGGCACCACGTGTCCTGATCCCCTGCTCCGTGGTTGCCTTTTGTTGCTTCACATTCTGTAGGGTGGTGACGTAACTCCCGCTACAGTTTCCTAGAGAGTAGCTGCCCAGCCCGAGCTTGTCTGTGCTCTGTCCCTTCGCCCCCTTTTCTCTTAATCCCTGGAAAATCCGCATTCCAGTTCCCCTTTCTCACTCCCTTTTTGGGGTTTGTTGTTGTGACGGGTGTTACTTTACTCCTTTGCTCTCCATGAGCTCAGGGTTTTACTTCCTTTGTTATTATTTTGGTGCTTGTGGTAAGAGATGTGCACCTTGACTTAGGTCTTAGAACATAATAGCATTTTTCTCCCTTGGTTCACATGTCCAGTTACCTGTTTGACTTTGAATGCTTTCCAAGTGCCCCAGACAGCACGTATTGCCGTTCTCAAGCATGATGCATTTTGATTTAGTGATACCCTCAGCCTTGTCTCTGTTCTTCATTCTATCCCGAAGGACGTCCTCTTCTGCCCACAGAGCATCCTTTGGCATCTGTCTTGTTGAAGGTCTGCTGGCTGTGAGTCTTTTTGGTTCTTGTTTATCGGAACTGCTTTAACTCTCCATCATTCCTACATTTTGTCTGGGCATGGAGCTTGAGGCCATTGATGAAATTTTTTCAACACTTTCAGGATTCTTTTCTTGCTTCTGGCTTCCTTGATTTCTGTTGGTAAGTCAGCTGAAATGCAATTTTTGATCCCCTTGGGCTGATTTCAGGAGTTTCTCTTTATTGTTTTAGCAGTTTTATTATAATGTGCTAGATGAAGTTTGCTTATTATAGATCCTGCTTAGGGATTTGGGACTCTGTGTCTCAATGCCTTGGTCCGAGGCTCAATGGCTTTCTTTGACTGTGGGAAGTTCTGAGCTATTATCTTGTCAAGCCTTGCTTTGCCTGTTCACACCTCTCCTTTCCTGGGGCTGTAATTATGTGTGTCAAGCCTTCTCACTGTGGCTTTCCTAGTCCCCATCCTTTTGTCTTCTTGTGTTTTTTTATTTCTTCCCAGTTTCCGATTCCTGTCTCTACTACGTCTATTCTGTTACAGTTAAATGCGTTTATGAAGTTGCTCATTTTAGTTAGCATAGTTTAGTTCTAAAGCTTGCATTTGGCTGATTTTATGTTCCTCATTTATGCTGTTTTCATAGGAATGATGGATGGCTTAACCAGCAGAAATGTATCTTCTCATAATTGTGGAGGCTGCATGTCAGAGCGTTAGCCGCCCTGCTCCTCTGGAGGCTTAAGGGAATGCCCTGTACTTTATCTTGACCAGCTTCTGCTAGTTACATGGCACAAAAATGGTGGTATGATGTGGATTAAGGCCCAGCAAGGCAAGATATCCTGTCTCCTCTCTGCCTTTTCCTCCACATCCATCTCAAACTCTGTCTCTCTCTTATTAGTCTTTTGGACTTCATTTTGCTTTTACTTATGAGCATGCCTGTGTACCTTATGTGCCTGTGTTTGCAGGCGCTTGTAGCATTGTCTCCTCTGGAGCTGGAGTTACAGATGGTTGTGAACCACCCAGTATGGACGTTGGGAACCAAACTTGGGTCCTCTGCAAGAGTAGGAAGCATTCTTAATCACCGAGTCACAGTTCCAGCACCTGCATCTTACAGGATGCATGTAACTATATTCAGGGTTACCTTGATAATGCAAGATAAACTCCCCCTAGTGCATGATCTCTCTCTTTCTCTGTGTCTCTGTCTTTCTCTTTTTCTGTCTGTCTCTGTCTGTCTTTCTCTGTCTCTGTCTCTGTCTCTCTCTCTCTCTCTCTCTCTCTCTCACACACACACACACACACACACACACACACACACACACACACACACAGACACACACACGGCATTAGCCTTAGCCATTATTTACTTCTTTGCTACATAAGGTATTGGTCATAGATCTCAAACACTAGAATGTTAACAAACTCTCTCTCTCTCTCTCTTTTTTTTTTTTTTTTGGTCAAAATTCTGCCCGCTAAACCATTCTGTGTTGGGATTCTAACACTACCATTTTTGTCTTCCTCTGGATAGAAAGACTTTAAACAAAATGCCTGTTTCTGATGACTCCTGTGTCTGAGGCCTGTGAGCGTCTTTCCATCCCATTATCTCTGGCATTTGATACATCTTCTCACCTCTTCATGAGCTTGCTTATGTTCTAGTATAGTTCTCAACCTTCCTAATGCTGTGGCCCTTTAATACAGGTCCTTATTGTTGTGGTGACCCCCAAAATTATTTCACTAATTTTCATTATTCATTATTTCATTTCATAAAATTATTTCATTGCTACTTCATAATTGTAATTTTGCTACTATTATGAATCATAATGTTAGTATTTGTGTTTTCTGATGATCTTAGGTGACCCTGTGAAAGGGTCATTCGACCCTCAAAGGGGTCATGACCCACAGGTTGAGAAGCACTGCTCTATTGTGTGTGAGGTATAGCTGCATGGTGTTCACCAAATATAATCTGAGGTAAGATTTGAAGTTCTTTAGTTTCGGAGCTCTGCATTAGCTTCAAGTGCTACTTCGTTCGTGACAAAGTGGGACAGTGTCTCAGCTCCCACCCCGTGTCCTCCTGGAGCCCAGCATCACATATGGAGGCTGCTTCTGTATCCTCCAGGTACCCCTGTTCCTGGGTTGTGTTCCTTGAACAGCTACTGAGTGAACGTGAATTCTCAGAAACAGCTTAGCCTCTCGGAGCTTGCAAGAAGAGTGTGACCCCAAGAGCTGAAGTATGCCGTGGGTTGCGCTGGTATCTAGCAGGCCTGAGCAGAGTCCCAGCCCATGGCTCTCTACACCCGTCAGCCCTCCTCTTCACTTGGCTGATCAGCTTGCCTACTGTTCCCCTTCTCTTCTGATAGCACTCATTCCATTAGCAGAGTTCTGATATAATGTGGCATTAAGACGTGACAAGGCAAGCTTTATCGGCCATTAGTACTTGCCTTGAGTGAAAGGCACAGCCTTTGACCACTCCAGGCATGTATTAATGGGTCCATAAAGGACATCCTGGATTGCTGGTACCATTATCTTCTGCTATTACATTCCTAAAATTATTGTACAAATACCTCCTCAAATTACTTTCTTTTTTTTTTTTTTTTTTCTTTCTCAAAAGATTAGCTCTCTTTTATGAGAGGCAATACTTCACATGATTTAGAAAATTTAGTCCTTAGGCCAGGGAACTTAGAATTGGTGTGTGCTTTGGAGTCAGCCCCATCAGTGTGAAGAGTTCGATTTGCTGCTTGCTGGTCCTTCCTGTGGTATCAGGCAAGTTTCTAAAGCCAGCTTCAGTCTTCTCCACAGTCAAATGACAGCCGTGACATGTCCTTAGGAATTCACATCTACAGGGGGCTGGAGAGATGCCCCAGAGGTTAGGAGCACACACTCAGGGGGCTGGAGAGATGCCCCAGAGGTTAGGAGCACACACTCGGGGGGCTGGAGAGATGCCCCAGAGGTTAGGAGCACACACTCGGGGCTGGAGAGATGCCCCAGAGGTTAGGAGCACACACTCGGGGGCTGGAGAGATGCCCCAGAGGTTAGGAGCACACATTCGGGGGGCTGGAGAGATGCCCCAGAGGTTAGGAGCACACACTCGGGGCTGGAGAGATGCCCCAGAGGTTAGGAGTACACACTCGGGGGGCTGGAGAGATGCCCCAGAGGTTAGGAGCACACACTCGGGGGGCTGGAGAGATGCCCCAGAGGTTGGGAGCACACACTGCTTTTGCAGAGGACCTGGGTTTGGTTCCCAGCACTCATCCGGAACGGTTCACATCACATGCTTGTAACTGCAGCTCCAGGGGATTGACACCCTTTTCTGGATCCTTGGGCACCTGTACCCACATGCTTATTTCCACACACATTCCCCATGTATGCACACATGGTTAAAAAATAAAAATTTTTAATAAGAATTAATATACGCAAAATAGTTCTGAGCATAACAGGCAGTCAGTGAAATCTTGGAT
This sequence comes from Peromyscus californicus insignis, assembly GCF_007827085.1. Lineage (NCBI taxonomy): Eukaryota > Metazoa > Chordata > Mammalia > Rodentia > Cricetidae > Peromyscus > Peromyscus californicus. The sequence continues at coordinate 131,322,622 of NW_026294617.1, read as the reverse complement.
ACTTACTAGTTACTATAATGGAGATGAGAATGAAACCAAATTGGAATTTCGTTTTAACCAATCCATTTATTTGCAAGATGAAAATTATGTTGTTGTTATTAGCAGATCATTTTTTTGTGAAGTTGGTTGTTGTCAGAGGGATGGACATCTGTGCTCTGAGAAGTCTGTGACGAGATCCAGGGAGGTCTTTGCCACCTCCCTTCCATCTGTGCTTTGTAGACTCTGCTTTGAGTGTAGTGTGCTGCCTCCTGCCCAGGGTCCAGCTTCCTCCCTGCAGCTCTGTTGACTCCAAGTGCGAAGCCAACTTCCTCAAGAGCTGAAGTAGTTATGTCACTGGGCGGCGTAGGGCAGAGAAACAGCCACAAAATACATTCTTCTCTTCTCAAATTAAGCAAACAGAAAAACCCATAATGCAAGTGGGAGGAAGGTTAAGTTTTGCAGAGGGCACAGCAGTATTTCAACACCAAGCTGGGGACTGAGACAGTGAGGTACGAGAACGAACTTGCTGAAGTGGATCAACAGGATGGTGGCGCTTCCTAAGTGTCTGTGTTCCTGGGGCTCACTGCTGTGATGGGAACTGTGTGTGGGAGCATTCACTCTGCAGGGCAAGCAGACACGACCTTTCCTGCCCAAGACGTCCATCCTCAGAAGACTGAAGGGTTTCCTGCTATGTCCCAAGAACTTAGCTTCTCTTTTCCCTTCTTGTGACAAATTGTCACATGCTGTCCAGTTATTAGTTTTTGGAAAGAAACCCTTCAGGGTCTTCTTGGATTGGGCTGGTTTAAGGTTATGAAGGGAATTTTCCTTGATGGTCTGTAACAGGAGGAGCCAGGTCTTAATTCTGAATCAGCCAGTCACTTTCCTGACTAACTTCTTCCTTGACTAACCCACCCAGCACCAGGGTGATGGGAACACCTGGACCACTGCCAACTAGTGCTGGTCAGGCACACTGTGGTGAGACCCGGCCTCACGTCTGCCGTGAAGTTGGTACTTCAGAGAGGTGTCCCGTGTTCACCCTCATCTCAGAGACATGGACTGTGGCTCTGACATGTAGGAAACTCGCCCACATTTGTAAGGTTAACAGGCTCAGTGTGGACTGAATCCCAAAATTGCCTTCCCAGAGAGACCTGCCCAGTGTTCCTAACCACTGTCCGCTCTCTGGAGAGTCCTGCCTGGAGTTCCTAATCACCGTCTGCTCTATAGATACCACGATTGCCTTTTTTTCTTGTAAAGTTCTTACTCTTGGTTATCTTTTTTGTTGTTGTTGTTATTCTTTAATTTAAAAAATTAATTAGTTGCGTGTGAGGGGGTGTGTGGGTGTTGGTGCACTTGTGGGTGTCAGAGAACAACTTGTGGGAGTCAGCTCTCTCCTACCACCCTGTCGGGCTCAGGGATCAAACTCAGGGCATCAGGCTTGGTGGAAAGCACCTTGAGTCACCTCGCCAGACTTCACTTGTTGTTTTTAAGATACAGCAGCTAACATAAGGCACAATTTATGAGACACAGCCTTATGGGGAACTTGTAAGGACTCACGGGCCCTGTGAAGTCCCGCTGAGGCCACCAGCTAGGATCCCAGCCCTGGCTGCTACAGCTGAATGAGCAGTGGGGCTCACAGACCCTGTGAAGCCCCATAAGGCCCACAGGCTGCATCCCAGTTCTGCCATGTGACCCCTTTCTGGGTTAATCACACGCTGAGTGTGTCAGGGTTTCCCGCTGTGACTGGCTTAACCGAACCTGTGCTCAGCTGGGCTCAGTGAGCTCCGCTTGCTCGTTGCTGATGAGACAGCCAGCCAGGGAAGGAGCCACTCTGGGGCTGCTCAGGGTGAAAAACAGCCCGTGCCCAAAGCATGGTCTTTGCACTGCTGTGTCCTGACACTGGGTGGGAAGGGAAGGGGTCTAAAGTGCGTTATAGTAAATTTAAATCCCCCACTGAAACAAACTAGGGCAGAGGGAGAGGGAACCCTCAGTCATAGTTAAGCTTAGCCTTTGGATGTTTGCAGGCGTTCCTGTCATTGTGGAAAAGGCAGTACAAGCACAGTGCATTCTTGGAACTGCAGGGTGTGTGTGTGTATACATATATGTGCATGTGTTTATGTGTATGGTATGTATGTGTGAGTGTGTGTGTGTACATGTATGTGCATGTATTTATGTATATGGTATGTATGTGTGAGTGTGTGTGTGTGTATGTGCATGAGCACAGGTATATGTGCATAGTGTGTGTATGTGCATATATAGGTGTATGTATGTATGTATGTATGTAGATGGTGTTTATATATGTGTGTGTGTGGATGGTGAATGCATGTGTGTGTATATGTGTATGCTGTGTAAATACATGAGTGTGTGTGTGTGTACGTATGCGTGTATACATATGTGTATATGGTGTGTATGTATGTATTGTGTGAGTGTGTGTGTGCATGTATGGATGGTGTATGTGTGCATGGATGTGTGTTTATCTGAAGACAATGAAAATTTTGCATCTGAAATTCAAGAGCATTCCCTGTGGAACACCTTGCTTGAAGCAGAGTGACAGCTAATCAGAAAGCTACTGCACTAGGCCTCTGTTCTTCTATCGTTCAGTTAGATGAGTTGCAGTTTCTCTGGCAGATCTGGTGCAGCCTTTGTGTTCCTGGGAGAACAGTGTGGATAACTTGTGGTCACAGAGAACAGTGCACCTCAGCCTCACATGCAGCTTCCTGGGTCCGACTTCTGTCAACATAAATGGGAGCTGCTGATTGCTAAAGAGTGGGTCCTTCTCTGTTTTTCCGACTTGCCTTCTTGTCACACTGAGGAAGAGGAGCCCACTGCTCCCTCCCTGTGGTCGAGGGTAACTGGAGGGTAACTGGAGACTCCTTGAAGTAGAAGGGCATCGTGTTTCCATCAAGAAAACCAAAGCCCGCAGTAAGCTGAGCTGAGGAGGCTAGATCTGACCGCTGGGTCTTAAGAGCTGGGATGTAAGTGTCTAAAGGGAGGCATTTCTTCCAGAGCTGTCCATAGCTACTCTAGAATGTTTTAGAACATTCCTGAATATAGAGAAGTAGCCACATTCTGTCTTCCTAGGGTCGTGGATGTCATCTGTCCATTTGGCTGTGTGTCCTTATGCGTTCCATCTTATCTTGAGGTGGTGCATGCAGAATTGTCCTCCCCTGACCTGGTGGGTCAGTTCTCAGGCCAGACAGAGAGAGACTGAAGCCAGCTTGACCTTCCTTGCTCCTGGCACCCTCTGCCTGCCTGGGCGCCCTTCTGCAGAGCTCAGGCTTTCAAGCACACGCAGGGGCATCTCACCTGAGTCTGGTAGGAGCTGCTGGAGAGCATGAAGGGCAGCTGCCTTGTACTCACAAGGGCTGGGAGTGGAGCGGAGAGGGCAGGGCTGGGGATTTGATCTTTGCAGCATGGGTTTAGGAAGGGATCATGTTGATTGTTCTTCTACTGTTTCCTCTGCTAACTAATTATTAAGATAAATTTCCACTGGGGGAATGGTCAGTCACTGAGCATGTACCAGATTGCACATTCATTTTGAAAATTCTGAGGCCACATGTGGTAAGACCAGGCAGTGAGCCGAGAATTTTCATGCTAATTTAATTTGCTCCCTTGTCTGTTGGATGTCTGGATGGACTCTGCTGGGCTGACCACACCTACCTCTTTGTTTGGTGTTTATCTTCCAGGAGTTTATTCTAATTCCTTTTCATTTTCTTCATTTTTTTTTCATATGCTCCATGTCCCTCTATTCTCTGGAATTGTGTTCCAAGGAAAGAAAGAGATGTTTCATCTGTCTTATGTGCCTTAGTATGAAGGACATTGTGAAACTTAGGTATTGATACTCCCTGGGGGTTTATTACTTACTGTTGAAATAGAAGACCTTGCCTCCTTTGCATGGAGGTGGAAACCAGTACCCGAATGTACTCCAAAGGCATCGCCCTGTTGCTTTGCCTGTTTTGGATCACTGTGAATCTGAGCACAGAACGGTGGGTAAACAAACATCCTAAACACTGCTGTCCTGGGAGAGTCCGGACTGCCGAATCCACCCTGCTACTTGCTCACACTCTGGCTTTGGGGAGCCAGCTCACTGGGTTTTTTAAAACGAGAAGGTTGTGTTAGATGATCCTTAGTTTCTGTGTAGACAGGAGAATCCAAGGATCAAGTTGAGCCCTACTGGAACAGGCTGTGTAAACAGGAAACAGATGCCCACCAGTGGGCGGCCTTAGAGCACCAAGGCTGCCTCCCAAAGGCCTTTGAGAGCCCAGCATACAAAGAAGGAAAGGCTTTTACATTGTATATACATTGCATATACGTTTTATATACATTTTACGTGGGTGCCAGACTTTCCCCTTGTTTGGGACTATACTGTGATGAGAAATGTGGGCTGAGCTTGTGTGGATGGACCCATGCCACAGAAGTAGGGGGATGATCTTTTTGTCTATAAGGAGTGAAGATGTCTTATTCAACTCTAGGCAGGTGCGGGAGAGAAGATGCCAGCTTCCTTGGGCCCGGCAAGCCAATTCTCAGGCCAAGCAGAGAAGATCTCCCTCAGAGAAAGACTGACAGGATCTCTGGCAACAGTGAAACTCTGCTCTGGGTTCTGAAAGGCCAGGGAGAAGCCCTACATCGGCAATTCTCAACCTGTGGGCTGTGACCCCTTTCACAGGGATTGCATATCAGATATCTTACACATCAGAAGTTGCAGTTATGAAGTAGCAAAGAAATAATCTTACGGTTGGGGGTCACCACAACATGAGGAACTGTACTAAAGGGTCGCAGCATCAGGAAGGTTGAGAACCACAGCCCTAGACACACTGGGAGCTGTGCTGCCTATGAGTTGAGTTTAGTGGGAGCTGTGCCACCTGACTTTGTGACTTAGCATTTCTTGGTCTAAATTTTATTCACTCTTAGTTTTTGAGTAGATTGTGTGTGTGTGTGTGTGTGTGTGTGTGTGTGTGTGTGTGTGTGTGTAAATGGGAAAGGATTGAGATTTTACACCTAGATTAAAGGGGGTATAATGAGCAGAGACAGCAAACTTGAACAGTCTTACAGGAAGAGTTGAACATGGCCGCCTCACCCACAGCACTGCTGAAGCCTCAGTGACTTCGGGGGATCTAGCTAGTCCCACTACATCCCCAGGGCCAGGCCAGGTAGAGACCCCATGTGACACTATTAGAGGTCGTATTTGCACACCAGAACTCTGTGGTGAAGCGATGGTGATGACCTTTCCCCCCAAGGTTTGCAAGGTTCTTGGAGAAAATGAAGGATCTGGAATGTGACTTGGAACAATGCAGTGACCTCACTGAGTGCTCAGCAGCGACCCCTTCTGGCCAGCGTTGGTTTGATTGTTTCGGGGAGACCGCAAGTGCATCTCTCCCCTCCCCCTGCCCTGGGTTCTGTCCCTGGCCCTGTAACTGAGTGACAGCTCTCTTGCTCACCATTGTTCTGGTGATTTCTGAGGGACAGTCCGAGACAAGGACCTCTGTTGTTTGTGGACATGGGCTTTGGAAATGACAAGAAAACTCTGTTGCAAAACAGTCTAATACATTGTCTGACGTAATGTGGGAAGAAAATAAAAATACTGCTCTGAAAGAAGTAGGAAGTTAGAGTCAGAGGTCCTAGCGTGGCTTTCGGGGCATCTGGCCCTGTACTTTTATACTGCGGTAGTTACACAGATGGAAAATTAGACTTGTGTGATCTGTCCCAGGATGGGGACAGCATGTCCTTCACCGTGCCCACGGGGTGTCTGGGAAGCACGTGACTCCTTCTGCCTTGTCTCTCATTTTAGGTTGTTCAGTGGGCGTATTTCCCACAAACACAGAGCAGACATTTTACTACAAGGAAGCGTGCATAATTAAGCACCTCATTGCTTTTTTGGGAATTTGTTTCTAGAGCTGAAGAGGAGGCCTTTAGGGAAAAACAACAAAGACAGGGACAGACTAGGGTTGCCTGTAAAGGTGGGTTTCTGCCTTTAGGTATGCCTGGGATTAACAGAGGAGATCCAGTAGGTCCAGAGTGTGCTGAGAGTGAGGCGGGGCCACACCTCTGGGAGTCCGCAATCGACAGGGAGCTCTGTCTTGTCCTTGTTGAAAATAATGACCCTGGTTGTATTTTGCCCTCTGTCCTTTAAAATTGGATTTTGTTTTTGTCAAGAAAACAGTAAGTGTGGCCACAGTGATAGGATTGCTTGTGAGGCACATTGTACATTAGGATGTGTTCCTGTCACTGGGGCAGGGGCGGGACTCCTGCAGCCTTGGCTTGGTCTAGTATCTTTCTGCTGCCACTTTTCTAAATTAATTAAACATTTCAGCAGGGTGTGTTGGTGCACACCTTTAATCCTAGCATTCAGGAGTCAGAGGCAGGCGATGTATGAATTCCAGGCCAGCCTGGTCTACAGACCAAGTTTCAGGATAGCCAGGGCTACACAGAGAAACCCTGTCTCAAAAACAAAAGTGTGTGTGTGTGTGTGTGTGTGTGTGTGTGTGTGTGTGTGTGTGTTAAGAATGTGTATGCATGGGTATGCTTGCCTGTATGTAGCTATAGTTTTCTCCAGTCCTGCCTGGCCCACAGTCAGACAAATCTCTCTTACCCGCCAGTCCCACAGCCACTCAGATCCAACTGAGTAAACACAGAGACTTATATTGGTTACAGACTGTATGGCCGTGGCAGGCTTCTTGCTAACTGTTCTTATATATTAAATTAACCCATTTCTATTCATCTATACTTGCCATGTGGCTCGTGGCTTACCGGTACTTTACATCCTGCTCCTCATCATGGCGGCTGGCAGCATCTCTCTGCCTCAGCCTTCCACTTCCCAGAATTCTCGCTGTAAGTTGCCACGTGGCTTGTGGCTTATCAGTAATTTTACGTCTCGCTTCCTCTGTGTCTGGCTTGAGACTCCTGACTCAGCCTTTCTGTTCCCAGAATTCTGTTCTCTGCTTGTCCCACCTATGCTTCCTGCCTGGCTACTGGCCAATCAGCATTTTATTTATACAGAGGGACATCCACAGCACCTGTGTGGAGACCACAGGTCAACTTTGGACAGTCTTCTACTATCATTCTCCACCTTTTTTTTTAAAAATTAAATTTATTCATCTATCTGTCTGTCTGTCTGTCTGTCTGTCTGTCTGTGCACATGTGTGAAGGTCAGAGGACAACTTGTGGCCCTTGGCTCTCTCCTACCAGGAATGTTCTGGGATGGAGCTCGAGGGTGTCAGGCTCACAGCAGATGCCCTCACCGACTGATCTTCCTGGCTCTCTGTCTTATTTCCTGACACAGGGTTTCTCTCTGAACTTAGACCTTGCCGTTTGTCTAGCCGGGCTGTGCAGAGCGCCCTGGGGACCAGTGTGTCCCTGTCTCCCTCTGCTTGGGGTGTGTAGGCATGCACCACCACACCTGGCTATTTATATGGACTCTGGGGGCCCTGGTGCTTGTACGGGGCAAACACTCTACCCATTGAGCCACCCCACCCGTTCAGGTTCAGTATATTTTTGCTTGTCAATATATTTTGGTATGTCCCTGTATAAAGTAGGACAATCCCCACCCCCACCACTTTACCATTTAGCATGTTTCATGAAATGAGATGGATATTATTATTGTTTTTTAATGTCACCTCAAGAGAAAGAATTTAAACTTGCCACATGCCACGTCCTGAAGCCACCCATACATTAATGCCCAGCAGTCATTGACATGTAGCGGGGGGCAGTGGGCCTTGAGTAATGACTGGTGAAATAGCTTTTGCTTTGGTGAAAACCTTGCTGTTCGGGGAGCTCTGGTCTTCAGATGAGTGGCGAAGAGCCTATTTTAGAAAGGCAGTTGTGGGAGGAACATGAACTTGGCTTCTTTGAGCCCAGGAATTCTGCTGCTTGAGGGACCACAGTTAACTTTGTTTTTAGGTTGCCTTGGTGTAACAAAGTGTCCCTTATGCCTTTGGAGTGGTTCTTGCCAGCCATCACCTGCCAAGTGGTTCCTGTCTGGGTCAGTGTTCTGAGTTGGAAAGTGAGGTATGAGAAGTGGTTTATTCGCCTCCCAGACATGCCTCCCTCAGTGTTCTGGGACACTGGAAAGTTAAGGACTTGGCCTAGTTCACTTGTTTATTTATTTATTTTTCACTTGAAAATGCATATTAAATTGTTTTTAACTATTTCTTGTTGCTCGAGACTTTGCTGGGGAGGTTCTGTAGAGTTGAATGCACACTAGAAAGACAGACTCTGCCTCTGTTAAGCTTACTGTGTGAGAGCAGAGGAAGGCAAATTGGCTCAGGCACTCTTAGACCTCCAGCGGTCACGTGATCCTGGTCAGCCTGGAACAGTGGCTGCAGGGAGGCTTTGTGGAAGAGAGGCTAAGGGAGATGGTCAGATCTGGGGACACAGAGAATGGATGGCCCTGTGTGGGCTCCTTGGTGTGAGAAAGAGCCTCTGTCGCCAAGGGAATGGAGACAGAGCTGTACCTGGAGCTGAGTGGCATGTAGAGGCAGGAAGAGGCAGCTCCTGAGCCTCCTGGATCCCAGAGAAGACTTTGAGCTCATAAACAAATAATTTCCTCCCTATTTAGGAAGTGCCTAGCTTGGGGAGATGTATTGGGAACACACATTAGTACATTCCCTTTAATCCTGACCATTGCTGCTTCTTTCTGGAAATCCATGAAATTTCTCCTGTATTGTTTCATCTACAAGGTTGGCAGGAAGCAGACATGGTACTTCAGGCTGTGTGGTTCCCATCCATAGCTGATTGATCCAGGGACTTTTCCTGTGTGGTTCCCATCCATAGCTGATTGATCCAGGGACTTTTCCTGTGTGGTTCCCATCCATAGCTGATCGATCCAGGGACTTTTCCTGTGTGGTTCCCATCCATAGCTGATTGATCCAGGGACTTTTCATACTCCATTCCTTGGAGTGTCAGAATTGGATTGAGAACGGAGCACAGCTTCTTGTCTGATAGTAGAAGCAGAGGGCAGTAGGGAAGAGCTCTTGGGGGCATGTCCTATCAGTGTGAATAGCAGAGACAAGAGCACATGGGTTAGATCAGAGGTAGAGGGTATTTTCTGTGACCCCTAGGAGCTCTAGGCTCTTCTAGATCTCCCCGGAACCCATGGAAGTCTTTGATTCGATAGCGTGGCAGCATTCCTTTCACTTCTTGCTTACACCAGCACTGTTAGTGTCTGCTGCCAGTAAAATGATTTCCCTGTGTGTGCAGATATTTCAGCCATTTATTATAATTCTACCTCAGGTCTGTCTTCTGATTTAGAGGTTCACGAAGCTTGTTAATTTCATAGCAAGTCAGTTGTTGTCTAGTTTAGATTGAAGATATCAGGGGTCAGGAAAAGTCAAGCTCATCTCATTTCCTGAGAATGGAAACATAATGGGAGGAACTTCGCTGTGTAAGCAGGAACACCCAGGCAACACAGATCCTGGCTTTGCATGTGAAAACAGAGTTAGATCCTGACCTCCAGTGCCCACTCTGCTCTGTGTCTTTATAGCCCACAAAAGTCTGAACCTTTCAGAAGGTGATGCAAGCAGCAATGATGTTATCATCAACCTGAAGTGGTTACTTTTACGGCTTTGGCCTGTTTCCTTTTCCTAATGCTTCCAGCTCAGAGCGAGTAGCTTTCCACTTGCCAGGTCCCTCTCAGCCTCTAATTTGTATGGATGTTCTTTGAGTGGTAGCTGAACCTTAATCACATGGTGAGCTTTTAGGTCAAGGCACTTGTTATGAATATTATTATGTATAGGAGTTATTACAGCACCTAGAATTTGGTAAAGGCTATGCTACGGCTTTTTCAATCCCTCTCCTCCACAGTGTGTGTCCATATCTTGAGGACGTTGGTGGGGAAACATCTTCCCTGACTTACATCCCTAGACAGCAGGTTTTATAGACAGGATGCAAACCCACATGAAGGGCAGTTTGTCCAGATCTGGACCTGTCTGGTGGAGCTGAGTTGTAAAAGCCCACGTGCTGCCTTCTGCCTTGGTGACATATTGACTTCACTACCCTAGCCACGTGCAGAGGACCTGCCGCTCCCTGGGTTTGCATGCAGGGGACACATGGAATTTGCAGAAGGTGCAGTTAGAGGTTGTCACCAACCTTTATACTTGTGACTATAGGAGGATTGATAGGGCTCCATGTTCTCCCCAAATCATGTTTTTGTTTTTGTTTTTGTTTTTGTTTTTTTTAAATTCACGCTTCCTGTCCAAATCTCCTTGTGACCAGAATGCAGTTTACTGTTTCATCTTGCTCAGTGGTGAATTTCTGCAAGGAAGCTGAATTTGTAATCACCTTATGGACATTTTATTCCATCCAAAGACAAGGGTGTGTGTGTGTGTGTGTGTGTGTGTGTGTGTGTGTGTGTGTGTGTGTAGTGGTCTCAGTTTTGTTACCAGAAAAGACACTGACTGGGCTCTGGAGATCACTGAGAATCATTTCAGACCCTGCCGTGCCAGCTGTATTTTAGGAGAACAGTGGTCAAGTCTAAGTATGTATAAGAACAAGTAGTGTGGATGGGAAGGACTTCTGAGGACTGAGGTGTGTGAGGGATGGTGTAATGGTTATTACTGACAGTTTGACTCGATCTAGAGTCACTTAGGAGAAACCTCTGGGCATGTCTGTAAGATAATTTGTAGATTAGGTTAACTGAGGTAGGAAGACCCAGCGGGAATATGTGTGACCATTCAGTGAATGGGGTCCTAAACGTAATCTAAAGGAGAAAGCGAGCTGAACACCAGGAGTCATCTCTCTCTGCTTCGGGACTAATGGATACAAAGTGACCAGCTGCCTCCAGCTCTTGCACCGGGCCTTCCTCACATGACTATACCACCATGGTAGCACCCTGGAACTGTGAGCAAACATGAACTCCTGCCCCCAGAAGCTGTGTCTGTCAGAGACTTCCTCACAACAGTAGGAAAAGTAACTAATACCCATGGTGTGGTGGTCTGAACGAAAATGGCCCAGGAGGCCATAGGGAGCGGACTGTTAGGAGGTGTGGCCTTGTTGGAGGAGGTGTGTCACTGGGGCTGGGCTTTGAGGTTTCAAATGTGCAAGCCAAGCCTAGTATAGCTGAAGTTTTCCTGTGTCCGGCCTGGTCCCAAGTAAACACACAGAGGCTTATATTAATTACAAACTGTATGGCCTATGGCTCAGGGTCATTATTAACTAGCTATTATAACTTAATTCAACCCATTCCTTTTAATCTGTGTTTTGCCACGTAGCCTGTGGCCTTGCGGTTACTGGTCTGCTGACATCTTGTTGCTCCTTGGGCAGTGGGCTCTCATCTCTCCTATCCCGTCTTTCTCTTTCCTGTCTCTCTGCTTGGATTTCCCACCTGCCTGTAAGCTGCCTTGCCATAGGCCAAAGCAGCTTATTTATTAACCAATGGGAACAACATATATTCACAGCGTATGGAAAGCCATCCCACAGCACTAACGTCTCTCTGCTGCCTGCTGACCCAGATGTAGACTCTCAGCTCCTCTCCAGCACCATGTCTGCCTGCAGGCCACCATGCTTCCTGCCATGGCAATGGACTAAACCTCTGAACTGTAATCGAGCCCCAGTTAAGTTTCCCTTTAGAAGAGTTGATGGTAAGAAAACAGGATGCATCTGTCCTGGAAGAGAGAGGAAATGAAAGCTTTCTTTAGGATTTAAAAGCTATTGGGGAAAAATGAGTTTTACTGACTTTTTCAAAGTGTAGACATGGAAGGTCATATTTTAGGCTGCTTATGTAAAGCATTTGGGTGAAAAATAACTGATTATGGACATTAAGGTGGTCAGTTAGGGAGCCCTCGGTGAGCCCACAGTACCAGGCACTGAGCTAACTGTGTCTAGTGACTGAGCCTATGTTTTATAGATGACGAGCATGGGATTCAAACAAGTTTGGAATTGATGCATGGGCACTGCTTAAGCAGGTGATCAGGACTCTAGCCTTGAGGAGAAGATGTCACCATCCTTTGCAAATGAGAACATGAAGAGGAGTAGCTTCCGTGTACGCTGGCCGACTTTGTGCCCCAGTCTACCCAGTGTGCCCTGACAGGTGCTGGTAACACAAGACGGGATACAGGGGGCCTACACCGGGCTTCTGCAGCTAGACATAATTCATGGGCCTGTCCCTTGGCTGTTGGTCACAGATAACGTCTAGGAAGGCTGGATGGAGGAGAACGGCGGCCTGAGCAGAGGGCCGGAGTCTCCATGAGGTTCAATTAATTGGATGTGTCTGGAGTGATCTGATGTTTCCCTGAAAATAGTAGCTGTTTTTTGTCCTGAATGCTGCTCTCTGCAACCCATGGAGCCTGGTGGGATATAATGAGTTTTGTGGCAACAGAGTCTTGAAAGGATCTCTTGAGAAATACCCGCCATTGCCTTGGGTTAGAGGCTGAGTTACTGCAGTAACAAATGCCTTACATCAGCAGCTCACTGTGAACACTTGTGTGGAGTGTCAGTCTCCTTGGATCCTTGAGGAATACACGAATTATCCTCATTGTCAGAAGATACTGAAGCTTGAGGAAACCGGAGGACATGCTCAAGGTCACGGGAAGTTCTGCTCTCCCTGTGAGTTCTAGGGCTGGATAGTGTTGGCTCTACCTGGGCCTCTCAGGTACAGCAGACCCTCAGCCGGTCTTCAGGGCTCTCTGGCTCCGTCAGGGACATCATAGACAAGTGGGTGTATTCCTCTTCTTTGCAACAAATGGCCATCAGCTTCGAGCAGCAAGCTGTGTAGCTCCACAGTTGGAGAGGAAGGAGACTGCAGGCCCAGGGCACTGGGTTCCTTTTGGAGACCATGGGGACTTTGCCTTACTATCCTAGACCTGCATTGCTCTGACCTCCGTGTCATCATCACTTCTGTTTCTTTTATGATGAACCTGTGACTGCGTTGCTGCCCCCTCTTATCCCAGTAACACCCCAGGTCAAGATCCTTATGGTCACCCCTCTGCAACTTGTGGTTAGCCATGGAGTGTAGCAACTTCCAGGCTTTGGGGACTAGGACTTGGGCATCTGTGGGGCCACTGTGTGCTACAGCAGGTTCTAGGTCTAAATCCAAGAGCAGTCTTTTTTTTTTTTTGGTTTTTCGAGACAGGGTTTCTCTGTGTAGCTTTGCGCCTTTCCTGGAACTCGCTTATGGAGACCAGGCTGGCCTCGAACTCACAGAGATCCGCCTGGCTCTGCCTCCCGAGTGCTGGAATTAAAGGCATGCACCACCACCGCCCGGCTCAAGAGCAGTCTTTTGATTCTTTTGAAAGTCCACCAGCTTTTCCACTGGGATCTCCCCAGTACTGCCTGGCCCTCTGCTCCCTTTGAAAATGTGGCTAGGATCTCCCCTACTCGGCACCCAGGCTCTTCACGAATGTTTTGCCTTGCTCGGAGGAAAAACACAAAACAAACAAACATAAACAACCCAGATTCCTGCTGCAGGCTCCAGGCCTCACCAAGCCCCACACCTCAGCTGGCAGTCTGGTCCCAGCTTGTCACAGTTCCGTCCTTCCCGCTGCTGCAGCCACACCAGCCCTCCTGCTCATTGTTGTGTGTCTGTGTGTGGGTCTCTGTGTGTGTGTTTGTATGTGTAGACATCAGAGGACAACCTCAGGTGTCAGTTCTCAGGGACCTTCTTCTACCTTTTGCTTGAGGTAGGTCTCGTTGGTCTGTCTAGCTGGCCAGTGAGCATCTAGGGATCTGCCTGCCTCTGCCTCTCTCCTCGGGTCACTGAGATTACAGGGACCATACCCACTTTCCACATGGATTCTGAACTCAGTTCCTCACTCGTGAGACCAGTGCTTTACCAACTGGGTTCTCTCCTCAGTCCTTCTTGTTGTTTTTCTCTGTGACCGGAACAGTCTTACTTGAGATACTGGCATGGCTCGTCCTTTTTTCATGCCTCTGGTCAGGCTTTACCCCTCATAGCCCCCTTCCCTGTCACCCTCTCTGCCCTGATACTGTCACTTTGCCCTACTTTGTTTTCATAGCCAAGCATGTCATGTGACACACAGTATGCTACATACATATGCACCATCTGTCTTCCTCTGGGAGAGGCTAGCTCACAGGGTCGGGGGCAGCTGTGTCTTCCAGCCTGGGACGATGCTCTGCAAGGTAAGAGCTCAGGAAAGGGGTGAAGGAAGGCTTGTCTTTTAGGCTTTTAGTCTTGGCCTTTAGGTCTCCTCTCTGCTATATGTCCTCTTCATAGGCAGGTAAGAAAAGGTGTGATTTTGTAACATCAGCCAATTCTTTCTATTTTTGACTCCCTTATAAGTATTGGGGAGAATGGGGCAAAAACAGCCTGGATCTTCTGGACAGGGAATAGGCAAATGGTTCCTTCCCTCCTTTGCCAGTGAAGGCCTTTCCACACCCGGCAAGGCCCCAATCTATTTACCAACCCTTTCCACCCTCCATGTCACCCTCTCACAAGAGGGAGTGACTGCATACAGTGTTTGCATAACTCAGAGAGGCTCCCCGACTAAGCACAGGTTTGAGATGCATTTAATGTGGAAATGATTATACTCCTTAACCCCAAAGCAGCTCTCAAGCTCTGGATGGACTTGCCCGTCACCAAAGAGGAGCCGGAAGTCCAGGAGCAGAGCAGACAGTATTGTCTCCATCAGCTCAGCTTGAATGTGCTGAGCAGCCTCTGTGTGCCAGAGACAGGTGACTGGAGGGTGCAGAGTGTGCATAGCTCTGGTCCCTGCCCTGGAGGAGCTGTGCGCTACATCAGGGCCCGGCAGAGTGTTCGTGGACCAGCGCTGTGGACCTCACCTGGAGACCCCTTAGACTTGCAGGATTCTGGGCTTAGATCTTGTGAATCCCATTCTGTATTTTGAGTGGGTGCCCGGGAGATTGACATGCACGTTAATATTTAAGAAGCATTGCTGTAGGGAGAGTGACCGGTGCATGAACAGTTGATGTGTGTGGTTGGATGGGGTTGACAGGGAAGGAGCAGGAAGCCAGAGCTATCCAAGGAGCATTGGCAGCTCTTAGTCAGTGTATGAGTTCTGTGTTGGGGACAGCAGGTAGGGACTTGGCACGGGCATTGGTCAGGAAGAGCCAGAGCGGTGAGCTTGGGAGGAAGGCGTAACTATTTCATGCAACTGGGTACAGAATAATGGTGTAGTAAGTGATAGCAGCCATGTGTGTGGTTCTCAGCGTGCTCCAGGCCTGTTTCTACTAATGTCTATTTCTAATGCACTGATTTTGCTATATTAACTCGTTTTAAATCTCTGGGAAGTACTGACAGTTATTATTTTCCAAGTTCTTTTTTTTTTTTTTTTTTTTTGGGAAAGGAGACTCACACCCAGAGGTCAAGTAATTTGCTTGAGGTCACATGGCTAGCAAATGTTAATTTCTCATCAAAGTCTGGTCCATTAACCCCATAGCTATTACGTTCTCTCTCTCTCTCTCTCTCTCTCTCTCTCTCTCTCTCTCTCTCTCTCTCTCTGTGTGTGTGTGTATACATGTGTGTAGATGTGCACTCACATGCATGGGAGAGATCAACACCTATAGTCCATGAATATTGCTAGAGTATAAAATAGGTGCCGAGGGTGGCCAGGGCCTGCTTCCAATCCACAGCTTCAGAGTCAAGGTTTTCTTTATTTGCTCTCATGCTCTCTCAGGGCAAAGTTTCTAGCAACTTTAGGTTTTCTCCAAAAAGCCAAAGAATATTCTTGGCGTCTCCCAGAGCAGTGAGAGGCTCAGAAGCTGGAACAGGGAGGAAGCCAACACTAACTGGACCTCTGCTGATAGCTGGAGGACAAGGTGACCCTCGGTGCGGCATTCCCCGCACCCCTCCTTCCTCCATGGGGAGCAGCTTTCTTGATGGGAAGTCTGGGCAGGCTAGGAAGCCATGTTAGCATCCTTGATGAAGTCATGCCCCATTCTGTCGAGGAGACTAAAAGATTTTGAGCAGTTATGGACAGAGGTATTAGATGGCCTTGACCAGGCCAGGAGAGGCCTGTCTCCGTGGTCAGTTGCAGCCTTGCCCGCCTGATCTTGCATGGTGTAGCATGTCCCTTGATAGCGCCCTGTGGTGTCCCACCTACCGACCCTGCAAAGCTGTACTGACTTTTCCTGACGGGGACCGTCTGATTTCCATTTCAAAGAAGCTGTCATTTGCTGTATTGTTCAGCACGGAACACAGTCTGCCTACCTCAACTTCCCCGTCCCTCTTTTGTGACCGTGTTTATAAAAGCACCTCCGTGAAGTCAGGAGGGGGTGGAGAAGTGGGGGTGCATCCAGGAGGAGTTAACTGTGGGGAGTGAGTGTGGTAAAAATACATTGTAAGAAATTTTCAAAAAAATTAATTAAAAAATGTAGCTTTTAAAAGCTCCTCTGTTGTCCTTGTTCTTCTTCATCTGGATTTGTAATTCTTCTTGCTTCCTGTGCCTTGCAGAGATCCCTTGTTTACTGCAAAAAAGAACAAAGATAAAATATTCCGTTAATTGTTTTTGTGTTGGTTACTTACTGAATATTTTATATGTATGGATTAAGTGAGATATGATATAAAGTTAATTTTACTTGTTTCTCTCTTACTTTTTGTTAAAGCTATTACTCGAAAATTAAAAATTATGCATGTGGCTTGCAAGGTACTTCTCTGGGTCAGCCCCTCTGAGTGCACTTCACCAGGCACCACCAACAAGCCTTGCGCCTCCTGGATTCTGTATTTACAGTGAGAGGGCTGACACATTGAGTTCCTGGCTCCTCTCCTCCAGGGCTGCCAATCAGGTGCTCCTCAGGTTTCAGCACGGTGTGCACTGCTCACCACTGGCATCTCCTTGGCTCTTTGCCTCTTTTATCTGGGACTGCTTGGCCGGCTCCTCATGCTCCACCAGCTGGAAGTGACAGTGGTCCTCAGGGTGCTGACCCTTCACCCTGCCTAGCTTTGGGACTTGGTTCTTACTAAATCCTTTTTCAGTGGGCTGTGTGAGGTCCCGTGGCCCATCTGGAAAGAGTCATCAAACGCCCTTTGTCATCTTATTTTAGTACCTAGAATACATTGAGGAGATTGGAGCGGGTCTGCACAGCAGGCCATGTGTTTCCCGTCCGTGGACAGCAGGCCCTTTTGCTAATGGCTCAGAGCCTCTTCTGCTGGCTGCTGCTGGCATCTTCTCAACCTCGTGGATCTGGAGATGATGCCTCACTTCTCTGTCTCTTCTTTAATAGCAAGACTGACATCTTCCTGACGATACCTGTCGGCATGTGCCATGGCCAGGTGTTCCCTGGCACTCACCACACCAACCTCCGGCTCTCATCCCCAGCCTGGGAGTGAGTGAGTGGGGCCCCGTGGAAAGCTGTGCTCAGTTAGTGCAAATCTTCCCCCTGCTGGTGGAGACAGGAGCTCCCCAGCGTTTCTGTCTGGAACTCTTACTGGATTTGCAAGACGTAAGTTAATATAGATCCTGCCCCACTGCACACACACACACACACACACACACACACACACACACACACACACACACGGCCTCGGCGCTGTGCCTTGAGCTGTGTTTTTAGAAGTCTGTCTCAAGAGTTGCTGATAAGGAAGTTGAAGACAAACTAAAGCAGGGAAGCCTGTTTTCTCAATGCCCTGCCTTCCTCCCCTTCCTCGTCTTCCTCTCCTTTCCCTGTGCACGGGCCTTGGGCCCTGTGTCAGATGGAGCTAAGGACGAATGACAGAAGTCTTTCTCTCTCCCTCCCCTCCCTCCCCAGTCAGGTGAGAAGCCTTCGGACACACATTCAAGCCCCCGCGGCTGTTGCCCCGAGGCACAGCATCTAACGGGGACAAGGTGCGGACCTTGGATCAGGCCTCAGTCTGAGTCTGTGTCAGCGACTGTCTCAACGATGTGGTCCAGTGCCTGACAACAGCACCTTGGAGGAGGGAAGGGTTTATTTTGGGTCACAGTTGGAGGACACAGTCCATCATGGAAGGAGCAGGAGGCAGCTGGTTACACTACCCAGAGGGGAGTGCTGATACTCAGCTCTCTCCTCTCCCTCTTTTAAATTCATTCCATAAGGATGATGCTACTCAATCTGAGTGAGGCTTTGCACCTCAGCTTTCTCCCACAGACATGCTCAGAGCTTTGTTTCTAGGTGATTCTAGGTCCTGTAAAATTGACAGTGCTGGCCATCGCACAGTCCCAGCTCTCTGCTTATACTGGACAGATGACGCCATGCTCCATATTCATGGATCTGTCTCATGTGCAGGGATGATGCCCTCTACCCTGTTTGTGTGTGAGGAATGAAGGAAGAGTGGACATTCTGAGGGTGCTTGTTCACAAGCAACGCCCACCTGGGAGATTGATATATGCATGTCCGCCTTGAGTCCAAGGAGCCCGGCTCATTCACACCTTCAGTCACTCTGACTCGGTACTTCTAAAACCCTCTCATGAGGACAGCAGCACACTCCAGGGTCCCCGCTTCCACAGAGGTGCTTTGCAAACTCAAGTTTCAAGGTGAGGAGGGAGACTCCGGAATCATCTTTTTTGTGTGTTTACTGCAATGCCCTGTGTGAACTGTGTGTCCTCTGGGATGAGGATGGCTTTCTGGGTGTGAGAATGCTACATTAGGGGACCTAAGAGCCATGGGGTGGCCAATAGCTTGCTGTGGTAAAGATTGACTGCCCCTGGGGCTCCCAGTCAATGTTAACATTTGGCCATTGGCAATATTTATTGGCAGGAGGAGACCTGTGTCTGCTTTGACTGAGCACCAGCCTCGTGCTCCCTGTGGAGGTGCTCTGGGGCTTTGTGGTAACTCAAGGATACAGAAGGAGCTCTGTTACTCAAAGTGTAGATTTTCTCAAATGGAAATAAAGTCAAGGCTCTGTCTTTAATTCCAGTAAGTCTTATGTGTTACATGGATGTGTCTGTCCTTAATGTCTTACCATGTGTGAAATAACACACCTGGTGCGTTTGTGTCATTCATTGTGTTTAATATTTTACAGGGAATATGTTATTTCTTCCTCATTTGTATTATTTTTGGTGGCATCCAAAGGCTGGAGTAAATATACAAGCAGTCTGTGTAATGTATCACCGAAGGCTGTATTCTGAGGTGACACACTGAGGAAGGGGCTCTTTGCTTGATATGGAGGCAGTCATGTCCTATGTAGGTCCAGGAACTATCTAATGTGTGCCCCAAACTTACCTTAGGTAACCATACTCATGCCCTTCAGTGGCACTCATGGCCTTAGAGGGGCACCTATGGTTTCTGCTTACCTTTATGGCTGTACAGGACCCAAGTTCATCCTTTTAAATCTCTCTCTGCCTTTTTTGAGCCTACTTCAGCTTTCCATATAACAGTTACAACTACCTATCAGATCATTGAAGCGTTTGTCTAATTATTCTGTATCAATAAAAACTCAGGAGTCAGATGTTGGGGTAAGAACCTGAATGATCAGAGAAGTGGCAGAGAAGCGACCAGTGATCTCCTCTCTCTTTCTCCTTCCTCCATCCAAAAGGGCAGAGAATCTTCCTAAGCCCCACCCTACTACTTCCTGTGTCTGTCTGTATGTCCATGGTCCTCCAAAACCTCTATGGCTAGTTTTGGTCAGCTAGTAAGTAGCTAGTGCTGCCCTCTGATTCAAAGGAAACTTTATGGGCAGTCTTGGGAGTGTCAGAGTATGGAGAGGGAAGGTCCAGCCGAGGAGTCCCAGTCCATGGAGGACACATGAGCAAGTGTGCCATCTAGTCACTGTATCCCCTAGGGTGGCAGCCCCTGCCCCTCACCCCTGGGAGTCATAGATACTCATGGGAATTGTGCCGTATTCAAGAGGAAAGAGCAAGAACAGCTCTGAGATGTGTTCACAGTTCTGTGTGGAGTGGGTCCCTTGGGATAGCTGTCACAGGATGCAGGACTGCCTAGCCTACCCTGCCCCTGCCCTGACGGGGAAGATAAGCAAGATGGGTCGGTCAGTTACCATGATATACACACAAAAATGGAAATAGCATATCCAAAATAAAGATGTCTCCTAATTAGGAAGAGAAACCCGGGGGCCGGGGTAGCTCCAGATGAGGGAATGTCCTAGGTAACAACTGGGAGGACATGTCAGGCAACGCTTGCTTCATTACAATACCAGGGGGAAAGAAATTAGGCAAAGAGAAGCAGAAATTCTACACCCAGGAGGACCAGTGGCCACTGAAGGGGCAGTGCTTCCATCTGTATGCTGAAGTCATGAGTGATGGACATGCTTCACGGTGTGTCCCTGTGCAGTCATAGTAGCACTCGGGGAGGCCACTACTCCGGTCAGTGACAGAAGTCAAGGGATGAGGCTAGTAGTGATTGGATTTGCAGATGGCAGCCATCTTGAGCATGCTTCCTCTTTCCTACACAGAGATGCTCACACACCAGGATCTTTCCTACATAGTAGATGATGCTCACACATCAGGATCTTTCCTACACATTAGATGATGCTCACACACCAGGATCTTTCCTACACAATAGATGATGCTCACACACCAGGATCTTTCCTACACAGTAGATGATGCTCACACACCAGAAGGTGTTGGTAAAGACCTAGACTGTTCTGGCATCAGGTGCTCAAGGAGGTGCTGGTTCTCCATCAGCATGTTTGCCAGCAAGGGTAGTAAGCTCTGATAGTCCTACTGGCCAGGGATACAGTGTTAGCTACTCACACCATGGCCACTGAGATGTTTTCTATCTTACCGTTTTATTCTAGTGTGTCTGTATGCTTGGATACCCAAATGCAACCAGCCATTCCTTTGGCCCCAGCAACAGAACAACAGAATGGGATCCCTTTGTTCTTCTGTCCCATATGATCAGTGCTCCAAGCAAGACACCTCTCCAGGAGGAAGGCAGAATACTGCCCATAGAGATCTACAAGAAGACATATACCCTGGGGGCCAAGGTGACCCCAGCAGGCTGTGACTGTTCTATTAATCAGCCCAGCTATGCTATCTCTGCCAGTTAACAGCCTGTGACTTGAGAAAAATTGCACATCCATCCCTGTCCAAAGTGCTGGTGTGAGTCAGGAAATAAACCAATGGAGCCCCTTCCCATCCATACTGTAGACAGCTTTATAGCTGGGCATGGCTGTACATGCCTGTAACCCTGGGGTGTGGAGACAGGTGGACTGACAGGCGGCACTGGCCTGCCAGCCTGACTGAAATAGTTGTATGTTCATGAGAGACCTTACCTCAGAAGGTAAGTGATAGAGAAAGACAAACCAGACGTCTTCCTCTGGCTTCCACGTGTGTGTGCATCTGCATACACACATGTACGTGCATACATACACTCACAAAACAAACCAACAAAGAAATAGCCCCAGGTGTCAGAGGGCAAGAAGGAAAAGTGTGGTTGAACACACTGAGACAGGAGATGCTTGGGTGTAGCCTAATAGGCCGAATGACTGATCTGTCCCCCAAAGCTCATGTTTACCAGCGTGCATCTGAGTGCTGCTGCCTTTGGCTGGCATGCCCAGCGACCACAGCGAGGTCGTAGCACCACCTTGCGGACCACGCTTCCTGATGCCCATTGGTTATGGTTTACTCTTCCATCCTGTCATGACTGTGGTGCCCCATTGCCTTGTGATGTGCTGGGGACGATGCCTGGTCTGACTGATGGGGTGGAGCACCCAAACTCACAGAAGAACTTTCTTCAGACAGCCAGGACAGTACTGGGGTTCCTCTCTGTGTGAGAGTGGGTATCATCTGCTGTGGCGTCCCGGAGGGCTGTAGCTGTGTGGTCCGTCTGCCACACCCAGGACGGCCGATACTCCTTGCCAATACATTCTACTTCTTGTCCTGTTTGGATTTGCCGGCAGGAGTCGCAGATTGCATCACATTCTTGGTTTCTGCGTTTTCAGTGACCGCTTCCCTGCGCGTGGCCCTGCCTGCATGGGCAGTGGGCACCCACGACGGGTTCCAATGCCCCTGCAAAGTGTGGCCATTGCCACTTGTTTTGCCCAGGATATGCCACCTCAGGAACTCTGTCTGATGGCCTTTTGCCATGAGAACTGCATGAGTGACTGAGATTGTGTATTCCACACAGCAAGCTGTCATCCTGTCCTGTCCCTCACACAAAATTCTGGTCATTTGTTGTCAGTTGCCTATCTATTGGTATTCTATATATTGACACCACACCTAGCTTTTAAGGTTTTTATTTATTTATTTTATGTGTATAGATGTTTTGCTTGTATGAATGCCTATCACTTGAACATGGAGGCCAGAAAAAGGGGTCATGGCCTGTGGAACTGGAGTCACAGACAGTTGTGAGCTGCCATGTGGGATCTGGGAATTGAATCTGGGTCCTCTGCAAGATCAGTATTGGCTCTTAGCTACTGAGGTATCTGTTTAGCTCCAACCCAGCTTTTTAATTTTTTTTTCATGTGGGTACAAGGGTTCAAATTCAGGTTTCATGTTTCTGTGGCAAATGCTGACTAGGCCAATTCTCAGCATGTTCTTTTGGCTATGCACTTTAATTTCCATGAACTATTCCCATCTAATTAGGCCGTATTCTAAACTGAACATCCAGGGAGGGACTTGACTCAGCGGACTGTCACCCAAACAGAACTCCTCTTCCTGAGAGCTTCTGTCTAGCAAGTGCCAGCAGCACAGACACACAGCTGTGACATGGCAGCTGCTTTCTCTTGGGGCATCTGTTTCTACCCCTGGGCCTCTACTCTGACCTTGGGATTGTGTAACTGGTTTCCAGTGTCACACGTGCCCCTCTATGGTGCAGAGTGCACAGAGGTGATCTTAGGAGGCGTGCTCTGTTCGAGTTGTGCCCTTGAGTCTGATTCAGCAGCAAAACCCGGGCCTTTGGCATCGACTCACTGAAGACCTGACCTTGCTGCTTGCTCCTGAGTGAGCTTAAGGAGTCCGCTGTGGCAGGCCTGGACAGTGGCACCGCCCCCCACTAACAAGCTTATGTGACTTTTACCTCAGCTCCTTTGCTTTGGAAGTCTATCCTGTTCCTTGCAAATAGCCGGTAAAGAGAGCTGCAGACCTTAATGAGTGTGCTTCCAGAGACCCACCTCCCAGGGTGTTGTCCAGGGCGCAAGCCTCGTCAGGAGCTGTTTAAAATGTGTTTATTTCTGTCGAGAGACAAACTTTCTCCAGAATGGTTTCGTTGTCAGTGGATGCTTTGTTCATTGATGTACAGCTTACAAATAAAAGCATTCCCAGGGCTTGCTAACGTGTGAGGGTTTTGACAAACTCAATTTTAATCTTATTATGTGGTATTTTCTATGACTCAGTGGAGAGATCCCAAGCCAATTCTACCGTGGTTCTTTTGGAGAGAAAAGAAAAAAAACACCAATGGCAGTGTCAGCTGTTTGTGGGGTTTGTGTGCATCCAAAATCCCTTTCAGATGAGCAAACCCAAGAAAATCCTACCGTAAGTAGCTTTCACAGTTGGCCAAACAGTAGAGCTTGGAAGGCCCTTGGTCCTGGGCTCTGCGGCACCTTTGGCCTGCTCTTGTTCTAGGAAACCAGTTGCTGTTTAGAAACGGTTTAAATATTCAGAAAGTGGCTTCTTTTCCACTCCCTTGGTTAGGACGAATTTGAATTATAGTCTTTGTCTCTTAGTTCTTCCTAAGAATTTTTTATTCAAACTAACAAATCTGTAGGCCTCAGAGATGCTATTTTTCATTCAAATCACCAGAGTGATGCTGGTGTCTTTTACAGGAGAGTGATCTTGTGTCATTCACGGGGGTCAGAGCCAATTCCAGTGCTTGGGAAACAGTGTCTTCAATTTACAATGGATCGTGGTGTCAGTACTTTGCAAGAAAGGAAAACTCAGATTGTCTTGGTGACAGGTTCAGATTCTAGAGTTAGGAAATGGGAACTGGAAGCCAGATCTGCCAGAAGTCACCTCTGCAGCCTCCTGCTCTACCTGTGTGTGGAGGAGAGCACCACTAGGCTAAATGACCACCTGGTGAAACCCACTGTGTTCTTGGTCCGATCTGTCTATCTCTCCAGGATACCTGGATGTCCCCTTTTAGTCTTCTTCCATTGTTCGCTGCTCGTACACCTCAAGTCTGGGGAGTTCTGGGGATCTGGTGGCCAATTGTATGCCGGTGCGTCTTGCTCTCAGCACCATGTTCCAAGGTCCATGTGTGTTGGTGGGTACATGTTTCTGAGAGTTAGATGTCTGAGTGACTGTGATAGCGATGTGTCTGACATAAGCACAGGTGTGGGGGTCTAAGCAAATGCTAGGGAAGTGCAGGATTCTCTGCCGAAGCAGGGAACAGCAGAGCAGAGTCCCTCCCCACACCTCTTCTCATCCCAGAGGAGGTTGGGATTCGGCAGTCCTTAGTCTATCTGTGGTGATCATTATTTGCATGAAAGCCAACTCTGCCTTCCTCCCTGAGGAAGAGAACTGGCCTATGTGCGGGACATGGGTTCAAGATGGCGAGTCTCTGTGGTAAAAGTCTTTTCAAGGGTTTTAACCCCCTTCTCAAAGCCAGGAGGCTTGTCAGTTCTAGAGGAAGTGTTTATTTGAACTGGCTGATTTGCTTCCTTCACTCACACTCTCTCTTACATATACTTCTTTTGAGGATGGCATGATCTGTGTATGAAACTCCTTCTTTATAACCCCCCCCCCCCGCAAAAAAAAAAAAAGCCTGAGGGAGACAGCCCGGGGGATGAGGTGCTTACTGTGCGCATGTGAGGACCCAAGTTCAAATCCCAGAAACCTTGTAAAAATGGGTGTGTTAGCGTGGGTCTGTATCCCAGTGCCCTGGTGGAGAAATGGAAGGTAGAGATGGAAGCTCCCAGATCTGCCAGTGTGGTGTTCACAGTGCATCAGAAATGACAAGGTGCAAGTCCTTTGGCCTCCACAGGCATGCCACAGGCACACCATAGCATGCACGCAAGTCCCCCCCCCCCCCATGGTCATGTCACTCAGAATAAAACGTAAGTATGGCAGCATGGAGGCAGGCTTGGTGGTATATGCCTGGGGCCGCGTCTCTTGGGAGGGAGATGCGGAAGGATCATGAGTTCAGGGCCATTTTGGTTACAAAGTGAGTTCAGTGCCAACCGAGGCTACATGAGACCCAGTCTCCCAAGACAGAAGGCTGGAGGGATGGCTCAGTGGTTAAGAACTCATGCTGCTCTTGCAGAGGACCAGAGTTCCGTTCCCAGCAGCTGCAATCTGAAGCACCTGTAACACTAGCCCCAGGGGATCTGAGACCTCCTCTGACTCTGTGGCACCTGCCCTCATGTGCACATAACCTTTGTGAGACACATTTTTATGCGTGTGGTTAAAAACAACCCATCTTTAAAGAGTCAAGCACAACAGAGGCAGTGTGAGCTTCGGGGATGCAGGATGCTGCGGCTCAGCTTCTCGCCTGGTCCTTCAGGCTTCCATTTGTTGCTTGTCAGTACAGTGGTCTCTGACCTCTCACTGCAGGGAGAAGGCCTACTGTGGAGGAGACTCCTGTCAGCTGTACGGGCATTGCTCTGTAAGGGCGGCAGAGAGCAGTCCATCTCCTTTCATTATCCCCACCCCCATGAAGTTTTTAAACATCTATACTTACAGTCACACGAACATGAGTCCACTAATGCATTTGCACATATGTAAACATACACACCCATAGACCCCTCACACATCCACAGTCCCTAGACATTCATACATACACATATATGCTCTTACAGATGTAGGCACATGCAGGCCCATGTAAAGCCATACATTATCTCATGTAAGCGTGTACCGTTTTCTGGGAAGAGCAGCCCATTCGAGTGAATTCTTATTGGTTAAAATATTAAGGCCACTCCACGTAGTGAAAAGGGAGGTTTATTTTATGGGGTAACTTATAAGTAAAGGGATAGGTTACAGGGTCCAGGAGAGGTGAGGTGCAGTCCGGCGGTGTTCTCTGGAGAACTCTGCTCGATCTACCTCCAGCGTCCAGGATCCAGGAACCAAGAGAGCCAGCACGTCCGGATCTCAGGTCTTAAGGGCTCCTGTCTCAGCCCATCTAGTAGGCATGACAGTTACTGGAAGCCTCAGTGGGGGTGGTACTTCCAGGTCAAAGCTGGAACAGCTACCCACTACAGATTCCTCCTTGGGCTTTCCTGCTGTAGGAAGGCAGCGAGAACCATTAAACCAGTCCATATTTACCCTTGTAGAAACTCCACAGGCCCGGAAGAGCTACTCAAAGAAAAAGATCTAAGGAAATGAATGTGTTTCCCACATATGTCCTCGTCTAGTGGCTGGACCTGGAGTCTGGGGTGGATGAGAGGAACATGAGTCCATGGAGAATTCAGGGCCTAGGTTCTAGTTCTGGTTTGAACACAGACAAGGTGACAATCTGAACTCCAGACTCCTCACCTGTAAACGACGCTGTCTGCAGCTGTGGCTCTGAAATCCTGTTCTTGTCTTTGCTGGTGGCTGAGGGAGTCAGAACAGAGCACAGTGAGAGGGATGGATGAGTGACTGATCTGAAGCCTCCCAGGTCTGGAGGGGTAAGGACAGAACAGAGCACAGTGAGAGGGATGAAGGTCAGAACAGACCACAGGGCTGCTTCTCTTCTTCAGCCCTGCTAAGTGCTCCTGTTAGCTGTACCTGCCAATCATGGGTGATGCACAGGGTGCCTCTTCCAGCAATCCAGCCTCTGGAACAATGTAATTGGCTTAATTTGGTTTTCTGATTCCAGAAGTGCGTGTGTCCCCTGCCTGTCTCTTGTCGATGGTGAGAGAGATTAATCTGGTGCTCCATGGAGGTAGACATCAAGATCTCTTGAGCAAGGATAAGTTGAGCCCTCAGCCTGCCTGGTGTTCATAGATATTTCTCATCAACAGTATGGGTAACTCATCCCCCTTTGGCTCAGGACTGTCCTTGAAGTGCCCTGGAAGGAAGGCTGGCCTTTCTTTAGCCAGAGAAAACCTACATGGAACCCCATGGGGTTGGTGTGGTCCCTGCTACTCTGTCTACAGGATGACCCCTGCTTATCTTTCACCCGTTTTAGCTGTGTCCATGGCTCCTTGGGCTTGCTTTAGCACGTAAATACCAGATTACATTGGATCACCTATGTATTTCTGTTTCTTACTTCACAATAAAACCCTGAAATATGGGGTTTAGTCTTGTTTCTTACTTGGTAACTTGAATATAACAAGTATCCAAGACATTTTTCCTTAAGTATTTAATGACTTGAGTTAATAGGGATGGAGGACATTTTGTGGGGAGGGAGTGAGCCTGAAAACATGGGTGGCAGGTGGACAGTGGGTACTTAATAGTATCCATGGGGCATGTCCACAGCATGGTTGTTAGCTGGCACCTCGTATTTCATGCCACAGAATTGTCTAACCAGGGATTTCTATGGTAGAGGAAGTTCCAAGGCCATTGCCACTACTGGATTGCAGAGATGTTCTCTTATCTGTGACCCATGGAAGAGATGAGCCTATCTGTGCCATGCTGAGGTGGCAGATGCCTCCCCAAATTGGCACACTGCACTTAGAGTCTAGTACAGTTCTTCAGACAGTGCCTCAAGCCGATTGTGTGTGCATCCCGGGTCCCACAGAGGGCCTAGTGCCTTGTGCTTTTAGTCATCCGGACTTGTAGAGGATCACAGTCAGAGGAGGGGAGTCAAGACGTAGCAAGAGATAGAATGCACTTTTTACAAAAAGAGAAAAGTATTGAAGACTAAAGCCTGCTGTCTGTGTGGATTGTTGGCATCAGGCTTAGTGGCAGACCACAAACAAACAAACAACAACAAAAACCACTTGGAGATTTCTTCCCACCTAAACATTTATTAGGCACAACAGCACAAGCTGATAATCCTGTTATGATAATCTTCTCCTACATGAAGGAGGGCAAGGGAGAGGGGTGGGAGTTAAAGGCCAGCCTGGGCTATGTACAGGACTTTGTCTAAGAAACACACAACAGAAGCAAGCAAACAAAACCCCAAACAACAAGAAGAAATAAAATAAAACTCTCTTGCTTTTTGCTTATATTTATCTTAAATAATTTACCTGGGTACCTGTAGTCATTGTAAAGACGTAGCGGGGTTGATATTTTGGGCTAGCCTCAGCTATGTGGTGCACAGCATGAGCAGA
Source organism: Peromyscus californicus insignis (assembly GCF_007827085.1). Classification (NCBI taxonomy): domain Eukaryota; kingdom Metazoa; phylum Chordata; class Mammalia; order Rodentia; family Cricetidae; genus Peromyscus; species Peromyscus californicus. The sequence goes on along the minus strand of NW_026294617.1, from coordinate 131,294,694 downwards.
GCTTGCTGGTGAGGCCTCCTGTCCTGGCCAAGTGCCTCACTCCCTTTCTTTTCCCAGTTTACAGCAGCTTCAGGACCCGGTGGATTCGGGTCCCTTCACAGGGAGGATCAGGTCCATGAACACCCATCGATACTGCTGTGACCGCCTTCAGCCTGAAAGTGCTGGCCTGTAGCCAGTGCGGGAGAGGGATTACTTCCTTATCAAAAGGAAATTAGATGCCTAAGCTAGTGATAAAGTGATTTCTTTAAAAACAGTTTTTAGGGAAATTGAACTTACCCTGTGACTCATGGCAGGCTTTGGGGCCCTGGGAAGGAACCTATTTTTGCAGTTAATGGATCTTGGCAGAAAAGGGTTTTAAACTAACTTTAGATTTCTTTAAAAAGTAATTCCCTTACCACCAGCTTGTCTTCTGTCCTGAAAGAGAAGAGAATTTTTATAGCGCTTTTAGAACATGCAATTTCTCTCCAGTTGGTTCACAGTCCCATTAGCAAACTTATTTTTCAAAGTCCTACTAAGTGATAGCAATGGCATTTGTCTAGCAGAATCCAGTGCAGGCTTCCCACCAAGGTGGGTGCATGTGCGTGCGTGCGTGCATGTGCGTGTGTGCGTGTGCGTGTGTGCGTGCGTGTGTGTGTGTGCGTGCGTGTGTGTGTGTGTGTGTGTGTACGCACACAGTCATGCACAAATTTTCCTGCAGCATTTTTGAAATGGGCCTTCAAGGTACACAGCATCATAGGCAAGCCCACTACACCTGTTTTCCTTACAGTATTCCCTCAGGTACGTCCCAGTAGAATACTTTAAAACATTAAAAATGAAAAGCTATGGACCTGTTCTCTCAGAATATAATAGCAAGCACTGCCCTGTTTCTTGCTTCTGTATCGTTCACAAACAATTTCAAACAGTTCAGTAAATTTCAGCCCAGTCCATGCTCTGATAAAAACTTTTGGAAAGAAGAATTGCTACCTAGTACCAGCGTGAGGTTTTGTCTGAAAGGAAGTAGTTCATCTTTCCTACAAGTGAGTAACCTCAGCTTGTCAGGGCATGGAACCTCTCATTCCTGAAGTGCCCACAGAGGTGACCTGGGTGACTGGGGCAGCTCGTTGCCTGGGCAGCCTGGAGGAGTGCTGAGGAGATGAGCTGTGATACCAGGCTGGCTGGCTTCTCAGACTCCTTGGCCTCTTCCTGATAGCTGACTTTGCGGTCTGTGGTGGTTTGAGTGTAATTGGCCCCCATAAGCTCATAGGAAGTGGCACTGTTAGGAGGTGTGGCTTGGCAGGATGGTTATGGCCTTGTTGGAGGAAGTGTGTCACTGTGGGATTGGACTTTGAGGTTTCCTCTGCTCAGGATACTGTCCAGTGTCTCAGTCGACTTCCTGTTGCCTGCAAGATGTAGGACTCCAGCTACTTCTCCAGCACTATATCTGTCTGCACATCCATGTCTCATCATGATGATAATGAACTGAACCTCTGAACTATAAGTCAGCCACCCCAATTAAATAGTTTCCTTTATAAGAGTTGCTGTGGTCATGGTGTCTCTTCACACCCTAACTAAGACAGGGTCACTGTTTCTCTGAGGCTCTCTCTTTTGGAGGTGTCATGTTGAAACTCCACCTTGTGTCATTGGACTAGGGCTGCACCTCCGTGGTACTGTCTGACATGCATAGCATGCATGCATGCATGCATAGGGCCCTGGACTCTCCATCCTCAGCACCCTCCTTGCCTCAGTACATTTAGTTGCTGTGAGAACTCAGTGGGTCTCTTTAAAGTACTCAGGGCAGTACACAGCATCTTCAGTGCTCACCAAGTTTTCAACTCCCTGAACCCACATTTGTCATCTCTCACCCCCAGCAAACTGCACTAAAAGACACTGTGTAGAGCAGAGCTAGAGGCCAGGCCCAGAGTGGGCAGGTGGAGAGGGGGCTCCTTGACCTCCATGAGGGAGGAAAGTCAGAGCCGTTTGAGGATGGATGGCTGCTCACAGGCCAGGGAAGGCAAAGGCAAGAGCATCTGCTTACTGCACACCGCATCAGCAAGGACCCGTGACTCTTTTTCCAGACTCGGCATTTGGAACCAGATGCTAGCCACTCGGGCATGTTATCATTTATTCCTTACATCCATATCCCCTCTTGGAGCTCTATAAAGTTTAGAAGGTTCTGCTCTCTTCCTTGCCCATTCATTCACTCACTCATTCAACAAATATTTTTTAAAATCACTGGTGTGGGGTAGATACCCCTTAAGAGCTCATGTGCTGTGGGATGTTCTGTATGGCAAATGTGTTGCTGATTAGTCATTAAATAAAACACTGATTGGCCATTGGCTAGGCAGGAAGTGTAGGCGGGACAAGGAGGAGAATAAAGCTGGGAAGTAGAAGGCTGAGTCAGAGAGACACTGCCAGCCGCCACGATGAGAAACACAATGTGAAGATGCCGGTAAGCCACGAGCCATGTGGCAAGGCATAGATTTATAGAAATGGATTAATTTAAGCTGTAAGAACAGTTAGCAAGAAGCCTGCCACGGCCATACAGTTTGTAACCAATACAAGTCTCTGTGTTTACTTGGTCAGGTCTGAGAGGCTGTGGGACTGGCAGGTGAGAGAGATTTGTCCTGACTGTGGGCCAGGCAGGAAAACTCAAGCAACAAATGGCGCCCAACGTGGGGCCCGAGTTTCCACCTAAAACCTGAGAAAAGATTCTAAAACGGAGCTAAAAACAGCTTCCTAATCGTCTCTCTCAAATGAGCGGCAGCTGCCAGTTTGAGCTACTGGTGGGTTCCTAGCATGTGCGCTCGACCTGCAGTATGGCGGGAATGAGTCCTCTGCAAGTGGCACATTAAGCTGCGTGGTGGATTTAGCCTTTGCAGGTACAAAACAAAAAAAGAGGTTTCTGGGCTACACGCTGCTTGGATAAAAGCATAGAGACTCACGATAGCTCCCAGAGCTGGTGGAAAACGCCATGTTGGGAAGCTAAGGTGGATGGAGCCAGCAGCTATAGCTGCTGCAGTTTAAGGCAATAGATTCACAATAAGACAGATTCAGATGTAATAGTTTAAAATGTGTGTAAAATATACGTAGGCTTGAAAGAGACAAAAAAGGTGATATATAGAGTTATAGAAACAAATACATAGTTTTAAAAAATAAAGTCTTTAAAGAAACAGTAAAGGTAGTATAAAAAATAAGCCACATAAAAATGGATATTACACAGAGAATCTGCATTGTGTTGTCTTTGGGACTTTTAACTGCAGAAAAACATTTGATTGTAAAAGCTGTTGAGTTATGCCAAAATGTATATTTTAAAGGTACCTTGACTTCAAAATTTGAATATAAGGATATGTTACTTTGGAAAGGAGACTCTGCTTTTGTTCCCACAGAAAGCCAGAGGCTATGGATTTGTTCCAGATTAAGATACATCAGGTTTGACCAGCCAAGACCCCCTGAAAAGTCTCCGATGACACCATGGCCCAGATGATCCAACATCCAGAATGGTTTCAAGGCAACTGGCTCAGACGATGCAGCCTCATGGACTATTCCATAATCCTAAAATTTTCTTTGTTTCCCCATAAGATACAGCGCCCCCCTCCAGCAGGAAGTAGTAAGAGAAGCTACGCCCAAATTCCCAAATTATATGTAATTTTACTTTGTTAAGGTTAAAACCTTCCTTTTTGAAAAAAAAAAGGGGGAAGTGCTGTGGGATGTTCTGTATGGCAAATGTGTTGCTGATTAGTCATTAAATAAAACACTGATTGGCCATTGGCTAGGCAGGAAGTGTAGGCGGGACAAGGAGGAGAATAAAGCTGGGAAGTAGAAGGCTGAGTCAGAGAGACACTGCCAGCCGCCACGATGAGAAACAGCATGTGAAGATGCCGGTAAGCCACGAGCCATGTGGCAAGGCATAGATTTATAGAAATGGATTAATTTAAGCTGTAAGAACAGTTAGCAAGAAGCCTGCCACGGCCATACAGTTTGTAACCAGTACAAGTCTCTGTGTTTACTTGGTCAGGTCTGAGAGGCTGTGGGACTGGCAGGTGAGAGAGATTTGTCCTGACTGTGGGCCAGGCAGGAAAACTCAAGCAACACTCATGAGCAGCAGAGAATGCTCTATCCCTGTTCTTTCTGGAAGAGGCATCTGGCAGTGAGCCCAGGATAGGTCCTGATGCTTGCCCCTGCTTTTAATAAATATACCTCCTATTCTCTTATGCAAACTAGTCTAAAGGTCTTGGTACCTTTCTTTCTTGAGAAATTGACCTTGTTGCAAATTGTGTCCCAGAACCCGGCAGGTTCTGTGAGTTTCTCAAACACTGGCTTGCAAATCACGTCAACAAGTTGTGACATTGAGGGAAACAACTGGCTCTTTTCCTGGCCTCAGAAGACTCCCAGCTCCGTGTCAAGGTGGGTGGACATGGCATCTTTGTATTTCCAGTTCATTTACTGCAAAATAAGATGAATGCTCATCTCACTGTGGCTGGTTCATGACCTGTTAGGTGGAAAGAGCAGCCCAGCAGTGGTCAAATCCAAACCCTCAGCCCAGATCACTCAGGACTCACCTTCTTAGTGCCCAGCAGTGCAGAGCAGAAACTGACCCCATGCTGCCAATACTTTCCTGTATTTCCTTGGAGTTCTCCTGGCCTGCAGCGGGTGATGGTGCATCTCCAGAGAGGCCACGGGGGACCCTGGTCAAACCAACTTACTTAGCTGTTGTTATCAGGCTCCACTTACTAACCATGGGACCCCGCATTAGGCCTTGGAAGGTGGCTCTTTGTCTTCCTCCCCCAAATGTGGGGCTTGTAGTAGCTACCAGCAGCAAGGCACCTCCAGGAACCTGGATACAAATGTGGGGCCCAGGTCAACCTGCAGGGTTCCAGATCAGATCTGCTGGCTCAGAACTCACTGCTGGGCACTAAGAAGGGGAGTCCTGAGTGATCTGGGCTGAGGGTTAGGGTTTGGGGTTCACCACTGCCCGACTGGTCCTTCCTACCTAACAGGTCATGAACCAGCTGCTGGGAGATGAGCATTCATCCTGTTCTGCAGCCCTCACTCAGGACTGCATGGCTGTGGAAGCTGACATTCGTGCCTCCAGGCTGTGATGACATGAGAGAACTGGCTGAATCTATGAGCTAGAGAGCAAATTCTGTATGTGTAGTGAAAACTAGATAAATGTGAAGTTCCACAGAAGTTCAACATAGACATCAAAGTTTTAACATGCTGAAGTTATCTACTTCTCCCTCGATGGATTTTCCTGAGTCGTGGGATCAGAAAAGATTTTTCTTTTGGCACTTATGCTATTTTAGAGTTCCTTTATCAATTAATATATTTAGGAGAGACTGTCTCATGTAGGCCAGGCTTGTCTTGAATTGACTCTGTAGTCAAGGATGACGTTGAATGTCTGATCTTCCTGCTTCTACCCACCGAATGCTGGGATTTCCACCATGCACCACCCCACTTGGCTCTAAGGATTTTTCTTTCTCTTTTTTAACCTCTCCCTCCTCTCCTCATGTTCCCTCCCCCTACCTCCCGTCTACCTCCAACCCATATATTCCTCCTCTGTCTCCATTCAGAAAGGGGCAATCCTCTCATGGGAGTCAACACAGCATGGCAAATCAGGTGGAGGCAGGACCAAGATCCTCCTCTTGCGTTAGGGCTGGACAAGGCAACCCAGTTTGGGGACTGGGTTCCCAAAAGCCAGCTCAGGTGCCAGGGAGAGGTCCTGATCCCACTGCTAGGAGCCCCACAAACAGACCAAGCTACACAACTGTCACAGACATGCAGAGGGCTCAGGTCAGTCTCATCCAGACTCCCTAACTGTTGGTCCAGAGTTGGTAAGTTCCCAGGAGCTCAGGTCAGCTGTCTCTGTGGTTCCTCTGCCATGATCTTGAGCCTCCTGGATTGTACAACCCTCCTTGTCTCTCTCTTCAATAGGACTGCTGGAGCTCAGCCCAGTGCTTGGCTATGGATCTCTGCATCTGCTTCCATCAGTTACTGGATATGAATGCTCTCTGATAACAATTAGAGTAGTTATCAATCTGATTATAGTAGATGGCCAGTTCAGGCACCCTCTCCACTATTTCTAGGAGCCTTTCCACAGCACTAGGTTTCTCCTTAACCCCCATATGTCTCCCTCCCCCATCAAGATATCTCTTTCATTATTCTCCCAGTCTGTCCCATCCCCAACCTGCACAACCTGATCCCTCATGTTCCCATACATGCACCCTCCCTACCCTCGCCCCGGTTCCCAGTTTACCCAGAAGATCTCTTCTGTTTCCCTTTCCCAGGGATATCCATGAGTCTCTCTTTGGGCCCTCCTTGTTACCTAGCTTTTCTTGGGCTGTCAATTGTAGCCTGGTTATCTGTTACAGCTAATATCCACTTATGAGTGAGTACATACCACATTTGTCTTTCTGGGTCTAGGTTACCTCACTCAGTATGATTCTTTTTTCTAGTTCCATTTATTTGCCTGCAAACTTCATGATGACATTGTTTTTCTCTGCTGAGTAATACTCCATTGTGTAAATGTACCACGTTTTCTTTATTCATTCTTCAGTTGAGGGGCATCTAGGTTGTTTCTAGGTTCTGGCTATTATGAATAATGCTGCTGTGAAGATATTTGAGCAAGTGTCCTTGTGGTATGATTGAGCATCCTTTGGGTATATGCCCAAAATTGGTATAGCTGGGTCTTGGTGGATCAGTGGAATTGAATTGAAGATCCTGACATAAATCCACACACCTATGAACACCTGATTTTTTTTTTACAAAGAAGCCAAAATTATACAATGGAAAAAAGAAAGCCTCTTGAACAAATGGTGCTGGCATAACTGGATGTTGGCATGTAGAAAAATGCAAATAGATCCATATCTGTCACCCTGTACAAAACTCAAGTCAAAGCGGATCAAAGACCTCAACATAAATCTAGTTATACTGAAGCTGATAGAGGAGAAAGTGGGATGTAGCCTTGAACACATTGGCACAGGAAACTACTTCCTGAATATAACACCAGTATTACAGACACTGAGAGCAACAATTAATAAATGGGACCTCATGAAACTGAAAAGCTTCTCTAAGGCAGAGGACACTGTCAATAAGACAAAATGGCAGCCTACAGAATGGGGAAAGATCTTCACCAACCCCATATCTGATAGAGGGCTGATCTCCAAAATATATAAATAACTCAAGAAATTAGACCTCAGAATACCAAATAATCTAATTAAGAAATGGGGTGCAAATTTAAACAGAGAATTCTTAACAGAAGAATCTCAAATGGCTGAGATACACTTAAAGAACTGTTCAACATTCTTGGCCATTAGGGAAATGCAAATCAAAACGACTCTGAGATACTATCTTACACCTGTCAGAATGTCTAAGATCAAACACATTAATGTCAGCCCATGTTGGAGAGGATATGCAGTAAGGGGAACACTCCTCCACTGCTAGTGGGAGTGCAAACTTGTACAGCCACTTTGGAAATCTGTATGGTGGTTTCTCAGAAAATAAGGTGGCTAGAAAATGAGACACATCTTCTCCTGGCAGCACCGATTTACTTCAAAGAGGAAGATGGGCATTGAAGACACTCCCTATGGAGTTTATCTTCTTCTTGGCAAAATTGGCCATTTGTGCAAGAAACTGCTCGTGCCTGGACTGCTTGACAGTATGTTATATAGACTAGACATACAAGACCCATGGAACAATGATCACTAAATTTTGCCAAAACAAGATGAGATGGTCTTTCAGGTTCCTGCTTTGCAGAGGAGACTGCCAGATATTCTACAGGACACAGTGAGAAGTGACTAAAAAACTCTAGGCCTATAGGCTGAATATGGATGCCCCAACATTGCAGAGGAACTTGGGGTGACTGTCCAGGCAGCTAGCTGACTCTGTCATTCTAGATTTTTGGAAGTTGCTTACAATGCACTTCCTGTTTACTTAGGTAATATTACATTCTCCTGGGGTCTTTGATGTAGTTGAAGACTAAATAGTTATAATTATAGCTTTCCTTAGTCATGATAAAATATAAATTAGATATAAAACTTTAGACTCACAAAATAGGATAGATGGTAGAATATTTTCTAATTTTGCCAAATATAAATAAACCAGATATTGTAACTAATTCTTGCTTGATAACTGATTTGTTATATATAATTTTACTGTGTTGAAATTAAAACCTTCCTTTTTGATGAGACAGAAAAGGGGATGTGCTATGGGATATCTTTCTGTATGCTGTGAATATACGCTGTTCCCATTGGTTAGTAAATTAAGCTGTTTTGGTCTATGGCAAGAAAGCTTACAGATAGGTAGGAAATCCAAGTGGAGGGACAGAGAGAAGAAGGGTGGAGTCTGAGGAGACACCAGCTGCTGCCCAAGGAGCAAGCAGCAAGATGCCAGCAGACCGATGATGCCATGGCCACCTGGCAGCTTATAGGTTTATAGAAATGGGTTGTTATAAGAGCTAACTAGCAAGAAGCCTGCCATAGACCATACAATTGGTAATTAATATAAGCCTCTGAATGATTATTTTATAAAGGGCTGCAGGACCGCAGGCTGGGCAGAATCGGAGAAACACGGACTGTGGGGCCGGGTGGGACCAGAGGAAATTCTGGCTACAATAAGGTGTTTCCTTTAAACTGTCTGCTTGCAAAGTGATTAATTTGTGAGTCTGCTGTCTGATTGGGGAATGGCACTGATAACCCTGGTTTATACTTAACACAAGCTGGCAAATAAGTAAGATATGGTTTTCTAGTTCTTTGCTTTTTTTTTAAATGTATGGATATCTAAAAGCTGTCAAGGTGATTTAATAAATACAAAGTGCTAAGCAGTGGGGCAAAGAGATGCCTGAATTGTGTGTGTCTGTGTGCATGGGCACAGGTGCTTTTGGAGATCAATGATTGGAGATGTTTTTCCTGCTTCCAGCCTGATTAAACAAGGCTCAGTCCCCCCACAGAAGTCATTCTCTTTGCTTCTGTGGAATTCACCTTCCTTCTCCATCCCTTCAGGATTGATTGCAGGGCTGATCTGGGATGGGGCCTGTCTAAAGTCTTAGCTTCTCTCTTTTTATCAAAGGAAGACTGGCCTCCTCTTAATGCCTGTGCTCACTGCTGTCAGGTGGGAGGCACTGAGAAGTGAGTGAGCGTTCATTGTGCTTTCCCTGAAGGTGGCTCAACTTCTGATTGAGATGGTCTTGAGGAGTCTTAGTGGACTGATGGCTCCTTCGCTCCTGCCTCCCTCCTCCTGTCCTCCTAGTGAAGTTCTTGATGAGCCCCCAGCCCCGCCCCTCTACTTCCCCCCTTCTCTTTCCCCATCCATCTTTTCTTCCAGGTTTATGAGATTTTTTTTTCCTCTCTTCAACAACATTTCAGAACCCATCCTGGTGGTTTTAGCATTCTGCCTCATCCCTCCCCCACCTCCTCAGTGAATTAGTCGGTCAGAAAGAACTGAAAATGCGGGTTCGGGCAGAATTAAACATAGTTTTGTTTGCTTGTCTACGGGACAAATCAGAAATGTGAAAATGTTTCCAGAGAGGGCTTGTGTGGGTGTCCTATTCCTGAACTCACTTCCAGTGGAGCCCCTCAGGAGGTGCCCATGCAGAGCAGGTTTCATCAAGATGCACACTCTGCCTCCTCCTCAGATTCCCCTCTATGCCCCTTTCTGTCCCTTACAGGATCTCAGGATGCATCCTGAGATGAATCACCCCAGAGGCAGCTCACTCCATCGCTCACTTTTTCTGCCTTTGGTTCATTGATGTGAAGTCAAGGTCGTCATGCCCTTCAGCTCCCACTGAGGACCACGTGTGTCCCTGGAGCAGCCAGTTGGCCAGCGTCTTTCCCAGTTCCCAGTTCTCAGTGTTAAACTGCCCCTACTTCTACACCCTGGACCACAGGCCTGGCCTGCCGGTCTTGTCCACGGTCTCCCAAGCCTGCACCGAATGTTGAACTTGTCCTACTGTCCATGTACCTATGGTGTTCAGGAGTGGTTCAGATGTAGGATGAATGAATGGATGGGCTCCACTGCTGCCTCTGTTCTGTCTCATTCCTTCCTCTGCCCTGCCATGGCCCCTCATTCGTTCCCTCCTCACTGGGGACCTGCCACCATCCCTCCACCCATCCGAGTCCCAGTCTCTAAGAGGCAAGTCTCTCAGAAATGCTCTGATCAGGACCTTCCTTGCCTGTTCTTTGGACCCACCTTCTCAGTGAGTACATTCTGTGGGGAGACTTCTTTTAAGCTGAGAGAGATAACGGAAGATTCCTGTTTGCCTCTTTGCTCACCATGGGAACCTGCTCAAAAAACTACAGCAAATAGAACAAACCCAGCATGGTCCTTCAGTGGACGGCTGGGGTCTCCGTCTGACAGAGACCATGGTGGGGCCTTTGCTTCGCTTCTTCGTGTAAGCCTTGCTACGGGGCCTCCTACCCCCCAGGGAGTGTTCCTGGGGTTTTTATTTCTCTGAAGTTCCCTTTTTTTCCCTAAGAACATTGCTTTAGTGACAAAGCTCCATTGCACCAGTAATGTGTTCTGGGGATCGAACTCAGGTCCTTGTGCTTGCCAGGTAAGCACTTTACCAACTGAGCCATCACCCCAGGCTGGTTTCCATGGTCTCTGCTGTCCGTTTATATTCTGTGGCTACGTGGAGGATTTTCTGTCTTGGCTGTCGTGAATGGTGCTGGAGTAAGCAGGCAAGTGTCTCCCATGTGTTATGTCCTTTTTTTTTTTTTTTTTCCTGAATTATACTTTCAGAAGCAGGTGACTGGGTCATAGGGTTCTCTTAGAATTGTCTAGTGTGCTGGGTGACATTTGCTGAGGGACACAGCAAGATTCTAAAGGAGAAGGGTCTCTCTGCAGGCTACAGTTAGCCTGAGAGCCTGGCTTGTGAGAGGGGACGTGTGGTGAGGGGGTCGTGACCCAGCCCTGCAGCTGCCTTGACAGGGCAGTGAGACACACTGCATATGGGCTCCATTATCTTTCAGATAGCTTCACTGAGCCAACACTTTCCCCCCCAGTGTCCTTGTAAGAGCCTTTTTGTGGTTCCAGGAAGGACATCTCCATCTGTCACCTGCCTGGTGAGCTGCTTTTATGCCAGTACCTAGTGTGATGGCCGTAATTCTTTCAAGTTAACTTCAACTTTCCTCTTTAACCCTGCCCCTTTGTCCTGCTTACATTACTCTTTAATGGTGTCAGGCAGGCCAACGACAGAAATTGGGCTCCCCATTCTTACCCCAGAGCAGGGCTGGCCATGAGGACTCGTCATCCTCAGGCTGGATTGGGTCTTCCATCCTAACGGCCTTTTCCTTCGGCCCGTTCACACCTGCCCCAGTATTTCCCTGCACTTTGAGCCTGCTCTCTCTTTACCGCATCCTTGTCTCGGTGACTTGGCTATGGTGGGGATTTCTCCTAGCTCCCTGCTGCACAGTGCTTGGTGGCTTTGCCCCCAGCTCAGCGTGTGCATTGGCAGGACATGCTGACATTGCCTTGTGTGTGGATTTGGACATCTGTGAACAGCATACATACCCTAGCACTTTGAGCCCCTCCTCTGGATATCAGGACAATGACCATGAAAAGGGCTCCATCAGGTGCAGAGCTCCGTCGACGGCCTCTGTGACTTCTGGGTGCAGCAGGCTGGGAGCCAGTGGCTGTGTGGTTGTTTGAGAGGATCCTGGCTACACTTCAGCTTCTTTCTACCGGATGATCAAGGCTGGTTGAGCCCAGCCCTTAGCACCTCTGTCAGGGAACATGGACATTTGAAGTCCCTGGACTGTGGGCATGATCAAGGCCCACATCAGGCGAGGCCCGCCCAGCCTGCTTTCCAACCTGGCATTCCCAGCCTTTGGGCCCTTTCTAAGAGTGAGGTGGCATTTGTGGTCACTAGCGCCCAGAGCGGAACGGTGACTCGCCTTTTCATCGGGGAGAGCAGGCATCAGGAGGAGCTTCCAGAGGCCGAGGGACATGAAAACGAGGCTTTCTCTTTTCTGAGTTTGCTTTGGGGTCAGCCCTGGAGAAGTCAACCTCTGTCAAAGGGTGGAATGCTAGAAAGCCATGCTGTCCCTGGTTTAGTCTGGATGTCTTCCGAAGGATTCTGGTGCCAGGGGCTTCTGTGGAAGATGGTACCGGGAAACTGCACAGAGAGGAGTGGGGCTAGGGATGGAAGCCCAGAGAGAGTGTGTTCCAGACCAGCAGTCCCTGCAGCAGCAGACCCTGATGAGGGAGGTGGGAGGGGCCTCGGAGTCACCCTGCTTTGTGGGAGAGCCGCTGAGGCAGGCAGAGGCTGGCAGTGGCGGTCAGGCCAGTGGTACCAACATAATGACCGTCAGGGAAGTGAGAGTGAGATACCTAGAGCTCTCTCGTGTTCATGAGGCCACGGGAGCTACCAGGAGTCCTAGACAGGAGCCCAGGTATGGATGACCAGTGAGTCCAAACCGTAGAAAGGCAACCAGGGCCACACCACATAGCAGTTCTTGAGCTGAGGTGAGAACCCAGGCCTCCTGACTCCAGCTGCAGCATTCTGTCCAATTGTTACTCAAATAGAAATTTAAATCCCCCACGATTCATGAGACATACTGGATTTGATTCGTGGAGCAGTGTTTTCCTTCCCACCATGGACGCCTTTGTCTTTCTGTGAGTGAAAAATTGTCAGAGGATTAAATCCTCTTTGAGAGCCACAGAAAGAGAAAAAAGTGATGGAGTGTGTAAATAATATCTCCTGGGAAGTTTGTATTCTTGAAGGTGTTTGTTTGGCATTGGTGTGTATTAAATGTTTACTTGGGCTTCTGTCATTTTCTTTTCCAAGGACACTGTTGATCCATGCCAGAGGAGCCTGGCAGTCACGGGCTTGAGCCACGGGCTCATTAAGGTCAAAGTTGCTTAAGATGCTGGGGCCTGGGCAGGAGGTGCGTGAGCCATCAGAGACACGCCTCCTAAACACTTCCTTCAAATGCAGGTCAAGGTTGTTTGTAGAGCATGGTGTGATGCGGAGAGGCCCATAGCCTTCACAGTGCTCAGGGTGGAGCCTCCTTATAATACCCCAAGGCTGAGCATGAGGCTTCTGTGGGGTTTGCATCAAGGTGGACACACAGGAGGGTGTTGATCTTGGAATAAACAATGAGTCCTGTCTGCGATTGTTAATTCTGAACTTGTGAGACTGGGAACCTGGCAGGATTTTCTGGTATACCATGTCTGCTGGAAGCTCTGGACAGTCCACTGATAGTGGACTTAGATAGTTTCTGCATTTTCAATTCTATCTCCTTTCTCTTATGCATCTGGAGCCCAAAGGTGAAATTCTGTTGAGTCATCCTAAACTTTTGGGAAAGGGATATTAGTCATGGAAAAGGTTGTCTAAATGTTACTTTAGAGTTCTCAGGAGGAGTGGCTGGGTCTCGAGATACGCACATTCTGAAGACACTGGTGCTGCTTCTGTGCAGGAGTGGGAGAACCTTCCAGACTTTCCTCAGAGCAGCTTCTAGTGCCTCTTTCCTCAGATCTTCAGTAACAGATGTGCCGATGTCCAGCTTTTCCATTTGGACCTTCTGATTGGTGGAAAGTGATACTACATCCTTTCTTTCCAGAGAGAGAAAAAATTACCATTTATGTTGTGTGTAGGGACACGCATGCATGCTTACTCTGGGAGTGTGTGACCGTCAGAGGACTACTTTTGGGTATCGGTTTTCTCCTTTCACGTGAGTTCCAGGGATGGAACTGGGGTCATCAAGCCACCTTGCTAGCACTGACATCCTTCCTTTAACCTGTTTTACTTTGGATATCTTTGGGGTGTCTTTTCTACTGACTATTTGGCTGTCATCTGAAATGTCCACTCCTGACAGACACTGACAGTGTCTTCTAGAACAGCCTAAGTAAGTTACATCTCCATACCTTTCCTTCTCCAGGGCTTAGAAACACACAGGCTTGCCAGAGAGCATCTGTGAGACTCGGCTGACTCCTGTAAGCTTCTTCTGGCTTCCATCTGCGGACGCCAGTTAGAATCGCAGCATCCGAAGAGCCTGCTTGGGGAGGGATTTGAGGGGAGTCATTCTCCATCCATTTAAATACAACCTGGAGTGGGGTTCACTTCCTACCCCCTCGTCATAGGGCTCTCTGGTTTTGCTGTTGGTACAGCTACTGTCATGTTGCTTGCTTGAGTAAATGGCTGTATTTTACACAAGAGAAACGTGGCCTTGTTTGGCTTTTTAAAAAATCTTGTCTTGTGGTGACTTAGGGAGTTGTGTTCCATGTCTGGCCCTTTGCTCTTTGTTTTCCTGTTCTGATGTGGGAGGCTGGCTTTCAGGAATTTTTAATTTTTGTCATCCAAAGATGGGGTCCCCAAGAAATGGGCAACTTTTTCCAGTGGTCTGTGAAAACTTTCCTTCTGGTTTCCAGAGTTAGTGAGGTCTGGGTGGGTGTTGGTGGGGTGGCCGCTTGTGATCTTAAGGAAAGCAGAACCCGGTCCTGTACGCCTGAGGATGGATTTGTTCATTTGCCACGGGAATTTCCTCTACTTTAGTGGGTGGGTTCTCTGCCAGACCACCGAGGAGAAAACTCAGACTAGGAATCAATCTAGTAAGGGCCGTAAGGGCCAAGCCTGTTGAGGCACAGGGTTTCATCTTGCCTGCACTTCCCAGTCAGTACCACAAGAGGACACTCTCGTCACTCTGAAAGTAATACTTTTGGGAAAAACTTGGATTCAGCCAAAGTTCCCAAAGTGGGATGCATTTTAAGATCCTCCTCTGTGCCCTAGCTTCTGCTCTGAAGGAGTGCCATGGACATAAGGACACTCTCCAGCCCACCCACTCAGGCTGGGGGCGGTGATGCCCAGGACTGTTTTAAGTTATGCACATTTTTTGTTTAAGCGTCCCCTGCGAAAGGTGCATGTATTCCTAGAGTTCTCCACTCCCAAAGCTCCTCCTTGGACAAGCTGTCCATCCAGCCTGCTCCCTTCCACTCCCTGTGTTCCTGGCTTCTGTGTGGCAGAGAGAACTCTCCCTGTGGTGTGACAGGGGGAAGACATTTTCTTTATTCTCTGGTTCATTCTGGAGCCTGAAGCATGGGGTTGGTGTGGGTCACCTGACAGTTTCCATGTAGTCAAGATTTAGGACTGAATGCATGAGGAGAGAGTGTTTAATAAACCACGGCTTGGCTTTGAGGGATTTGAGGTCACCTGCTGCTCTGTGGGGTCCAGCAGTTGGCCTTTGCTAAGCCCGAAGTTCCTTCTGGTTTCACAGTCTCCTTACTGAGACCTGCAGGTTCCCACCCCGCCCCCAGCATCCCCCCCCTTTGCTCTGTCTGTGGGAGTGGGGCGTGCTTGTCTCTCTGGAAAAGGAGGCATCCGTGTTAGCCCACAAGGCTGTTGGCAATGCCATTGCCGTACAGCGTTGGGCACTGGTTGCCATGAGGTGACCAGCAGGTGGCCACTCCTCTCCTGCACCGTTGAACCCAGAGTCTCACAGAAGAACAGAGTGGACTTGCTTGTGAACATCTGCAACCCCACTGCTTGGAGTCACAACTATTACCCCCACCACTACTTGGTAATAATTTATAGACTTACGGTGGTCACACGTTTCCCCTCCCACACAATTTATTTTGTTTTTAATAAGTTTTATATTTTAGGTATATTGTAGATTTACAAATTGTAGAAATAATATATAGTTTCCCAGTGGCCTCCACTTCTAATGTCCCATATTTGTACAGCACATTTATATATCGCTATAAATATAGCTATGTATTTACTGGTTCATTATTGACATTATTTGCAGTATGTTGACTGCGATTTCCAGACTTCATTCAGATTTCCTTGGTTTCTGTCCCAGGACCCACTCGGTGCCGTGCATCATCAGCGCTCACGTCCCTCTGGGGGTCCTTCTGCGGTGGGAGTTTCTTAAACGTGGCCTGCTTTAGATGACCGTGACAGCTCTGAGTAGCGCTGTCAGGATTTTTGAAGACTGTTTCTCTGTCGGAGTTTGTCTGAGATTTTTCCCACATGTAGACTGGGGAAATGGATTTTGAGAGGAAGATAGTGTAGATAAAATGCCCTCTGACCACATCCTATCGGGGTCCTGCCGTCGTTGTGATTTCTCACTTCGGAATCACCCTTGTGACCTAGCTGAGGTAGCATGTGTCCGCCACCCCCCTGGAAAGCTCCTGCCTGCCACTTGGTGCCCTTTGGGCTGTTACCCGGGGAGTGAGGAGCCGCCACCTTTCCAGGGCTGTCTGCACAGACGTTTGGCATTTCCCTTCATGGCAGATGTCTTCTCCCGCATCTCTTAGTTTATTGTTTGTTTGATTAGTGTGGATTCATAGAGACACATCTGTACTTTAGGGTAGAGTCAAATCCTATTTCATTCAGTGTGTTCTCGCTCTGGCCACTGGGAGGTGGTTCCCTTGGCTGTCATGCCCCTGTGGTTGTTGTTCCCGAGCGCGCCGTCTGCTCTATAGGGAACTGCTGACTTATGCAGTCTTTCCTGCCCTGGCCCTGGACTTGGCCATTTCTCCAGGGAGCCCTGGACCCTTCTACTGGAGGCTAACATTGGGAAGCAAGAGCTGGTTGTGCTTGCTGCTTCCCTGCTGACAGAGCAAGGCACTGTATGTGTGTACCGATCTAAACACATGTGCACGGTAACCAGTAGACGTGTTTGCACAAATCTGTTGGCATTTGTAGGAAACACAATCTGGGCTCCTACTGACACCTCCCAGTCTAGCAGCACTCGGGATCCCCTGTCCGCTGTCCTTGCTTACCTGTGACCTCCCATTCTAGGAACTCCCCCTGGCCTCTGTCACACACTTCAGGGTCACGTGTTTAGCGGCATCCAGACCGGGAACATGCCCTTGTGGAGCAACTTCATCCCCTGGTACACTGTGTTCCCCGCAGCTCATGCTGCCTCTGGCGTGGCCGACCTCCGGTACATGTCCTTTGGGGAGCACGTTTTCCTGTTAGCCACTTCAGTGGAGCATCCTCATCCAAGAGCAATACATTTGGATTGTTTTGTTACCTTCTACACTTGGTTCTTCAGTTCACTGGTCTGCTGAAATTCTTTTTTAAAATTTGATGTTGTATTTTTAAACTTATATAGATTTCAAGCTCATTCTTTGTGATTATTATTATTATTATTTTGACAAAACTCTACCTTTATAGCCTTGGTTGTCCTGGCACATGCTATGTAGCTCAGGCTGGCCTTCAACTCACTGCAGTCCTCCTGCCTCAGTCTGTGTACGGCTGGGATTGCAGTGCTGGTATGACTGACTATAAGTATCAGTGGGTTTGACAAGTGGACAATGCCTTGTGTCTCCCTTTATTCCTGTAAAGCGTGTGGAGAAACTCCACCACTCAGCACGTTCCCTGTGCCTCACACTGTTGTGGCCTCCCCGTGCCTCGGCAGTCACAGTTGTTAAACATCTCCAGTTTTGCCTCTTCTAGAATGTTGTATTGTTGGGTTAGTGGCATCCATACCTTTTAGACTGACTTCTTTTCTGAACAATAGGCATCTAAGATTTACCTGTGTCTTTTCATGCCTCGATAGTTCATTTCCCTCTATTGCTTACAAGTGTCCCATTTCCTGTCTCCTGCAGTCTGTTTACCTAGTGGCCCACTTCAGGGCACCAGACCTTCTTCTGATTCCAGTGCTTTAGAATGCAGGTGCACCGTCCGTCAGCTGCGGGCAGGCTCTCCAGTAGGCTGGGCAGACATCCAGAGGGGAGGTTGCCTTGGAAGAAGCTGCCCGCCGTTCTGCCTGCTGGATCACCCACCTTCCATCTGCACCAGTGGTGAACTTCACTTCCTGTTGCCCCCTTTCTGGAAGCCACGGTGTGTTCAGGCTTCCGGGTATCCGAGCACTCCAAAGCTGTGGAATTAGAATCCCATTTGCTTTCATTTGGGGGCCTAATGATTGATGATTCAATGCTCTTTCGGCACTTTGCCCATCTTCAGGACCACCTCTGCTTAGGTCTTGCCCGTTTTTTTTTGAGTCTTTTTAATTGAGATTTTTTTAAATTGTGCACACAACCCTTCCTCCCATACTCACTGTAAATTTTCCTCCCTGTCGCTGGCTGGTCTCCTTGTTCTTTTCTTTGGAGACAGACTCTCACTGTGTAGCCCTGGCTGGAGCTTGCTGTGTTGACCAGGCCAACCTTGAGCTCAGAGATCTGCTGCCACTGCCTCCCCAGCACGCTGAGGGTTAAAGGCCTGAGCCCACCCTGGCTGGTCTTTTCATTCTTCTGATTTTATCTCTTAGAACATGAAAGGCTTGAGCTGGGAAATGTTGCCCGTGGAAGAACTGCATGGCACACTTACAGAAAGTTGACATTTTGAGAAAGTCCAGCCCGACCGTCTTTCCCTTCATGGATCACCCTGTTGATGACAACATGGTTGTCTGGAGAAATTCATTTCCAAACAAGCCCACCCATCCCCTCCCCCTTTTCTCCTAAAATTTGTCATTGTGTTATGCATTTGGGCTTACGATCCCATTTGAATTCATTTTTGTGACATGTAAGTTCTGTGTTTCATTCTCTTCACTCACTTTTTTTTTATTGTGTACAAATGTCCAATCATTGATGTACCTTTTGAAAAATGCTATTATTTCTTCACAAATTGCCATGAGTCCTTTACCAAAAGTCAGTTGACTGTGTGACTCTGTTCCCACAGGCTCTTTGGTTCCATTGGTCTGTGTATATTCTTTTCTCAGTACCATGTAGTTTTGAGCACTGTAGCTTCTTTGTAAGTTTTAAAATTGAGGTGGTGGGGTGTGGTGGTGGGTATCAGTGGTGGGTGGTGGCAGGTGGTGGGGTGGTGGGTTTAGTGGTGGGTAGTGGTGGGTGATGGTGGTGAGGTGTGTGGTGGTGGTGGGTGGTGGTGTGTGGGGTGGTGGTGGTGGTGGTAGTGGTGGGTGATGGTGGTGAGGTGGGTGGTGGTGTGTGGTGGTGGTGGTGATGTGGTGGTGATGTGGTGGTGGTGAGGTGTGGTGGTGGTAGTGGGTGATGGTGATGTGGTGGTGCTGAGGTGTGGGGTGGTGGGTGGTGTAGTGGGTTCTTTTCTACTTTTACTTTGTTTCCCCTGAAGACTCTGTCGGCTCCTCTGGGTCTTTGCCACAGCCAGGGTTTTAAGTTCTTTAACTCCATAGAAACAAGAGGGCCCCAGGCAGTTACAGACCTGCTGAAATCTGTCGGTGAGAGGAGGTGGCCCACAGCCAGCCCGCACATGGCCTCTGGCAGGAGTAAACAAGGGATGTTTGTCGCTTTTTGACAACTTAGAGGAAATATTCACAGGGTGACTTTCACTGGACTGGTTCAGGTGTGTGGGGAGTGGTGGGGTGGGGACGTTGATCCTAGTCAGGACGCACAGAACCTTGGGTGGAAGCTGGTAGTGGTTCTCCGGCCTCCATCTGTCGGTGGGATGTGACGGATGCTCTTCATGGCATCTTGGCTTGCTGTGTGACCACTCCACTCTCATCTCCAGCTTCTCTAGTCCAGGAGTTTGAGACCCATAGACACAGCCTCCCTGACTTGACCTCTGTGTGTGCCTGTGCAGGGCAGGCCCAAGGTCGCCCGCACCCTGTCCAGCCTGGACTGGATGATTAGGGATTGGGGATCTTTAAGATGCTCACTTGCTCTCCTTGTTGGGTTTGCTGCTCCTCCTGCTCTTCCTCTTTTCCTCTTCTTCCTCTTCCTCCCCCAAGCCCACCCCCTTCTCTTCTCTCTTAACTTGTCAGGTGGAACCATCTCTTGGATACAGTTCCCTTAGTTACTGTGGAAGATGATTATGGCTACCTCGTTGGTCATGAGTGTTGAGAAACACTTCCCACGGTGCTGGGCAGTGAGGAAGTACCTAGTGACCAATGTTCACTAACGTCTGAAGGTCGGTCTTGCTGTACACAGAGTGCTGTGTGACACACACTCTTTTATTGCTTAGTCTCCTGACCGACTGGTAGGAAGCAGTTCTCACCTTGTACAGAGGAGGGGGTGTTGATGTTCAGGGGTGCCCCCAGAGGTGAAGCTATCAGGGGCTGGATTCTTTGCCACTGTGGTGGCTGCTGTAGTGGGAACAGGGTCTGAGTGATGATGGAGGGGGAGGCAGCTCCCCGTTCCCACCTTGGGGAGCAGAGTGTAGGAGCAGGAAAAGCACAGACGCTCCCCACAGATAGAGTGTGGAGTAGTCTGAGATGACGGTGCAGGGTTGTTTGTGATGGTAACAGAGGCTGAACTGCCTAGGAGCTACGGCAGTGCCAGGAGTGCATCTGCCCGACTTCGGTCGTCCAAATCCTTGTGCCTCTGTTGTACAAATGTTCTGTTCACACCTTTCTGTATATCAGACAGTACACTGGGCATAGAAGTGACCAGATTGCCAGGATTAACTGATGGTCTGCTGTAGCTGGAGTTTTTCTGTGTCCACTTGGCTCCTGCAGCTGCTCAGACCCAAGTAAACACACAGAGACATTACTTATAAACTGTGTGGCCGTGGCAGGCTTCTTGCTATCTAGTTTTTATATCTTAAATCAACCCATTTCTATTAATCTATAAGTTGCCACATGGCTCGTGGCTTACCGGTACTTTACATCTTGCTTCTCATGGTGGCGGCTGGCAGCGTCTCCTGACTCAGCCTTCTACTTCCCAGAATTCTCCTCTTTGCTTATCCTGCCTATACTTCCTGCCTGGCTACTGGCCAATCAGCGCTTTATTGATCAGTCAGAGCAGCACATTCACAGCATATAGAAAGACATCCCCAGCAGTCTGCTTCCAGAAGTGCAACGAGATGGTAGTTCAGCACAGCACAGCACAGCACAGCGCAGTGGCAGAACTCAAGCCCTCCGGGAGCCCCACACATGCTGAGCATAGATGAACTAGCTTCGCCCTCACTTGAGCTCCCTGAAGGACGCACCGTCATGCCTGGGTTTACACAGAAACTGGAGCATGGAGGTATGGGGGAACCTGCCCAAGGCCAAACAGGTATGACTTCCAAGCCTAGTCCAAGCCCGGTCCATCCCGATTAAGGACAGTGCCTTTGAGAGGATCTGGAGGTGAAGTTCCTTCTGGAATGGCTGCCAAATTTTTGGAGCAGCCATTGTGGGAACTGGTGCAAAGGATGCATTTTGTGGATAGAAGGGAGTATTTTGGGTGAGAGCAATATGAGTGGAGTGCAGGTAGATGAAGGTATGGCCTGTATTTAGGGGATGATTGACAGCTCGGGCTGAATACCAGGAAACAGGTGGTAACTAAACTCAGAAGGGGACCTTGCAAACCCTGGAGGACACTCAGACTTTTACACAGGGGTGCGATTGTTTGGATTAGCTTTCAGAAGGAACCTATGGCAGTGTGGTGGAGGCTGGCTTGGGTGTGTGCAAGAATTGAGGCCAAGGAGACTATGAGAAGTTTCTGCTGTAGTGTAGGTGGGTCAGCATATCATTTTCTGAATATCACAGGGGACAGGCCTGTCCTGGGTGGTTCGAGGGCTCGCCATTTTCCCCACTGAAGAGAGACCCTTCCTGGGGTCGCCTGAATCCCACCACAGTGTATTCTGATGGAGGAACACTCTCACCTGCCAGAGCTCCACACAGTGGCTGGTGTGTAAACTGCTTGTTACTCTTTGGGCCTAGCTAGGGGCTTCACAGGGAGGCAAAGTGACACTCTCCTTCAAAGCTCCAGGGAGAACATCTCAAGTGTGTGTGTGGACAAGTGTAGACACATATACAGGCACACAGACACCGGACACATACGTGTATACACACACACACACACACACACACACACACACACACACACACACACATATACACATACATATACACATATATAAACATACACAGGCACAGGACACATGCACACATGTTTACACACACAGGCACAGGACACATACATATACGCACGTGCACGCACACACGCAGGCACACACATGGACAGACAGTCACACAAGGACACACAGTTTCCTGAAATAGTGTGCTCAGTGACAGTGTGGATTTAGGCCCTGTGTAAGCTGCTGCCCCCTTGTACCTGATAACAGTGGGTGTCCTTCACATCTTCAGCCACATTCCCAGGACTCCTTCCTGCACTTGACCCAGGCTACTTACCACACATGGGACACACAAGACAACGTAGTTCAAATCTTCTTCTCTATATCTGAATCTAGCATTTGGAAAACATCATTTTAGAGTGTCTGCATTTTAAGGGTTTTCTTTTCCCTCTACAGACAACCCTCCCTCCCCATTTCTTTTTGGGATAGATCTCATGTAGCTCAGTTTGGCCTTGAGTCTTTATGGAGCCATGGATAACCTTGAACGTCTAGCCCTCCAGAGCCCTGGGGTTACAGGCACACACCCCTGTACCTGATTTCTGTAGTGCTGGTGATTAGCCCAGGACCCTGTGCCTGTAAGGATGCAAGGCAGGACTCTAGAAGCTGAGCCACACCCCACCCCTAGGCACTTTTGTCTAGGGTACACCCTTTGATTTTTACCTGGAACCTTGGTGCAACTACTTCATCAGTAACTCTTTAGCAGGTCTGTGATCTCTCTCCTCACTAATATTGTTGAGAGTGTCTGTCCTTTGGGCTCCAGGCTCTTCTGCCTCATCCCGTGAACCAGAAGGATTCCTTCTCCAGGCTTTTCCACAGTGCTAGTGCCCTGGACAGGTGGGAGTGCCCTCTCAAGGCAGAAGCACCCAATTGCAGGAAAGTGTCTGGATCCACAGAGACCTTAGAGACCTTTGTGACCCCGAGACTCTCCAGTTTATCTGAGGTCCCAGGGCTAGGATGCCAAGGTGGAGCCAGCATCTAGGTTTCCTGACCTGCTGTCACTCTTGCTTCACAGCTGTGCCCCTCAGCCCTTCCTGGGCAGAGCACGAGGCGGATGCCTGTCTCCCTTAACCTTCCCGGGCCCTGGGCCCTCCCCTCTGCTCACTCTAGCCGCCTTTGCTGGAGTGTTGAGGTCTGGACTGACGGTGCACATGGCTTGGCTGTTCCTCTCAAGTACGTGCTGGAGTGAGGAGCTCATCTGTAATTTGGCTCTTAGAACTCCAGCTCACCCCAGCCGTGAGCCGCAGTCAGTGTCCGAGTGTCTTCTCTGTTGCTGTGATAAAGCGCTTTGACTAAAGGCAGCTTGACAGGGAAAGGCTTTACTTGGCTTACACTGCCAGATCACAGTCCATCACTGAGGGGATCCAGGCCAGGAACTCATGACAAGGAACCTGAAGGCAGGAACCGTGGAGGAATGCCGCTTGCTGAGAGGCTGCACTCACTAAAACCCAACATCGTGGTTGTTCACACAAGACCTGGACAATGATAACATCTGTGGACATTCCAGTATGTGGGGGGAATTCTCGTAAGTCCCTACTATAGGTAATTAATGACCCCTGGTAGGTTATCCAATCACAAGTAGGCTCTCGCATACACACACACACACACACACACACACACACACACACACACACACACACAAAACAATGCTAAATGGAATCAACAGATTGTGTTGTATTATTATTGCATTGTATTGCATGTAAATGTGTGTGTGTGTGTGTGTGTGTGTGTGTGTGTAACAAAAATAAAGAGGTCATGAATTTGAGAAGGACTGGGGGACATGGAAAGAGGGAGTGGACATAGGATAGAAGTGATGTGATATAGTATTCATGTCTGAAATTCTCAAAAAATAAGTGTGAAAAATTAAGTAAATGCATCTTAGTACATTGAAAAATGTAGACATTTGCATTGGAGAGAGATCTCAGTCAGTGAAGGGTGACATAGGACCCACACACAAACACCAGGCGTGGTGTTGTACCCTTGTAATCCAGTACTACAAGGTAGAGACTGGCAGATCTCTGGGGCTCACGCATACCTGCACATAGATGAACACATGTACATGCACACACAGAATGTGGATATCAGGCGTCAATGCTTCGTTTAAAAAATGTATAAAAACCTTGGGGTTGTGCAAGCCCCGTTAATGGCTGGCTTTTTATTCTTTTCTCTGGCCTGGGAGAGGCAGGTTCCGAGAATGCGGTTTGCACTGCGCATGGGTTCACTTGTCCCATGCCAGACAAGCTAGTTTAATTTACAAATGGAGTTTTGATCCACTCAGGACCATGAATACGACGGAGGGGAAGGAGGGGGGGCAAACCACAGTAGCTTATTTCCTCTTATTGATCCGAACACAAAGCAGGATTGTTGCATCTCAGAAATTAAAACCCCCCAATTCACAGAACAGTCTGGTGCAGTCTGGAAAGATGTTGCTGTGGCCTCTCAGGAGTAAATAACATGAATTTTTAAACATTCCCCAGGAATAATTTACATGATTTCAAGTGTTCTGAAGCAACAGGATGTAGAGTGTTTCTTATAGCGCAGCACACAGCTGAATATTCTGGAAAATTGTGAAGCGGGGGAGCTGAGAGCGGGAGGAGGGACTCCCGAGGACCACTTCCTTTGTTCCTTAGCATCATCATTACTGTGTTTGATTTTGTTTTTGAGATAGGTTTTTACTGTAGTCAAGACTGGCTTGGAACTCACTGTGTAACTCAGACTAGTGTCTAACCACTGTGATCCTCCTGCCTCACCTACTGCAGCACTACATCTGTCTCTTTTGTTTGTTCTTAACCAACATTTGTTAGTTAAGGGATGTGTGCATGTGTGCGTGTGTATGTGTGCGCACACTTTGGGTGAGAGTTTTGTTAACGTCATACAGAGGGAAACTGTAGTCTGTACAGACACTACCCATGTTTGTGGGTAGCTGCTTCCATCCCTGACCTAATCTTAGAATTTCTGTAATAGAACTGTTGATGTTTTCAGTATTCTACATTCAACTTCAAACAGCTTCTGTGTGACTACAGCATGCTCTGGTTAAGTTTGTGGTTAGAAAAGCAGCTGGGAAGTGGGTCAGTAAAGTGGTGGTAGACTTGAACTCAGACCCCACATTGAACAGAAGCCGGTGTGGTGGCTCCCCTGTCATCCTGGTGCTGGGGAGGCAGAGACAAGCAGATGCCTCGTGGTTGCTGGCATGCAGTCCATCTTACCTTTGTTCCATGCTGTGAAGGGATGCTGCCTCAAAAAAGAAAATGGTAGCTTCTGAGGAACTGCACTGTCTTCCGGGGTCCTCGTGTGCTCATACTCACACACGTGCTTACTTGATACACAAATGTGCACATATACAAACTTGTGCACACAAACAATCATAGATGAGCACAAAAGAAAAAAATATCAGAGATAAGCACTGTTTATATTTTTGTGACTTTTAAAAGCATTTATAAATCTGTAATATGATGGCACAAGTCTTCCTTTCTTTCTAACAGCACAAACCACAAAGATTTTTCACATATCAATAAGTATTTTTCTATGACAAATCATTTAATATCTGTGTATTCCATTGCATGGAAACTCTATTATATTGAACAGTCTCCCATGGCTTGACAATTACATTCCTTGATTTTTCTTTGTGATTATAAAAACTGAAATCAAACATTGTTTTTACAAAAACCTAAATGATGTTACCTATTCATCTTTATGCATACCCTAGACAACTTCCTTTGTATAGTTCTTAGAAGTCAGTGGGTCATTGTCATGCTTACAGAAATGTATTTGAAGACGTTGGATGTACAAGGACCTGCTGGAGAGGTGGTAGCTGGCTGCTGCTGCTTCCAGGAGACTTTGGGGGAAAGGTACTGTTTCCAGCTCCCTCTCACACTGGCTAATCTTACTATTTCTGCCATTTTGGGAACATTGGATAGTAATATATTTTAATGTTTTTTACTTAAAATTATTTTGAGGTTTTGAGACCTAATATTACAAAACCTTTTTTTTTTCTTTTTCAATATGGAGAATGTGAGAGGTCTTATTTCACCCATGTGCTGGCTTGACCCATTTACCTTGGTCCCAGTGGGGTCAGCTTCCTGAAGATCAGGTCATTGGCTGTGAGTCTGGCCACACAGTATGTTGGGAGAGGAGTGAATTAAGGCAATTTAGGCTTTCATGTCCTTAGGAGAGAAGATCCAAAATTCTAGGAAGAAAACAAAATAGGATAAACAAATAAATTCAAAGACTTAAAAAAAAAAGAAAAGAAAATCCCCCAGGTGAACGTGTTGCCCTGAGAAGGAAGAAGACACCGTCCCCTCCCCCTCGGTCACTTGGTCCAGAGCTCAGGAGAGACTGTGTCCTACTTGTTGCTACATATGATCAAAATTTTTATGTCTTTTATAGAACAAATCATACAGTTTTAATATCACTGTCTTAGGAAAAAATACTTTTAAGGTTTCTGACTTTAGGAACTTAAGTTATTGATCATTTGAGAGAACTACATGCCCTTTTATTTTTCTGAATAAAACATTAAGCAAAGCAGTCTGAGTTTTGCCCACCCCACCCCCTCTTTTGGGTAACTTGATTCTCCAATTATAAATAATGATTATTTAATGTCTGTTAATTCTCTCACAGTTAAGGGTGAATTCTAATTAGCTATCTCCCTGAGATATGTGGTTTGTGGCTTGAAAGGTTTTCCTAATGCCTTCCCTCCCTAGAACTAATGACTCAGAACCAAGAAAGACTGACACAGAGCTTCATCTTGTGTGGGCTGCCCATGCTCCCTTGGGTGCCCACACCCTCTTGGTCCCTGGTGACAGGCATGCCTGCCACACTGCTCCGGGTCTCGCTGCTGCACCCGTTAGCTTCTTATGCAGACAGAGCTTCAGTCTGCTCACAGTGTGCTCATTTCTGGGGCATTTCTTGATGGAATTCTGGGCAATGTTCTTTCTAAGGCTTTAAAGACATGAGCGCGTGGTTGTGTGCGCACTCGTCTTCCGGACCCTTGTGAAATCAGCTCCAGTCCTAACTGATGCTGCACACCGACTGCAGAGCTGGTCAAGACCTTTCGTCTGCAGCTCCTAATTCTTAATAGGCTGAACGTATTGATTGGTTACTCATCAGCCCAGACTGGTAGATGTCTGAGGATTTCACATGACTTCATGAAATAAAAAGAGTCTCTCAAAGACGATAAACGATGTCAGTAGATGTGCTGGTTAGTTTTTGTCAGTTTGGTACAAACCTAGACAGCCAGGAAATGAGGACCTCCACTGAGGAGTTGCCTCCATCGGATTGGCCTTTGGGCAAATCTGTGGGTCATAGTCTTGATTCCTGATCGGTGCGGGCAGGGCCACCCCTGTTAGGTGGGCCTCACTGTTGAAGGAGGGTATCTGAGTAAGCCAGAGAAAGCAAAGCAGTGAGCAGCCAGCCCTCCTGGGTGTCTGCTGCAGTTCCTGCCTCCAGCAGGGTTCCTGCTCTGGCTTCCTGTTAAGCACAATGAACCCTTTCTCTCCCATTGGCTTTGGTCAATGTTTTATCACAGCACTAAATGGACAGTAGGTTTAACCAGGGGCGAAACCATTGAGAAATGGGAGTTCCTGATTTTAACTTCTGTAAGAAGCAAACCTCAGTCAAATGTGTGGACAGGATGTTTCCCGTGGGTGAACTTTTCTCCTGAGCAGGTGGAGAGGAGGAATGGCACCTTAGTGTGTAATAGGAACATCATTTCAGAATTGCAAGTTGAAAATAGTCTGAGATTAGATAGATGTCATGATGGTGTCCAGTGATGTGCATGCATTTGTACCACTGAGCCGTGCGCTTACAGAATGCTGAAGATAATGACTTTTGTGTCATGCATGTTCTACCGAAGTCTAGTTTGAAAAGGCTAAAGGAAAGCCTCTCTGGGAGAGCCGTCGGGTCTGGGCTCTGACTTGGGGAATGTGGATATTAAATGTCATTGTACATTGTGGATGTTTAAGGGTCGTTATTCTGGACTCCAGTGCTCGTGTTAGGTGAAGATAAAATGTGTCTGAGACTCAGGACATGCTTGGCGAAGAGCTAGCAATAACTTTATGTTGTTCTACATTCCTGTGAACCATTCCTCTTGGAAATATACGGAGGCAAAAGTAATTTGGGCCTCCATTAATTGGGTTCTAATTTTCTAGCTATCTAATTTAGGCTCCCCATTAAAGGACCAGCTACCTAATGTAGTATTTCACTTTAACTGATTCCACATGCAGTCATGCAGGAGAAGCTGATCACAGGAGGCTTTCCTCTCGTGCCTACCTCCCCCCACCACGGGGCTTCGTGTTCTTGACACTCAGTAAATGTTTTTGAAGGTCAGCTATGGTGCAGAGGGGAATTAATATGAAAATGCATTTAATAAATAAGCTGTCAGGTGGTTCCCTAAGATACCGTGAGTGGCACAAAGGCATCTCGCCTTTTCTGTCCGCTGTGTGCCGAGGGAGGGATGGTTAATACGGGTGCTCCGAGGCATGCGCTCACAGGCCTTCTGTAATCACTTCAGCCCCCGCCTTCTCCACTCACTTCGTCCCTCTTGAGTGACAGAGCCATTTTCTCCCAGAATCCAGTCCCTCCCCAGAAAAGGCGGAACAGAAATAGACACCCACTGTTGGCAGGATAAAAAGAGAGTGGTGGGTTCTCACACAGGAGGCTTGTGCTGGATGACCCTTGTGCACCATGCGTTGGGGTGGAGGGCGAGGCTTTGGTTGGTCATTTGAGTTGTGGTTATTTAATGTTAAACCTGGAGAGTTGTCTGAGGCTGTGATTGGGAACTCTGCCCTTCACAGGCTTTGCCTCCAGGCACAAACACAGGAAGATTAAACATTAATTAAAATATCTGCACGGGAGCATACACTGTGCAAAGAAGTAGAAAACTTTCTGGGCTCCCAGTGGGGAGTATTTTACAGAGCAAGGCCTTGTTTGGGGCTCTGGAGATGGTGGACTTTTCTTCCTTAGACCCTGGAGGCATTTCTCAGGGGAAGTATGTTGCCTGTGCTTCTCAGCAAAAGCACGGAGGTTCAGGGGGCTCTGGCTATGCTCAGGGGCCCCAGATGTTCCTATCCAAACTTAAGAGTCCTCGATGCTCACTCCCGAATCGTGGGGTCTGGAAGGAGGTTGGTTCCTGTCTTCTCAGATGCTTCTCTTTCAGGCCTCAGATCTCTTTCTGCAAATCTCTTAGCAAGTATGTCTAGCCCTCCATCTGCTGGGATAAAAATCCTGAGCGTCCCTCATCTTCCTCTCTCCACCCTGAATTACAGAGCAAACCTTTGAAAATACTTCGGAAGGCCTCTGTTTTCAGGCCTCTGTTGTTGACTTCTGAACCACAGACCTAGCTGCCTGCATTACAGTGTGGTGTTTTCCTTGCTCTTTAGTCTTTGCCCAGTAAGGTGCTCATGGTGGGCATTTTTCAACATACCTGGGTCCTTTGCTGGGGACACTGGTCTGAAAGAGTCTGCAGGCTGTGTAGACACCTCCCATGCTGCCCCTCATCCTGAGCACTGACATTGCATCTGACCGATTTGTCCTTGAGTCTTTCTCTCTGGCTGAAATTTCCTGCTGCTTCTGCCTGGGCTAAACCCCTGTTCCTCCTTGGTAACTTCCCTGTTTCTTTGGTTTAGCATCTCTTTTTAAAACTATATATATATTCATGGCTCTTGCAATTTTCTTCAAGTCCAACCAATTTGGCATTACTGGAGAATTGAGTCCAGGCTAGCTTAAATGAAATTGGTTTGACCTCGTTAGCCCCTTACTTCCTGTTTCTCTTTCTGTTTTATTTTTCTTCGCAGTGATACATTTATTTCCTCTTTAGACTTTCTCTTCATTTGTTTCACTGGTTTGTTGTTTATAAAATGCTAAGTTCCTTTAGGGTAAGCTCCGGGAAGACAGGGTCACTGTGTTGTTCATGGTCTTGTCCAGAATAGCGCTGTGCACGTGGTAGGTGTTCAGAAAGGATTTGTACGGTGAGTGAGTTATGGAACTGTCTAGATTTTAAATTCACTTTTAACATTTAATAACTCCGTGGCATTCAGCAAGTTGCTTCGTAGAGGTCAGATTTCCTCATCTACATAACGCAGCAACCTCTGTTTCATGGAGTTGTTTTGCCCAGTAGAATCAGTCTTGTTCCCCACTGACGTCCTGCACTAAGTCTGATGTACAAATACAAAAGCTGTTGTCATGTTGTCATTGTTAGTGTTGAGCTGACTTCACTGAGTTAGGAGTGAGTTTATTCAGGCCTGGGTCTAGCTTCCCAGCAAGTGGAATTCAGGAGCTAGCTGTAATCCTGTGCAGCTGTTTGGGAAGGAAATCTTTGGTTGTTTCTGTTTCATTGGTAGAAGAGTGGGGGCTGCCTGTTAGTGGAGTCAGGGTTCCTGACTGAATGGTTGGTGACTGGGTAAGGGCTTCGAGAATGTCAAATGTCTCATTCTTCCTAAGTCATTGAAATGTAATAGAACCACAGAATGGAGGCCCATTCTTGTCTTTTAATCACATAGACATCATTAAGGTATCCCTTGTTGTCTTATATTTAATTGACATGCAATATTTTATGTGTTTCCATCTCTGTTATGTGAGAAAGGTAACACCCACATCAGCTAACGAATTTTCACATTAGCCATAAAAAATATGGTTAATGCTCAGTTCTGTGAAGAAGGCACACAGGTAGTTTGCATCTTAAAATGCTAGTAATCGCTATCTATTAATACTGTGAATTCAGTTCAAAGTTTTAAATGTCTCCTCTTTCAAGACTGAGTGTTAAGATTAGAATTTAGAGTTGAGACAAGTCTGCACAAGTCATTTCTAACAGGAAAAAAAATAATAAATGTGAGTCAGAGCACAGCTGGAGGCAGGCCTGCATGATTATTCCAAGGCTGGATGGACATGAACACTCGGAAATTCAAATTAGAATCCTTATTTGTCACGCCAGCTAGGGTCACTGCCTCTCTCTTCTGATGTGGCCAGAATCACCCCATGTCATCAGCAGACTCTGGTGATAAAATATGAGAGTCCAATGTCGGATTTAGTCTACCAATCTTTTTCCTCCGCATCCCAGATTTGAAGACTGGGGAAGGTTTTCACTACTGAGCCATGATTACCTTCACATGACCAGTGGTCCTTAGAGATTATTCCATGCTGTTTCAAAAGATAAACCATGTCATCTGGTTATCAACAATTATTTGTGCCATCAGAACTCAACTGTACTGGCCAGCCACTCTGAAGAGATAGATATTCAAAGAGTAGCAACCAGCCGGTGTGTGTGTGTGTGTGTGTGTGTGTGTGTGTGTGTGTGAATGTGTGTGTGTGTGTGTGTGTGTGTGTGTATGTGTGTGTGTGTGTGTGTGTGTGTGTGTGTGTGTGTGTGTATGTGTGTGTGTGTGTTTTCATCACGTGGGCGTATGTGTGCCCACACAGGTGTATGTGTGTGCACATGTACTGGTGTATGTACAGAGAGTCAACATCAGGCATTGTTCCTCAGACGCTGTCTGCTTATTTCTTATAGACAGTCTCTCACTAGCTTGACCTCATCCTGTAGACTCCACTGGTTTCCCAGGGAGCCTCAGGGTCCACCAGTTTCTGACTTCTGCGAGCTGAGGTTCCAAGAGCTTCCTGCTCTGTGCAGATTTTTGTCTTATGTTCTGGGGATCAAAATCAGACCCCCTTGCTCTCAAGGCAAGCACTTTCCCAGCAGCCATCTCCTCAGCCCCACAACTGACCATTGACACATGATTTTAGATTAGTCCTTACTGTGGAATAAAAGAACTACTTGACTGAATCTTGTGTGATCATTTTTTTCACATATATGCTAAATTAGGGCTCTTCATAAAACTGCTTATGATGACTTTTCTTTTTAGAGATAATGATTATGTGAGTTCAGGTTACCTGGTTGTACTCAAGTGTGTGTGTGTATTTGTGTGTGTGTGTGTGTGTGTGTGTGTGTGTGTGTGTGTGTGTGTGCGCACGCGCGCGCGTGCGCGCTCATGACTATGTCTATATGACTTTGTGGTATGTTCCAATCTTTTACAATTCTTTTAGTTACTCCAATGAATTGCTGATTAAAAATAACTTTGTTTGCTTTACATTTAGTATCCACTTATAAGTGAGTACATACCATGTTTGTCCTTCTGAGACTGGGTTACCTCATTCAGGATATTTTCTAGTTCCATCCATTTGCCTGCAAATCTCATGATGTCATTGTTTTTCTCTGCTGAGTAGTACTCCATTGTGTATATGTACCACATTTTCTTTATTCATTTTTCGGTTGAGGGACATCTAGGTTGTTTCCAGGTTCTGGCTATTACGAATAATGCTGCTATGAACATAGTTGAGCATGTGTCCTTGTGGTATGATTGAGCATTCCTTGGGTATATGCCCAAGAGTAGTATAGCTGGATCTTGAGGAAGATTGATTCTCAATTTTCTGAGAAACCACCATACTGATTTCCAGAGTGGCTGTACAAGTTTGCATTCCCACCAACAGTGGAGGAGTGTTCCCTTTTCTCCACATCCTCTTCAACATAAGCTGTCATCAGTGTTTTTGATCATAGCCATTCTAACAGGTGTAAGATGGTATCTTAGAGTCGTTTTGATTTGCATTTCCCTGATGACTAAGGATGTTGACCAATTCCTTAAACGTCCTTTGGCCATTTGAGATTCTTCTGTTGAGAATTCTCTGTTTAGCTCTGTAGCCCATTTTTTAATGGTATTGTTAGGTATTTTGATGTCTGGTTTCTTGAATTCTTTATATATTTTGGAGATCAGCCCTCTGTCAGATGTGGGGTTGGTGAAGATCTTTTCCATTCTGTAGGGGGTCATTTTGTCTTATTGACCGTGTCCTTTGCCCTACAAAAGCTTCTCAGTTTCAGAAGGTCCCATTTATTAATTGTTCTCAGTGTCTGTGCTACTGGTGTTATATTTAGGAAGTGGTATCCTGTGCCTACAACCCACAGCTCCAGA
Organism: Peromyscus californicus insignis; assembly: GCF_007827085.1. Taxonomy (NCBI): domain Eukaryota; kingdom Metazoa; phylum Chordata; class Mammalia; order Rodentia; family Cricetidae; genus Peromyscus; species Peromyscus californicus. The sequence goes on along the minus strand of NW_026294617.1, from coordinate 131,262,009 downwards.
GAAGCTAGCTAACAAGGAGAACCCTAAGAGGGACACATGGATCGCCCTGGGAAGGGGAAATAGATGAGATCTCCTGAGTAAACTGAGGGTGAGGGGGGCAGTGGAGGGTAGAGGTTGGGGGACGAGAACATAAGGGAACAGGATAGTCGAGCTGGAACAGGGATGGAGTGGGACAGCAATGAAAGAGATACCATAATAGAGAGAGACACCAAGGGAACAGAGAGAAACCTGGTGCTAGGGAAGTTCCCAGGAATCCACAAGGATTACCCCACCTTAGACTGCTGGCAATAGTGGAGAAGGTACCTGAACTGGCCTACTCTGGTAATCAGATTGATGAATACCCTGTCATCATGGAGCCTTCATTCAGTAACTAATGGAAGCAGATGCAAAGATCCACAGCCAAGCACCAGGCTGAGCTCCAGGACGCTGGTCAAAGAGAGAGAAGGGGGATTCTATGAGCAAGGGGCATCAAGACCATGATGGGAAAACATACAGAGACAACCAAACCAAGCCAGTGGGAACTCATGAACTGTGGAGCCTCCATGGGACTGGACTAGGCCCTCTGCACAGGTGAGACAGTTGTGTAGCTTGATCTGCTTAAGAGGCCCCCTGGCAGTGGAATCAGGATCCATCCCTGCTGCATGGACTGGCTTTTTGGAGCCCAGTGCCTATGGTGGGACACCTTAACAGCCTTGGTTCAGGGGGAGGGGCTTGAACCTGCCTCAGCTGAATGTGCCAGGCTCTGCTGACTCTCCATGGGAGACCTTTCCTTGGAGGAGGTGGGAATGGGGGGTGGATTGGGGTGGAAGGCTGGGGGCGGGAGGAGGGAGGAGAGGGGCACCTGTGGTTGGTATGTAAAGTGAAAAGAAAATTTCTTCATAATAATAAAAAATAAAAATAAAAATAAACTTCGATAGTCATGAAAACTGGAGATGACTATGGTTTAAAGAATATGTAGGCATCTATTTCTGAAAATTACTGAAGTGGGTTTTTTATTTTATTTTTTGAACAGAGCAGTTGATATATTGCTTGATGCTTCATTCTGGACTGGTACTTGAAGAATGTAAAGTTGTAGTATAGATTTTCATTTTAATGGGAGTGTTGTAATACCCTCATATTTTTTCACTTCTCATTAGTTTTTATAACCTACGAATTACCTAAAACAACCTCAGTCATTTGAATCTTGACTTACACTTATTTTACTGTGTGCAGAGGTGTCATCTGAGAAATGGCATCTGTATTTATGGTGCTGGTGTCTCCAGGTAGACGCTAGGACTGTTGCACAACATGCAGACGCTGCCAGGAATGTGTGCTTTTTGTGCTGTTGGGGTTCTGTGCAGCATCGATGGGGGGAAATCAGGAAAGACGATGCCGGTGCAGTGGTGGTCGCAGCTCACGGGAATGTAATGCAACTGTAGACTTCTCTCTGCATGGCTTTAGCACCATCTTCATAGACTGGTCTAGTGAAGATTTCATGCAGTTTATTCTGAGCTTATTGCTTCAGTTCATTTGCTCACTGATAAATCATTACATTATTGCTTAAGAAAATGGTCTATCCCAAGGCTCCAGGCCTCAATGTTCTCTTTTAGGTCATTGTTGATTTTTGCACTAAACTTGTTATAGTAGGTAGAGACAAGTAGTGGCTACCTTGTTAGTCCTCTCTGTGTGTCCTGCTGTTGTGAATTCAGCCAGCTGTGGGTCAAAAATATTTTAAAAGATGGTTTCTGAGGCTGGGATGATGGCTCCGTGGTAAGAATGCTTGCTGTGCATGCTTGAGGACCTAGGTTTGATTCCCAGTACCCATGTGTACCTGTTACCCCAGCTATGTAGGGGACAGAGACAAAAGAAGAAGGCTGAATTCGCTCCAGGACTGTGAGTAACCCTGTCTCAAGGGAGAGTGACAGCATGGTGAACAGGACATCCTTGACGCATGACTACACACAGTAAACATAGGACTGAGTGGATGGAGATAATCAGTGGTTGTATGTACATATGTTGCTGGGTAAGCTGTATCATGTTGTGGAAACCTTGGATTTTTGTAATATGCACACCAGTACACAGCTCCATGGGCTCTTACATATTCATGTGAAATGACGATTTGTGTGTCAGCCTCTTCATGTTTGATGTCTCTCCTCTCTCCACCCTGAGCCTGTTGACGTCACTCCCTTTAATAACTACAGACTTGTTAAGTTCTTTTGTAACGTTCTTCCTTTAGCTTATCTCCAAACTGTGGTTTGGGTCCTTATGTAGGACACAGGTGTCTACATGCATATTGCTCTGAGAGAATCACCCCCCAAGCACTGAGTTAGGAGACACACAGGACTCGTAGAGGATTCTCACACTTTAGACTTTTCTTGGTGAGGATTTGATCTAATTTTCTACTCATGTGTCCTCCCGTGTGTGGCTGTCTCTGTGTCTCTCTCTGATGAGGAACAGGAGTGAGAGTGACCATGAGCTGATGGTTCCACTTACTGACCCCAAGTGCTGCCTTTGTGCTATGACATGGAAGGTGCTCCTCTTAACCCTAGACATGAACTCAAATTGGGTCTCCACTTCACAGATAAGGACACTGAGGCTCAGAGGGAAGTAACTTGGCCAAAGCCACCAGGCTGGTTGGTGTAAGATCTGAGACTCAGATCTAGAACTACAGTGATTCTCGTTCAAAGCCAGTGATGTTCTGTACCTGGTGGCTTTTTTAGTTCAGTTCAAAATTCCTGATTGTGCCCTCTGTCCCCCACCAGGATCGACTCAAAAACCAGCAAGGGAGGTAGATACACGTCCCTCATTTTAATGTAACCGAATGCCACTAGGTTGTAAGCTCCAGGTGGCACATGTCTGGTTCTGAAACACCTGTAGGGGTTTCTCTTAGGTACCCAGTGAATGTCTTCAGAGCGGATGTACGAGCAGGACTCACAGGGGTCACTTTTTGCTCTTTCTGTGGTTTCTGTTTGTGTGTCCGTTCTGAGTCCTGCTTCTGCTTCCTTCCTAGCTGGCTTTGTTCACAGCTCCCTGCATGCTCAGCTGTCACTGCCACAAGTACTTTCCAGAGCACACGTAACATTCCAGGAAGTGTTGGCACAGGACACATGGGTGGATCAGACCAGATCCAGCCAGTACTCTCCTAGAGAGATGCTTTCATACTCAGCTTTTTCTCAGGCCTGTCTGCCTGATTCAGTTTTCATGGCAGTGAATAGTGAGGGTGAAGACAAAATCCAGTCAAGAATGCCTGTGTACCCAGCCCTTAGTTATTTGTGTGTGTTCTTGTGAATATGAGTGTGCATATGTGTGCACACATGTGGAGGCTAGAAGTTGAGTTGATAACATGTTCCTACCTCAACCAATCTGTTTAAAGATATATTTTTATGTATATTGTTAGTATTTGCCTGTGTGTGTGTGTGTGTGTATGTGTGTGTGTGTGTGTGTGTGTGTGTGTGTGTGTGTGTGTGTACCATGAGCATGCCTGGTGCCTGTGGAGGCCAGAAAAGTGTACTTGATCCCCCAGAACTGGAATTATAGGCCATCATGAGCCACCATGTGGAGGCTGTGAATGTGACCTGGGACCTCTGTAAGAGCAGCCAGTGCCATCTCTGCAGCCCCTCTTCACCGTAGGTTTTGAGACAACATCTCTCACTGAACCCTGAGCTGGTCAATTTTGCACTCTGGCTGGCTGTTGAGCTCCTAGGATCCACCATTTTCCAGCTTCCCAGAGCTAGAATTATAGGTGCTCACTGCCATGCCATGCCTCTCTTTTCTCGTTTGTGTTGGGATCCAACCCAGGTCCTTATGCTTGTGTGAGAAGGGCATTATAAATTGGGCCATTTCTCCAGCTCCTGGGTTTCTGATTAAGTGTGAGCATGACAGGGAGGCGCACCATACCTGGATTCTGATCCCACCTGATATAGCAGCTGTGACTGTCTAAAAAGGATTTCAAGTCGACTTCTTTGGTCTCATGCACTGTTCCATGATGTACAGAGGGAGATGGGTCAAGATCCATCCACTGGCCATGGGGAGGAAAGAGCATCCTCTACAAGAGCTTTCTCCTGTCACTTCTAAGTGTACAATGGGGCTCCCCCTTCTTCCTTCAGGTCTTGAAGTAGTTCTGCGAGGAAAGTGGGGTCATCCTTGTTCTTGTAGGTGAGGTTCAGTGAGGTGAGGAGAGATGCAGGGCGATCTCCCTGCAAACTCACTTTTCTAGGACTGTGCTGTGTGCTCAGGGCCGTGAGAAGGGACCACGGGAGGGTAGGAGAGCCAGCGCCTATTTATACCCATGTCCTGGGAATTGTATGTGTAACTCACTGTGGTAGCCTGCTTGTTTCTGTGACCTCGTGGGGGCTTTGCTGTATTCCTTTGCAGATTTATGGGCATGCACATACCACCTCCGCTGGAGTTCCCTGTGGAATCTCAGAGATCACCATTATTTGGGTTCTAAATTATTCTTGTCCAGTTTTAAGCAGATGAATAGAATTTTCACCCTCTGAGCAGTGATTCATCAGGAGCATTGCTACAGTAATACCACATTTGGTTTCCAAGGAAACTGCATCGTCCATCCTTCCTTCCTCTTCCTCAAGCCTCGTTTTTTAAAATTAAATTTATCTATTTGCATATGTGTGTGTACATGCATCTGTGCATGCTGAGGCTCACATTAAAGGTCAAAGGTCAGCTTGTGGGAGTTCTTTCCTTCTGCCTTGTGGGTCCCAGGGACTGGACTCAGGCCTTCAAGCAGGTGAACTTACCCACTGAGCTGTCTTGCTGGCCCCAGGTCTGAGTTCTTGAAAACTAAAATGAACTGTTGAACCTCTTGTTAAGGCTCTGGTTCTGCCAGCCGTGCTGGGAATTGCAGTTTTTCTCCTGGCCGTCCTAATACTGCGGATGGTATTCTGCAGAGCACCCGTGCATCCTGAGTGGCCGGAATCAATTACTGCCTTGATTAGGACACGCAGTTGATGACTGCATCATGCTGCCGAGTCACAGTTCTTGATCCAAAGTCTCGAGTTGTTTTCCATCCTGCGATCCTGTAATGACTAACTTGGGATTCACTGTGTCCCGTGAAAGTGCAGGCTATGGGGTGTGTGCATATTTTACCTGAGCCATGTGTTTGCATTCTGGCTAACTGGATGGATCCAGTCAATTTGTCATTTCCAGATAAGTTCATTCCTGCATCTAAGCATCACTTATGCAGATTGTACCACTGATGACTAAAATATTCACGGATGTTGTCTAGACTACTTAACTCTGTTCAACGCAACGAAGTATTTACTAACACCAAAGTACTCTGCAGTAGTTTATAGCCCTGCAGGCAGCCAGTGGGCAGTGTTGATTGAAGGCTCTTTCTCCCTTCAGTATCGCCAATGCTGCACACATATACCTATAAACAAATGTGCACAGGCACGCGTACACAGACATACATACACAACATTGTTTATGTGCGTTTGTTGAACTCTGTGAAGCTGTGTTACTGTGCCTGATGGTCTAATAAAGAACTGAATGACCAATAACAAGGCAGGAGAAAGGGTCGGTAGGGCTGGCAGGCAGAGAGAATATATCAAAGGAGAAATCTGGGAGAAGAGAAGAAGGAGAGGACACCAGGAGCCAGCCACCAGCTATGCAGCCAGCCACGGGAAGGCCCAGAGGCAAAAGAAAAGCTAGCAAGAAACTAGCCAAGCTAAGACTGGGCATTCATAATTAAGAGTAAACTGTGTGTGTGTGTGTGTGTGTGTGTGTGTGTGTGTGTGTGTGTGAGAGAGAGAGAGACAGAGAGAGAGAGAGAGAGAGAGACAGAGAGACAGAGAGACAGAGAGACAGAGAGAGAGAGACAGAGAGAGAGAGAGACAGAGAGAGAGAGAGACAGAGAGAGAGAGAGATTTGGGAGCTGGGTGGTGGGCCCCCCAAAAGAGCACAGAGCAAAAACAGCCAACACCAACACACACATATACATACAAACAAATGTACACACAGTCATGCGTACAGACATATATACACTGACATACAGACTCCTACAAACACAGACACACAGTTACACAAATATAGACAAAGATATACAAACATACACAGAGACTCATACACACACACACACGCACACACGCACACACACGCACGCACACACACACGCACGCACACATGCACGCACACACGCACACACACACACACACGCACACACACACACACACACACACACGCACACACGCACACACCAAGTCTACCCTTTCAGACTAGCACCATCCTGCTGTTTTGAAGTGGTTAAATTTTTCTCCTTTGAGGAATTTAGCATAGCCTGGTTGCCGGCGGGATTTGGTTTACATTACAGTGAAAAACAGAACAAGACCAGCAAGGCAAAATAAAACACTGACAGCAAAACCCATAATCAGACACAAATAAAGTGATTCAATGAGGTTGTTTCCCAGAAATTCTAGAATTTTCTGTAAAGTTACAGAAATGGCTCCTGCTGGTAGCCCACAGGGCTTTAAGAATTTAACCTCCCCTTGATGGTCAGATTCGTTAGAAGATAATGGTTCTGTCATTTGTTGAAAATTCTTCACGTGTTTGTGTCTGAGTATTTGTTTACACATAGCTTTTTCCTCTTGGTGACAGAATACTCGTGATGGACCACCACCACCTTACAGACAGGAGACCAGGGAGGCTGTGCTGTATTTGTTTGCGTTTCATACTTCTTTCCCCAGAAACCTGCTTAGAAACACATACTGGTTTTAGAAGCAGAAGCCAGGGAAGGAGCTGAGAGTTAGCGTCCCCTGCAAGTGTGTGGTGCAGGCTGGTAGCAATGGTGTCTCCGGGGAGACTGTATGAAATCCACAGTCAATGCCGCAGTCTGAAGGAGACAGACCCTGTACTTGACTGAGCTCCAGACTGTCTGTCTGCACACTGAGAAGCACGGGTGTGGACCGTCCTGTCATGAAGACTGACAGCACAGAAAGTGGACTGGTGTAAAGCCGTAGCCAGAGGTGGAGCGGGAAGGAGGAGACTTACCATGTCGCACTCTTAGAGGACACCTAATGTGACAGGAGTCCTCTAAGACAGTTAAGAAAGGTTGGCTGAGGTCTCTGAGGAGGGAGAGGGCTGTGGATATGGGTGGGATTCGACCAAACTGGATGACGTACTTTCTCCAGCTAAGTCTTACATCCTGAAGTTGCAGATTCTTCCAAAATGGCCCCTCAGCTGTGGACCAACCACTCAACACAGGAAGGTTTTTGAAGGACATTTCTTTTCCAAACCATAAATGCAACCTCTTTACTGTCTTAAAAAAAAATCAAAGCATTGAGAAAAGCTTTTACTTATGGGAGTTGTATCCACTGAAGTTTATAGTATCATAAATTCAAGTTGGCACGATTTAAACATGTTAATTCATTTAAAGCAATAAGAACAAACCCATTTCATGTTAGCATAAATTACATATATTTATAAGAAATAATTAGCACTAATCCCAAAATTAATAGAAATGGTAACATTTAAAACATATTTGCTCATCTCTTAGAAGAAGACAGCTGCATGCTCCTGTTGTCTCTGTCCAGTCTGCTGTGATATGATGTGTCGATTGAAGCAGATAAAGAAAAACATAACTTCAGGCAGATATGGCATTGGAAAAAGGTGTTTGGACGGCTGCTTCAGTTTACGGTAGATGTTCTGCCCTGCCACTGCAGAACCCCATTTGATAGTATTTTTTAAATTTAAAGGTTAGATGCAATGTGGAGTCTGAAACCAAATCAATGAACTTTTCACATTCCATCTCTGTAAATCTCATTGCTTGAGAGTACACTTTAGATTTTTTTACTCATGTATGACTTGGTAAGATCTTGTGTTAGTTATTTGAAAAGATTGGTTCCCTGAGTTGATGTCAATCTTTCAAATTTTGACACATTTTATTATGTGATAACTAAAGGAAGTCACATGACCTAATCACCATCCGTGGATCACATTAAAAAGCATCAAAAAGACTAAGGACTGAGAAGCTGCCAACAAGTTCTATAGAGATCCAGATTTTCACTTGAAAAGTTGTTTTTTTTATCATCACATCAAATACTCTTAGTTGTTATTCTTAAAGTGGTCGAATTGCTTCATGCATTTTCAAAACGACATCTGTTGACTGCCCAAGTCTCAAGAATTGACTGCTAGTTTCCCTTTCAAGTAAAAATTGGGTTCAGTCAGGAAGCCACCAGCTGAATTCATGGCTCACAGTTTCCCAGGAGCATTCCCTTTATAGCAACTGTCACATCCATGTCTGCAGGAGAAATGCTTTGTGTTTCTCCCATGCATCACACAGAACAGAAAACAGGTCTACTCAAGGTCTAATGAAGTTAGTGATTCTTACAGCGCCATCAAGAGCATTCTAGTTAAAGCTAGTGTTCTGTTGAGAGCACATGGCCATGGCGGACACTTGGATAGTCTTTCAGTCTAATTCATACTAAGGTGCTGATTTAGCCATGCATACTTGGTGCAGCTCTTAGCATAGTAAACAGGACTTACTATTGTTTAAAAACAGGCTTTGTTCTTGTTTTTTGCTTTGCAGTGCTAAGACTTGAACCTAGGGCCTCCAGTGTTCTGAGCAAGCATTGTACAACTGAGCTGTAGCCCTCCTTATTTCTATTATTATTTTTTAATTTATTTATTCTGTGTGTCTTTTATATCCTATATCTTGATACCATTCATTTTCTTGTCCTTTTGCATCTGCCCCCTGGCCCTGCACACCCTCCAAATAAAACAAAATTTAATAGGAAAAAAATACAAAAAAAGAAAAACTTAAAAAATTCTGTCATGTAAGCTGCAGTGTGACACAGTGATTCATAAGGTGAACTCCTTTGTCTATATATCTTTACTTGCAAGTGTACATTGCAGAGTCGTTGGTTTGGGTTGAGGCCTCTGATTCTACCCCATCCATGCTGGGCCCTTGCTAGGGCTCCTTGTGGATATCCCGTTGTTGTCCTGTGTTGTGGAGATCCTGCAGCTTTGGGTCTGTGGGTCAGGTCCTTTCACATGCTCCAGCAGATCACAGATGGGGTGGATGATGGGATGGGCCAAATCAATCTCCTTGGGTCTCATCCTGGGCAGCCGTAGGGTTGGCCCACCAGATGTGAAATGGGAACATCTCTCCCATGTTTACCACTTGTGGCCTGGCTCACCCACACCTGGAATAACAGAGTTGGTTCTCTCTGATGAGCTCTCCTACCTGCCCCAGATGTTGATGGACGGTGGAGGAGGGCAACTTTCCTCCACCCATACCACTACAGGACAGATGGGTAATGGAGATGACTCTCTCATGCTCACAATTTTGGGCCTTTCTCACCCAGACCTGCGCCAATATGGTTGGCTCTATTTTGCTGTCCTGGTGAGGTGCAGGGCCTGCTCTCCTGAGTATTTCAGCTAGTGGGGGCCCCAAAGTTGTGAGTGTGAAAGAGTTCTCCCCATGCCTCATCTGTCTTGTGGCGGCATGGGCTGTGGCAGGTGGGAGAGCTGCCCCTGTTGTCATAAGAGGGGAAGAACTATCCCTGACCCCCACCGGCCCTCCCACCTACCCATCAGTGCCTGAGGCAGGTGAGAGAGCTGGCCCTGTGGTCTTTAGTTTCCTGGCGGCCTTGTTCTCTGTGTCTGGTGAGTGCTGGGTGCACAGGCGAGGTAGGGAAGAAGACTGGGATGTTGTGAGTCTCTCGAAGCTCAGAAGGTAGACTCTCAATAGACGGGTCTGTTGAAATGGAGTGCTCATTTTCCTCATTTGTAAGGTGGCATGTGACAGCATTGCTGTGTGAATTACCGCTCAGAGAAGGTTTACGATTTGCTCCAAGTGCCTCCTTGCTCCATCAGATGAATTAGAGCAGGTGTGCTTGTACCTCATTTGGCAAGGAATGCTCAGGAAGACTGTGAAAACTTCAGTTGCTGACTCAGACGGTCCAGGAAGGGGAAGCTGTATTGTCCTGTGTGGTCTGAAGCTGCTTTTTTGGGTAGCAAAGTATGAGAAACTGAATAGGGATTTCATACCCTTTCCCATGAAGACATTCAGCAAGTTCATGTCAGTTCTTCATGTCCATGCTGGGAGCTGAGAGCCCTTGGTCTTCCCATCTAACTTGATTTCACTTAATTTTACCTGAGGATTAAAGTACTCCCTAAGCTTTACTTATTTATTTATTTTTACCTCTGTGAACAATAAGTTGGACAGTCTCTGATTCACTACATGGTTTCTAACATTTTTATTTCCCTGTACCTAATTTCTATGAAAGCCAGATGACTAGGTTCCTAAAGACAAGGTGACCACCACCCATAGTTAACTCACCAGCCCAAGCTCCTTCACAGGCCAGCTTTGCCGCTTTTCTGAAGTTTCCCAAGCTTATTTTCTTTTGGTACTTTGAATTGTGATTCATTTTCAATATTGCTGCCAACAGTGTGCCAAATGACGTATTGGTAGTTTGAATAATTATCAACAATGTTAGCTTAGAATCATATAGTCATATAACAAACATTGCAAGTGTTACTTCTGCAGGGCTTCATGCTGAGTGCTAGGAACCATGCAGGACAAGATGGCATGGCTGTTTGTTTCAGTCTGGGAGATGCTGATAAGTCAGCAAATAATTATAAACCAGTATGATGATGAAGGAAGGGCTAGAGAGGTTGGGGTATCTAATCCATGGGAGGCAGGTTCCCCAAGGCAATGGGGTCTGAAAATTTGAGAGGGTATTTGAATTGTGTACCCAGAGGCCAGACCGAATGATGTGTGTATGGTGAGCCCTGAAGACAAAATGTCTTTGAGAAGGATGATGGGGCGGACTCATTGAGTGTAGGTCAAGGTGGAGCTGTAGATGATAGGGAGTGATCATGTGGGAGAAGGTTTGAGTTGAAGTTTCTGTGATATCTGGGTTTTACAACCTCAGTGTTCTTCACACTGTGGGCTGGGTGCTTTTTCATGGAAGTTGGAGAGGGGCTGTACTGTGCACTGAGAAGTCTCCATGGTCTCTGTCTTAGATGTTGGCCCTACTTCCCAAGTTTTAATAACTCAAAATATCTTCAGAAATTGTGAGGTACCCCTTAGTGAAGTCAAACTTGCCTTTGGTTGAGAACCACTAGTACAGAGATGCTCATTTGCAAACAGTGAAGCATGATAATAGGGTTCTATCCAGGAAGATAACACAGCCCCTTTGGACAGTTACTGTGATAGCAGCAGTGTGGAGAACAGGTTGGGAAGGGGCAGCATTTGAGGTTGGGAAACATTAGGAGGCTATGGTTGCAACTAGGGTAGGAAACAATTCTAAAATGTGGCTACAAGAATGGAAATATGTCCTGGAGGCAGGGCAGATTTGGAAGACAGCTTCAACAGGGCGTGATGACTATTTGGACTAAATGTAGTGAGGAAGAGAGGACTGAAGGACTCAAGCGTTCTGTCTTGGCTTATGGGGAGGATGGTGACATGATTTGTGGATGAAGGGGGCACAGGAGGAAGAACAAATTTATTTGGGGATTAGGAGAAGATGCTCTGATTTTTGATGTGCTGACCTTGTCGTACCTAAGCGAGTCAAGCAGAGATGCATGCAGTGGGAAGAGTGGGGAACTTGGGGCAAGCCCTGCCTGGTCCAGATAGAGCACAGAGGAGGAGGAGAGGCTGACCGTGGGAGCTGGAGGTAGCTTTGCTGAGAGAGGTAAGCTCATAGTTCAGGCTCCTCCCTCTCTTCAAAGGATGGAGGTTTTCCTGTGGTCCTGGATGTTGACTGGTTATTCTGAAGTGATTGGATCTTTCTGGCTCTGGAGATTGCCCCATCTGTCCTCATGTAACCAAAGCAGAAGCTCTGAGTGGTAGCATATAGAGTGGAAAGACAGATGCTTTCCCACCACAGGACCGATGCTGGTCCAGACTGCTGAATTATGTAGGGACTTTGTAATGGGAATGTATTCCCTGAGCCAAGATCACTTGCTGAGCTTGAGGACAATTCCTTTGAGTTGGTATGTAGTAGAACTGCTTTGCTACATTAGAAAAACCAGTCCTAGTGACTTTCAGACTGTGTAGCTGTTGCTAAGTGGGATGATGTCATACATCCAAGCCTTAGATAGCATCACTGCACATGTAGTATAATTTTTCTCTGAGTGGTATGAGCTCCAGATACCTGACCTTTGAAGGTTCTAATGTATTATTTACATGAAGCTAAGAGCCACTGCATTCTAAATGGCTGTGATTTATCATGACCATTTCAGAATTGAGTCCTGTGGCCATATGCTAATTTAACTTGAAGGAAATTCTGTGCTGTGTGCTAGAATTTCATGCTTAAAATTTTCAGCAATAGTTTCTATGCTCTATTAATTAAAACAAGACGCTTCATAACTTTTCCACACAATAGAGGAGGCACTCAGCAGCATATACTTGAATTAAAACCCTTGGAAGCCTTACATTTTCTGGTCTGGCAACCTTGGATTTCTAATTTATGTGTCCCATCTGTCCTGAAGGAGAAGGCAAGTTGAAATTTATAGCCATCCCATCTGAGAGTGTTAAAGTTCTTCATTAAATGAGAGCTTATTTGTATATTCAAGTAGGAAAAAAAATCTATGTGATTGTACAAAATGAAACTTGCATTGAATTCAAGGTGGGTTATCTCCTGAACTTCATGCGTTCTGCTTTCCTGATAACCCTACCCAGTTAGTCATGGGATGGATATAGGGAGAAGCAATCTCATATGATACAACTTCTTTAACACTGATGGGCGTGGCCAGAGTTGGGCTTCTGCAGAAGTTGGTGTAACGAGCCCCTGCACGTGGGATTTTCTAATTGTATACCCTCTCTGCCAGGATAGTAAGAAGCTGAGCGATGCATTCAGGAGAGGAAGCATGAACAGAAGAAGCAGAGACAGGCAACAGTGATATGAGTGAGGGCTCCCAGGTGTTTTAGAGCCTTTCAGTCCTCATTTTCAGTGAGATTCCCAAGGCCAGCTATGCTCATGTGCCTCTGAGGTCTACAAGAGACTTCCAAAGCCATCTAATAAACGTCCTGGGTTCTACAACCAGACCAAATGTTTTCTGGCACACTGGAGCCCCAACATGAGCCATAATTCTGTTTCCTGACAAGATGGATGGTAGCTTCTGTGCTTCATGTGTAACTTTAAAATACATTCTTTCCTGAGTTGAGTAATAATTGATAGCTTCTGGTGATGCTAGACGCTGGGTAGTTTCTAAAAGCACGACAATAAATGCGGAGAATGTGAAGACTTGTGTAAATTTGAAATTAGTTTCTTAAAGGAAAGATGGCGTGTATGTGTGTGTTTCTTGGTTCCAGATTTGGCAAGTTCAGGCTTTTAAATGTTTGATGCAGGGACAGAGAGAAGAGACTGTAAGCTCTCAGGGGTAGGAAGCAGGCAGTGTTTTATCAACAATTAATATATGGGACCTTCTGAAACTGAAAAGCTTCTGTAAGGCAAAGGACACTGTCAATAAGACAAAATGGCAGCCTACAGAATGGGAAAAGATCTTCATCAACCCCACATCTGACAGAGAGCTGATCTCCAAAATTTATAAAGAATTTAAGACTAGACATCAAAATACCAAGTAATCCAATTAAAAAATGGGGTACAGATTTAAACAGAGAATTCTCAACAGAAGAATCTCAAATGGCCAAAAGACATTTAAGGAATTGTTTAACATCCTTAGCCATCAGAGAAATGCAAATCAAAACGACTCTAAGATACCATCTTACACCTGTCAGAATGGCTAAGATCAAAAACACTGATGACAGCTTAGGTTGGAGAGGATATGTAAGGAGAGCACTCCTCCTCTGTTGGTGGGAGTGCAAACTTGTACAGTCACTTTGGAAATCAGTATGGTGGTTTCTCAGAAAATTGAGAATCAATCTTCCTCAAGACCCAGCTATACCAGTCTTGGGCATATACCCAAAGGATGCTCAGTCATACCACAAGGACACTTGCTTAACTATGTTCATAGCAGTATTACTCATAATAGCCAGAACATGGAAACAACCTAGATGTCCCTCAACTGAAGAGTGGATAAAGAAAATGTGGTACATTTACACAGTGGAGTATTACTCATCTGTAAAAACCAATGACCTCATGAAATTTGTAGGCAAATGGATGGAACTAGAAATATCATCCTAAGTGAGGTAACCCAGACTCAGAATGACAAACGTGGTATGTACTCACTCATAAGTGGATACTAGATGTAAAGCAAAGGATAACCAGACTACAATCCACAGCCCTAGAGAAACTAGGTAACAAGGAGGACCCTAAGAGGGAAGCATAGATCATCCTGGGAAGGGGAAATAGATGAGATCTCCTGGGTAAACTGAGGGAGGGGGGATAGTGGAGAGGGGATGGGGGATGTGAACCCGAGGGATTGGGATGGCTGAGTTGGTGGAGGAATGGAGAGGGAGAGCAACAAAAGAGATCTCTTGATAGAGGGGGACATTTTGGGGTTAGGGAGAAACCTGATGCCAGGGAAACTCCCAGGAATTCACAAGGATGACGCCAGCTAAGACTCCTAGCAATAGTGGAGAGGGTGCCTGAACTGGCCTTCCCCTGTAATCAGATTGATGACTACCCTAATTGTCTCATAGAATCTTCATCCAGTAACTGATGGAAGCAGATGCAGAGACCCACCGCCAAGCACTGGGTCGAGCTCTAGGAGTCCAGATGAAGAGAGGGAGAGGAATTACATAAGCAAGAGACGTCTTGCTTGGTCCTCCCTCTACTTGATATGACATGCTTTGTTGTCTCCCATGGGAGGCCTTCCCCTTTATGAGGAGTGGATGGGTGGGGTAGAAAGGAGGTGGGGGGAGGGAATGGGAGGAGAGGAGGGAGGGGAAACTGTGGTTTGTATGTAAAATAAATAAGTAAAATTTAATAATAAAAAGAATTCATTATTGAGTTAGAAGTAGAATTGATAATTGGCCCCATGGCTGCTGGGCCTAAGGACAAATGTTTGTGCTTATTTGCTAAAGATGATGGTTTCTCACTTAGGAAGCCAGGCTGTGGGGATAGGGAAGAAACAGCTTTTCTAAAAGCAAAAGATCACAAAGAAAAGGATAAACTATCCTTATATACCACTACTACTACTACTACTTAAAAACATAATGGAGGAGAGGAAGGGAGGGGAAGAAGCTGGAGTGTCTGCAGAGGGGAATTAGAGCACGGCTGTTCGATGCTGGTGGTCAGGATTCTATGAGGAAGTCAGGGAAGCAGGCAGAAGTAGCAAGTATGTCAGGAGTAGTTGTTGAATGTTGCCCACTGAGCGAAACAGCCACCACCTGCATCAGATCGGTGGTGCCCGTGTGCAAGCACCAATCACTGTTGGTGTTGGGTCATAGAGGGAAGGGTGGGGAGGGTCCTGGACCCTCATCTGAGTCTCCAGCCAGGCAGTTGTTTGCAGTTCTGCCCTAACTGCACGTGGCCTTGGGTTCCAGGGTGGTGTGCTAGGATACACAGGCTGGGGCAGGTTAACAGAAGGGTGTTTCCATCTGTAAGGCTATGGAGAAGCCATTATCTGTGCTGGGTAAAGACTTCTCAGCATGAGTGCCTTGGAGTCACTCCTGCCCGTAACACTTCACTCATAAACATCATTGGTTTCCCAGAGTGAACTTGGGGCCATAGGAGGAAGGGGTAGATGCCGTTTGTGTTTCCCTAGGGAAGGGATTCTTGCAGCGCTAGCAACATCATTCACACAGTACTTGGCATGTACAAACACACTGGTGATTGCATTTGTAAACTCCAGCTCTCCTAAAGCCTTGGAGAGCATTGACTGGGTAAAACAATGGGATCTGCATTAAAGTCAAGGTACTGAACTGGCTCGGCAGTCCTGGGTAAAGGGATGTCAGATCCTTCTTATCACAGAGGCAAACTTTGGGCTTTAGCGCAAAGGCATTGGCCTTAAACAGCACAGAAAATCTCTGATGTTGCTGGGGGATCTAGGGAGAGTGTATGTGACTTGCCTGTGTGTGTGTGTGTGTGTGTGTGTGTGTGTGTGTGTGTGTGTGTGTGTGTGTGTGTATGTGTGTGTGTGTATGTGTGTGTGTGTGTGTGTGTGTGTGTGTGTGTGTGTGTGTGTGTGTGTGTGTGTGTGTGTGCACATATGCATGCACGTATATGACTCGTTTTAAGGCATTAAAGATATTCAGTGCAGTTACCTTAAAGCACCTTTGGGCCCTTGGCATTAGATATGGAGGTCTGAATGTTGTGCACTTAATATGTTTTGTGAACTTTTGTTGTGAAAAAACTTTACAAGGTCCTAAGAGGATACAACATGAATGAAGGCTTGCTTTGAAAAGCTGGGTCAGGTGAGAGTGAAGTTTGTCCTCCTGTCCTTTCCAGACCCTTCCAATCCTGACTGGAAGGGACATGCTCAAGTCAGAAGTGATAAAGGAGCATAGCCAACTGTGAGAAGAACAGGAAAGATAGACAGCATCGAATGAGGGGGGTGAAGGGTATGAGATCAGACTCCCCATTCTAGGTGGATCCTGTTCTACGCTAATAAAATTAAGTCTTGGATGTTGAGATGAATTGAGTTTTTCAGTGAAAAACTTGTCTGTCATCCAGAAACACAGGCAAGTCATCCATATGTGGCCTCTGAGCTTCGTGTTTCCAATATGCTGATTTATTATGTACACTGATGTGGCCTTTGGGCCCTTAGTGTTAAATATGGATGTCTGAGTGTTCTGTACTTCATCTTAATTGTGAAGAAATTACCTGTCAAGGAAGGGAGTCCTTCCTGAAGCAATCAGTCTGCAGCTTTATGGGGTCTGAGTACGCTAACTTAGCATTCAATTAAGCGTTATTGGTTCTGATTAATTTGTGGGAAGTTGCAGAATGGGAGTTTAGAATATTTAAAATGAAATTGTTTTACTAGTTATCAGAGGACACTTAATGAAATCCAGTTGTGTGTACGTGCTGGGGTGAGTCCTAGGGTGCATGCTTAGGAAATGTAAGGCTGCTTTTCCTGGCTGGTGAACGCCTAGAACATTTCAGAAGGATCTTGAGATGCAGGTTGACACTCAGGCCAACGGAGATGGCATGCAGGTCAATAAAGGCCACATTCAGGTCAATCTAAACAGACTCTGAGAGGGAAGCCATGTATCTCTCTGTGGAAAACCCTTGCCCCCAAGGTGATCCCAACGTGCAAGCCGCCCTGACTGAGAGAACTAGATAAAAGCTCAGGGAAGCTTCATGAACCACCCGATGCCAATTTAAATGAAATTAATGGATCAAGATGGTCGGCACTTAGTGTAATTCAGATGGAATTTGTGCTTCTCACCCTCTGAGAGCTGTTGGGAGGCCAGCCATTTCTGTGTTCTCGGCTGGACGCCAGCCCTCCTGTGTCCTCTTCCGCTGACTGTGCAGCTTCAGGAGGGACGTGCACACAGTGGTGAGTGAGGAGGGAGCACCTGCCTGGCTGACGTGCACACAGTGGTGAATGAGTGAGGAGGGAGCACCTGCCTGGCCGATGTGCACACAGTGGTGAGTGAGGAGGGGAGCACCTGCCTGGCCGACGTGCACACAGTGGTGAATGAGTGAGGAGGGGAGCACCTGCCTGGCTGATGTGCACACAGTGGTGAGTGATGGGGGGAGCACCTGCCTGACTGTCCAGATCAGCCAAACCAACCTTGGCAATCAGTAGGGTGACAGATGATGTCTTCCTTTTTGTGACAGAGCCTTGCTCTGCAGCCCAGGCTACTCCTGTCCCTGTGTCCTGATTGCTGTGGTTGCAGATGCAAGCCATTATACCTGGCAGAAATGTCCTTAAATTGTAGGGATTCTTAGAAATGTTTTTTTTTTGTCATATGCATTTTGCATGTTTTCTTTATTACAGATGAATATTTGATTCTCTTACCTATTAGAATTATTAGCCCTTCTAAAGTAGAGAAATTGAAAACGAGAGCTGGATCTTTAGTCTACTCTTAAATCGAGTCTGCAGAGGAAAGCTCCATGGGAGTACTGAGTGTTGTTCAAATCTTAGATAGTCTTTTAATGGAAAACCCAGAGGCAGATATCAGGGTGAAAGCTGAAAGATCGGCGAAGTAGAACAGCCAGCCACTAGTTCTTACCTCTATGAAATCCTCAGCCTAAAGAGAGTGAGTTCCTGTTTCCTCATGCCTTATATACCCTTCTCTGCCCTGCCATATTACTTCCTGGGATTAAAGGTGTGTGTGCTTCCCAACCTAAGGCGGAGATCTCAAGTACTGGGATTAAAGGTGTGTGCCATCACTGCCTGGCTTTGTTTCTCTCCTAGACTGGTTCAATCTCATGTAGCCCAGTGTGGCCTTGAACTCACAGAGATCCAGGCAGATCTCTGCCTCCTGAGTGATAGGATTAAAGGTGTGTGCCACCCCTGCCTGACCTCTATGTCTAATCTAGTGGCTGGCTCTGTCCTCTGATCCCCAGGCAAGTTGATTAGGGTACACAATATATCACCACAACTGAGGTGGTGGGAATCCTGTCTCTTCAACCTTGGTGATATAGAGGGATGACCCTGGGACAAGCTGTCAGTCTGGGTGCCCAGGCAAGGTATTTCTTGGAGGCCACTAGTCTAAGCATTTCCTGCTGCAGGGATGTAGTGTTTAACTGGGGAACCACCTATGGGCTCTTTCTAAGGGGTGCATGGAGATCTGTAGGAACCTTGGAAGAACTCTCTCATCTTCTCATAGCCATTTGGTACCCACAACCAGCACATTTCTAAGGACAAATGAGAGATGATGTGGGAGATTTCATTGGTACGTCATCTGTGTCCGATGACCTGTGCAATGACAGTGCTTTGCATCATAGGGTTCCTCTGCAGATGCTGATGAACTGATTGTGTGGACCTGATGAGGACACTGCAGGGCACACAGTACAGAACGTACAGAACGTACAGCACTTGTGAGCAGTTTGATAACATCCCTCCTTTGCTACGCCTCTGCCATCATCGTTCCTGGACTGTGGGGTCCTCGAGGGCAGTCCAGACACTGTCTTTATCTTTACTTTTCCAGTTTCTTAACACGGAGTGTGACCTGGAGTCAGCATGTCTCAGTGTGCTGAGTGAAGGGCTGGCAAGCTTAGATCTGATGTACTTCCAACACCCTGTGTTTTCAGCATATTATATCTCTCAGTGTTTCAGTATTATTCTGAGTGAAGAGAGCGTGTCTTCCCAATGCTCTGCCTACTGACACTGTGGACAGTGACTGCTTTAGGAGAAGGGCATCTACTCAGGGGTCCACAGCTCCCCCTTTACTCTCTTGATACACACACGCCACCCCATCTCCCATCTATATGCCAGCCTGCTCAGGGTTCCTCCAAAGCACAGGTCAACCCCTGATTCCTTGTGACCTATGGAAGACACTGACCTCCAGGGCAGAAGGGTGGTGGCAGTGACAGAGGAGATGTGGAGAGGGAGAGAGCCTGGTGGCATGCCAACCAGACACCTGAGCCCTCTTTTCAGAGCGTCTTGTGTCGTCCCACTAGGCAGCCTGGGAATGAAAGTGTGTGTGCATTTATGAATGGGCCCCTTGCTGTTGCTTTTAGGCTATAAAGGAGGAGGGAATCTATAGTGGCATTGAGAAATAATAGAAGTGCATACATTTTTTTCCTCCCAAAGAAACCCAAAGCATTTCCACAGCTATATTATCTGAAGCTGCCGGGTTTATGCTTCAAAGAATCGAGAATGAATACCTGGCAGTCAGTACTAAATCTGTGTGTGCTGACTGACAGATTAAGCACTAGGGACGTTAAAGGAGATTAGACCGTGGATTCCCCCAACAGTGAATGTCAGTATTATTTTCCATTTTGGAATTGGATGAAATTGCCTTCATGTTTCTCACCATGCCCAGCACCATTATAGCCTCCCAAGGCGGGTCTTGCATTACGTCCCTCCTTAGAAATCCTTCATTTATTCTAACAGTATGTCTTGAGCTCTTTCATGTTATAGCTTGGTGCTAGCCACAGAGGCAGCCATAAGAGAATGTAAGACATAAGAGAATGCAAAACGTGGTTCTTTGGAACCTAGAAGCTTGTATTGCAAGAAACTGAAAAAGGAGGTTATGAACGAATCCTGCAAGGCCTTCTGCGATGACATTCCATGACACCTCGGTGGCACCTGGGGAGCCCCACAGAAAATAGCACTACCATTAACATGAGTCATGGTTCCTCTGCTGTCAGCCAGAGAGCCGTCCGTGACTGGTGTCTTTCCGAGTCAGCGGGAGTGGTGGAGGCAGTCTGATGCATTGTGTCTGAGTTCAAGTCCGGCTGAGGTGGCTTATATCTACAATCCCAGCACCTGAGAAGTTGAAGCAGGAGAACTGTCGTCAATCTGAGGCCAATCTGGGATACAGAGAAAGTTCCAGGCCAGCTTGGGCTGCAGAGTGTTGGCCCTGTTTCAAAACAAAATAAAACATCCAATCCTGCCCTGCTGTGTGATCTTGGTAGGGTATTTGTGCTGGTTGGTTTTTGTCAACTTGACACACACCTAGAATTATCTAGGAAGAGAGAAGATGATCCATCAGATTAGCCTGTGGTCTAGTCTGTGGACCATTTTCCTTGGTTAAGGATTGATGTGGGAGGGCCTAGTGTAGTGTGGGTGGTGCCTCTTCTGGGCAGGTAATACAGGATTGTATCAGAAAGCAAACTGAGCAGACCAGGGGAAGCCAGCCAGTAGGCAGCACTCACCATGGTCTGTGCTTCAGCTCCTGCCTCCGGCTTCCTGCCTGGAGTTCCTGTCCTGACTTCCTTAGTAATAGAGTGGGACCCGGGAGGTGTAGGATGCAAGAAACCATTTCCTCACCAAGTCCCTTGTGGTCATGATGTTTTGTCGCAGCATAGTTTTTTAAGACAGCATTAGATGACTTCATATTTTGGAGAAACATTAAATCTGTACATTTCAAAATTTGGAAAGGGATCTCATTTAAAAGGCTCTCAGTAGGTGACAAGTATAATTAACAAAAACAGGACTTATGTGTCAACGTGCCTGACATGGAACATGACCTTGGAACTTGCTTCATGAGGACACTATGCCATCCTTGGGACAGAGCAGGAGGAACCAGGTGCACTGTGCCATCCTTGGGACAGAGCAGGAGGAACCAGGTGCACTGTGCCACCCTTAGGACAGAGCAGGAACCAGGTGCACTGTGCCATCCTTAGGACAGAGCGGGAGGAACCAGGTGCACTGTACCATCCTTAGGACAGAGCAGGAGGAACCAGGTGCACTGTGCCATCCTTAGGACAGAGCAGGAGGAACCAGGTGCACTGTGCCATCCTTAGGACAGAGCAGGAGGAACCAGGTGCACTGTGCCATCCTTAGGACAGAGCAGGAGGAACCAGGTGCACTGTGCCATCCTTAGGACAGAGCGGGAGGAACCAGGTGTGGTTCCTATGGCTGAGTGTTAGAGTCCTGCTCTGGCCCTCATAGCTGCTTCACTCATTTCTGGCCCTCCTCCTAGGGCGAAGGGAGCAGTTTACCAGACTCATTCCATCCCCCATGTCGACAAGAAGCAGAATCTCAGAACTCCCTAATTTACAGTCCTGAGCCCAGCTCTGCCTTCCTGAGGGCTGTCTGACTTCCCCGAGCCTGAGGGATACAGGTGCCTGCCTGCCTGCCTTTGGGATGGTTCCACAGCTAGCAAGCTGTACTGATGAGCAGGGAGACAGGAGTTCTACAGGGGTGTTTTGCCAAGGCAGTCCTTCATGCACACTAGCCATGGTTTGGCCGCTCCCACTCTGTTTGCCATACATTGGGGAAGGGCTAGTGTTTATGATTGAGTAGCATCTAGTTCACTAGAGGCAGGACAGAGACCGAGTCTTAACGTAAACTGGCTGCTTTGATGGAACCTGATGGCATTCAGTGTAGCTTTCTGAAACCGGTATTCAGTGGGCATTTTGGTGTCAAGCCATTGGTCCCACCTCAGCAGCTGAGAGCCCAGGCACCCCATGCGCTGTATATGTGACGGGAGCAGCAGGTGGAGTTCTGTGTCTTTTCTTAGTCTCCTGGGACCCGGGAGCCCAGGTTCCCAGAGCAGTCTGTCTTTCTGTTAAAACATTGTTTTTTAACACTACCTCCACTGTTGCCTCCCGACCACCCTGTGCTTTAAGCAGCATTCACCATGCAGATTTTTTTCACATGATGCAGCCTCCTCAATTGTTTTCTCCCTGAGTAATCCTGTAGTTTATTTTTCTTCATGCTTCTCCGGAGTCACTTAGTGTGGAGAGTGAGCTGATGAGTGTGCTTTCTGGTGCCCCAGTTTTGGGTTTCTGTGGTCCCAGGAAGCCCCACCGCCTCCTCTGGAGAGCAGCCTTCATCTTGGAGTTAGCACGTTTCTGTGGTCCCAGCGTTTTGCCTACTGCTGAGGCTTCCTGGAACCTTTCATTGTTTGCTTCTGTGATTCTCAAAGGTGTCTGAGAAGGTGTGGGCTGCTCCCCTAATGTCTCTGGAAAGTGCTGTGTCTTTGTCTCTGGACCAGGTGGATGATGTTGTGCCAGGTCTAAGGGCTGCTTCCTCCCCACAGTGTTTCAATTGGAAGATTTCTTGATGAAAGCCCTGGCATTTTACTGTCGTGTCATTATATGGTTTAGAAGGCTTCTTAAGCCCTCCTATACACATCTCAGTAGCTCATGTTCTTGTGCAGATTATGAACTGCTAAGGCCTGCCTGCTAGGGGCCTCCAAGTTTCAAGCCAGCGTGGAATTCCCTAGCCAAGCCTTGAACCAGCCTCAGTGTGGCATCTTTACAGGGGCCCTTTGCCTAGTGGCCACAATAGTGCCATGTGGATGAGCAGCTTTCCTGCCATAAGTAGCTCACTGTCCTTAGTGGGTAGGCAGAGGAAGAGGTGGTTGTTTCTTCTCTGGTCTAAGCATTGTTTCCTTACCCAGAATCTCAGAGATTTCCGAGATGAAGTCATGGGAGTGGGGAGAAAGAAAGCGAGTTTAAACGTAGTTACACAAAGGTTGGGGACATGGCTCAGTTGGTGACATGCTTATCAGGCAATTGTGAGGGCCTGTGCTCAGATCCCATACCCCATTTAAAAGCTTGGCATGATGGTACATGTCTTTTTTTCCATTGGAGTTTGGAGGCAGAGGGATCCCTGGAGCTTGCTAGTCAGGAAATCTAGCAGAATTGGTGAGTTCAGAACTCAGTGAGAGACTCTGTCTCAAAAAATAAGATGACTAGCAACTGAGGAGGCCACTGGTGGTTGATCTCTGGCCTCCACATGTACACATGAACATGTGTACACACATACTACACACACGTGCAAACGTGTTTAAGGAGCCACGTGGCATTTTGCTGTGCTCCAAGGATTCCTCTAGCTGCACTTGACTTTTAGGGGACATGTGTTCAGAACTCCAGCTCTGAATCCAGCTCATGTGGCTCCTGCCTCTCCTTTACAGCATCCCTCTTTCCCCAGAGAATTACCCTAGGCCTTGTTTTGGCTTCCAACTTTGAGTCAGACTTGCTGCCCCTCAAGTTAAACACAAACATATATAACTATGTCCCAGGAATATCTGACCAGCTAGCCTCTAGTTTCCAATTTGTATGGCAGGTCAGAGCAGGAACAATTGGAATAAGACTGAGTTTTCGGGAGGTCAATGACATCATGCCTTGACAGTCTCCTTTGCCACACTGTGGTATGTGTTAGATATGTGGTCTTCATTTTTTTAGTTAGAATGCCCTTCCTCTCACAAATAAGGCAAAGGAGGAGCACAGTCCCTCTGCAGCGTTTTCTGATGCCCTCTTTCCTTCAGAGGTCTCTGGCCTTCTCTACATTGAACTGAGTGTGTTGTATGCCTGGACACCTTTACTAGCACTGTCTAAGCGTGTGTGTTCACTCTTTTTTGAACCTTGTAGGCATGCCATAACAAAAGTGGATTGGTGTAACGGCTTCTTAAACTGTGGGTGGCAATGCTGTTTGGCATTGGTAAATGTTTCTTAATGTAAAATGACCAATAAATAATGAAAAATCAAGTGTGCCGTGGTTTCAGTGTGTTTTAGGCAGTTCTTGCCCATGTTGCATTGCTGGATTCCATTACAGCCTTGGTTCTGAGCACACAATGTGCACATTTTGCCCCACACGGGTCGTTACACCAACGGACAGCGCCTGATACCTCGGCTTACGTTTAAGATTCCCCTGCAGCATGAACTGCAGTGTTTTTACTGTATGTGCAAACTTGGCTGCTTTTGGAGAAATCTATTGGTTTAATTATGGTAAAAAAAAAAAAAGACTTTACATTTTCCTTCCATCATTTTTTAGTGTATCTTTGAGTTGTATTGTCTTAGAATGTTTATGCTAAAAAAACAAAACAAAACTGTATTACTGACTTGAGCTGAGTGCATTTTGGACTGGGATTAGGATTGAATTTCCAGCAGTGTTTGAACTGGCCTTAAACGTACTTCTCCATTTTGTGCTGTATCTATGTGAAGCAGTGACCTCAACATTGGGGATTATAAATTCAAAGTCTCCGTGAACTCTGAAAACTGTTGAATGCTGTGTATCCCAAGTGTTCAGTACTTAGCCAAACTTAACTCTTCATGTAAAAAAATAAACAAGTGCATCTTTATTGTTGTTTGTTTAAGCTCATTTGGGGGTTGCTACCCAGCTCCCTAATAAGTCACACACAGAGGCTTATTCTTAATTATAAATGCCCAGCATTAGCTTGGCTTCTTTCTTGCCAGCTTTCCTTAACTTAAATTATCTCATCTACCTTTTGCCTCTGGGCTGTTTTCTTTTCTTACTTCTGTAAATCTTATTTTCCCTCTTACTCTGTGACTGGCTGACTGGCTGACTGGCTGCATGTCTGGGTGTCTGGGTGTCTGGGTGTCTGTCCCCTAGCATCCTCCTCTCCTTGTTCTCTTGCTCTTTCTCTTTTCCTCCCAGATTTCTGCTTCTATTTATCCTCTCTCCCTGCCAGCCCCACCTATCCCTTCTCCTGCCTCACTATTGGCCGTTCAGCTCTTTATTAGACCATCAGGTGTTTTAGATAGGCACAGTTAGCACACACACATATACACACCACATGCATACACACAGCACCCATACACACACACACACACACACACACACACACACCCATACCCATACACACAGCCACATATCAACATGGACATGCACACATGTGCACCGGCATGCACACCAGAATTACTATAAAATTTATTTGTTGTGATTTATTATCAAAGTTAGGTTCCTATACATACCTGATATGCATATATACCCAAGGTTACTTTTTTTTTTTGATGAGATAGGGTTTCCTCTGTGTAAAAGTCCTGGCACTCACTTTGTAGACCAGGCTGACCTCAAACTCACTGAGATTCACCTGCCTCTGCTTCCTAAATGCTGGGATTAAAGGCATGCACTACCACCGCCTGGCCTACATAAAAATTTTAACCCAAATAGGGCTATAAATGAAGAAGTTTAAGAAGCTCTATTCAAAGGGTGGACATTCCTTTCTTACGTGTCTGGAGACTAGAAGTTATAGAAAAGGTATGGCCAAATGTTCCCTCTCTCTTTCTGTCTGTTCTTTGTCTGTGTGTCCTCCCATGGCCTCGCTCTGCTGAGATGCCCTCACGTCTCCTCCTGTGAAGTCACTGATCCTCGTGGGTTGGGCCCACATTTATGAGTTCATTTAGTCTTAACTTACATCTTTGAAGGCCCAAGTTCCAAATGTAGTCACATTGGAAAGTAGTGTTTCAGCAGGGAGTTTGGAGCGGGTAGGGGTGGGCAGACAAGGTTTACGCCACCCTCCCTGGCTGGACTATCACTCTTAAAGTTACCCAGTGAGGGTCAGGGAAACACTCTCTTCAGAGAGCTTATGCAGCATTATGAAAGACTCCCCTCCCACCCTCAGAGAAACACTCCATTTAGCAGTGATTATATTTTGGATCTTGCCCCTTAGACGGCCTCCTAATTGATATATCCAGAAGTCTCGGTCTCATTTTGGGAAACTGCTCCCCTATGTTAAATATAGTGAAACGCTTCCAGGCAATCCCATTATCCCATTTTGTTAAAATGAAATTGGTGTTTTCTGGACTGTGCTTCTGCCCTGCGCATTCTCAACAGGAGCAGAGGGCCAGTGTCCCAAGCCCTGCCCTGCTGTCCTCGGGTCAAGTTTTAGTCAGAAGCCTCCTTTTGGCTCTCTCTCTCTCTCTCTCTCTCTCTCTCTCTCTCTCTCTCTCTCTCTCTCACACACACACACACACACACACACACACACACACACACACCATTTGGAAAATGCTTCTTCAGGGGTTGGAGTTTGGATTCTGTGTGTTGGATGAGGAAGAGAAACTTGAGGTCTTAGTTTTTTAGGGAAGAAAGCACCTTATTTGTGCATACACTGAGTAGGCAATTCTGGCAGTGATGATGAGCATGTATAGGTTATGAAACCCAATCCTAAAAATTTAGGGAACATCAGAACTTATTTCTATTTATACCTTACAGCATTGAAGAAATTCAGCTGAACTTCGGTTGAGAGTACAGCAGGGTTTTCAGGCCATTTTGAAATGTAGGTGTGATCTACAACTGTGAGTCTTTGGGGATTAATCATGAAGTGTTGTAGCTAGAGTTTTCCTGCCTGGCCCACAGTCAGGACAAATCTCTCTCATCTGCCAGTCCCACAGCAGCTCAGACCAGACCAAGAAAACACAGAGACTTATATTGGTTACAAACTGTATGGCCGTGGCAGACTTCTTGCTAACTGTTCTTACAGCTTAAATTAATCCATTTCTATAAATCTATACCTTGCCACATCTCTCGTGGCTTACTGTTGTCTTCACATGCTGTTTGTCATCGTGGCGGCTGGCAGTGACTCCCTCTGCCTTCCTGTTCTCTCCTTTCTCCTCTCTGTTAGTCCCACCTATACTTCCTGCCTGGCCCCTGGCCAGTCAGTGTTTTATTTATTGACCAATCAGGGCATTTGACATACAGACCATCCCACAAAGTGTTCCAAGGAATTTGTCAGGAAGCTGCTCAGACACAAAGACTGACAGCGAAAGCAGACTGGCTTGTGGAGCACTATTCTAGTCTGTTCGATTGGGTAGGGATAGTGAGTATTTGTGGGCACTGGTGGATCTAAGACAAGGCAGAAGGAAGACAGTGGAGAGGGGTGACAAAGAGATGTGTACCGTGTTGGAGACGCTCAACAAGTAGGGAGATTCGCTGCACATGCTCTCAAAGTATAATGGAATGAGTACGTGTATGACTTCAGGGATGAAGGCTGACCTGGGTTCCATGGATTGTCAGTCTGTGACAGTGGCCAAGACAATGCACTTTGTTCTTTTCCTCCGGGCACACGGCTGGAATTGGGTAGAGTCGTGGATGCTGACTATTGGGGTTTGAATGACATGCCACATGTTAAAACTGAAAACTCTACCACACTGTCCTCCACATGTTCTTCTCATCTTCTGACCAGAAACAGAGGGCATGGTGGGTATGCTAGGGGGTGTGAGAGCGCTCTCAGGACACAATGATTTCCCATGACACTGTATGGACATTCCTGTCCAAGTCCACACACACAGGACTGTGAGGAGATTTTAGTAAGATACAAACCTTTATTATGATTAAACAAATTTGATTTGGGTGCTGTTAACTACAATTACATATCCTAATTACAAAGAATTTTGCTATGGTTTGGTTTTCCAGGATCATTGTTTAGTGAAGTATTTGACCCTAAAGCAACAAATGATACATCACATGGCCTGTGCCAGTTCCTGTCCCTTCAAAGCCATGCTTCTTCACTCTGTAGTGAGCCTTTTTTGTCAGACTTTCTTTGGGGACTGCCAGTTCCCCAATAACAACACTGAGACTTACTATTAGTCATGAAAGCATGGCCTTTAGCTTAGGCTTGTTTACAACTAGCTTTTATAATTTAAATTAACCAGTTTCTATTAATCCATGTTCTACCACATGGCTTTTTCCTCTCTTCCATTCTGTACGTCTGACTTTTTCAGTGTCTTGCTGGCACGTCCTCTCTTCCTCCCAGAGTTCCTGTCTCTGTGCAGAAGTCCCACCCATTCCCTCCTGCCTAGTTATTGGCTGTTCAGCTCTTTGTTAAACCAATCACAGTGACACATTTTCACACAGTGTACAAATGTCCAGCAACATCACCCCTCTTCTTTCTCCTGGAACCTCAAAGACGTGCTGAATTACAGGCTAGGAACACTGATCACCTGTGCTGTCACACTAGCAACCACTGTAGAGAGCTGAGAGACCGCTGAAATCTGCTGGGAGCCTACCGCCTTCCCTGGCATGGCCCAGCTGATGACGTCATCTGCCTCCACCAGCCATCATCGTCTCCTGAGAAGATGGGCCCAGGTGTGCCTGGCTTCTGAAGCTCTTATGGAGTGGGTGCTGCAGAAACAGAGTTCAAGGATCCCACCGTGTGACCCTCTCCTAGAGCACTGTGAGTTCCGTGAGTGCCTACATCTGTGGGTGTGTTAATGGACCATCTGCCTCTGGTGTGTCTGTGGGGAACACCAGGCATTTGAAAGAAATCCTACACGGAACCGTGGCCAAAGGCCATCAGGGGTCGCTCTGTAAGCATTTGCTGTCCCCACTCTGAGTGACCGTTTTTGCCATGTTTTTTCGGGTGCACACACTTCTACATCTCTGCACAATCGACTCTCATCTCCTTTCCAATTTTTACTCACATTGCCACAGCTCTCTCACATCTCTTACTTTCTTTTGTACTTTACTTGAGGACACACACACATACATGTGTATATATGTTTGCCTATTTTTCTCTAATAACATTTAAGCCATGCACAGCCGGGATGTTTGTCTGATGTGATTACTAATATATCCAGAAGGATGCTGGGCGTTTGGAGGCCCTCACAGAGTATTTGGAGCATGTGGGTGAAAACGTCTGGGCATATCTGAGGTCTTCCTTCCTGGAACCCCACCCCTGTAGATTCAGTGACCTGCTCTAGTGTCTGTGAAGACCAGATTTCACTACTCAGGCGGGTTGGCATTGACCTGGGGCCATCATCCTGCCATCATCCATGATGCTGGGGTCACAGGAGTGTGCCACCGCTCCTGGCTTGGGTTTGCGTCTGACAGATGAGTAATCTGTGGCCATGCCTGTCTCAGGCCTTTTCTTTCTCCTTTGCTTCCCCCACATTCAGCAGGAACAGTTCCGCTTAAGGCAGGACTTTCTTCCCTGTTCCCTCCCAGTTTCCAGCGCTCCCTGAATGAAATCCGATGTGTTCGGAGATCTGCCGCTTGGCTGCAGTGTGATTCGTTCCTTCAGAGCCATTTCGTAGCTGGGAAAGGTCAATGACGCACCAGAAAGCTAGGTGTAATTTCTCTGATGTGTACAAATTAGCGCTTTGCCATCAGTCACAGTGTGGGAGGACAAGCTAGTGCCACTTCGGGTTGTCCCTGCTGCATAAATTAGGGATCTTGTTAGGCCAGAAATATTAGCATCATCCTTTGTTATTTTTAAAATGCCACCTCTGATGAACAGTCAGCCTTGGGCATATATTAAAATCCTTGAATTGTACTAAAATAAATTTAGCTTTTTAAGATAACACCTCATTTTAATTTCATGCACGGTTAAATCCATCAATTCAAAGGTCTTCTAGGATAGACGCTTTGAAATCTTACTGGCACTTTCAGTACCTTGTGGGAAAAATTTAAACTGCTCTACCTCTTTAATAATACTCCCTTATTGGCAGAAATTTAAAAGAAACCCTCAGTTACTTTGTTTTATGTTCATGTGTGTTTTTCCCAGGGAAGAGAGGAAATTAAATTGGGATCTTGAGTCCCCTTTCCTTTCAGAAGTAGATTTTCCCTTTAGGTGTAGTCCAGAAAGGAGGTTGAAAGGTGTTGTGAATCAAATATTTCATCTGTGTGGCACGATGTGATGGTCTAAATTATTGTCTAATAAACATCAACGTCATTACTCCTATGTCGTGGGACTTCTGGATTTTTCAGCATTAATGTGAATAGTGTCTGCTTTCCTTGACCCCGAGTGGGTTACCCCAGATCTCTGGGTACCAGAAGGCCACACTTTGAGAATACATTTACTACTGGCTTCACAGTTGTAGCTGGGCGTGGTTTTGAGTGTTCATCCTGAAGACCACCTTCAAGCAGAACAGCCCTTCCAGAAGTCTTGAGAGCATCTCTGCTGCGTGGCAAAGATCTTACACACTTGAGTAACTGTGCTCAGCGAGCATCAGAACCTCCCGCTGAAACTCAGTCGATAGCTCTTTATATTGAGTACCTGCTGCACATCAGAGCCTGTGCTTGTGGCTGGAGCTACAGCGGTGTGGAAAACAGTATCCTCAATAAAGCGCTGACCCGAGGAACCCAGGAACACACGCCTTACCACTTGTAGATGGAGAGAGGCTTCTCAGCATTTTCTGCAAGGAAGTTCTTATGCAATGTAGTTTTTATGTGTTTATAGCCGCATATATCAGTATTTATCAAATATTTAACTTTTAATTTCCCTGCTTCCTCTTTTTCTTCCATCCCTTCAGCCCCCCTCCTTTCTTCTTTCTTCCCTTCCCCGAACCCATCCCCTCCTACATCTCAATTCTGATTAGCTACAGAGTACATCACGAATGTCTGAGCTAGGAGTAAGGCCTTTAGAACAGACTTGCCTATTATTGAATCTTAGCTTTCTCATTTTAAAATAATAATGTGGTGTTTGTTGTGAGCACAATCATGTCATTGCTGTTATTTTAATTATGATGAACATTTAACTTCTGTTCTATGTGGTGTGTAGTATCTCAGTCATGGAGGCATTTGCATGCACTCGGTGCTTAATCCTTACAGAAATCATAGGACACAGGTAATATCACTAGACTCCCTTTTGGTGAGGGAAACTGTGCCTTGAGTTTTAATGTGATATGTTGCCTAAAGCTGCATGGCTCTAGTAAGGAAAGGCACAGAGACAAGCTCCGGGCTGCCATCGTTCTGAGAGTTGCTTCCTCCTCGGTGAAATGGAGATGCTGATTTCTGCCTCGGGACTTGTTTGGGCTGATTCAACGAGACACAGCTGGCTTTGCTTCAGCTGAATGCTCCACAGTGGAATAATCTTCCCATCTTCTCTTTCTACAGTTTCCTCGCTCCTCACAGTTCTGAGGTTGTAGACAGTGAGGTGAAACAGGAAGCACTGATGTATGTAGTCTGTGTATGCATATGTATGTGTGTGTTTGTGTTCATGTGTGTGAGTTGTATGCAGGTGTGTACATTCAGGTTGGAGGACAGCCTTGGGCATTAGTTTTCACCATTCACCTCGTGTGAGAGTGGATCTCTTGTTCCCTCCTGTGTATACCAGGCTAGCTGGCCCATGAGCCTCCAAGGATTCCCTGGTATCTACCTCCTACCTCACCAAAGATACATGCTACCTCATCCAGCTTTACATGGTGCCTCAAGCGTTCTACCCACGGAGTCTTCTCTCCAACCTCCTGGGGATGCTTTTCAGGTGATCACTGGGATGGTGCTCTGAATTCCAGGATGAGAAGTCCCAGCCTGCTCCTTTCTCCAGGCTGTCTCTACAGCACAGAAAATGCTAGATAAATTTCCTTCAGGAGGCATTCCCCCATGCACAAAAACAAACTCACTCTGTGTCCACTGCTGGGTTTTTCTGGTGTAAGAGGTTCTGAAGAGGTGAAGTCTTACCATATGTTGCCAAGTGCATGCTGGTAAGTACCCTGGGGAAGCTGTGGGCTAGATACAGTGACGTTTCCTATGACACATGGAGTGTCATGACTTGATAGAATGTCATTTTCCGTCTCTAATGGACTCAGACCCTATGGTTGGAGGTGCCCTATCCATGTATGTCTAACGTGTGTTCCTGAAGCCTCAGCATCCTGGAAGAAATGCGTGTGGCCCAGTATATTTGTATATGACAACGTCACATCACAGTATCAACAGGTGGGATTCCTCTGAGTTTGTACACAGGCTTGGTCTCTGCTAAGCTGATTAAAATTCAGGTTGCGTTTAGAGAGTGGGACTCTAAACACAGGAGTGTGGCTCCGAATCTTGCTGTGACTTTCTGAGCTGCTGTTGCAGCCTTTCCCAAAGATGCTCGTGTAACTTGTCGTGGTTGACACGAGCTTTGATTGTGTTGACAGACTGAACTGTTGTTCCTGGCCCTGTGACTGGTCGTGGTCATTGCTGGGGTTTTGTCCTGACCCAATGTAAGTGGGGATTTTCCATTTCTATTCTGGCTGTCTTGTAAGTTCTCTCTCTTGAGTGTTCATATGTGTCAGTATCATCCAGGGAGGGCCAGGGTGTATATAAATTCACATGGCTACCCTGCCATTGTCCATCTAGTTAAGAATCTGTGCTTTGCTGGAAGATCATAACTTTCTGTCCACCAGTTCCTAACAACCAGTGCAACTTCCTTCTCTGAAGTATTTAGCAAATTAGTGTCTTTCTGAGTCGACTAACTCATCCTTCCACTCCTGGTTATTAATAGTGATATCATTTTCCCTCAGTAGTTTGATCACACAGACTTTTCTGGACAATATCTCTTGCTTCACTCTTCTGTAGGGACATGTCCTAAACCTGGGTCCATACATTACTGTGAAGACATTGATGAACTTTTTAGGTTTGTATGTAGAATTTTATGAGAAGATGAGCCAGGGTTATGGTCAGTGTTGAAAGCATCCTTGATTCACTCTGAGTTATCTTAACTCGAGGCTGGAGAGATTGCTCAGCAGTTAAGAGTGCTCTCTGCTCTTGTGGAAGACAGAAGTTCAGTTCCCACCACTCACAGTTGGATGGCTCGCAACCATTTCTGATTCTAACTTCGAGATATCCAATGTCTTTTTCTGGACTTCATGGATAGCTGCATTCACATGCACATATCTCCCCAACATGTACACATAAGAAGAAATAATTAAGATAAACTCTTTTAAAAATCTTTAAAAACCTCAGCCCTCCTAGCCCAGCTTTCTCTTCTCCTTGCAGTCATCATAGTTCACCCCACCCCACTTGGTCCCGAAAATCACTCTCCTCATGGCGTCCTTCCTCACCCTACACTTGGCCTGTTGAGCTTTTTTTTTTTTTTTTTTTTTTTTAAAAAAACCTTTTATTTATTATGTATACAATGTTCTGCCTGCATGTATGCCTGCACGCCAGAAGAGGGCACCAGATCTCATTACAGATGGTTGTGAGCCACCATGTGGTGGCTGGGACTTGAACTCAGGACCTCTGGAAGAGCAATCAGTGCTCTTGACCTCTGAGCCATCTCTCCAGCCCCTGGTTGAGCTTTTGTTTGACCACTGAGATCTCACTCCAGGCCATCTCTAGAGAGATCGCACTTACTGGGTCAGGAATGACCACTGTGATCTCATCCTTGTGTTTGCCTCAAAGCACTCCTCAGTCTGTCCACTGCAGTGGAGAGCAGCGAGTAGGTTTTATTGAACATTATTCCTGGTCCAGGTGGCCGTGCTGATCCAGAGTTAATGCTCATTAACTGTTTGTTGAAGAACTTGGGGAAAGGCTGGAAACTTCATCCTTTACATAGATAAGTTAAGGTAAATGTGCAGAGCCAGAGTGCCAGAATCAGCTTTGTCTTTTTGAGATGAGTTTTTTATGTAAGCTGGGCATCAAGTTGCCTGTCCCCTGGTTGAAATATTTCTGTCTCTTCCATTAAATAATGGTGCATCGATTCTCTGCTCAACACAAACAGATTATAACAAATACCTCTACATTTTATGAAACAAAAGATTTCTGGTGCTGGAGATCGATTTTGGTTGTTAAAAGGGTCTTAGTAAATCTCTAAAGGGACAAAGGACTTATACGGGCAGAAAGATTTCCCTGAAATCAGCCCAATAAAAAGTTCTACTTGGCAGGGTAGCTCTAGCTTCCTGTTAAAACTAGCTAGACCTGCTTTCTCCATCTTTCTCTGGAAGACAGCGGATTCTGTACAACAGAGAGATCTCTGGCTGTAGTCCAGATGTGGTCCTCTAGAGATGTAACTGATGGTAGCCTGGACATCAGATGAAGTTGAAGACTCGGGATGGTGGGCACAGCTTATGTCAGGCAGTGTGGATGCCAGCCTGGTACTGTGGAACAGGGAGGCACCACCAGGACAGATAGTTGCTTGCTCATTTGTGGATTAGGACACAAGCCGAGGAGCGGCCACCGTAGTGACACTGTGTTCTTCTGAGGGCCTCTAGTTTTGCTTTTTTAGTTCACATTGTTGTCTTCTAATAGATAGTACACACCTGCTTATTCAAAACAAAGTCATCCTGTTTCAAACTCCATCAACATTTGTCACGATGGGAGACAAAAAGGAGGCCAACTTCCTTGAAATCAGATTTAATCAGATACTGAATCTTACACTCCCTTCCCAGGGAGCATGTATGTGGACACTACACATTTCCCAGTTAGAACCATGTGACTTCAGGTTCCATTTTGATCTCCTGTGAGGGGTTGGGGACTCGGCTGTGTGTTTTGACTGACGTTCTATTAGAGTCTACCAGGAGTTTCTTTTCTGGAGTTAGCTATCGATAGGAGTAACCAATGAGCGGGAACAAACATGAAGAGGAAAACAGACCCATTAAGGAAGGGAGAGATCCCCGCTGTCGTCCACTACCCTTCGCAGTGACACTAGAGGCCACAGAAGGCGGCTCAGCTGTGTCGCTGTTGATTCTGCCATCCGTGCCTCTAGGTTTAAAGAGCCTGGTTTATGTCTGCTCGTTTTGTGAGGGAATCGTATTACTTAGGTAATAGCTTGCGGGAAAGTGGGGCAATTGTCTGCTAATAAGTTGCATGTGTCTAGGGAACGATGACAGATTGAACTAAGGGTGGAGAGGCTCCATGAAAAGAGGTTTACGATCAGATGGGGGGCGTTTCACATTGAGCCCACTTTCTTCCTCGTCCGCTGTAGAGCCCGGGTAGAGCCCCGTATCCCTTACCTGACTCTTCCCCCACCCACACACCAGCCACAGGGAATGCCACGGGTGTGTTTCTTTAGTGTTATTTGTGTTTAATGCTCACGACGGCTGATAAAGTCTCCCCTCTCACCGTGGTATGGAGGCATAACTAATGACTTTATTGGGGCACATATATTATGGACTCCCTGACATTTATGTTTTCAGCCCTGAGAGATGAATGCTCCCAATGAAAGTAAATCAGTTGCACCCAGACTGTGGGAATAAAACACTGCAATTGGGGTTTTTCTTCTTGTCTAGCTGAGAGCAGAGGGTGTGGCGTATTGAGACTTGTCTGAATGCTATGTGTTTCTTCTGAAAAGGAGAATTCACTGTGTCTCTAAAGTGTGTCTGTGGCTTCCATGTAGCCTTTTGTGGAAACTGAGAGACAAGATCACTGTCCTGTGGAGGTTGTGTTCTTTTTCAGGACTCCCCCACCCCCGTCTCCTGGTTGCAATTAATTATGTTTTCTTCAGAAGAGTACTTTCAGTTAAAAATGAACACAGGCACAACCAATAGTTATCCTGGAAATGGAAAGTGGAATTTTATAGGATACCAATAATTCGGAAACATCAGAGACAAATTCCAGTTCTGGGGCTGAACTTAACTGATTCTTAAGATGAAGGAAAAGTATTTCTTGATCATGCTGAAAAAGTATTTGGTGTAAATACTGCTGTTTTGTTTCAAAAGGAAAAGGAAGAAATGGTTTGTGTTTATGGCCAAAGTCAGATGCGATTATACATATCATGTCATGGTTCAGACTGACAGGTAACTTTAGAACTGTCCCCTTACTTTCAAAAAAATTCTACCTCCTTGGAATGCTCTGCCGCTTCTCCTGCTTTCTGCCTCTGCCTTCGGGAGTGACAGGCCTGGAGCCACTGAGAGGGACACTGGCTGTAGATGTCCTGTGTGGTGGGGACACCATGGCTGAGTGTTCACCGTCCCTGTCCATTCCATGAGGAATCAGTCACTCTGACTCTGGGGATGCCCAGGAACTTGTAGCTCCATCTGCCTCACGGCATCCATCCTGTTCTGTTACAGCTGCCCGTGGGTGAGGCTTGTTTCTCTGTCCAGTGCAGCACCCGAGGACAGTGCTGCCTTTACCCCTCAGCACTGGGGCCACCCAGCAGATGTTTGGAAACTGTTTTGGAATTTAATCCTGAGGTGTGTGACTTGTCACTGTGTCATGCACAGACTTGCATTTAACACTCACCTGCTGCAAAGGGCTTTAGCAGCAGTGTCGCCATTATCCTGACATTGATTGGGTGAGTGTCCAGCTTATGTTTTAGGAATCACTAGGGAAAAATCCCAAAACACCTTTGTCACTATTTAGTTTGTGTGTGTGTGCTCATGCATGTGTGCATCTGTGTATGTGTGTGGATACATGTGTATATGAAAGGGACATGTGCATGTCATGATATGTGTGGAGTTCTGAGGACAACTTGTAGGAACATGTTCTCTCTTGATACCAGGAATCAAACTCATGTCATCAGGCTTGGCTGCAAGCACCTTTACTCTCTGAGAAGTCTTGGCTGACCTCATCACTGCTTTTCAAAATGTTAAGTGGTGTTGATAATCAGCAACATCAACTAACTTACTAGTATGTTTCCAGGAGTATTTGTTGTCATGATTCCATGTAATATTGTGTATACAAAGCATCTATGTATCTATCTATTATCTATCTACCTACCTACCCACCCACCTACCTACCGTCTGTTTGCAGCTGGTTTACAGCTTTGACTATATGTAAAACTTGGGAAATACTGTGCTTAGCCCATTGCAAGGGGTGTGCTTTCTAGAATATGTGTTGAGAAGTTGGAAATAATCTAAGCTTGCAGTGCTAATGCTCACATGTGGGACATTTAATTTCATGACCTTGTTAGCAAAGTGTGTATCTGAAGATAAACACCAGTCAGCTGCAATTATCCTCAGGCCTTATAGCACTGAGGTTAGTAGTCAAGGAAGAAAGATGTCTATTGTAGCAAAATGCATTTGCCCTGGCCTGGGATGGATTTTCTTTTGGGAATGCAGAAATAGACCATTTTATAGAACCTTGCTTACCTCTTAGGGATGTTAAAGCACATCATGCTTCAGAGGTGCCAGGTTTCAAGCAAAGCCTGTACCCTCAGTGACTATGAATCAAATCATGGTGCCTGTAAGAATAGCCCACC
Source organism: Peromyscus californicus insignis (assembly GCF_007827085.1). Lineage (NCBI taxonomy): Eukaryota > Metazoa > Chordata > Mammalia > Rodentia > Cricetidae > Peromyscus > Peromyscus californicus. Next base: position 131,225,018 of record NW_026294617.1, on the reverse strand, counting down.
CCACTGCACAGACACCTTCTCCTCACATGCATTCTCACATCCCAGATCTTCTGTTAATCTGGCAAGCTCATGGCACACTCCAAGTTTTTCTCAAATGTTTGTATCCATTGGACTAACCCATTGTTGTTCTAGTAACCCTGTAGAAGAAGGTCTGCAGGGGAAGAGGAACCACAACTGAGAAAATGCCTCCATCAGATTGGCCGGTAGGCAGGTCTGTGGGCTTGTTCTTGATTAATGGTTCCTGTAGGAGGGCCTAGCCCACTGTGGGCAGTTCCACTCTGGGGCTGGTAGTCCTGAGTTTTATAAGAAAGATGGGTGAGCAAGCCCGTAAGCAGACTTCCTCCATGGTCTCTGCTTTAGTTTTGCCGCCTCCAGGTTCCTGCCTTGAGTTCTCATGTGACATCCCTCAGTGATGGAGTGTGATTGAGATGTATCAGCCAAATTAACCTTTTCCTCCTGAACTTGACTTTGATCATGGGCATTATCATAGAGTAGAATGGAAAGTAAGGGGTGTGTGTGTGTGTGTGTGTGTGTATGTATGTACACAAGTGCGTGAATGGGCGTGCATGCCTGTGGAGGCTGGAGGTTGTGATTCAGCACCTTCCTCAATTGCTTTCCACTGCAGTTTGTGAGACACAGTCTCATCAAACTCCATGCTCATCATTTCAGCAGGACTGACTGGCGCACGCAGGCCTCTGCCTTGACCTGGAGTTGCAGGTGCAAACCACTGTGACCAGCTTTTTGGTCAGCACTGGGAATCCTGTCCTCATGCTTGCACGACTAGGACTTTACAGAGTCGTCTCTCAAGCCCCCAGATTTATTTTTGCTCTACTTTCTGTCTGACTTGACTTACTATTTTTTCCACTTCTGCTCTATTCTCTGGGTCAGTCCACAGCAGCACATTTTGAAACCCCATAGGATGTAGGTCTCAGAGCTCTGGCTGAGCTGTATGCCATCTTACAAATGATTTTTAATTATCAATTCCACAGATATTCTACTGGTTCACATTTGGGAAAAGTGTTCTCTCTGTAAATATGAGGCGCTTTCTCTGGTCACAACACAAACAGGTGACCATCCTTGTTATTTTAGCTGACAGCAAGTTTTGATCCAGTATTTGCCAAGAATTGTATGATGTTTTGTTTGTGTTCTGACAAATAAAGCTTGCCTGGAGATCAGAAGGCAGAGCCAGCCACTAGTTAACCATAGAGGCCAGGCAGTGGTGGCACACACCTTTAATCCCAGCACTTGGGAGGAAGAAGCAAGAAGATCAGGAGTTCAAGGCCACCCTGGGCTACAGGAAATTGAACCAGTCTAAAAGAGAAACCGGGGCGGGAGGTTGTGACCCGCCACCTTTGATCTCAGTACTTGGGAACTCAGGCTTTTGATCCCAGGACATGGGAGGCTCACGACTTTAATCCCAGCACAATTGAGAGGTAGAGACAGGAATATAAGGCGGGTGGAGACAGGATCCACCTCATTCAATCTGAGGATTCATAGAGACAGGATGTCCCATTCGGTCGAGATTTTGTAGAGGTAAGAAGTTTCTAGTGGCTGTTGCTCTGCTTCTCTGATCTTTCAGCTTTCACCCTAATATCTGACTCCAGGATTTTATTGTTAAGACTTATTAGGATCGAGCTATGAAGAATAGTTTGAAAGTTTGAAATGCAGCAACGTTAAGTGATGATTTTGCCTGGAGGGGCTCTTGCCTGTCAGAGAAGAGTTTCTTAAACATTGATGATGATTGTGGTGTAATAAATGCTGATCAATCCCTGAACAGAGAAAGGGTGGGGTGGAAGGTGTTACCCCATGACCACCAGACCTAGCAGGCTTGCATACTGCACGTAGGAGGTTTCCTAGAGGGTGGAATGGCTAAATAGAACAGCAGATAATGGTCATGCCATGGGTGAAAACAGAATCTTGCAGCATGCAATACATAGTTCAAGACCGGGCTGGAGGACATAGTGAGAGCTGACACAGCTGGCAGCTTCCTGCCCTGAATCAGCCCCTCCCCGTGACATGATACCCCAGGAGCCCCTCCCCTGTGACATAATACCCCAGGAGCCCCTCCCCCACGACATGATACCCCAGAAGTACCTCACTGGTGACATGATACCCCAGGAGCCCCTCCCCCGTGACATAATACCCCAGGAGCCCCTCCCCTGTGACATAATACCCCAGAAGCACCTCCCCCGTGACATAATACCCCAGGAGCACCTCCCCTGTGACATGATACCCCAGGAGCACCTCCCCCGTGACATGATACCCCAGGAGCCCCTCCCCTGTGACATAATACCCCAGGAGCACCTCCCCCGTGACATGATACCCCAGGAGCACCTCCCCTGTGACATGATACCCCAGGAGCCCCTCCCCCACGACATGATACCCCAGGAGCACCTCCCCCATGACATGATACCCCAGGAGCACCTCCCCTGTGACATGATACCCCAGGAGCCCCTCCCCCATGACATGATACCCCAGGAGCCCCTCCCCTGTGACATAATACCCCAGGAGCACCTCCCCGTGACATGATACCCCAGGAGCACCTCACTTGTGACATGATACCCCAGGAGCACCTCCCCTGTGACATAATATCCCAGGAGCACCTCCCCCGTGACATGATACCCCAGGAGCCCCTCCCCTGTGACATAATACCCCAGGAGCACCTCCCCGTGACATGATACCCCAGGAGCACCTCCCCCGTGACATGATACCCCAGGAGCACCTCCCCTGTGACATAATATCCCAGGAGCACCTCCCCCGTGACATGATACCCCAGGAGCCCCTCCCCTGTGACATAATACCCCAGGAGCACCTCCCCCGTGACATGATACCCCAGGAGCACCTCCCCTGTGACATAATACCCCAGGAGCACCTCCCCCGTGACATAATACCCCAGGAGCACCTCCCCCGTGACATAATACCCCAGGAGCACCTCCCCCGTGACATAATACCCCAGGAGCACCTCCCCGTGACATAATACCCCAGGAGCCCCTCCCCCGTGACATGATACCCCAGAAGTACCTCACTGGTGACATGATACCCCAGGAGCACCTCCCCGTGACATGATACCCCAGGAGCACCTCCCCGTGACATGATACCCCAGGAGCACCTCCCCCATGACATAATACCCCAGGAGCAGTTGTGCATTAGGCTTAGAGGAATTCAGGTTGCTCTGCCTAGTAAGGATAGCCAAACAATAACTTGAATAATTGGCCCTGGATGGCCAGGTCTTGATTAACAAGTAGCAGCTCTCCTTAAAGAAAATCTGTCCAATCACAAAGCTACACTCTCCTTCACCAGCTTCCTCTTACTATCAGCCTCCAGTCTGAGCACCTCTGAAGTTATTCTTATTTTAGGATAAAACTTTTCCAGCTTCCATGCCAGCCAGTGAGTCTCTGTCAAAACAAGTGACCATGTGGCTGTCACCCTGGCTAGATGAAGCGCTCAGAAACCCTCCCTCATTCGCTGTCGTGAGCTGGTTGGTATGTCCTTCCGCAGAGCCTGGTTAAGGAGGAAGTGTGCTACCTTTAGTTTCACACTTGAGGTTTGCAATCTCTGTTGTGCACAGTCCCATGTGGCTGTTGTTTCTTGGTTGCAGGAGCGCTCCTTAGGTCTGGAGGGGCTACAGCCCTCACTTCCCTTCCTTGTATGGAAAGGTCAGGTGAGCTGTTAAATGTCAACCCACGCATTAGGCATTATCATGTGACTATGAACCCATTCTCAAGCACTGAGAAGGGAGGAGCCGAGGGGCCTCTGCAGCAGTGACCAGAGGCCAGAAGCTTAAAGAAAAAAAAAAAAGGAGTAGAAAGAAAAATTCTTCCCAAGGTCACCCTGGGAAGGAGGAGAGCTGAGCTGAGCGGTCACCCAGGGGCTCAGTCTTGCTTATAGATGAGTGGGTTCAGAAGCCCCAGCCTCGAAGCTTCTGTTTGTTCTGATAATAGGACCCAGAAGACAGCAGTGGGGAACAAAGCCACTTGTTCCTTTATCTTTTTCTAACGAAAATTCAATGACATTTCAGCAATGAGTCCTCTGCAACCTTAAAGAGTAGGTCCAAATGTGAGGATGAGAAGTGGAATCAATTGCCTACAAACGGTTTGCGATCATATCGTGCCTTATTTTAATATCACACTTCCTTCCTCCTACACTAAGTTTATTGTCTGTATTCATCCTGCTGTTGCTATATTCAAAACCACAATTATGGAGCTTGAATAGGAGGAAGGCAAGAAGGATGCAAAAAATACCTAAACATTGTTCATGGGGAAAGATCTACATTATTTTTCAATTACCTTTTATTTTATTAGTTGAGCTTCTGGGATCCTCTGGCAATACACTGGAAGTCCAAGTACCTTTGCAAAATAGTTTAATTTTGTGTAGTTACGATTAGGTGAACCTCCTGAATTGAATCAGTTGATGGAAAAAGCATGAGGTTGGCATTATTAAATTTTGCAATTTGTACTTATTTACTTAGATTTTGGTTGTGAAATAGAGTGCTGATGACTTCTCTCTGATCAGAAGGGATGCATGGTGGGGGTGGGGTGAGAACTGTCTTGAGGTTGTCTTCGTCCATGTTCTGTTGCTGCAGAGAGACACCATGACCACGGCAACTATTATAAAGCCCCATCTAATTGGGGCTGGCTTACACTTTCAGAGATTCAGTCCATTATCATCATGGCAGCATGCAGGCAGACGTGAAGCTGGAGAAGTAGCTGAGAGTTGTATATCTAGATCCCCAGAAGAATGAAGAGAGGAACTCTGGGCTTGGGATGGGCTTTGTGAATCGTCAAAGCCCAACCCCAGTGACACACTTCCTCCAATGAAACCATACTTCCCAATCCTTTCAAATAATGCCACTCCCTGGTGACCAGGTGTTCAAAGCATATGGCAGGCATCCTTATTCAAACCACTAGAATGATAAAATCCTCACAAACGCACCTTTACTTCAAGGGACAGCCATCATGGCAGAGAAGTAAGGCAGAAGGAGCTTGATGTAGTTGGTCATGTCAACCCCACAGCCACACAGAGAGTGATGAATTCCAACATTCAGTTTGCTTCCCCTATTTTATACAGTTGAGGATCTGTTAGTGAGGAATGGTCTTGTCCACAGTGAAGGTGAATCTTACCTATCCCTAGGTGAGTCTGGAGTCTGTCAAGTTAACAGTTAACTCACCATCACAGGAATCAACTGCACTTTGTTAATTGGCAAACATTTTGGGATCTTCTTACACTTCCTTGTCAGACAGAGTCTAGGACCTTATTCATGTTCGGCAAGTACTATCCACCTCTGACCCATCCCAGTCTATGGAATCCTAAGGATGATAACAGCTACAAAAACAGAACAGTGGCTGCGTCAGTGCCCACCACATGCCAGACTCTTTAGTCCTGTTACTTAAGTGGTCCTACATTGGTAAGAACCCTGGAGTGCCTCCCTGGTTTATGCATGCCCATTGCAGAGTGAACTTGAAATCTGCCCCTCTCTCCCTCCATGAGGCGAATCTCTCTGACTTTCTTCTCAAGTCTGGACTGGACTTGTGGCTTTTTTGACCAACAATGTGACATTTTTGTCATTTGCAAGGGAAGGACAAGGTCTCAAGAGACTTCGTTGCTTCATCTCTCCCATTCCTGGAATGAAAGGCTCTCTAGAAGGGGAGCCTTAGCCTTGAGCTACAGCCAAGCCACTGCTAGGCAACAGTGGCCATCTTGAATAGTTCAGGCTCAGCTGAGCTACCAGATGGCCATGGGCAAGGCACTGTCCAAATTGCTGTTCCATGGGCTGATGAGCCAAGATAACGGTTGATTTTTAATTTAATTTTTTGTTATTTTATTTTTGATTGTGGTAAAACATACATAATGTAGAATTTACCATGTTAATCATTTTTAAGCATATAATTCAGTACTGCTACACATATTCACAGTGTAGTGCAGCCAATCCCAAAAGCTTTTTTTGTCTTGTAAAATGAAACTCTAAACCTGCCAATGACTCCCAGACTCTCCCATCAACACAGAAACACAGCTCTTACCTCAAAGGGGACAAGGAATAGTTTATACAGGAACCAGAAATGAGTGACCATGGCCCAGAAAACAGGTTCAGGTCCCCTGTAGCACGAATCTTAAAAGGTCTTATTAATAAAAACAAACCCGCAGCCAGGTATTGGGGTGAATGCTGGAAGATCAGAGATGCAGAACAAGCCACAGCCACCTCACCTCGCCAATTCCTCAGCTGATCCTGTTTCCTCATACTGAAAGCCTCTGATTCCTCATCCAAAAGGATCTCAGCTGAACTGCTGTTAAAAGCCTAAAAGCTTAACCAGGATCTAGTTCCTGCTCCTCACACCTTATATACCTTTCTGCTTTCTGCCATCACTTCCTGGGATTAAAGGCGCGTGTCACCATGCCTGGCTGTTTCCAGTGTGGCTTTGAACTCACAGAGATCCAGATGGATCTCTGCCTTTGGAATGCTAGGATTAAAGGTGTGTGTGTGTCTCCATTTTCTGGTCTCTATATCTAGTGGCTGTTCTGTTCTCTGACCCCAGATAAGTTTATTAAGGTGCACAATATATTGGTGAACACAAAATCACCACAGTCCCCAAATACCATGCTCCACTGTGGAAGTGGTTTCTTGAGATCTTATTAGTTTACAGAACAAAGAAGTAAAATATCCAAGTGTTTACCGAATATGTCTGTGAGCATCATGGGTAGACAATTGACAGCAAAGGTTGTGTGTGAGGATTTCAGATGCCATTTGATGATGTCCTTCGCTTTCAGGTTGGTGGAAGCTGTGGTCTGTTAAGAATATAGTTTAGAGATATTGGTAGTTATCAGGATGGTAAGGAGACAGTTTGAGCCCTGAATGGCTTTCAGTGGAACTCAAGACTTAAGTCTCCATAATCTCTGGGATCGGACGTTTGGCCTTGTAGAATCTAACACAGATGTGGCTCCCCCACCTCCAAACCTCAGTTACCATCTGCTCCTGCAGCAGACATTGCACTTCCTGTTTGTGTGGATCTTACTACATGACTCAGGCAAGAGAGCTTGTGCAGTCCCTGTCTCCTGGTGACAGGCTTATCTCACTCAGTGTCCCATGCCTCAGCATTCACCCATGTTGCAGCATTGAACAACAAGTCCTGTGTGTTTAAGACTGAACCACACGTTACTGTGTACTTCTGTACTGGGTCCATTGGTCCATCGTTCATCTGCTGAAGGACATTTGGATTGTGTCCACCAGAAGGCTTGCTGGGACTAATGTGGCATGTGCATGAATGTGTAAATATCTCTGAGATGTTTACAGTTCTTTTAGATTTGTACCTAGAAACCAGACTGATAATTGAATTTTAATTTTCTGAAATGGTTGTTATTTTGAGCCATTAATAATTGAGGTGATTTGCTATATATGAGAAATACTTGAAACATTTAATTGTGCCCTGACATGTTTAGTGGTAGACCCCGTTATTCCCATTCTACAAGGGGAGGTCTGACTTTTCCTAAGCCATTTGGTCTGTGCAGACCGGGACCAGACTTGGATAACGTGAAGTCTGATACCATACTCTAGTTCTGTCTCTGTCTGTCTCTCTCTCTCTCTGTGTATGCTGGAGGTTGATATCCTGTGTCTTCAGTTGCTTATCTTTTGAGACCCAGGGTCTCTCACTGAACCTGGATCTCATCTGTAGTGGGTAGCCATTCCAGCTTTGATCTGGAAGTTCCAACCCCCATTGAGGCTTTGGTAACTGTCACGCCTACAAGGCGGGGCCAAGAGAAGACCCTGAAGACCCGAGATCTGGATGCACCGCCTCTCTTGGTTCCTGGACCCTGGATGGTGGAGGCAGTCCGAGCAGAGTTCTCCAGAGAACACCGCCGGACTGCGACACATCTTCCCCAGACCCTGCAGCCTACCTATCCCCTCATTTGTAAGTTACGCCACTAAATAAACCTCCCTTTTAACTACGTGGAGTGGCCTTAATAATTTCACCAATACTCATCCTTCCACTGGACTGGCTGGCCAGTAAGCTGTGGGGATCCTCCTCATTAGCACTGGAGCTACAGGATTTTGCTCCCACAGCCGGGTTATACATGGGTATTGGGGAGCCCAGCTCCGGTCCTCCTGCCTGTGGTCCGTACTTTACCACTGAGCCGGCTCCCCGGCCTCCAACTCCAGTTTCTTTAGTACACTATGTTACTTTATAAAAAGGCCCTGTCAGCTCTATTTTATCTCTAGTGGCCAACACTGTGCAGAGGGAAGCGTCAGTAAACCAGCGATGCTGGAGAGGTCCCTCGTCTGTGACTAACATAGGCCAAGGAAGCTTGGATCTTAAATGTGAGATTATTTATCCGTCCTGTGGTCATCACTGAGTTTGTTTCTGCTGTCAGCAAGCTTGCCCAAATTTGGTCTAATGCAGTATAACCCAAGAAAGATACATTAGATATTTATATCCTGAGAAATGTTGTGAGGAAACGTGAAGTCTTTGGTTTCAATAATAAAACCACTGTTTCTGTGAGAATAGACAACTTTGTATGTATCATAAAAGACTGCAGTTCACAATGTAGGTTCGGTGACTAGGAATCTGCGTGGAGGGGTTTCCAGCGACATCTGTTAGCACTTGGTGCATGGCTGCATGCACAGTACAAAGTGCAGGTGCTGTGTGCTCACAACCAAAGCTGCAGTGACGTCACCGGATACAACCCAGGCAAGTACCACCCCAGATGACTCAGGTTCAGTACATGCTTGGTTTTAAATTAATTTTTTACTGTTTTATGTTCAGAAACCCTTTCCTGTTGCCAGAATTTTCATGTCCCCATACAAATCACAGCCCAAAGATTAAAATGTTTTGAGAACTCATTGGGGGCAGTATTTTCCCCAAGGGCAAGAACAGTTCCAGATAGCAAATGATCTTAACCTTTATATGCGTAGGATGTGAGTAGACACAGCCAACAGCACAGACTGAATGAGGGACAACTGAAAACATGTCTGAAAAGGCTTCTTAGGAGTTGTAACAGACGGAGATACACTGCCAGCTGGTATTTCTGTTTTGTTCAGGTAGATGTTAAGAGGTTAACTTTTTCGTCCAGGAACATAAATTCCTCCTTTTGGACCCTGTGATTCACGTGTGGCTGGCCTTGTCCACTGTACCTCCCTGCTTGCTGCTCCTTTGGCCCCTACCTTCTGTGTTCCCCACAGGTGGGATTCTGCCTCCCTTCCTTCCACATCTGTCTTCCCCCTCTCCTCGTGGCAGCCTGGGGCCTCTTCCTACACTGCCCTGCCTCCGAATTATGAGAAGAGACCCAGTCTTTTTACTCCGATATTTTCTGAGGAGTGCTTAGCATGGATGAGGCCCTGGGTTAGACATGTAGGACTGAAAAGTACCCCAGACCAAAAACAGCCAAACAACTGGTGGTGGGCACACCCAAGCACAGGAGCACACCCAAGCACAGAAACACACCCAAGCACAGAAACACACCCAAGCACAGGAACACACCAGCACAGGAACACACCCAAGCACAGGAACACACCCAAGCACAGGAGCACACCCAAGCACAGAAACACACCCAAGCACAGGAGCACACCCAAGCACAGAAACACACCCAAGCACAGAAACACACCCAAGCACAGGAGCACACCCAAGCACAGGAGCACACCCAAGCACAGGAACACACTCAAGCACAGGAGCACACCCAAGCACAGGAACATACCCAAGCACTGGACCACACCCAAGCACAGGAACACACCCAGGCACAGGGCTGCTCCTTCCCAGGGAGATTTCAGGGGTCTCCCGGGGAGCAGAAAGCTATTCAGGATGCAGTGCTGTGCGTAGCAGGATGGCAGAGGCCCATCTGCTGAGCCCTCTGCACTCTGCCTCTTCTCCTGACTCTTCCCAGAATCCCTGCTGTTAGTCTATAAACTGGCGCCACACCTGAGTTTCCCCATGTAGCAATTCCAAGAAAATTCAATCTTCGAAGTACATTTTGTAGTAAACAGAGGCAGCCGTGAGAAACACTTCGTTGCTTTCAAAGATTGTTGTGAAGGAATTGAGTAGCCAGTCTTGTTTTAAACTGGAGTGTCTGGGACCAATTTATTAGGATTCTGGATGCTGTTGCCATTATCTTCTTCCCAAAGGACCCATGGAAGATGAAGTATGTAAACAATAGCAAGTCAATCAAATTTACATTGGAAAGCCTCCTTGTCTGAGTACTCTGCAGGGTGCGACCTGGACCATCAGATGCTAACACCACCTCATAATTAGGCTCAGCTTCTTATCTGGATGCTGGTGGGTAAACCTGTGTTCTCAGGGCCTGGGCCTGGACTTGTCCTGAAGGAGGTGCCAATAATCAGTCATGCCTCTGATGGCTGCTCACCTTCAAGGGAAGGGCAAGCCTGTTTGCGTTATTGTTCTAGAGGGGAAAGGCTCACTCCTAGCTTCAATGTCCAGATGCACATTTGTGATTGTGATTGTCCAGTGAGTAAATACGCCCTCCCCAAGATGCCTGAAAAAGCTGGAGTTGAGTAGCTACCTGCTGATTGGTAAAAAAGGATAAATAAGTTCCTTGCTTCAGGTTCACCATTTTTAAAAAAATTTATTTATATCTGTCTTATGTGTATGGGTGTTTTCCCTGCATGTGTGTCTGTGCGACACATGTGTGTTTGTGTACTGCATGAGTATGTCCCTGGTGCTTGAGGAGGCTAGGAGAGGGCACCAAATCTCCTGGGATGGAAATTATAGATGCTTGTGAGCTGCCATGTGGGTGCTGAGAATCAGACCCTTATCCACTGGGAAAGCAGCCAGGTTACCCATTTTAAAAATGGGGATCCTAAGAACACCTCCTGCTTTGTTTAGAGCTGTTTTAACAGTCTTGCAAATTGGTGAATTAAGTGGCCCTTCTACTGAGTCACAGGTCCAGAGGTTAGAAGTCAAGATCGAAGGGCAGGCAGAGAGGGCGTCTCCTGGCTTGCCGGCACTCTCTGGAGTTCATTATGCCTGCATAGTCTCATGTGTTTCTCCACGTATGTGCAATATGTCTCAACTTTCCCCTTCTATGAGGACCCCAGATGTCCTGGATTAGAGGACTGTTCTACTTCAGAATTAAGTGATCCCACTGTCAAATGAGGCCATGTTCTGCAGTGCCCAGTTTCACTATATACATTTGGAGAGAGTACAACTCAGTGCAGATCACCAGCTTCTAGGGGGAGATTTAGAATAACTTAGTACATCATGTGTGTTTGATGTTGTGATGGTTAGTTTAACTGTCAACATGACACAAGCTAGAAACACTTGGGAAGAGATGTTCAATGAGGGCTTATCTAGATCAGGTTAGTATGTCTATGGGGAATTGTCTTGATGACATTAATTGAGGTAGGAAGACCACACCCACTGTTGGTGGCACCTACCACACCCACTGTTGGTGGCACCATTCCCCAGGCAGGAAAACCTGAACATTTTAAGAGTAGAGAAATGGAGCCGAGCACTAGCGTGGCTGTGTTCATTCTCTGCTCCGTGCTCTGGACTGTGGGTACAATGTGACTTGTTCTCTCCCTCCTGCTGCTGGGACCTCTCTGCTGTGACCGTCAGCTGGAATTGTGAGCCAATGTGCACTCTTGCACTTGCCTTTCATCACAGCAAAAGGAATGGGGACTGTGAAAGAGGGTTCTCTAATCTCCCTTGGCGAGTCTTAGGGAAACAGAACGATTGCATCATCACTGTCTGAGCATGTTCAGGTAGTAGGTGTCTTACCAACCCTCTAATCCTCCAGATGCCTCCAGAGTTCTTTCTTTATTTTTAGTACCCAAAGTTTGCACATCCATAAACCAAAGCATAAGGGTTGCAATGATTGTGGTCTGGCTGAGCCTTCAAAACTTGTTTATGAATGTAAACAAGGCTTTAATCTCAACCTGATTGTGGAACTCTTTGAATAATGAAAGAATCTTTAAAAATTCATACCTCTTTACTTTAGCCTCTGTATGTAAATGCGGTTTTCTGTATAAAGTATTAAGTTTGTGTAATCAAGTTTCTACCATAATTTTTTCAATAAGGAAGCTCAGTTGTTGCATAAGAATTGTTAATTAAACAGACACAAAACAGTCATTTTGATCCTGACAAAAACTCCTTTAAAATAGTAGCAGTTTCCTAATTTAGTTACCATCTAGTGATTAGTCCATGATCCCTGTAGGAGTCCCCAGACTAATGAAACCCAGCTGCTGCCTCAGAACCCACCCTTACATTTGGGCAGAGGATGGGGGTTGTAGTTTGAGAGGATGGGCTCTGGGCCAGGAAAATGTCTAGGGTGGCTAGCAGGGTATTGCATTGACTGGGTGTGGGGCTGGAGAGTCGGTTAGTGTCGTCTGGGAGGCTGTGAGAGGTGCCCTTGTATCCTGAGGAAGCTCTTCCTTTTCATGCAGGAGGAAGACTAGGAAGCCATAGGCCTGTGTCCTCACTATTCAACAGAGCCACTTCTGTGCAGTGTGCCTGGTTTTCTAGAAATATTGTAGAACTTAGATGTGTATGATAGACTCAGAACTTGCAAGGTGATTGCTTTACGTGGAAGAAAACCAGCGATTTCTAAGGCCAGAAAGTAGGGGGAGGAAGTCCACCAGGCCAGTACAAAAGCTGCCATATTATCATCAAAGGAAAGCCAGTTGTCAGAGGAAGGCTGGGACTCCTGCCTGCGCTGGCAGAAGTGACCAGACCAGCCTGTGGCTCATCTTGTTAGGTGAGAGTGCACCTGTGGGTGGGGATTTAAGATGCTAATGAGTGCTGTGCCTCAAGTTTTATGAGAACCAAGCGTAACAGAGCATGTTCAAGAAAGCCGGTCCCATGTAAATGACAAAGTAACGAAAAACAAATCAGAATGTGCACTCAGCATTCCTACCCTCTGTACAAGGGTCCTCCTGTACAAAGCCTTTTTTTCAGCTCAGGCCTTTTCCTCCCCTGGAATAATAACTTTTTCCAAAAAAAAAATTCTCTGCTTCTCTTACTATCTTTGAGTCTCTAATTCCTTGATTCAGGACCCAAGAACCTGGAACCCCTCCAGAGGCTCCCAATGAACCCCGAATCCACCAATATCAGTTTCTTCCGAAACTCTCAGGGTAGTATTGAAGGAGATTTGGAGGATTGAATTCCCATTTACCCGCTAGGAATCAAGATGGAATGGATGTGTTTCATTCTGTGTGGGAATTCAGAGTTTGTAGTCTTTTGGGAAATCTATTCAGAACCTATCCCGTGCAAAAATGGAATGTGGGCAGGTCTGTGCTTTAGAGGACGCTATTGTGAGTTGAGGAGGGTTGACACAGTGAATGCTGCATCCCCATCCCTGGATGTTAGAGGCTTTGAATGAATCACTTCCATACTAATTATGATAATGGAGGTATACTGTTTCGCAGGCGATGGGCCCTTAGCTTCTCAGAGTGTTTTCCCTGGTGGTTTTACTGTCAGGGGTCAGACAAGCCCAGGAGCCAGGAACTTGCCTGTTGTCACAGGCTCCTGCAGCTGGACTTGTCTGCCATCTCTCTGAGGCAGTGACCTTCCATCTTTCTGAGGCAGTGACCTTCCTTGCAATTTTTTCCCCAGCATCCACTACAGACCCCGGTCTCTATTCACTACAGACCCCTGGTCTCCATCACCTCTGAGTTTCCTTGGTTCTGTTCTTCCCTTGTGTTGCCTTGGAGTGTCTGCATATCCTACTTTGCTCTTTGGAGCAAAGCTATTACAGAAATCTAATAAATAATAAATTTCATTGCTCAGACAGATCAATAAAATGCATGATAAGAAGAAGTCATTATGGAGAATGAAAAATGTACGAGAGGATGCCCACAGCACAGCATGAGGCAGCCTTCATCCAGGAGTGCTCAGCCTCTTGAAACTAGCTGCAGGCCTCCAGCAACTAAGGAGGCCATCTTGGACTGCTCGGAAGCCTTCCTTTGCTGGCACTCTGCAGATTTTTGTGGAAGGTCTGTTCCATGCCAGGCCTGGGGCTGATGATCTGTGCCCAGGAGCTTGGCATGTGAGCTCAGGAGATGGTGGGAGAGCAAGGCCAGCTGTAAGGTTGTGTTATTGTATTTACAGATTGTAAACTGAGTTCAAGGGCTCAGAGAGGGAGGATCCTACTATGGAGATTAACTTTGGACATCAGCTCTGAAGGAGCTGGAGTGTTTTCAGGTCAGAGAGTTGAAGCAGGGTGAGAGAGGAGATTTTCAAGTGCAGAAAATAGCCCTTGTAGATGTGCCTGGCTGTATAGTAGCAACCATCTCCCGTGGGTTTGTTGGTCTAGACTCTGTGTTTGGGTGTGAAGGTCTTTCAGTTGGCCGTGCTATAGATAATGAGCCTTACTTTGCCACTAAGTCTACTCCTGTATCACACATTGTCCCAGTTTAGAAAGTCATTAGCAAGAAGGTACATGAACAAGGGCACTCTGGGCCCCAGAGGGATGGGCGGGACTGTCACAGCAGCCCACTACAGTATCCTGGGTCCTCACACCTGGAGCCCATGAGCAGTTCTTCATGCTTCCTAGGAGGAAGTATCTGAAAGACTAGCTGACCATGCAGGAGAGCAGATTGGAGAAGGGTCCTTCCCCTGGTACACCCTTTCCGAGGGGCTCTGGGAGTAGACATGATAGAGACGCCTTGATTCTCCTCCAGGAAACATCCTCCAGACACAACAGTTTTATAAAATTAAATGCAGGGTGGGGATGGAGATTAAGAGAAAGGTCTTCTATGGCCTCCTTCCTCTAATTTTTTCTTCTGTATTTTCTTCCTTCCCTTAAGAATCATTTCTACTTCTTAGCCACAAGTTTTTGTATTCTGGCTCATTTCTATGGAAAGCATTGGCACTTCATATTCCCGTGGGCGTTGAACTCCAGGAACTGTCTCTGTGTGACATGACATTGGCAAGGTTACTTCAACCTTTTATGTCATAGGTTCCTTAAATGCAAACTGAGAACTAAGTTTGGGTCCATAGATTTGTTGGGAATATTGAATAAAATCACAGAGTATACATGACCTGCTGCAGTCCTGTCCATCAGTAAATGGTAGCTAGATTTTCCTCCCCATTTTTCTCCAATTTTTTTTTTTTAATTGAGAAAGTGGTACCCACTGCAGCCATCTTAGGAGTAATTGTGAGAACACATGGAAAACGGATCGTGGTTTATAGTACCCCAAGTACTGGCAGCGTGAGCACCTCTCCACCCTCTGGTCTGTGCAGTCTCTCATTAGTTTTACTTCTTCGCCACAGGCTCCCTCTCGGCCTCTTCAGATCATCGTTAGTTCATCGCGAGAACAAACAGCTGGCTGTCCTCTCAGGCTCCTTCTCCCCTGTCTAGTCCAATCGTCTTCATTCCTCAGTGTCCCTTCTCACTCAGTCCATTATAAAGAGGCATGATGCATGCCTCACCCAGGCCGGTCCGTAGGTTCTCATGGCTTTCTGAGCCCTCAGCCCGCTCTTGGCAGCTGGCTGGGGATGTGATAGGAATGGGGATGAGGAGCTCAGTGGCTGAAATAACTTTGGCTTCCAGTCAGCTGAAGCGTCCCACCTGCCTAAGTCTCTAAATGATCTGTGAGGCAAGTCCTCTTCCCTCCCAATAACATGAACTTGTTTTTGTATTTTTGTTTTTGTTTTGGGGTGGGGGCTGAAGAGGGAGGAGTGGAGGGAGGGACGGAGGATGGTATGATGCACACATATACTCAGAAATGAAAATGATATATTTTTAAACAAACTCTTGTGAACCACATCAGCCACAAAACACTGGGTCTTTTTGTTCTGGTCTCTCCTCTTCCCCAGCACTCTGATTTTCTCTCTTATCTCCAAGTCTGACTGTACCTAAGTACAAAGTGCTTTTGAGTTTAGAGGCACGACTGCATTTAAGAGTTTAAGATGATTTTGTACCTAATGGCTACATGATCTTTCTGATTATTCGTTCACCCTTCTTCTCCTGATCAAAAGGGGAAACATGATATTCTGTGTGATTTTGTGTGACTCTTCAACTCAGTGGGTCAAGAACCCCACCAGCACTTGGTGTCTAGGAAGAGTTGTGAAGGTTAGTTAGCAGAGTGGGCGCTAGAATTTGAATTTGTGAGTCCTTCAGAATTCACTATCCACAGAGATGCTTCTGTTGAGGACCTGAACTCGGGTTGGTCTGTGCTGACGTCCTTTGGGAGCAGACACTGTACAGACTCTACAGGCTCACTACATGTAGAGGAATTTCTAAGCAGTCTTATTAAATAAAGAACATGGAGCCAAATGTAGGGGTGAAAGCCTTAGAGATCAGGGAAATAGTGAGAGCCACCAACCACCTTACCTCACCAGCTCTGTAGCTTCCAAAATGTGAGCTGCTTCCTGTTTACCCACGCCGTTATATGCCTTGATGTTCTGCCCTCTCATTGGCTCTTAGCCCAGCTACTTCACTTCCTTGTCACTGCTTGTCTGTACAGACCTCCAGGTCTCTATGGTTGGTACTGGTATTAAAGGCGTGTGTCACCACTCTTGGCTCCCTTCCCTAGTATGACCTTGAATACACAGAGACCCTGCCTGCCAAGTGATTGGATTAAGGGCGTGTGCTACCACTGCCTGACTTTTGTGTTAGTGGCTTGCTATTTCCTCTGATTTCCAGGCAAACTTTATTTATTAACATACAAATAAAATATCACCACATTTCCCCTTTTTTGTCTAATAAAAATAAATAATAAAGTTATAACTAATATAATAAAAACTATATACAATAAGTACAATAACTATATACAATATATACAAGTAATAAATAAACATATCAACAATGTCTAGTCCATTTGCATTGACAAATTCAGAGAAAATATTCCATTACCTATTCTATTTTGGTGAGTCCAAAATGTACCTAATTCACTTTCTATTCTAACTTGTATTACCAACAGAAAACTATCTTGTGATGTTACTACAAATATCTAATCTTCAACTCCCTCAGAGACCCAAGAGGGAAATATTATTACCTAGTAAAACAATAAGTGCAAAGAAGTGACTTCCAAAAACAGTGAATTGACAGAAACAGCCAGCTGCCTGGGCAGTCAGTCACCCGAGGTTTCTCTGCATCATCTTCGGCCTACAGGCTTAGCGTATCTGACAGACTCATTTGTGAAGTAGATGTACACAAGGCCTACAGCTTGTTGACTTCATGCCATAATGAAAATATTTTAGCTCTAGTTGGTGAAATAAAGTGTATTATCGAAATTCCTCCTTTTAACTTTTTGAACTTCAATGATTCACGTCTTCTGCATGCGTGGGTGTGGCACACCGTTGCACACACGGAGCTGAAAACAACTTGTAGACGGCAGTTCCTTTTCTCCGTCTCCTTCTACCGAGTGGGGCCTAGGAACTGACCTCGTGGTCTCAGGTTTGCTGGCAAGCAGCTCCTTCTACTGAGCCCTTTCCCCAGCCCCTCCTTTTCATCTTTACACAGGACCTTGGAAAAATTAAAATTAATCTGTCTCACATTCCTGTGGGACACCCTCCCGTGAACGTTAAAGTGTTAGTTTGTAGTGTACGCAGACGTCTTTTAATTCTTGCGGATGTGGGTCAGCCTGGGTAGTAGGAATTGAGAGGCCAGATTTCTTGAAATAGAAATGTTTTTTATACTTCGGAGGCTGTTACTGGGTTAAAGATCTGGGATGTAGTTGTTCAGTGAATAGCTGCCATTGTTCCTCACCCACCCTTCCCTTTCATCCGGAAGCAGCTTGCATAATCACTAGCCACACCGGCTTTGAATTTTCTCATTTAGAAATCAATTCGTTTGTTTCACCTTCAGGAAAAAGAATATCAGCCTTCTGAGGTGTATTTGCTCCGTGAAAGCTGAGGCTTTTGTTCTGCCTTCCAGCCTTCCTTGATGCCTCCACCTCCTTGAGCAAGTGTGTATGACAAGCAGCCCCTGCCTGATGGCGGGTCCCTGGCTCAGCTCCTGGTGTTAGGGAGGTGCCATCAAACCCTGTAGCTGCTGTTTCCTTCTAACCAAGGCACTCCCCTCAGTGCCCTCTTCTCTCTCCCTCTCTTCCTGCCTGCCCTTATTTGTTCATGAACACAAAGAGGGAAAGAGGAGGGCAGGTCCAGAAGATGAGAAGCTGCCTCCTGTGAGGCCACTTAGGAGCCGGAAGTTGCTGAGACACGCGGCTTTTATCTCTTCCTCTCAAAGGCTGGCTGCCCTCTCCATGTGGGTCTCAAGACTCTTGAGGAACCACTGTTCCCTCTCATGTTCTGGAAGGAGGCTGCTAACTTCTCATGTGATCCTCGCATTCTCTTAAAAGAAGAAACTGAGGTACAACCCCCCGCCTTAAAATCTATCAGTTTAAATCATGTGGTTCACGACTGATTTCTATATTCCTTGATCATTTAAACACTAAAAACCTGTTATCAATCTTGCCGAGCCCCTGAGAACTTGTGCTGTCTGTGACCATAGAGCTGCTAGCTGGGGACAGTTCCACAGATGAAATCATGTGGCTTTTTGTGAATAGATTCTTGCAACATATCTTGCTTAATGTATATTATAGCTTATATTAACGCTTCAGTCTTTGCTTTTTAAAACCTCAGTGTTTAATTGTGTGTTGGTGTGTAGATATGTGCGTGTGAGGGCCAGTTGCCCAGGGAGGCAGGAGAGGGCATCAGATTCCCTGGAGTTGGAGTTCCAGGGGGTTGTGAGCTGCCCAGCATGGGTGCTGGGAACTGAACTTGGGTACTTTGCAAAAGAAGCGTGTGCTTTTGACTGTCTCCAGTCCCTGCTTCGTTGATTTACTGTCACTTATGGTCCATATATGACTTTATCATCTGTTATTCACTCACAACTTGGCACTACTTAGTGATGATGTCCCTCTAACAGTGGTGCAGGTTGTATGTGGATGTTTTCGGTTCTCTTGGGTGTATAGTTGGGATCAGAGCATGATATTGTGTGGCAACTCTTGTTGAACTACCAAAATATTTTCAAAGTGGCAGCATCACTTGACAATCCTACACGGAGTATATGAGATATGCCAGTTCTTCACATTTGTGTCCAAACTCTTTATTGTCCATTCTTCTAAGCTTAGCCATGCTGTGGTATCCTGTGGGGTTTATTTACATTTCTCTGCTGATTAATAGTGTTAAACACCTTTTCATGTGTTTTCTAATCATTTTATATCTTTAAATAAATGTCTATTCAATTTTTTCATTTTCCAGAATGCTTGTTTATTTTCCTTTTTTCCATTATAAAAACATCTATATATCTTCTGTATTCACCCAGAAGACTTGCAGAAGCTTATTATTCTGCCCGTCTTTTTGCCTCCCTGGGGCGATGTGAACAAACTTTGCTTGTGAGGAGCTCCACTCAGTCTCCCTTGATGATCCTGCTTTGGGGGCTGCCACCAGGGAAGCTCAGGCGAATGCAGAGCTGTTTCTCTCTGGGTTCCCATAATGGAAACACACAGAGCTGGTGCCTTGTCATTTCTCTCCACTCTTCTCAGGCCTCAGTGGCTTCAGACCAAGTTTTGGTGGTGCTCTCCATGAAGTGGTAAAATCGTGTTTTTGTAGCTCGCTGGTGGTGTGAGGATGGCACAGCTGCTAGGCATTTGGATGTGGCAGCGATTGCTTTAATTGGACATCCTTTACCCCTCTAGTCTGACTTGTTAATGGATTTTTAAGTGAGACACACCAGCCAAGTGAATTAGACTGCTTGGCAAGTCAATTCTCACTCACTTGGAAGCGTTAATCCATGGAAAATAAGCAGAGGCCTTCAGCCAGGAGAAAACCTG
The DNA here is from genome assembly GCF_007827085.1 of Peromyscus californicus insignis. NCBI lineage: Eukaryota > Metazoa > Chordata > Mammalia > Rodentia > Cricetidae > Peromyscus > Peromyscus californicus. Next base: position 131,205,301 of record NW_026294617.1, on the reverse strand, counting down.
AGAGCTCCCCACAGCCCCAGGTTAAAGAGAAGGAGCTGTTGTGTTTTCCAGCAGCTTCTAAGTGACTTCCAAGGACATGGGGACAGCTCTCTGTCTGGCAAGGCTTTCTCTCAACCTTGCAGTTTTAGTGCAGCACCCCCTTGCCTGGTCGCACCTGCCACCTGGCCCTGAGGCTTAGTGTCGCATTCTTGTCCTGGGCAGCTTCAGCCCATTGAAAGGAATTGAAAACTCACCCATGGGAGAGCTAGAAACCACTCACTAGTAATGTGGGACACTTGCCCTTCATGCCTCGGCCTAGCATACCTTGGCGTCAGTCAACAGCCCTACTCAAATCTCTCTCCAAGAATGATGGCGGCCACTGACACCCCACTGGTTGCAAATTCTTGGGATTTCCCATCAGCCCCGCCCTGCACTTCCACCTGCTTGTCACACATGTCTGATCTCCTCGTGGACACACAAATTTCACACATCTGAAATAGAATTTCCTCCCTTAGTTCTCTCATCCTCTCCTTCTCCAGACCAGTTCTCCTCCTCGGGTGGAGTGTGTCCTCCCATGCGTCCTCATCACTGTCTCAGTCCCATGGTCATCCCTCTTTTCACTCACACTGCTGTTATTCTGACTTCATTCTTTCCTGCCACTTACCAGGTAAGGTGCTTCCTGTGTTCAGTCTCCCCTCATCCTTTGTCCTGTTGCTGACAAAATGTTTTTAAAGCCAAAAACTGCGTCCTGCAGGTCCTTGCTCAGGTATCTTCTGTTACTCCTCAGGCCTGGGAAAGATGTGGATCTCAGTGTGGCTCTGTGACCCTGTGATCGCTGCCTCATCCTGCCTGCCTGCACCTTCTATCCCCTGCTTTATAATTTTTCCTACTCTTTGATTACACGGGAGGTCCTCCAGCATCGCTTTCTCAGTTAGCTCTTTCCCCTGCCTGTTCCTTTGCTCTGCTCAGGAAATTCTCAAGTTCCTGGTCCCACAGTGTGCTGGGGAGTCTTCCTGAGATTCTTGTGTAGACTTCTGCCATTTTTTTAATTAAAAAAGTTTAATATCTCTCTGTCTCTCTGTCTCTCTGTCTCTCTCTGTGTGTGTGTGTGTGTGTGTGTGTGTGTGTGTGTGTGTGTGTGTATTTGTGTTTGCATGTACGCAGTGTCAGTATCAGTCAGGAAAAGGCACAGATTCCCTGGAGCTGAAGTTGTAGGCAGTGATGAGTTGCCTGACATGGGTGCTAGGAACTCAGTTCTGGTCCTCTGCAGGAGCAGCATGTACAGCTGCTGAGCCCTCTCTCCAGCCCCACAGTTCTTATCCTTTGTCAGTGTGTGCAGGTATCCCCCTCCCCCACATTGCATTTCCCAGCTCTCCCAGTCTCTACCTAAAACCTCCCTCCTGCAGACCTCCACTCTTTTAAACACATGAGGCAGGTCTCCTGTGGCTGACTAGTGTGGTGCATAACCCAGAAGAGACGTTCCTTGAAAAGCCAATGGCCTGGACTCACTGAACCCATGATAGTCAATACTTCTCACCTACCTAGAAGCCAACACATCCCCATTTCGAGCTAGGGTAGGGTATGGCTTGAGTGTTCTTCATGAGATAATTTGTTACAGCTGCTCGAGGGTGGATGTTTAATGATGTTATTATAAAAGGAACAAAACTCAGAAGAGTTAAATATGAAGAATTTAGTGATGCTGAGTTGGGCCCAGAGGGGCTCATCTGGTCTTAAGCAATGGTGGTGCCCATCAGGATAGATGGCTTACAGTATGGTTGTTACATGGATGTTGGCTTTAGTCACAAGGGATTTAAATGTGAGTTTGGGGGGTCCCAGCTGATGTCATCTGCTCAGCTTACCAAAACCATGGTATCTACCGCCGTGACAGGAACAAAACCCACCCTGGAGGCCCTTGTAAGCATAAAAAAATAAGCCAAATAACACATGCTGTGTTTGGCTAAGTCAGACAAGTGTCTGTCAAATGGGAGCTGTTTCTTGTTCATGCTTAGTGTACGGCACATATATGTACCTGTATATTCACTTATGCTATACATATATTTAACAGGTTTAGAAAAAAACACCAGTGATATTTCTAATATATCTGACTAGTTCTCCCAAGGATAATCTTTTTTCTTTATTTCTTGGGCTGGAGACCAACCCAGGCTTTCATTCCTGCACACTATTCATGCTGAGAAAAATGTGTTGTTCAAGAAGTGAATTGAAATTGTGCAAAGTGAAACTCTTCCTAGAATATCTCCTTAGGGGTACTTAACTAGCAATGTCCAAGGCTGTAAACACAGCTGAGAAACGCTGTTATTGCATTTAAGAATCTCTCTTCTGTAATATTGAGACATCTTGATTTAATTGGTAAGCTTCTCTGTGATAGTGTTCAATTGAAATGAGGTTTGGGAAGAGGAGGGTGAGAAGACAATCTCTCCTGGAGCTGAGATTGCTGAGGAAATCTGCCTTATTGCCGAGTGTCAGAAATTAAATCCCTGTCCCTTGTCATGAACTGATCGATCAGAGTCTCTTTTTGATGGTTTCACACAAGTTGGAGGAATGTCAGAAGATGAGAGGCTGTAAAATAGAGTAAGCCATTCTGTCTCAGGCTGCTTGCTTCACGGTATTGGACATACTTGGGGCTCACTGTACTGGGATGTCTATCTGTCAGTGTTTTTGTAGGAAACAGAAATGCAGCCGCAGATCTACACCCTGGACTAGCAGGATGTGAAGGACAGTAGGGGAGAGGATAGTCTTTGTCTTTTAGAAAGAAGTAGGATTCTTGCGATCCCGTCTTAGAATCATTGAGTCAAAGACTTTCCTGTGTCATTCTTTCCTTTAGGAAGCTGGGAACAAAGAGTATACCAAATCTTTTTTTTTTTCCCCTAAAAAAGGGAGTGGAAATGTTTTCTGAGTTCTCTGAAGTCCCAGATAAACTCTGGTCATCTTGCCCAAAGATGGAGCTCATTTACATATAGAGGGACTCATTTACATATGAAGCCTTTGCGATTACAGAGCCCCAGGAACTGATGCAGAATCAATGCTTTTGAGAGTGTGATAGAGTGATTGTGGCAGCATGCTAGATCACAAAAAAAATGCTCACTGACCCTGGTTGAATTCACCTTGTCTGTGTGTGTGCGGTGTATGTGTGTGCGCACATGTATGTAAGGGTGTATGTGTTTGATGAAGGCCGGAGGTCAATTTCAGTGAGTTTATCAGGCACTGTTCACCTTGATTTTTGAGACAGGGTCTCTCACTGGCCTGGTATTTACAGAATAGGCTAGGCTGCTTGGCCAGGGAGCCCCAGGGATTCACTTCTATTGGCTGTCCCAGTACTGGGATTACAAGAACACCTCACTTTTTACATGGTTGCTGGGGGTCCCCAAGTCATTGGTATAATTACATTAGTCCCAGCCATCATAGTGCCATACGGTTTAGCTCTACCCATGGCTACAAAGACTGTAAGGATAGAAGCCGAGCACACTCAACCAAGGCTCAGGCAATTTGATCTTGTTTTGCAGAGTCCTCTGACTTCATAGTTGATGGTGCTCTGGCATGGGCTGTTGATTCCAACCAGTTCCCTATGCACTGACTCATGTCTTCAGTGGAACTCTGGAAGAATGGTGTGCAATGTGCAGATCTTAGGATCCTTTAAATAATTCTCAAACCCCTCCATGACCAGTCAGTGGTTGAGGGAAATGACGGTGAATGAACTCGGAGCTCTCTGTGAATGGAGCATTGGTCTAGCTGGAGCCCTTCCTCATGACCTTGGCAACTGCTTCTGCAGGTGGAAGGGATCCTGAGTGTCCCCAGGAGATCTGGCAGCCACGAAGTGCTACAGAGATACTAGGGGCAGGCTTTGGTATGTGTCTTTGCTGTGCTCTTAGGACAGTTGCTATTTCTAGACCCGAGTGTATCACAGAACAGTGCTGTGAGGCTCCCAGGAGAGGAATGTAAAGCTGGATAGTGGTGTGTTTAGCTGTAGTTAAGGAACCATTGGGGGATTAGGATTAACCCTTCATCAGAAGGCCAGAACTGACCCCCACCCCCACCCCATTCACTTCGCTAGAAGTCTCTTCTGTGAGAGGAGAAAATGACAATTATCTTTCTCTTGTGTTGTTTCCATTTTTGGTAAGCAGTGGGCAGAGTTTGCATTGGGTAGAATTTCAAAAGCTGTTTTGTGAGAAATCGCTCCCCCCTGACAGTGGCAGCAGCGTGGTAGGAGAGAGACAATAGGTAGCTTTTATTTTACCAGGTTCAGCTTTCTGCAAAAGCTAAATCAAGGCTGTCCCACAGACCTTGGGAAGCTGGTTATTGCTTCCATGTGCCTGTGAGATTTGGGGCCTTAGCATGCTCCTGTGTTTCTCATTCAGCTGCCTTTGCCCTGTGATAGATCAGAAAATAAAATTTCAACATATTGAGTTTAGAGATACGATTGGCTTTTATTAGCAATTCACAGATGAATCCAAAAACCTCCCACATATGAGACAGAGAGATGCTCCCCAGGGCGTGGCAGGAGGGCCTGCTTTTGTAAGGTAATTGAGCCCAAACAAAGAGAGCACATGGTGGAGCAACAATAGAAGAAGCAGCAGCAACTTGGAGTTACTGGTAAAGGGGTGGGGGAGGTGAGGGGGACGGGGGTGGGGTCGGGTGGGGGCGTTCTCTTCCTTGCTATAGTAGCTCAGGGAAACCAGCCTGTTTGGACTGCTGTGAATCTGTATTTTTGAAAACTGCCCACTGGTGTAGGCTGCATGGCAGCTGACATTCTGGGTGGGTCTGTTCTGTTGGAGTCTATTGCAGAAGCTTAGTCGGTCCAAAACCAGGGGCCCCTGTAAATGTGAGTAGCAGATGTCACCTGTGCCCCTGTACCTGTTACCCTGTCAGTTCCACCTGTTACTCCCCTCCCCCAACTTCAGGGTTGTTTGTGTCTTAGGAGAAATACAGAAAGTATTTTCAGTGCAAGGTTAGTGTGAAAAAATGGTAGTGGAATGGCAAATTCATAGAGAAAGCGATGCACTCAGGCCATCTGCATGCAAATTTTGGATTATCTGCTGTTTTTACGTTATCTATGCAGTAGAACTTTTCTATAAGCACAAATCAAAATGATTCAATTGGACGCATTATTTGGAGAAAGACATAAAATGCCGTTGGGAATAAAATGTTGCCGAGTTGCAAACCGGCCCTGCAAAGCTGAGTGTGCCCTTCTGTGCATTTGTTCCCGGGGTACAAATTTAAATGTAAATGCATTTAGGAGATTTTCAGATCAAATGTGCTGCAGTCTCCATTGCTCCTCAGTGTTTCTGCCTTCTCAGGTCACTGCTTTGTTTCCTGCATGGCACTCTAGGGACACAGAGCTTACCACACCTGGGTTAAGATTCATGCTAGCTACACAGCTGTGGGTGTTCACACTAAGAACCTGCATGACTGCTACTGTTCTGCACCAGGATGCTAATTAGAAATGAAGACTGGGGCTGGAAGACAGCTTGTTTGGTAAAGTCTTGCCTCACCATCATGAGGACCAGAGTTCAATCCCAGAACCCACATGAAACAAGCTGGGTATTGTAGCATGCTTGTGTTCCAGAGCTGGGGAGAGAGAGATAAAGGGATCCCTGGGGCTTGCCAGCCAGCTGGTCTAACTATTGGTAGAGTTCCAGGCCAGTGAGAGATCTGAGAAAACCAAGGTGGATGGTGTCTAAATGAGGAGTGACAAGTTGTCCTTTGGTCTGCACACACACTTTTGCGGACGTGCGCACACACACAGACACACACACAGTTGCGAGGACACACATACATACACACACACACACACACACACACACACACACACACACTGGTGCAGGCACGCATAGACACACACACACACACACACACACACACACACACACACACACACCAGAGGCAGACAGAATAGTAGTAGGATGGAAAGAAGGACAAAAGTGAATGGCTATCGAAGAGCAGGAAATAAATAATATAAGGTGTCTTGGTCAGTGCTCTATTACTGTGAAGGGACACAATGACCATGACAGCTTGTAGCTGGAAGTTCCTGTCCTGCCTGGTCCCACAGCCGTTCAGTCCCATATAAACACACAGAGGCTTATATTAATTATAAACTGGCCTATTGCTTAGGCTTGTAACTAACTAGCTTTTATGCTTAAATTAACCCATAATTCTTTTTTATGTTTAGCCACGTGGCTTGGTACCTTTTCTCAGTTCCGCATTCTCATCTCACTTCCTCCTCATCTGGCTGGCGACTCCCTCTCTCCTTTCCTCTTCCTAGCTTTCTCCTAGTCTGGTCACCTGGCCAGCACTTCCTGCCTGGCTACTGGCCAATCAGTGTTTTATTAAACCTATAAGAGTAACAAATCTTTACAGTGTACGAGAGCATTATCCCACAGAAGCCACTCTTATAAAAGAAAGTATTTATTTGGGGCTTGCTTACAGTTTTGGAGGTTTAGTCCATTATTATTTTGGTGGGAGCATGGTGGCATGCAGGCAGACATGGTGCTGGAGAAGGAGCTGAGAGCTCTACATTTGTATCTGAAGGCAGCAGGAAGAGACTTTGAACTTGGAATGGACTTATTGAAACCTCAAAGCTCACCCCCAGTGACATACTTTCTCAAATGGAGCCACACTTCCTAATCCTTTCAAATAGTGCCGCTCCTTGGTAATTCAAATCCATGAGCCCATGGAGGTCACTCTCATTCAAATGACCACATTTCACTCCCTGGCCTCCATAGGCTTGTCGCCATATCATAATGCAAAATGCGTTCAGTCCAACTTCAGAAATCCTCATAGTCAGGTTGGAGAGCTGGCTCAGGGTAAGAGCACTGGCTGCTCTTTCAGAGGTCCTGAGATCAATTCCCAGCAATCACATGGTGGCTCACAACCATCTGTAATGAGATCTGATGCCCTGTTCTGGCATGCAGGCATACATGCAGGTAAAACCCTATATACATAATAAATATTTAAAAAAAATCCTCATAGTCTATCATGGCCTCAACACTGCCTAAAAGTGCAAATTTCAAAGTCTCTTCTGAGATTCATGCAATCTCTTAACTGTAATCCTCTGTAAAACCAAAATGAAAAAGCAGATCACATGATTTCAACATATCAAGGCACAGAATACACAGGATTACCATTCCAAAAGGAAGGAAAGGTAGCATAAGTAAGGAAATCCTAGACCATCTGAGCGGACTCCAAACTCTGCGTCTCCATGTGTGATGTCAAGGCACTCCTCAGGTCGTGAACTCCTTTCAGCTCTGCTGGCGGCAGCACACGCTGTCTCTTGGGCTAACATCCTGTTAGCAGCTCTCCTCAGCAGTTTCCCCTCTCCCACAGCTCTGGCATCTCCTAAATCACAGGGTCTTCCGTGAAATCAGGCTTCACTTTCACAGCTTCCCACAACGGCCTCCTGGGCCTCCACGCAGGGACGCCCTGGACACACACGTGGCCTCAGCAGCTTTCCTGCTAAAGAGAGGCTCCACAACCCCTTTCCTGTTTCCTTGACTCTAAGCCAGACCCACATGGCTGGCTAAAGCTGCCAGGTTCTGCTGCTTGCTGGGGTTGGAGCATGGCCCCTCATTCACTTCACATCTGCATCAGCTTTCTGGTTTGGATGCTTTCCTTTACTATATAAGCTTTTCTCTAATTACTTTTCACAAGTTGGAAGCTTAGCTGGATGAGGCCTTGCCTTGAGGTCACCACTCCCTTTATTCCATTTAGCATGAGGCTTTTCTTTAAACATTTTGTCCTTGAACACTGGACTTAATTACACTTCCTGGTGCTCCTTTTCTCCTCAATCTGTATTTTGTATTTTTCCTTGCTCAGTTTGCTCCTTTTCACTATAGGGTAACCACTAATAACCACCCAACAGGGTCAATACTAGGATGTCTTGGAATCTCTTCTGTCAACACCATCAGTCTAAAATTCTTCAATTTAGCCTTAGGAAGATTTTTGGACAAGGGCAGAAAGCAGCCACGTTCTTCACCAAAATGTCACAAGAATAGTCTCTAGCCCACTTACTGATATTCTTCCCCTCTGAAACCTCTTGAGCAGGGCCCCTACATTCCACATCACCCTCAGCACCACTGTCTTTCATACTCCTGCTAAGATGGCCCATTAACCCCCGCTTAAAGCATCCAATTGCTTTTCTAGTCCAGAGTTCTAGAGTCTTCCATATTCCTCCAAACAAAAGAATGGTCAGGTCTATCACGGCAATACCCCACTGCTGCTACCAACTTCTGTCTTGGTCAGTGTTCTATTGCTGTGAAGAGACACCGTGACCATGACATCTCTTATAAAAGAAAACATTTAACTAGAGTTTGTTTATTGTTTTAGAGGGCTAGTCCATTATTATAATGACAGGGCATGGTGGCAGGCTGGCAGACATGGTGCTGGACAAGTAGCCGAGAGTTCTACATCCAGATCTGCAGGCAGCAGTAAGAGAGAGACTCTGGGCTTGGAATGGGCCTTTTGAAACCTCAAAGCCCAGCCCCACGACACACTTCTTCCAACAAGGTCACATCTCATAATCCTTTCAAATAGTGCTACGCCCTGGTGACCAAATATTCAAATCTATGAGTCTGTGGGGGCCTTCTCATCCAAACCACCACATATGAGAAATACAATAAAGATCAAATTTACTTTGAGGAAGAGAAAGTCTGTAAACAAATACAAGGTAACAACAAAGTTGTAATTTTTTAAAAAAGACCAGCAATGGCAATAGATGCAGTTGGGAGAAGTTCCGAAGGAGTGCTGAGTCTAAATCAGCACAGCTGAAAGTAGATAGTATTTCAGCTGTAGAAATTAGTCATCTTCGAACATATTCCCACCTTGTGGATATCTGGACTGGTGACTTGTTGTGACAATTGTTAAATTGCCCTTATAATTTGAAATAGGAAAGGGAAAAAGGTAATGGCCCTCTCTCTCTCCAATTCTGCTTCTTAGGAAGAGCCATGACCAAATAGATTGAAAATCTTGGCACTTTTCAAAATTGTAGTAATTTTAAGAGACAATCCTTATGCAAGAGAAGCCCAGGTATATGGAATATTTCTTGTTCATAACAAAATGCTGCTGAAATTCAGAGCCAGCAAGAGGCTGCATTATGGGCGCAAGGGTAGCAAGGGAAGTAAAAAGGAATTGCTGAACAAGTAGCTTTCCAGCAGGGTTGGTGTATGTGAAAGCAGTATTGTGAGTGACTTCCAGTTGCTTCTGTGAGTTTAAGTGTTATTAACCAAGTATGAAATAGAAACCAATATGTGTGTGTGTGTGTGTGTACATACACACACATATACGACAATTTGTAGAATACATATGCTTAGAGTAGAATGGTTTTGAAATCCTTTAGTATTTTAGTATGGATTTATAGGAGGGTGGCCGGCAGGTATCTCCAAGGAAGTAGTGTGTGTTCAGAGTGCATTCAGTCAGTACACACATAATTACTTGAGAATGTGTCTCCAGGAGTTTTGAAAACAAATGCACATGAGTAATAAACAGACATACCGAACAGTCTTCACAGATGTGGATTCTGGTTGCAGATGTTGAGGTTGGTACCGTCTGAGGCACCCACCAGTATTGAACTTCCGTCCTTGTCCAGGTTCACTACCTTGGGATCTTAGGCAACCTGATGTCTGCCTGGCGACTGGCTTTGTTGAATCTCTAAATCTAAGCAATGAGAACATTTGACACTTGTCAGAAAGCAGCTATTTATTACGAGAAAGCCAGGGATTTTCTTATCTGTTGTGAATGGGGAACCATGCAGGGGAATGCTGCGTGGCTGTGTCATGTTTATAAAGGTTTCAGAGAGTGTGGTTTAATCCTCAAGTTGAAAAAAAAAATGACACCTCATTTCCTTGGATGTCAGAGGTACTTTAATATGGTTATAGTGTATGTTTTGACATTTTTTCATTTAAAGAAATCCGTTTTACAAGAATTATATAACTGAGAATTCACACCATGACACCAAGGTGGCTGAGGATCATAGTTCTAAAACCTGGATGGGCATTGTGGGTCCCTTCCAATCTGGGGTGGAAACAAAAGATCTATACTTTTAACCACACTGTGACTTGTTCTGGAGAATAGCTAGGTTGGAAAAACAGTAGTGTGGGCAGAAACGGTTTAATTAAAAACACGTCAAGTGTCTGTGGCGTGCTTTTCAGGCTGGGTAGCCTCTGGCATTTCTGTGGTACCTCAGGCATCTCCCCACCATCATTCTTTCACTGCCAGGCTTTGGTTATTTTCTCCGTCCTCATCTCTTTGGTCGGTACTCACTATTTACTAAGGAAAGCCAGGAGCTTCTATGTGAACCCTGGTTTCCCAGGTGATACGCACTGAGCCAGGTGTGGAGGCCCACGCCTGCAGTCACAGCACTTGGGAGGTAGAGGCAGAAGGATTGCAAGTCAGAGGCCAAGCCTGGTTACTTCACAAGTTCTAGGCCAGCCAGGGCAGCATGACAGGACCCTGTTTGAACAAAACAGCAAAGCAAAGCAGAACACCAACCTGGGGAAGAGTGGTAGACTTTCTGCTGAATTATCCGGGGAAAGAGTGTGCTAGAGTCCGAACGCTGTTCCCTTATTTTGTCTTTACACCCTCTGCTGCCTTCTTCTCACCAGGTGCCGTCGTATGTCGACAGACAGGACACACATGTGCTCTGACCCACATTCCCCTCAGGCAGGCACTGTAGCCATCAGGCTGGTCTATTTCACATGACCCAAAAGCTACTGTGACTTCCCACTCCCAGTATTTATGTGCACTGAGTGGTGTTCGTGTGTGTATGCATCTGTGGCCTAACATATGGGCAAACATGCACATGTGTTGGGCCATGTGGAGGTTGATGTCAGAATCATCCTGCATTGCTCTTCCACCTTATCATTGAGGCACAGTCTCTCAGACAAACCCAGAGTGCATCAACTTGGATAGTCTGTCTAGCTGGCTTGCTCTGGGATCCCCATCTCTGCCTTCTGATGCTGGAATTGCAGGTGGGTTGCCACTCCTACTTGGCATTTAGGTTTCTGGGGATCCAAACTCCAGGACTTACGTTTGCAGTAAATGCCTTAACCACTGAGCCATCTTCTCAGTCCAACTGGTGTGACTTTTAACTATGCTTTTGTGTCCTGTGTGTATCAGGAGACTTGTCAGGACGAAGGGCAACAGGTGCTCTCCACTGGCTCTTCCTCTTAAAAGATTTTTGTCATCTGAAGTATTTTACACACACACACACACACACACACACACGCACACACACACACACACACACTCCTATCTCCAGTTATTTCAGTTGTAGTGTGTGTGTGTGTGTGTGTGTGTGTGTGTGTGTGTATGTGTGGTTGCCTACTGAGGTCAACACTCAGTACTAGATCCCTGGAGTAGTAGGGATCATGAGCTGCATGCTGGGAACTGAACCCTGGTCCTCTGAAAGAGCAGTAACTTCTCTGAATGGTTTAGCTGTCTCTCCAGCCCCACCTCCACCTCCAGTCTTTCTAGGGGAATGCCCTTAAAATGAGATAAGATTTATTTCATTCTGGGGAAGGGGCCTTTGTTTGGCAGCTGTTCTCAGTCATTCTAGGGACAACACCATTGTGCTTATACAACACACTCACCTTCCTTCTGAATTGCTCATCTTTAAATATCCTCATCAAAATCCTGCTCCTTCAGGCCCTTGCTTCATTAGCTTGTAAGGAGATGGGCACCTCGAACAGGGATGCTTGTATCCAGAAGATTATTCTAGAGCCGTTCACTAGCTTGTAAGGAGATGGGCACCTCGAACGGGGATGCTTGTATCCAGAAGATTATTCTAGGGCCCTTCATCGGGGACTCTTTGCCAGCTTGGCTGGGTAAAGAAATCAATTCTGTAGTGACATGAAGGCCTCTCTGGAGTGATGGAGCCAGGAAAAGAAGGTGCTGTACCCTAGAATGCCAGTGCTAGTGCAGTTCTGGAATTTGCCAAAACAAGAGATGATCTTTGACTTAATTGACCCACATGACATGGGTAGGTAGTGTGGCGTGGAATGGGTAGGTAGTGTGGCATGGGTAGGGTGTAGCATGGCATGGGTAGGGTGTCACTTGGTCTTCAAGGTATTTGAACTTTGACTGGAAAAGAAGAATATGAAAACAGTGAGATCGTATAGGAGATTCTAACATCCTGCATCCCACCAAATACGTGGTGGAACTGAAGAAATTGGAATAAGCAGACTACATGGCAACTTCAAAAACCAGGAAAGTTTTCTGTGTGTTTGTGTGTGTGTGTGTGTGTGTGTGTGTGTGTGTGTGAGAGAGAGAGAGAGAGAGAGAGAGAGAGAGAGAGAGAGAGAGAGAGAGAGAAAGAGAGAGAGAGAGAGAGCGCCTCAGACTTCACTTCCTCCAAAATTCTCTAGTGAATGAGGGCGTCAAAGAACTCTGAAGTCTTTAAAATGTTTTGAGAGCATTTTGTTTCCAGGGGAAGATTTATATTCTCCCAGCCTTTTCAATCCTGTTTTCCTATCTTATATGCTATAAACCAAGCCTCATTCAGGAAAATAAAAGATGAATGCATGCTCTGAAAGAATACAGAATTAGGACACTCAGCTGAGATGGCTGTAATTTCTTTTAGGAGATGAAAAAAATTAAACAGGTGGGTGAGAAGCATAAGAATGGTATTCTCTGGGTTGCCACAAGCTCTCGAACCGGCAGCGGCAGCTGCAGTAATGCTAACTCCTAGGGAAGAAGCCAGATGCTGTGGTCAGAGGCTGAGTACTTTAGAGGTCCACGTGGACAGTGATGCATTGGTAAGAGGGAGGGCGGCTTCCCGAGTGTAAGTCCTGGCTCCACAGCTGACCAGAAGTGGTTCCGTGACCCCTCTGTGTCTGTTCCTCCTGACTATATCATCATTGGTGTTGATGAGTAAAGCACTTAGCAAAATTCCTGGTGACTGGACACTGCTCAGTAAGCACTCACTCTCATCACCCCCCACCGCCTTTATTCTCCGATGGAAATGCAGCTCTTCTGTCGTGAGTAAGCCCGTAAGTTAATACCAGTGCTTGTTTAAAAGCACTAGCACTTAATAGATTGCCATGAGGAAGACCACAAAGGGGAATGAGAAAGACAGGTAGATGTCCTACTGAAAACAGCACAAAGCTGCTGAACGTCAGTGCTGAGCACTGTGCAGTCTGCCGAAGAACTGAATTGAATTTGAGGTGTGGCCCCTCACGGTTAATAAGCTTGTGTTCTTTGTTCTGCTTCACAGCTGAGGCTATTTCAAAGTCCAAGAACCCCTTCCCAAATGTCAGACGATCTCCTTCCTTGCAGAGTTGGTCCTCCCTGGGGAGACTGCATGAAATAACTGGGCTGTGATCTTCATGCAGATGGCCTCACCTGCTTCAGGTCCTTACAGCACAAAAACCCATGCGTGAGCTGTGATGGTGACAAGTGAGAAGTTTTGGGGACCAGGCTTTCCTATTCAGAATAATCCCGCTTTGAAAACGTGGGAGGGGAGCTGGGCCGATTGAGCACCATGTGTCTGCCTAATCAGAAAATGCTGAAATGGAAGGATGTTGGAAGAGAGAATCACTTGTCATTTATTCCCCAGCCCACGCTTTCACAAGTACCTTCCTGGAAGCCTGTGCTGTGTTCTTTGTGGCAGTGGCCTTTTAAATGTCAGCCTGCAGAAGACTGATCTCTGAGGCAATCAGAAAATAGTTACAAGCCATAGCCACCACTGACTGAGCTTGCTGTGTGTTGGTGCTGGGCTCTCTGCTCTCTTTCTGTTGGTTCATCTCACTAGTACAAAGGCCCGGTCTGAAAGGATATAGTTACCAGCGAAGGGAAGGACACAAGTCACCAGGAGTTGCAAAGAGGAAGTACGAATTTGAGTCCGTGTGACGTAAGGGCTTATGCTCTGAACCACATTGTAGAACTCCATGTGTGTATCATGGGGCGCAATTTTTATTGAAAGGTCTTTTAGTTTGAAGACAAATCAGCCAGGCCTTTAATTATGTTCAGATTCAGATTAAATTTAATGTATCCATCCCTCTTATTCCCCTTGGCTTACTTAAAAAAAAATCAGGTTTTAAAAAGAATTTTTGTTTTTAGTTCTTTAATTTAGCAATATACCATATACATGCATCCGTGTTGGTGTCTTGGAGGGGTAAGAAGTGGGAAGGCGAAAAGTATGGTGGTAGGGTGTACTCAACATGTGTTCAACAGTGTGCACTGTGTGCAGGTGTTTATATAATACAGTACCTGCAGGACTGGAATTGAGGGACGGATTTGAAAAGTTTTTCAATTGGCAGTAGAATTGTATGTGTTAATGGGTACAACCTATTGTTTTAGGTAATATCTTTGTCAACTTAATTGTCAACATGATTCAACCTAGAGTCACCTGGAAGGAGGACCTCGGCTGAGGAACTGACTCCATCAGATTGGTCTGTAGGCACATCTATGGGACGTTGTCTTGATTATTCATTGATGTAGAAGGGCCCAGTCCACTGAGGCCAGGACCATTCCTAGGTACAAAAAGCCAGCTAAAGATGAGGCTGTGAAAGACCGAGCCAGAGGTCAAGCCGGCAAAGCAACATTCCTGCATGGTTTATGATTCCGGTTCGTGTCCCGAGCCCTGCTGTGAGTTCCCTCAGTGATGGACTGTGACCAGAAGTGTGAATGAGTTAAACCTTTCCTCCCCGAGTTGTTTTGGTCAGTGTTTCCTTACGGTAACAGGACGAAGCTGGGACAGGTAATGGGGCAGTTGATGGCACTCACGCAGATGTCACTGCACTTTACTGATCATGGTTTGTAAGGAGAGCTCCAATTGCTTGGAAACCTCTGTGTCTGATGTATTATCCTCTTGACATCCCATGGATCTCTTCAACTATTCTGTGTCCTTTGACCAGCACACCCCCCACTGATGTATCATGTTTCTGCTACCCCTTGAGTTAGGAATCAAACCCAGAGCTTTGTGCATGATATGTGAACACTCTACTAGTGGACTTCATCCAGAGTCCTGCATACCATCAGCCTTTTAAAAATCTTGTGTGTGTATGATGTATGTATATGTTCATATGTGTGAATACAGATATGCCTGTGTGCCATGGCATGTGGCAGTTACAGAACAACCTGGAATTGATATAAGGATTTTTATTATTTGCTAATATATGTCAGATTAGCCAGGGATTCTCTTGCCTCTGCTTCCCATCTCCTTGTCAGAGTGCTGGGGTCACAGACATGTGCTTCCACACACTGATTTATGTGTGTTCTGGGAATACAGACTGTGGGTCTTACGTTCATGCAGCAAGCGGTTTACCCAACTGAGCCATCTGTCCAGCCCGCCATGGGTCAATCTTTGAATGGTTATACAGTGTGGCTTGGTTATACCATAGTTTGCCCAGGCATTCTTACTTGAGTTTGGGTACTTGAATTAGTTGTGTTTTTAATTTTATTGTTACTGTTTTACCAGTGGATATTGGTTCTTTTCCTAATATAGTGTGTGACACTGACGCTCTGGGAAGGGGACAAAAATACCTGACCTCCAAAAATACCAGAGGCCTCTGTGCCCGTGGAATCAGTTCAGCTCTGGCATTGTGTTCTTTTAGCAGTGCTGGTAAGTGTGTTTGCTTGCCTGAACACCACGTTTCCCTGTGTTTGGCCCTGGCAGTTGATGCTATTTCTGTTGATGAGTTAGAATCACCCAGCACTCATGATCTAAGTGAAGTCCTTCTTCTGATGGACCTGGGCAGTATGTTTCTTCCACAACGTCCTTTATCTGTTGATATGGCCAGATGGGGTCTTGGATGAGTCATATGTGATGTTACAGTAGGAAGAGCATTGAGCAAAAACAGCCACCGAGGGTCACTGGACTGACAGATCGGGTCAGTGTAGAGACTGCCACCAGGTAGCTGAAGCCTAGAGATAACAGTGGGCTGTATGGGTTGGATATGACACTCACAGTTGTTGTTTTGTTCAAACTACAAAGGCCACTGTACACTCGTAAGGCTGGAGAGAGCCGTAGAGATTGGTGCCAGTTCCCTCATTTTACAGATGGGGAAACATCTTAGCAAGTCAGTAACATTCTTAAACCCGATTACTTAGAGCAAGCCAAGAAGGTGTCAGGAAGGAGCTGGGGTCAGCTCCAGGCATAATAGTAGTGGTTTCAGTCTCTGGTACTGCTCTGGCTTCCTTTGTAGTAAGGAGCCCATCTGTCTCTCTATATTATAGCCATCACGTTATCTTCAGGATCCATATAGGTGTTGTTAGCTTAAAGCTGTAAGACCCATGGAAACACTTCAGTTTGCCAGGCACGTCTGCTGTGTGCTCTTAAGATTCTTCACTGAATAGTAATTGTAGTAACTGCTTCCTTGCTCTTGTGATACCTATAAAAATAATAATTTGTGCTTCAAATGTCGCTTTCTGTGAGTTGCTCAAATACCTTGCAAGAATCACTTACTAACCCATCCTTTGAGATGGTAGATGGGATAGCTTCCAGTAGAGCGGCTTGGTAGGAGGTGGGGACACATGCCAGGAGCTCCGTGTTCAAAACCTGTTCCATCCGGACAAGAGCCTTGTCCATCGTGTTAGGATAGCTGCCTGTGCTCTTGCAGCTCCTTTTGTGTTTATTGATGTAATAGAAGTTCACTGAGCCCCTCTGATGCAGGAACTGTAGATACTGTGGAAGGTGATTAATGCAAGAGGGGGAGCCTTCTGTTGACCTTAAAGCATTCATCTGATTGGGATAGGATCATACCCCATGACTGTTGACCGCAGCTCACTAGGTGATGTGTCCCCCACTAGGTGATATTACCTAGAGAACTGTCTTCCTTCATTTAGGGATGTGTTTAAGAAACAGCCTCCATCTCTCTAGTTTCCGAAATGCCTGAGAAAGCAATGAACTCTTTAAGGAACATCAAGACACCATTCACAGACACAACAATAAGACTCAGTGCCACCTTGCTCCAGAGTTACTTACACTGGAGATATTGACAGTGACAGCTGCCTTGGAGGGATGGGAAGCCATGTCGACTAGAGTAACTGCAGCACAAACTGGCAGGACAGCTTTACCAGGTCATTTCCTGTGTGAAGTGGGGTGTGGTTTTGTGACTTTGCCATATTTGGAGAATGACTGGCTGTTTGAACCTTTGGATTCCCTTTGGCAGTGGTCTTGTGGGATGCTGGAGAGCACTACTGGCAGGCTGTCATGGCTCAAGCATGTTATGCAGTCAGCACTGCTAACTATTCCAAAGTTAGTCTGCAGATCTCGGTTGTCATGCTTTCCTTCAGTGCCCAAACATGGTTGGCACTAACTCCATCCTGATTTCCCTACCCTCCTCATGCTGATAGGATGCTGCCCTACCCTCCTCATGTGATAGGATGCTGCCCTACCCTCCTCATGCTGATAGGATGCTAGACCAGCAATGACCACCAATTGGAAGCCGAGCTCCCCTGAGTTCCTCATAACAGCATATACTTCAATTAAAATTAAAGTAAAATAAGATTAAAAATGAGATGTTTGTACTTTGTAGGGTTTTATGGGCAACATTTGCTGATGCATTCTAGTTTGAAAGTCTAGGGACTAGGGATTTAGGCCTATTGAGAAGGATCCTGGCTCTGCCTCTGCCAGGCTGTGTGGCCTTGGATATGTTATTTCTTTGCTTATAGAATAAAGATGTTAGTTGCCTCATGGGTTATTTTAAGGATTAAATGAGAGTGTCTACAGATGTCAGGCTCAGGGTTAAATGGAGTACTTTTCGATGTGTGTGTTGGTGTCTTCGTTGTTCTGTGTGTGGATGTAACCGGCCCTGCTTGTGGGAACTGATTCTTAGGCTCATCCCTTACTCTGTCCTGTGATTTTGGTGAAGTAGGTCTAGTTACCGCTGAGCAGTCTTCGGTGTGTCAGGTATTGACTGAGGATTGCAGTTGGAAATCTTGTGCTTTGGGCTCTCAGATAATGGATTAGAGTTCTTCAGGCTCATATAGATGTGGACACTTTGTAGGAGACATGTAGACTAGGTGTCCCTGTGTCCAGTACACATAGGTCGCAGTGGGGGATGGGTATTGCAGGAACCGTTTACTCATTCCTGAGAGTCTCTGGGTACCTTCTCTCTGGCCAGCTGTCTCCTAGCTGCAGGCAACATGGTGAGGAACAGAGCAGGCAGGAAGGTAGAGAGCTAACATTGCTTCTGTGGGATCCCAGGCACACTGTCTCCTTCAGCAAAGCTTCCCTGCTTTGTCCACAGACACTGTTTCCTTGTGTTCATTCACACTTCCGGCTCTTATGCTTTTTCTGCCCCCTTTTCCAAAAAGACCCCTGAGTCATAGGAGGCGGAGGTGTGACATAGATGTCTCATTCTTGAAGGAAAGATTGGTCAGAGGCCGAAGATCCTGATTTTCATGGTCTTTACATTTGAACAAGTACTCTGTGTGTGTGTGTGTGTGTGTGTGTGTGTATTTTTTCCTTCCTTCCTTCCTTCCTTCCTTCCTTCCTTCCTTCCTTCCTTCCTTCCTTCCTTCCTTCTTTCCCTTGTAAATTGGGCACTGTGGCTCACACCTGTAATGACTGCTTTCTTAATTGTCACCTCTGTAAAATTGCTCATGGTCAGAAGCTAAGAAATGGCTTTGCTTCCTGAGCAAGATGCAAATGAGATGATCTTGGCAGCCAAGACTCCAGACTTAAGATCAGCTCTTTGAAAATCAAAAGCGGCCAATACTGTGTAAGTCGTCCCCAGACAGGATTCTTCGAAGAAATACCAGCTGACGCTAATGGCCATGGCTGCTTTGATATGAAGATGAAGTCAATATCTCATGAAAAAAGATTCACTGTCTACCTTCTGCGGTACAGAGAAGATGGAGGATGAGATGTTCTCGTGTCCACCGACTCGGCAACCAAAATGCTTTATAATTTTTTAATTGATTCGCCCGGAAAGAGTCTATTCCCCACAGAACTCACAGATCTCCATTTATGTAGGAGAGAAAATTGTAGTCCTGTCCCCAAGGCTGCTTGAAATTCCATTATTGATGTGAAGAGCCCTGCGTTCCTCATTTTGATACACATAAGATATTGAGCTGAGCAAATGCACAAACTCTATCTTTTTTCCTCCCATAAACCTTGAAGTGGCAGCAGAGCCGTTCGTTAATTCAAGATTTGTTTTGTTTTGTAAATGGATTTGGCCGTTAATTTCGCTCAGGCCACATGAAACACCACAGCAGAGACATGTAGAAATAAAGGTGGGATGGTTTGAGTGCTGGCTAGAATTTGTCTTAATGACACTTGATGCAGGTTTAGGAGAGAGCTATGGAAAGCCACCCCTGCACGGGGCTGGAACGTGCGGGGGGACAGATGTCACAATGGGAGGGACCCTTTCCCTTCTGAGCCTTGTCTAGTAGCCTGCCTTTCCCTTACTACCTCAAGAAGCAACTGGAGTCTGGAGCCAGCCATGTGTGAGTGATCTTGACTTGAGAGAAAGAGAAATTGGATCCCAGAGTCTCAGTGCCGAGGTCCCTGTGCTCTAGCCTTCCATTTTTAACTAACTTAGTGTTCCCATGGTAGGTGGACAGCGACCAAAATAAATTGAATAATTTTGGAAGTGTGATGATTAACCTTATTTTTGACTTGATCTGGAGACACACCTCTGGGAGTATCTGTGAAGGTTTTACAGAGTGGGAAGAGCCACTCTAAATGTAGGCAGCATTTTCCCATGGGCTGAAAGAGGAGAAAGTGAGATGGCAAGTTCCTGTTCTGTTCCCCGGGTCCTAGCCTCACACGCACTTCAAACTCTGCCACGCCTTCCCACCATAATGGATTCTTTTCCTCTTAAACCACGAGCCCCCCTCCTTTAAGTTGCTTCTGTCTCAGCAAAGAGAAAAGTAACTGAGCAGGAAGCAAACTAGATTGGCTAGAAGTTCTGGTGTCACCTGATGGAATGACGTATTTCCTGGCCCTTCCAGCTTCCGTTCTGACACCCTTGCATTGTCCTCCCAGCCTGCCACCACACCCAGCTTAAAAAAGGAAGCCTGGGTTCTGGGTTCAAACGCTCATGGTAGTGCTTGTAAGGCAAGCACTTTGCTAGCCTGACGTCTCTCCAGCTCCGCATTCTTCTTCCTCGGTGCCCCCACCCCCAGCCTGACACTGGCACCGTCCTCAGACTCTGCTGCCATGACCTTCTGCTTTCAGGCTTTGTGTGGGAACCACCCACTTATCACAGAGTAGCTTGTTCTACATGGCTCTTTTTGGATAAAACCAGAAATACATTGTCACTCGCCAGGTGCCATTTATGATCAGCAAAAGCTGTGAAAGGATTCTGCAAGTTAAAAACCCCATGGCCTCTGTCTCTGAAGGTGCCCATAGGGGCCCAGCCACTGTGCAGGGGCACTCTAGAGTCCCTGAGTGTGTCTAGAACACAATGTAGAAGGCCTTGCTGGTGAGTCTCCTTCCTTCCCAGACTCTGGAGGAGGGATCGGGATGCTCATGTGTCCAACACTTCTCGAGAGTGCTGTCCTTTTCTGTCCCTCTACACTCAAACCTGCACTCCCCAAGAAGCCTCACACCTAGACTGGATCCTTCTAGATGGGGACTTTGACATCAATACCCCCTAAGGATTACTCCTGAGAAAATATCTCTGACATACAAAGAATCAAGGATTTTGTGAAATTAAAATGAATTTGTTTTGAGATTATGTGCCTGTATATTTTCCCCTGTGTGTTAAATCCTGCTGTTGGGTATATTTATTTAACAAAATGGAAAGTAGCCAATCTTATACTGGGCCCTCCTATCTCTTTCCGTCCCTTTATTTTAAGAATGGAACCACTCCTCAATTGATACCAGGTTGGGAGTTGGGTCTATGGGGTAGGGAATGAGGATGGCCCAGGGCTCAGGTGTAGGTGAGCATGTCCACTCATGAAAGGGATTCATTTAAAAGCTGTTGTGAGTAGTTCTGGGTTTGGGTACTTTGACCTTTTCTTCTCTTTGAGAGAAAATGTATTAATCTTGAGAAATGAAAGACTTTGTTGGTGGGGCTGGGATTAGCAAACAGGCCCAGGGATGGCCCATGGGGTGGAGGACTTAGAGAAGGTAGACTGAGTCATGACCTCTCACTTGATTTATGAGAGTGCGGCCAAGTTTGCCTTTGGGGCCTGGCTACTGTATATGTTTTAGAGATTGACCCTCTTGTGTCTTCCTGGATGGCTAGAGCAAGGGAGCCTCTAGCCATGGAAAGTGTGTCTGTAGGCTGCCTCTCTGCTTATCACATACGTCTCCTCTACTCTTTTGTGGGTTTTGCAACCCTGGGAGGGTGTGGAGAGTATGCTGGGGTGAGATGCTTCTAGAAGAACGTCCCATGTCCATTTGAAATGTCACGTTTCAGTGATGTAAGTTCTGAGAACCAGGAAAGTTATTGTAGACAGAGATGCCAGTGATTCCTGAATTCATAGTTCCCTCTGGTTATTTACTGGGGGTTTGTCTACCAGGCTGAACTCCAAGCCATTGTAACCGAGGACGTTGACAGGAAGGCCTGTCCTGTGAGATCTCTTTGCCCTCAAATCAGAACACAATAAAATGAGGCAAAAGAACGTGACCCCAAGTGTGTGAATGGGACAATTCTATTTGTAAGTGAAACTGTGTGTGTGTGTGTGTGTGTGTGTGTGTGAGTGAGAGAGAGAGAGAGAGAGAGAGAGAGAGAGAGAGAGAGAGAGAGAGAGAGAGAGAGATGGGAGTGTAGGGAAAGGTACTGCAGTTTAAAATGGGAGGTCAGAGCAGGTATCTCTGAAGTGACACCGAGTGACAGCTTTATGTGTGACTGTAGACCACCTTTCTGCTGCTTCTTCTGGGAAAGGCTGCAGAATGGCAGAGTAGAAGGGCAGTGATCACTAAAAAACCCATTGCAGGAGCCCCCCGGACATCAGGAGCAGGGTGGGAGCAGTGGAGTGCCCGTTTGGGGTATATTTTGAAAATTGGGATAATGCAGTTCCTGTTAGATGTTAGATATAGTCATTAAGTTGAGAGAGACTTTAGAAGTCACTTGACTCCCTTGGAGGCCGTGAGACTCACTTAGGTGTGTGGTGATAATTTGTTGTACTCTAATAAAGCTTGCCTGAAGATCAGAGGACAGAACTAGCCACAGAATTAGACACAGAGGTCAGGCAGTCGTGGCACACACCTTTAATCCTAGCACTCGGGAGGCAGAGACCTGTGTGGATCTCTGTGAGTTCAAGGACACACTGGGCTGCATGAGATTGATCCAGTCTAGGCGAGAAACAGAGCCAGGCGGTGGTGGCACACACCTTTAACCCCAGTATTTGGGAAGCACACACGCCATTAATCCCAGCACCAGGAAGGTTGAGATAGGGAGTGAAATGGCTGGGCGGAGAAAGGCACAGAAGGCGCGAGGAGACAGGAACTAGAGCCCTTTCGGCTGAGGACTCAGAGGCATTCAGTCAGAGGATTCATGGAGTTGGCGAGGTGAGGAGTGGCTGTGGCTTGTTCCTTTGTCTCTCTGATCCTTCAGCAGTTACCCCAATATCTGGCTCCAGGTTTTTATTATAAGACCACTTAGGATTTGTGCACCATAGGTGACTCTGGTTACAGTAAGGGACAGTGTACATGGTCCTGTTACAGTGAAAGATTAAAATACAATTTAAGCCAAACTAATTATGTCTGCACAGTTGGCTTGAGAACTTCCGAACTGTATCCTTGAATAGTCAGGCTCGTTGATTTTAAAGATGGGTGGCTCACGAGCCTGCTATGAAGTCCACTGACTTCTCCAAGGTCATTCACGGCCGAGCAGGATGAGAGCCCCAGGCTTCCTCCTGTGTAACTATGCTCTTTCACTGTCTGCACTTGAACCATGAATAACTTTCCTACCTTAATGCCACCGAATACCAGCAAGTGGCAGGTTCTCCCCACACCAGTCCTAGGGCAGCATGGCATCCATTCTACTGCTTCGTCACTGTCATCAGACACCATCTTCTTAAATTCCTGAGCCTCAACTGTCCCCGCCACACTACAGACCGCTCTTGAGATTGGCTGTCTCTGCCCGAGAACTTGTGAGCAGTAAGGAGGGTGGGGGGAGTGTGGCCTCCTTGCTAGTTTGCCATGCTACCACAGTGAAAGGAAGAATAACAGAGAACACATAGGAGAAATGGGAACAGCCAGGACTGTGTTTTACTTTAAGCTCCTGGCTGGTTGGATTCATCCCCACAGAGCATGACAAAGGTGTATGTGAGGGGAGGAGAGAGCACTGAGGATGCCCACAGCCTTCTCTTTATGGTCCATTCAGTGGTGAGACGTTCATTGTGTTTCTAAACTCAAAGATGGCATTTTCCTGTCCTCATAAAGAAATAGAACCTGGTCTATGGAATAATTTAATATATTAGATAACTAAGATATTGCCAGAAAAAAGAATGTTGAGAAAATTAGATATCTGGGGAAACATCAAGCTTTATTTCCATCTCATATCACTGACAAAAATAAAAGTCTACATGGATTAGAATTTAAATAGAAATAGTCATAAAAAAAGGCTCTGAGGAAATTTAGTGAATATTTATTTGATCTCAGAGCAGGGAAGAACTTTGAAAGTTTAAAGCAAAGAATAAACAGGGAAAAATTTCAGGGGACATTTATTACATGCAAAATTAACACATGAGCCAGAACAGTGTTTCTAATAAATGTTGGACAAAAGCTTAGTAACCTTAATGACATGTGTGCACATGTATGTAACACATGTGTATGCAACATATATGTATATAGAATACATGTATATGCAATAGACATGTAATATGTATAGGTATATAATACATATGGAAGCTGTCTGCCAAAGCATCAATAGAACATGGAATTGAGAGAAATAAAACCTGAAATCATAAATACAAATATAGTAATAACTTGCCAGGAAAGGTGAAACCATCTTAGTAATAACAAAAATCAGATAAAATTGATGACTTTTTTTTATCAAATTAATGAAAGTTAACGGGATGGGAATGTAGTTCAGTGGTCGATCCCCAACACCATAAGAAACAAAACAGAAAGGAAATGGTAAAGGTCAAATATATTTTTAGTACTTACAGCCAACAAGATCATCACATATTTTTACGTGCTCCTGGAATAAACTTTAAATGACATATTGATGTGAAAGATGATATTGAAACGGGCTTAGGAGGCTGAGGATATTGATAGATATTAAGTGATTTATCAAATTTTGGGGCAATCTAAAACATGGAATGTTAAGATCTGAGCACAACTTGCATCGTGGAAAAGGATGGGAGAAGATTGAATATCCAGTCTCGATGCGTGTGGGTCAATTTTGCGGGATGCCCGTTGGGATGATGTGTCTGGTGGTCCCAGACATCTGCATATGCTCCCTGCCACCCATGTCCTGTGGACCTTCTGGAAGCCTGTTGCTAAGTCTCTGGCTCTTTCCTCTCTGATTTGTTCAGTGGCAGTCTGTGACACGGCCCAGAGGTGAGAGCCCATTTTAACACAGAAATCGTGGAGTGTGCATGAAAGTTAAAAGTAGGAAAAAGGCCAGCTATACATCCTAACACCCAAAGTAGACATAGCCCATATTTCACTATCTTCTGATTACTGGAAAATGAAGCCAACTCAAGGAGTATTGCTCAGCTGTTATCTCTGAATAATGAAAACTTTAAACAAATAGATTGTGCCCATATAAGTGTCCAAGTATGATTTGTGTGTGCATGCATGTGTATGCTCATGTGTGTATGTGTGCACACATATATTAACAAGTTTTATATCATATATTAATCTCTGAATTTATTCTAATTCATCTTAAAATTTTAAAATTAAAAAATTCCAATTTTCCTACTTACAAACACATTTCTGAGCCAAGGCCTTGAGTGCCTGCCTGTGATATCTGTCAGTGAGGGGTGCAAGCGGCCTGAGCAGTCTTCCCTGGGTTACCCCCAAGCTTCCCCAGTCTCCAGTTGTTCAGTGGTTCAGTTGGCCCTGCATCAGCATCCTCTCTGATGAGCCTTCTCTCCCCACTTCTCATCATTCCCCTTCAGGAATCCACCAGTCAGCAACTCGCAGCCTTGAGTGGGCCGTGAGAGAGCACCATTCTGCAGCTCAGACCTCTTCAATCAGTAGAAGAATGTCAGTCAGTCTCTAGTCTGAACTTATTTCCTTTTCCTATTCTTCTGACATTATTGTTAAAAAGCCAGCCCCTGTCCTCTCCACCTAATTTCCAATCTTGGGAGGAAACAGTAAATGCAAACACAGGTGTTTTAAAGGGATGTCTGAGGGGGAGGTTCCTCTCCCAGGCACTTTGTGAGCATTTTCTGACAAACTCCTGTGATTTGAGTTTCTAGGAAAGCAGTTCACCCAGTTTGCTACTGTGATAACAGAAGCACTCAAATTCAGGGAATGTCAAACTTCATCTTGCAATGATGTAGACATGGCAGAAGGCTATCCCTTCACTGAAAACCTCTCTGAGGCCTCAACAGTAGAGTCCATAGCTCTATAGTGTAAAGTAGGGAATGGGATGGTGGCATCTCTCAAGACTGTGTATGCTGTGTGGAGACTGCTTTTCCAAACCTGTTGAGGGCAGTTCTCACTTCTCAGCTTGTGACAGGTGTCCCTTTCTAGAATGTTCCTTGCTCAAAGGCACCCAGGGAAAGAGTCATGTAGCTTCAATATACTAAGATACATTTTGAATCAAAAGGACAGGCTGTAGCAAGCTGTATCTTAGCCTCCATGTTCATGAAAGTTTTCTTCATAGAGGTGGCCTCGTTTGGTAGAGGCTTTTTCTATGCAGCAGGTTGGAATCTTGCATCTGTTTGTTCAGATTTGCAGGTACTCGAAGCTGCACTCTGTGTGTGTGTGTGTGTGTGTGTGTGTGTGTGTGTGTGTGTGTGTGTGTGTGTACATATGGAAGCAAGAGCTCAACAGGTGCCATTTCTTTCTCAGGCTATCTTCCGCCTCAGTTTTCTGTCTTCACTCGATGCTCGATGAGTCATCAAGGCTGGCAGGTCCATGAACCTTAGGGACCTGCAGGTTTCTACCTCCTCAGCCCTGGTGTTGCAGCACATCCAACTTTTAAAAGTGGTCTCTAGGGATCTAACTCAAGTTGTCATGCAAGCACTTTATGTCTGAGCTTTCTCTTCAGCCTCAGGAAATAGCCTGTTTCATTGTTTTGAACTATTTATTCTTATTTTATTGCCACCAGGCTTCCCAAATGGTAGGAAATTCAACCCTAGTTTTTTGTGGCACACTGATCCCTTCTGTTAGCAATGTATAGACTTGTGGTCATTGCTTATTTATCCCTACGCCTGATCCATCGTGATGTCCTGCCTTAGGGTGCTTTATGGATAACACTTGCTTATTTTTCCTCATTCTTGATTTTTCCCATAAAAATGTTTTCCTGCTTTTGTTTTGAATATAGCTGGCACTGAGTTTTACTGTTGTTTTCCTCTTTTTTTAAAAAAAGATTTATTATGTATACAGTGTTCTGCCTGCATATTCTGCCTACATACCAGAAGGGGGCACCAGATCTCATTACAGATGGTTGTGAGCCACCATGTGGTTACTGGGAATTGAACTCAGGACCTTTGTAAGAGCTGCCAGTGATCTCAACCTCTGAGCCATCTCTCCAGCCCCTGAATTTTCCTCTTAATTAATTCCTTTCTTTGTTTCTAAGCAACTTGCTTTCAGCACTTGTGCATATGAGATAGGGAAGAGATTATCTGTGCGTGTGAGTGGCAGTGGGAGCTTGGCACTGGCTCCATTCAGCAGTTACAGTTTCCGTCCTCCGTGTTTGTTGGCTGTCTCATGACACTGAAATCTCTTTCCCCATGAAGGGCTATGGCTATGGCTGACATGTCCAGGCTTTAGATTCATATAGCACATCCTTCCGAAGAGACCAGCTCCCGCTGAACCACTTCTAATATTTATTTCCTTCATTGTTCAGCAAAGCCCATTAAAATTATCTTTAAGACTTACTTCCTATGAAAGAGAGTGCAAAGCTAATTGTTTTCTTAGTTCTAATTCTGTCATGGATTTTTGTTTTGTGTTGTTTTGGGTGGTGGATAAGCGCATAGAATATATTTGATATTGAAAGTGTAAAATTCAGTGTGAAGCATCACAGCTTCCATTTCAGATGCCAATCTAACTGTTCATTACATTGGGTCTGGTTAATACCGGTCTATGATGTTTTCATTTATTTGCAAGTTTTTAAATAATGAAGTTTATTAATAAAAACTCTGAAAATTTTGACATATAAAAGAACATTTATAACATACAACTTATATGAAAAATGATATCCAAAACCCTTGGAGCTGCCACTAGCTCAAGAAAAAGTTTGGCTGTTTTTAGAAACCCCATCAGGCATCTAGCTATGCTTTCTCTGTTCTCTACCAGGGACTTTTTTTTTTTTTTTGTGCTTGTCTATATCTTGCCTTTCTGTATAACTTTACCCTAATATCTATGAATTCTATAACAGAATAATATTAGAGTTGTACTATTTTTTGTTTAAAATTCTTTTATATTTTTTGTTCATGTTTTTATCCTACCCCAGCTCTTCCCAGACCCTCCCCCCCATTTCCCTACCCACCTAACTTCATGTTCTTTCTCACTCTGTCTCTCTGCTTGATTCTTTCTAAAAACAAAACACAAAAAAATGGAAGTCAAAACAGGCCCACAAACAAACATGGAGTCTGTTTTGTATCGGCCAATTACTCCTGGCTGTGGGGCCTGACCTGGAGTGTGGTTGATATACCCAGTGACACCCCACAAACAAACATGGAGTCTGTTTTGTGTTGGCCAACTCCTCCTGGCCATGGGGCCTGCTCTAGAGTGTGGTTTGATATACCCAATGACACCTCAGTGGAGAAAACTGATTTTCCTTTTGCTAGCAGGTATCAATTGCAAATAGCTTCTTAATTAGGGGTTGGAACCCCGTGCCCACTCTCCTATCTCAGTGATGAGACCCCAAAGGGCTTTCACCTGTGGTCTTGTGTGTGCTGCCACAGTCTCTGTGAGTTCCTGTTTACATTAGTCCTGTTGTGTCTGGAAGACACTGTTTCATTGGAGTCACCTACCACCTCCGACTCTTAAACTATTTCTGCATTGTCTTTCCCATAGATGCTTGAATCCTGAGGGAGGGCTTTGATGAAGACGTCCCAGTTAGTATGAGTGCTCCATAGTCTCTCAGTCTCTGCACACTGTCCATTTGTGGGTCTCTGTGTTAGTTCCTCTCTACTGCAAAAAGAAGCTTCTCTGGTGAAGGCTGAGCCGTGCACTGATCTGCAGGTATAGCAGTATGTCATTAAGAGTCCTTTTATTACTATATTCCTTTATCAGAATAACAGTAGTAGGTTTTCCCCCGATAGCTGCAGTCTTAAATTTTGTATTGATTTGCCATTTCTGTGCATCCATCTGCAACTGGTTTTCTTCATAGTCCCTGGGTTGTGAGATGTGTACACACAAATAGATTAGTCTGTTTATTCATTTTTACTGTGATGTAGTAGTCTGTGTATGAGTTAGCCAGAGTTGGTTTATCTGTTTACTAATGATAGATCTTTAGGTTAGTTCCATGTGGATAAATATGAAAACTTCTGCCAAATAGCTCTTATAACTCTGGAGTCTGCATGGAAGAGGAGCCATAAAGTTCATGCATTTATTTTAATTTTAAATTTTTTATTATGTGCATGGGTGTTTTGGCTGAATATATGACTGTACACCCTGTGCATGCAGAAGCCAGAAAAGGACATTGGATCCCCTGGAACTGGAGTTGCCGACATCTGTGAGCTGTCATGATTATGACTGGAATTGAACTCAAGTCTTCAGGAAGAGCAGCCAGTAGTACTTTTAACTGCTGAGCATCTCTCCAGCCCCAAGTACATATATGTTTAAGAATTACATTGCTGTGGGATTATGCAAACTCTGTTTTTATTTTATTATTTTGTGTGTATGGGTGTTTTGTCTAAATGTACGTTTATGTACCATATAAGTGCAGTCCCCAAGGGGGCCAGTAGAGGGCATTGGATTCCCCTGGGACTGGAGTTACAAACAGTTATGAGCTGCTATGTGGGTGCTGGCATAGAACCTGGATCCTCTGGAAAAGCAGCCAGTGCTTTTGACAACTGAGCAGTCTCTCTTGTCCATATACACAGTTTTTCAATCTTTCCAGATAAGAACAAAGTAAAGTGATGGGTGTGTGTGAATGAAAATCCCATAACGAAGCCTATGGATTTATGTTAGCTAAAAAAGCTAAAAGCACAGGAAAACAAAACAAAACAAAACCCAGAGCATTACCACACAATGCCAAATTATTTCCTAAAATAGAATAACATTATTGGTAGTGTAAATACAATGTGTGAGCCCCATTCCACACCTTCATGAACACTTGGTTTTTGGCTCTAAGAAGTCAACTAATGGGTGTATATGCAATTAAGCTCTATGCTTCAATTTGCATCCAAGGCAAATTAATTAGGCTAAGAAGGTTTCATTGTGTTTCTTTTTTTAACCATTCTTTGTGAATTTCATCTTCTTGGCTTTTACTCATTTTGCTTTTGGGTTGTTCTTCTCTTAATTGATTTGTAGACATTCTCCAGTGTTCTGCCCACTCAGCGTCGGTTATGTGGCATATGTCTCCTCCCTGTTGACATATGTTTTTACTTTAAAAACTTATTTTAAGAAATTAATTTTTGGTTGTCGAATTACTAAGCTATTGCTTATAGATGTTTTGATGTTTATTAGAAAATTATTTTCTTCTGCATGTGCTGACTCATGACTATAATTCCGGCATTTGGGAGACTGAGATAGAAGGATTGCTGTGAGTTTGAAACCAGCCTGTGCTACATAGTGGCTTCCAAGTCAGAAGTCCGGGAGATAGATTGAGATTCTATCTCAAAAAAGAAGAATAGAGCTCATGATATGTATGCATGTTTGTGTGTGCAAATATATATATTGGCAGTGTGGCATTGACAGACAGGGAGACCCAACAGAGGGCCCATGAATGAGCCTGGGCATATATAGAAATTTGGCAAATGACAGAGATGTCTTTGGATCACTGAGAAAACATCAACAATGCTTCACAATTTATGATACTATTAAAAAAATATAGTAGGGCCCTCCCCTTATCATAGGTCACTTAAGATACACATGCATAGATGTTTATAAGCACATATGTCCACACATATGTATACATCATGCACATATGTACATATCTTTAGCTGATGTGCCAAAGGAGGGCCCTATTCCATTTATTTTAATATGACCATTAATTGCCTCAGCATTGAATAATGTCATCTCCGTCACCTCCCAAGCACAGTCTCTTCCACATCACATTGGTCTCGGCCTTTGTGTCGGCATCACAAATCCCTTAGCTTCTTTGTTGTTCTTAAGAATGCATTGGCCATTTCTGGCTCTTGTTGGTTCTTTTTTTTTTTTTTTTTTTTGGTTTTTCGAGACAGGGTTTCTCTGTGTAGCTTTGCGCCTCTCCTGGAACTCACTTGGTAGCCCAGGCTGGCCTCGAACTCACAGAGATCCGCCTGGCTCTGCCTCCCGAGTGCTGGGATTAAAGGCGTGCGCCACCACTGCCCGGCTCTTGTTGGTTCTTATACTTAACTTTGTAACTGGTTTGAAAAAGTCTAATATTTCATGGAATTACATTAAATTTATAGGTTTGTGGAAGAACTGACATATTCATAACATGGGATTGAGGTTGTCTGTGTGCATCAACATCTACTCACATGGGCCTTTAATATTGTTATTATAGATGGAATACTTCAGCAACAGCTCAGCTCCTGTCTGGTATCTCCAGCATTCATTTAAAATGGACATTAGTGTTTACAGGATCAAGAACCTATTACTTTCTGAGGAGGTGGAATCCTTGAGACAAAGAATAATAGAGT
Source organism: Peromyscus californicus insignis (assembly GCF_007827085.1). NCBI lineage: Eukaryota > Metazoa > Chordata > Mammalia > Rodentia > Cricetidae > Peromyscus > Peromyscus californicus. Next base: position 131,174,500 of record NW_026294617.1, on the reverse strand, counting down.
TATATGTCCATTTGAAAGGGAAAGAGCAAAAGGCCAATGCAATCTTACATTGTTTAAATTTAATTTAAGTGGTTTTAATAATATCCCTGCATGATGTTGATGAACAGCCTTTTGAGTTAGCTCTTAATTTTCCTGTGTTTTATTTTGTTTTTTGAGATAGGGTTTCTCTGTGTAGCCCTGGCTGTCCTAGAACTTACTATGTAGGCCAGGCTGGCCTTGGTCTCAGATCCACCTGCCTCCTCCTCCTGAGTGCTGGGATAAAAGGTGCACACCACCACCACCTGGCTTATTTTTCCTGTTCTAATGACAGTAAGCCAAGGGTTAGTAAAGCCTAAACATGTACTCAGAGTCACAGAGCTAATGTATATGGTGAACCAGGATTCAGGGCCGGCCATGTTTCACTGCAGCAAGGGTCTGCCCCTCACGCTGGCCTTGCCTCAGGTGAGAGGTGCTTGGCAGTTCTGATGGCTAAGATACAGGGATGGAGGACATTCTGTTCTGGGCCCCTGTACATCTCTCTTCCAGCCTCTGCAGTTAGCAGAGGTTTGTTAACTACTTCATCCATTCTTTCTTGTCACTGCTGCTCCTGAGGAGGACATCTGGTCCCCAGGGAGAGGTTTTGCGTACCAGGGGCACAGGTAGTCCACATAACCACCTTGTGTCTCCTAGGCTGAATTTTGGTGCACACAGCTCTTCAGGGAATGGAAATGTAAGGCAGCAGCCTGTGTGGCATCCATTTAAGGTTTCCTTAAGCAGGCAGTGTTGGAGAACTCTGATAACAACACAAGTGGAAGCTCATGGCTGTGCATGGTCTCCTCTGTGAGTTCAGCTGGGAAGGAGTCCATGCTGGATGCAGCCTGGATGCTTGAACCCAGTGTTCCTCCACGAGAGAATGACTGCGAGGCATTCGCCATCTGTGATCCTCAAGGGTGGAACCTGCTGGAAGGCTCTCTTGCTATCAGCATGCACTTTCCAGCAGGCCTGTGGAGTGTGGGGGTGGCAGTGGATGGAGACTGTTTTAGAGGAAGCAGGAAAGAGGAACCTTTGGGGAAAGAGATGATTGGCATTCTTAAAGGCTTGTCAGAGCAGTGGCTGTGAGGAAGTGAGCCCAGCATGTGAGAGTCCGTGTCCAGAGCGCCGTCTGCGGTGGCCATCCGGGGCAGAGTTTGTTTTCTCCCTTCCTTCTCCGCTTTGCCCCACCCTTCCCCTTCTTTCCTCTGTCTTCCCCATCGCTGTATTTCACTTGAGTGACCGGCTAGGTTGGCAGTTGAAAACAGGTCGGTGAGCTGGCTCACTGTGTACAGGTTCTCACCCCTGATCATCTGAATTTAATCTCCATGACCCACGTGGTGGAAGAAGAGGACAGACTCATGAAGGCGACCTCTGTGCTCCACACACAGGTGTGACAAGAGCACACCTATTCATTTACACATGTAACCATGTGTGTATTTGCATGTACTAGCAGATCGGAAACAGTTTTAGACTCCTCTTTATACTTATTTCATTAGCCAAGAATCCATTGCTAATGAAGTAAAGGAATCCTGGAGACAGCTGCCCACATCTGTCTCCAGTTTCACCGTGGAGCCCCAGTTCAATGGGTTATGTTCCTTGCACAGTCATGTCAGATTTTCATTCTTAGGGTAAACAAACACCTACTGCACCATTTAGAGAGCTGCATCTGTCCCTGTCATGGTCCAGGGTGAGGACCATGGCCTTTGGTTACGTCCTGTTGTGTTGACCACAGAACACTGAGCAGGCTGCCCCTGAGCATGGCGGGGGCTGGTTGTAGCCATTTCTATTGTTACTAATGTTTTGTGCACGGTGTGGTATGAGCATTCAAGCTTTCCTCACAGCCCAGCTTTATCATTGGTCACTTGATTGTGCCCAAGCCTCATGTTTCTGTAACATGGGTTCGGTGACACCTCTGTGCGTGTTGATGGCAGAGGTGGGTGAGGGTATCTGCTCACTGAGAACACCTTGCTCCTCGATAGGGGACTCCATCACCAATGACGATGTGTCTGTATGTATTTACCAACTGCGCATTTATTTAATGCTGACCTTGTGTCAGGGACTCATCTAAGCACTTCATAAATTTGATGCATTAGTACCACATGAACCTCTGAGAATGACTGTCAGTATCTGACTCTGCAGAGACCTGGAGCAAAACTGGTTAAATACCATGTTTAAAGCCATGTGGGTCAGAAGTGGAACAGGTAGGTTCTTCAGAACGAGAGGCGTTTTCTTCATTTCATGGGCAACATCTTTACCCTCAGATACTGCCTTGATATCAATATAGATTTTTCTCTCGAAAATTTCTGGTCTTTGAAGTAGGTTGCAGGACCAAACAATCTTATACAAAAGCACACTTAATTATGAGTTCGTTTCTGTGTTAATGTGTAAAGTGGTGAGTAAATGACAGAGAGTTTATTCTCCTCTGGTTTCAGGCTGCATTATGTGTCTGGTTGTGGTTCTGGTTGCTTGTCAGTATTGAGGCTGGCCAGAGATGCCTGCAGCCTACAGGGACAGGCTGTGGCCGGTACATCCAGCAGTCTGCCCGTGTTTCTCCTGGGTGCAGACCACACACGGTGTTCAGAAACACGCAGATGGGAATCCAAGTGGGGACCAAGAGCCCCAGCGAAGGAGTTGAAAAGTGAAACATGGGGACAGACAGTGCTGTTCTGTTTAACGGGAATGCTTGAGGCAGGTCCAGAGAGCATGTCTACCAAGCTGGCTATGGCCATGGCTTAAGCCATGTCTTGGCCTGGCTTTCAGATATTTGGTCCTTGGAAAGGTCCTCACCTCACTTTACTGCACAATCTACTACCTAGTTAGGAGTTTTCAAGGGAAAGCTGATGCATGTGGGCTGGATTTGTTGACTTTTTGGAACACTGTTAGGCATAACTGGCAGAAAAGAGAGGAAGGGACTGTATAATGAGGTGACTCAAGGTGTCGAGTTGGGTGTGAGTATGTGTGTCGCGCGTGCACCCGCACACACACACACACACACACGCACACACACACACACACACACACACACACACACACACACACACGCACACATGCACACGCACCACAGTGCCCTATGGAGGTCAAAGGACACTTCAGGAACCAGCTGTGGTTCTTTTCTGCCACCAGTCAGGCCCTGAAGATTCAGCTCAAGTCATCAGATGTGGTGGGAAGCTCCCACTGAGTCATTTTATTGGCCTTAGTCATTATTTTTGCTGCCACCTAAGACACTGTACTCAACATCTTGGCTGTTGTTATTTTCCAGTGTTTGGCTGTATACACGGTGTTGGGATGACAGAACAAACTTTGTTGGAATGGCACAAATTCCTGCTTCTCAAGAATCGCTTTATTGCAGTCTGGAAGACTACAGAAAGTAGAGAAGTACCTGTATGTTTAAGCTGACTAATCTGGCCTCATTCTTGTGGGGGTGTCTTATGGAGAAGCTAGTGTATAAAGTCCCTAGGATGGATGCTTCACCCCTTGAGTCCCTCTCCTTACCCTGGGGACTTTGAGTGCCCTCAGCACCTGAGCATTTCTAGAACACTCAGGTGAGAACTATTAAGCATTCACTTATTATTTGCTGGTGATACCAAGTAATAAAAATTTGATTTTTAAATAAACTACATTTCTTCCACCTAGTTTATATTGAGAGTCAATGTACTGCTAGTGAGATGGATCGTTAAGATCTCCTATCTGATGGTATAAGTATGATATCATTCAATGGTATATTAAAGCCAGCTCAACCACACTCAGGCAGCTTGTGAGCAGACCCAGCTGGCCTCTCTAGGCCCTTCAATTTAGGGAAGAAGTGCTGGGTCAGGACTGACCACATACTTATCTAGATTTAGGAATAAAGGGGAAATATGGCCTGTTGGGTGGGACTGTCCCTCTCTATGGAAAATGTCTCACCCTATGCATTTCCCACGTAAGTTTAGGGGTGAGAGATTATGACTCGTAATTATTTTAAGTGTCTGGATTCTTTCCCCTGGAACAAATCTCCACTTCCTCCAAGGTTTCTGTGTTTTCCTGGATTCCAGAGTGGAAAGAGGAGGGAAACAGAACAGCAGCATCAGTGTTTGTGTGTATGCAATAAATGGACACGTGGGTGTCTTCTCCTTAGATACTGGGATATTCCGATGTCTGGAAATCGCATAGGTTGTACGCAGCTTACAGACTTCTCATGACCAAGTGCAAGACCTTCATGAATATGCTATTAGGCAGCTAATGTCTTTGTCGTCCATCCCTTCTGTGCCCTTGGTGGGTGGAAGATGGGAGTTTTATGACTGGTTCAGACCAAGGGAAAGGCAGGGGAACTAAGTTCCGTATGCAGGGATGCTGAAAGGATGTGGCAGCATTATTCAATCTATGGTTTTAGCTTTTCCTCTGGATTTGGATAAGGTGAGTTGTCCGCAGATGTCTGAGACCAGAAAGACATGAGAAGACATTTGTCCATAGGTAACAGCTCTGATCAGAGAAGGAAATCCATTAGCAAATAAGAGCAAGCAGGAGGAGTCTGTGGCTGCAAGAAAACCCGCAAAAGGAAGCGTGGCCAGACACTGTCAAATATCTTCCCAAACGAGAAGTCATTTTTCAAGGTCCCATTGCAAGTTTTTTTCTGTTCTACTGGGACCAAAGGAAAGAGATAAGAAAGCTACAGAACAGGTGGAATTTACTTGTTTTTCAAAGTGTTAATAAGAAACAAGTAACATTTTTGGTTCAATTAACAACATTAAGATAAATTTAATATACGGTCTTCCTGGGATTTGTATAGTTTACAAGCATTGCTGATAGAGAGGAAAATCAATTTTGTTTCATTCTATTTCCTAGGGAGATAGCAAAAGCTTTGGGACTTGTGGGGGGGGGGAGAGCTTTTAATTAGGACTATTCTAGAAACAAATTAAAGAACCAAGTTTCAAACCTAGAGTCATCTTTTGAGGTTACAGTCTGGATGATGGTTGGAGCCATTGTTAAAGATGCTCATGTGAGGTGTCTGAGTGCTTATAGTCACAGGTGATCATGTTTAATTGCTTCTGACTCATGCCGTGTGTTATCATTCTGCCTGTCCTCCAAGCAGACACATCAGCTTTATCACGTATGTGACACCAGTGCCTCCCCAGAGAATTGATGGTGGTATACCTCATGTCCTGTTGGCCAGCTAGTGTACATTTGTTGCTAGGCAGGTAAATGGCCATACAATTTTGGTACCTTTTCCAGGAAGTTTTCTAGGAAGACAGAGAGAACACAGGAAAAAGGAAAGATCATGAGAGTCTGTTCTGGCTCCCCACCTGCATCCTGGATCAGTTGTCATATGGACCAGACCTGGTCACAGGGAGAATTCTTTTCACCTTATTCGGATTTAAAATACCCAGAGCACACACTTACCTTGTTTCTATCATGACCACAAGCATAGACCTTAACATCCCAGTGTAAAGAAAATACAAGCTGTACTGCCCTGTGAGCCAAGAGAGAGGCGGGGAGTGGGAGAGGGGAGGGAGAGGGAGGGACAGGGAGAGGGGGAGAGAGAGAGAGAGAGAGAGAGAGAGAGAGAGAGAGAGAGAGAGAGAGAGAGCGAGCAAACACAATAGGCCAGTGCCTTGGATTCATAACCATTTTAAGGTTCCACAAAAAAATTTTAATTTAAAATATTTTTAAGTGAAGAGAAATAAATGAACTAATTATCATTATAATACTAAATATACGACAATAGAATTAGCCTGGGCTATTCTTGCCTTATACCAAACCTGAGTATGCTTTAACATTTTTTAATTCAGTAGTAGAAAGGGCCCATGAGGGCAGAAGTACCCAGGTCCCGTACAGTATTCATGTGCCTCTGCCTGGATGAATGGCAGCCAGAAGCACACAGGCAAACTCAAAGAGACTCCATGCTGTATTGAGAGAGCCATGACAGGAAGGTCATGCAGAGTGAAAGAGAGCGCTGTCAGGTGACCAAGTCATGTGGACCCTAGAGAACCAGGCCCATGCCACCTCACAGGCATCCCTGTGCATATACCCTGACAGAGCAGAGTGGCAGAGACAGCCGAACAGAAGCCGGATGGACAGGTAGAACTAGACAGACAGAAGATTTCTTAGGGGCTTTTCTGCTGGAAGAGCAGTTACCCGCTTCCCCTAGTTTTTGCCCCAGATCACTTGCATCTCAAAGCCTCCAGCCTCTGTGTCTGTTCTCTGTGCCAGCCTTGGAGGGAAGTGTGAGGGGGCAGAGAGTGAGGCGTCCAAGCTTCCAGACTGTGGGAGTCTGAGAGGGAGGTGTGGTAACTGTAGCATTCTTCTCTGGTGAATGAGATGCCGTGAGGTAACTTCTGCCATTGAGCACCTCACCTACTGTTCTGAGCTCATGGCCATGCTTTAAGTAGCTGGGGATTATAAAGTCAAAGCTGCTTTTGGGGAAGGTAGACGTGGTGGTGGCTCAGACCTGTTGCCCCAGCGTTCAGAAGCCTGAGGTGGGAGGATAACAATGAGTTTGAGACCATTTTAGAGTTATTTCCTGTCTCAAACCAACTTTCTAAAAGAATGGAAGAAATAACACTTTTGTGGAACCATAAAATGGTTCTGAGTCACTTGTTCTAGAGCAGCCTGGGTTACACAGTGAGACCCTGTCTCAACAAACAAGCTAACTAACTACTAACCAACTAACCCACCCATTCACCCAGACAAGAACAGCAAAAGGGTTACATAGTGAGACTCCGTCCTAACAGGCAAACAAACCCAACTGTGCTCTGTGGTCTCTCTCCTCTTGAGAGGACCTGGTTCAGTTCCCAGCACCCATATGGTGAGTCACAACCATCTGTAACTCCACCTCAGGGGATCCAATGTACTCTGTAAATACCAGGCATACTTGGGGTGCGTAGACATATATGCAGGCAAAACACTCACAAAATAAAAAGAAATCTTTTAAAAAGTTGCTTTGTTGAAGTTATAATTTTAATAGGAAAGTAAATTAATCTTGGGTAAGTTTTCTATAGCAATATTGAAAAGGTGAATACTTGAATTAATTTTATAAAAGCCAGTTTGGGGACAGGAAGTGAATGAACGGGAACCCTAGGACAGGTATATTGAGTTTGGGTTCAGCAGCGTGCTGGGACCAGCGGATCCCAAACATTTTGTTAATTAAGTGGAAGTCACCCAGCTCCTTTTCACCTTTATTGTCTCCAGAGAGTTGTGGATGGGTAGAGCAGGCATGGTTTGTAAGAGTCCTGGTAAGATACATTCTGTTCAAAATGCCCTACGAGAGACTCGGAGAAATGAAATAATTCACACTTGAAAGCATATGTACTTCAATATACTCTGAATTCTGCTCTTCAATTCTTGCCAGAGATGGTTGTAGGAAGAAATCAATAATAATTTTGAAAGCAGAAATCATTAACCTAGTGTTGGCTCGGCCTTGCTGGAGTTCAAGGCTGGAGAGGAAGCTGCAGATGGTGGGTTCTTGTGAACAGGCTGCCGGCCTCCAGGCCCCGCTCTGCTCACACATCCTGTCCATGGCTGTGGGAAGTGTTTTTTAGGCAAAGTGAGTTTTCATGTTGCACAAGCCGTCACGGTGTGCAAGCCTGTGAAGTCAGCCGTAGCTGCTGCCGCTGGCATCGTCGTGGGGGTGCCCAGCGCAATTAGAACAGAAGGGCGGATGAAGCTGTCGATAATTCTGCTCTACAGCCATTGCAAGGCGCAGTTCCTCGGCCGACGCCAGAGAAGTGTGGGCTGGTGTGTACTTCCTGTCATGACTAGAGCCGTGTTCCCAGTGAACTGGGGCTTTCCCCATCACACTCCACACCAGCAATGATTTCGGAGTGGTTCTAGAAGGTTCAAGGCACTCATCTGTTTGGAAGGTGCATAGTTCACTTAGCATTTTCTGGGAGCCACAGGGAGAGAGTGACTCCCCTATTGTTAGCCCAAGGTGTAGATATTATCAGAGCATATCTCAATGACTCCTGTGCTCAGGGACTGCCATGTGGGAATAACCTGGCAGTCATTGTCTTCTCTTGGTATATGACAGTGTGAGACTTAAAACCGATCTGAGTGCGGCATGTGGAACCAGCCTTTTCTCTTTAAAGTATGTCCCATGCTGTTGATAGCTAAGGAATTTAGGCATGATTGAAAGTCAGTCCTTTGGGTTGGAATGTTCTTCCATGCAGCACACACAGGAAAAGCGTCTGCTAACCCCGTCTTTCCCGACTTCATGTATTTCTGCAAAGCGCAGCACAGCCAACAGCACTGTTCACTAAACCATATTCAATCATACAGTCTTTGTGGGAGAATACTTCTAGTAATCCCATTTTATAGATGGACAAATAGAGGCAGAGAACTAGGAAGCTATCTAAGCTGTGACTTTTCTGGCCTTCTGCTGCCTCAGAGAGAAGCAGCCTCTTTGCCTTGGGATCAGTTATCATGATTTCCTGGTGAACTGATGGTGGACTCTTGATTATCAGGATTTTGATCTGCTGTGTTTGTAACTTAAGTTATCACTGTCTACAACAGTGGTTCTCAACCTTCTTAATGCTGTGACCCTTTCCTCATTTTGTGGTAACCCCCAACCATAAAGTTTTTTCATTACTACTTCATAACTATAATTTTGCTACCGTTATGAATTGTGATATAAATATCTGACATGCAGGATATCTGATATATGACCCCTGTGAAAGGGGGTCATGACCCACAAGTTGAAAAACACCGGTCTAGAAGATTGAGGAGGTAAATCACAGTGTGAAGATTGTTGTAGAAATTTGGCACAGAAATATTGATGATTTTATTGATTCTGACATTATAGCTACGATGATCCTTTGTTTTGAAATCCAGTGAGCCAAATCATGTCTGTAAGGAGATCAAAATGATGCCTATGCCCCCAGCATATGCATGTCCTAAACAGCAAACCACATTGGATACCATTCCCCCAAGCATGGCATCCATATGCGGAGTCATTAAATGTTGGACTCTGAGAAAAGTACCTAGATTTAAACAGCTACTGATGGTCCCCTCCAAGGGACTTGTAGTTTACACTTGAGAACAGTGTCTCTACATGGCATGGACATAGCATCATCTATACACAGGCATAACATCTCTATGTAGAAATGGCTTCTTGTGTGCTGCAAGGAGGTTCTGAAGAGAGGTGCTTGTAGTCAGTGTTGCAGAAGCTCAGAGGAGGGAGGAAGGTCTGGCTGGGAGACAGGCAGGATATAGTCTTGCTTCAGGTTGAGGGTGAGATTCAATTTGAGAGGTCTCACCTGGGGGAGAAGAGCATTCCATGTGGAGAAGTGAGCAAGCAAGGTCCAGGGGATGTGAGGAAAGACGTCAGGAGAGTCAGGGAGGAGAGTACCATTTTCAGAGCGCAGGCCATGAGCTGGTAAAGGGAACAGGTGGCCCAGGCTCACTGTAGAGATCAGAAAAGCAAACACACATTGGGCTCACGCGGATTATGACGGTGTGTGACTTAAAGCCAACCTGAGTGCGGCATGGACACAGCCTTCTCTCTAAAGTACGTCGCATGCTGTTGTATGTTTTCACCTTGTCTAAGAAGCTAAATTTTTCAGTGCCACAAACTCCAACAAAAGAGGTTTGTTCTTTCTCCTGCTCATGTTCCTGAAATGTGTGTTTACAGGACTCACGCTGCTTGCACTCTGGTGTGTTACCTCTACTCTCACCTGCCTTTGTTAGAAACACTACTGAAAGCTGACACTTCCATTTGGTGTAGAGTCCATTGATCTCTCTCTGTGAGGCCAGATATTTCTCTCAAGCATTTTAGACACATTTGTTTCTGAGGGGCAGCAGAGGGCACTGGTCATGAACACAGGGGGAAGTCAGAGTTTTTGTTGGGCCCCCTGCTCTGACTTTACTCACTGAGCCACTGTGCCTCATCTCCTTTTGAAGTATAAATATGTTCATTCAAGTGGAACCCTTTAAACAGACCCTGGTTAGGAGTTTTAAATGTTCTGTGGTGGGGCCATAACACCTCAAAGACAGTAAGACTTTATCATACATATGGTATGACTAGGAAAAACATTAGCTAAAAAGGCTGTTTCTTTACTTATCACTGAGGAGAAGAAGACAAAGGAGTCTGGGAAATGATGGAACAGAACTAACTGTATTAAATGACAGTCAACGAAGCAATGATGGGCTCCCCACAGAGATATAGAGCTTGTATATTAAATCCCAATAATCGCCTGGGAACTTAATAGGTATTTACCAAAGGCATGCTGGGGGGCTGTCCTAGCTAGCTTTCATTATCACTTCATATAGACTCGGGTCACCTGAGAGGGCACACTCAATTGAGAGGTTGCCCAGATCCCACTGGTCTCTGGGTATGTCTATGGAGGACTCTCTTGGTTACTAATTGATGAAGAAGGGCCTAATCACCTAATCACCTGAGCAGGTGGTCCTGGGCCATATACCAAATCTGGATAAGCACCAGTCTTTAAGTAAAACAACAAGTCTCATTCCTCCATGGTTTCTGCTTCAAGTTCCTGTTCATTTGAGCTCCTGTGACCTGGAAGTGTAATCCAAAGGAACCTTTTCCGTCCCTAAGTTTCTTTTGGTCCAAGTTTTCTATCACAGCAGCAGTATGAAAAGAAGATGGAGAGGTAGCATGGAGCCCAGAAATCCAGTTCTTGTTCTTCTGAACAGTGGAGGAGGAGGAGGAGGAGGAGGAGGAGGAGGAGGAGGAGGAGGAGGAGGAGGGGGGACATCTCTTCTTGATGTCCATGGTGGTGGCTGAGTAGAGCTGAGGCAAGGATGAGTGACTTGGCCATCTTGTCCAAAGGGACGTGTCATTTGAGGTATAGATGCCCATGTCTACTACATGATCTGTTGTTCAGGGTTCCCTCACACTGTGTTCATTGTCAAATCATGATAGTTAGGAAAGTTAGGGAGGAGAGAGATCTAGGAAAGATACGTTAGTGGGATGCGTCATTGCAAACCTGCAATCCTGGGGGCCTGGTGGGTGAAGTGGGGGTACCGGGAGTGGCCAGCGTCAGCTATGAGTTCATGGTCAGCCTAGACTACACGAGACCCTGTTTCAAAGAAACAAAACTGAAAACTAAAATAAACAAAACCCCAAAGCCCACCAAATGGAGAAAATTCATTATTTACAAGGAAATTGTAATACGAATGATAAACATAAAATTTCTCTTTGAATAGCACTTCCAGGCATCATTCCTTTTGTTCATTCTTCCCTAGGGATAACCACAATTTATGTCCCAAACCCTTTCCTACTTATTTGTATACAGGTGAATCTGGAGAAAAGAAAAAAGTCAGACAAAAAATATCCAATATTATTTGGTAGATTTTTTGGATAACTAACAATAATATATTGTGTATAACTAAGTACCACCGGGGCCCCCTCCCTCCCTTTCTTCTTTTCATCTAATTGATGTCTTAAAGATTGTTCTGTAATAACACATGGGCCCGCATTGTTCTAGTACACTGCTGCAGCCATGTGGCGTGCATACCCTGCTATTTGTGTCTTTTTCTGGTAGAAAATTTTGTGTGTTTCCGTTCTGTGTTCTTTTACTACCACAGTTGGCCTGCCTCTTCAGGGTGCAGATGTTTCTACAGCTCTCTGTCTGTGAATCACGGGTCTCGTAGCAAAAGAAACTGAGACCGAAGGTGTGAAACTGGCTGCAGTGCCAGGGTCAGGGTCAGAACCCAGGTCATCTTGGCCCCATCGTGTTTGTGGACTTTCCCCCTCTCCTTCCACAGCCACCTTCCCACTTAGGGTTGGGTTGCTTGTGACTGACAATGTCTTTCCCTCCTAGTCTTAACATCCCAGGGCAGCGAGGCATGGCGACTTCTTGATCACTTCCAATGCTTTCATTAGTGAGTATGTATGTCTAGAAGGGAGGGAGGGAGGGGAAGGAGGAAGTGAAGGAAACAGGCATCTTTCATGAGGTAGAGAATTCTGAGTGACAGTGATGTGGAGAGGGTGGAGTCACAGGGCGTCTGACCCAACCTGTTTACCACCCAGCTGTGGCCTAGCGGCACTGTTTTCCTTCCATGGCTGAGAAGCATCAGCAGGACACTGTTTGAATTATTAAGAGAGGCCTAAGGGGAGTGGACTGATCACCTGGTTTGTCTGGAGCAGGGAAGGTAGAACATGGTCTAAGGGATCACCATCTTTGAAAATAAAAGCAGTTCCTGGAGCCTACCAAAACTTTAAACTTTCAAAGCTTCATTTTTGATGAGCCTTCTTGAATATTTTACGATGGTGTATTGAAATAGTTTCTTAATTAAAACCCCCAGCTCATCAGAACTCTAGGTTGATTTGGGATTGCAGTGCTCCAGCCAGAGGGCACACTGGGCCCTGTTGAGGGGATCTTGACAGAGCTGATGCTGGCCAGGGGATGAAGCCTAGCTAACTTTTGCTCTCAGTGCCCCAGCCCAGCCCGGGTGCTCCCCAGGAACCAATTAGCAGCTTGGAAATAGCGTCTGAGTGTGTTGCAGGCAGTGAGTTAAAGAGGACTAACAGACATGAAAGGACCAAGTCGGGAGAGTGGCTTGGATCCTGAAGGAGCAGGTTGCTCATCGGAGATCTGAGGATCTGAAGCAGAGTCAGTGGCTGCTCCTCAAGCTCCTGCTAGTGCTGCCGCCACGGCTGAGCTTTGCAAGAGCACAGAGCTGCGAAGGGAAAGCAGGAGGGTGTACTTGCTATTCCCATGTTCTCCTTTTCATTTAATACAGCGTTTTAAAAAGAACTTCATGAAAAGGAAGGGCATCATTAATTTTCAAGTCTGCAGGAAAATGAAAGACGATCTGCTGATTAGTGGAATGCAGTCTGTGCCTGGAACGCCTTCAGTAATGTGTGAATGTCACATAGTATAACACTGTAGTGATGAGACTGGAGGTGGAGTGAGAGAAGATGGAGCTTGTGTTCTTCCCTGCCCTGGTGGACACCTCGTCTCATTAGTAATCTCTGGGGGGCGGGGGGGGGGGCAGTGTTGCAGCCTTACATTGAACAATCTCTGTTGTTGGTTGATATTTGTCGCCAAAAGAGTTAGCGTTTTCATGGAAGAAACCGCACAGTGCTATTTTGAGATCCCTCCACAGCAGTTCTTCACATTGTTATTCATTATAGCTAGTCATCAAGTATTGTCTGGTTCAGTCCTGAGCTGTCTCAGGAACTTGATATTCTGAAGGAAGCGTAACAAGTGGATATTGGGCCAGTGGGATGGCTCAGCGGGTGAAGATGATTGCTGCTAAGTCCCGAAAGCTTGGGCTTCACAGCCAGAGCCTGCACGGTGGAGAAGACAGACTCCTCTGATTTCACACATGTACTGTGGTGCATACATGCATGTGCATGCGCACATAAAATAAGCTGGGTGTGGTGGTGCACGGTTTTGTCACAGAGGTACTGTGGCACTTATATGCAAGTGCATGCACACCTTTAATCCCAGCACTTGGGAGGCAGAGGCGGGTGGATCTCTGTGAGTTCAGGGCCAGCCTGGTCTACAGAATGGGTTCCAGGACAGCAGGGCTGCACAGAGAAACCCTGTCTCAAGAAACAAAACAGAAACGAATAAATGTTTTAAGAAGTGGGTAGTGTTCATTTTCCACCTCACATGAAGTTCCAACGTTCTCAAAGCTGATTTCAGATTATTTGTTAGCAATGCTGTCATGGTATAGCAAGAGTGATCAGTGACAGAAATGGTGCTTCCCACAGCACCAGGGCACACTTGCAGGCAGCAGGTCTGAAGAAGCTCTTGTCAGAGGTTAGCTGCATGAGTCAGGGAACTAGTAACCCCAGCTCTCCCTGTGACCGAATCCTGAAATCTGGCCCTACTAGTTAGTAGTGGGCTCCTTTAAGGAAGATTGGCTTCCTGTGCAGTTTTTAAAGGAAGTTCTCTGCCATACCTTGAGCTTACAGCATAGAATTAAAGTTGAAATGAGATGATCAACTCACCCCAAACAAATTAGACCATCAGTCCACATTCTGCAGTTTGTCCTAATACCCACAGATAAGTGTACTCCTCCCCTCATCATGGAAACTTCTCTTTGCAACAGACAGAGAGCACTTCAGAAAACCACAACCAAGCAAATGCAGCCTTGTGGAGCCCAGTCCCTAGTGATGCATCTACAACACACTCCTGCTTCTAAGGCTCAGGGATCACTGTGGAAGAGGAGGTGGAAGGATCGTAAGAGCCAGAGGGTCAGGGAGTTCGCTGTGAGAGTGTCTCCTAGGAGTGTCAGAAGCCACACCCATAAGTAAAGTCTCATCAGCATGAGTGCCCAAATGTTGGCTGAACAAGGATAACATCAATAGACAAGCCTAATGCTTTCTCAGTGGACAGTGCTCTTTCCACTGGGCTGTACCTTTTGCAACTTTGCTCAACAGTTGGGTAGCAGGAAAATGTGAATACTTTGGTAGATGCCATGAAGACATCTCCCATAGTAGAACAACAGTGATCTGTCATAGCATATAACCAGGAGGCTTAGGCAAATTTCCAGATGGGGCTGGAAGTAACTCCAAAATCCATCAGATACTTTTAACATCTCTACTGATTGTATACACATAGAAACTGAGTCCAAAAAGGCTATGGCCATACTGCTACTTATTGAAGATCCCAGACTAGATCCAAGGCCGAATGGCATGCGAGACACAGTCTTCCCTCTTTGTCACCATGCTACTCTTCAGTCATTGGCCAGGCCAGTGAAGAATCTCGTAAACATTTTGTGGAAACTCCACTTTACCCTGCTAGGTTCTTTTTCTTACATTTTCGACACATATGCATCAGGTATAATGATAGGTTAGAGTTCTGCCAAGTGCGTCATGTACGTTGACAATACTTAAGAAGGTTGTCATCTGAAGAGAAAGCAAGCACAGTAGCCTTGATTTTCTCTAACTGCTTCTAAGACCTTCAGTAAAATACCATTTGTGTCTAAACCGGAAGCTTTCACACACAGTAGGGCGTCATTTCTCAAGAGGTGCACAATGTGCTGGTGAGTCAGTGCCTGTGTCTGAGCTGAGAGGGTGTACACAAGAAGGTAGCTAGACGTTTACTTTATACCATCAGTGAGCAGTGGGAGGACCAGGATGGCTTCTTGGTCAGTGAACACTTCCTACAGGAAGGCAGATTGGCTCCTCATGCAAACTGGTCAGTGAACACTTCCTACAGGAAGGCAGATTGGCTCCTCATGCAAACTGGTCGGTGAACACTTCCTAAAGGAAGGCAGATTGGCTCCTCATGCAAACTGGTCAGTGAACACTTCCTACAGGAAGGCAGATTGGCTCCTCATGTAAACTGGTCAGTGAACACTTCCTAAAGGAAGGCAGATTGGCTCCTCATGCAAACTGGTCAGTGAACACTTCCTACAGGAAGGCAGATTGGCTCCTCATGCAAACTGGTCAGTGAACACTTCCTACAGGAAGGCAGATTGGCTCCTCATGTAAACTGGTCAGTGAACACTTCCTACAGGAAGGCAGATTGGTTCCTCATGCAAACTGGTCTGGCGCATGTGTGTAGTCTTGCTATGTGCTCACTAAAGCTCTGTTTTGATGAAGGACTGTCGGCTTGTTCAATGGAAAGAAAAGAGTTCTTTTGCTAACCACCCTTCAGTCACAAGTTCCTGTGTTCCCATTATTGAGTATTTAAGAACACATAAAGCCCCCTCTTTACTGCTTCTAACCAGTATTTTCAAAAAGTTCTTTTTTCTCAAATTTCTGAAACCCAGAAGCCAGGGCGGCTTTCTCCCCTGTGTTCATAATTATTTGTTGGGATAGAAACAGTCACTTTGTTGTCAGAGTCAGAGGGTACTGAGGGACGTCTCCCTTGGCAGCGTCTTCTACTTACCTTTAGTAAGAGAGTCTGTTCTTGTTGCTCCTTGTTTTTTTATTATTATTATTTTTTAATCTTTAAAATCTAATGTTTCATATGAATTGTTCGTAGGGAAAATGCAAACCTCAGTATCATTTAGTTTAACTGTGGTCCAACAGAGGACTATCATCTTTTACTTCTAATCAAAAAATAAATTGAACGTAGTAGTAGGCTTCCAGAGAAGGAGAGCATTAGATTTGATTAGATTGGCTCTAACCTGCATGGAATAAAACCACTGCCTCTCCTGTGATTTCAGTGTTTACAGCGATTCTGTACATGCTTCCTTCCACTATTGTTCTGGGCAGTAAAAGGCAGCCATGCAGAAAAAAAAAACACTCATAAATGTCAGAAAAGAGGACTTTTCTTTTCTGAATTTCAAGGGCTTTGAAGGTCAAGTTCAGCCCACTTAAGGGAAACTGTTTGGTGGCATGTGGGAGCAGGTTGTGGCCGGTGTACTTAGGCATCTAATTTATGTGAAGTTAATGTACCTGTCTGTCATTCTAGGAGGGCAGAATGTCCTGGGAAGGGAGTCCACTTACTTCATATCCTTTGTTCACTTTGTAGACGATAAAATAATCCAGATTTCTATAACTTGTGCTGAGCACCTTGAACTTGCCCAGAACTGATGCAGTTACAGCACTGTTCTCTCCTGGCTGCTCCTGCTGTGGTTTGGGTCCCCTCTCTGTCAGTGACCCTACTCCCAGCTACAAAAGAGTTTTGTTGAGGCTTCTGCAGTGAGAGCTTTCTCCCTCTTCTGGAGGTCTCTGTTGAGGTGTTTTTCTTTGTGATAGACTTTATTTCTTTCCCGCCAGGGAGCATGAGCAATTATAGTTTAAGACTACCAAAAATAGGTGCGTTCTCTGATATCAAGGAGCTTCTTGAAGATATTTCAAACCAGAGAGACTTGCGTTGCATTTCAGGGTGGTACAAACATAGCCCTTTGTAGTTAGAAAGCTCTGGATAGTCTTCTAAGTGCGTTATTCTTTGTTTGGAGACACTGGCCTTCAGCGCTCCTTCGTTCAGGAAAAGGTAGGTAAAGGTAGGTGTTTGTGCCTCCTGCCCTCTGTGTTTTCCAGCCTCAGCGCTGCTCAGCCAAGTCTTGGTGGAAATAAATTGTGTGCACCCAGATGAGGGGATAACAGGCAGCGCTGAAAGGAATATTGTTAATTGAGTCCACCGTGTGCTAGATAATACAGACATGCACACTTAAACACACACGCTCACATTCAAACACACAAGAGCATGCATACACACACACACACACACACACACACACACACACACACACACACACACACACATATCTCTACCTTTCTTCTGAGCTTTCTCCCCTACTGCGTCTGAGAATTAAATTATCATAAGATAGATCAACAGGGGAAAACATATAAATTGATTTAATTCAAGTTTTATGTGGCCCAAGAGCCTTCATGAGACTGTGGCCTGAAGACACAGAGTCAAGGCTTATATACTAATTGGGCAGAGATCAGTAAATTGTGAGCGGGCAAACAATTCCAGAGGGAAACCAGAAGATCTGAGCAACTTTAACAAGATATGTGCAGAGTCCTCTCCATCTCCACTTTTCATTCCTGATAAAAACGTTACTTTTATTTTTTAAGTTAAGGAAGGGGTTCTTTATATGGCCCTTGTGTAAGAATTTCTTCTCCTGCTTCTTAAAAACTGTTAGAAGGTCATTTGATTTTCTGGTGGGCACTGGTCTTGGGTGCCTTCATCACCGTGTTATTCTGATGGTGAAGTAGCAAGTTTGGGGTTGCTCTCTTCCCGACCCTTCCTTGTGTGGTGTTTCACCCTTCTTTGCAGGAGTTGTGGGGTGCTGCTCTCACTCTCCACCCAGGAGCTTCAGAGGACAGTGTGTTTGCCCAGGGGATGAACCCTGCCCTCGCTAACACCCGTGGCAAGTTACCAGGGTCATCTTCAGACAGATAGGATTCAATAAAGAAGGTAAAAGCCTGTAAAATCTTTGGGAAAGTGTTTGTGTGTGGAGGGGGCAGGAGTGGGGAGTTCATGCAGTGACATGTTTTGAGACTGCTTTACTCCTACATGGCACAGTTGAGAATTCTTTTTCTTTCTAAGGACATTGCTAGCCGGTGAGGACTGGCTCTGTAATGCTTTCCTGGACCTACATCTTCTAAATTGTCTCCCGGTTGTTTTGCCATTTGCAGTTTGGCTTTCAGGTGTGGACAATTCCATGCTTTCGTTCTTCCTGCCCTCTATTTCCATAGCATGTCTTATCTCAAAAACCCAAAGTGTCCAGGACAGCATTCTCAGCAATGACAGACTGTGACTGTGCCGTCAGGAAGTGCCTTGGGGGGTTCTGGGGACAGGGGTTGTTCAACACAATGTCTGTTTGTGTGAGGCTCAAGTTTGGATTCTCCAGCATTCATATAAAAAGCCAGGCCAGGAGGTGCGTCCCAGTGCTTGGGAGGAAGAGACAGAAGGGTCCAACATGGTGCTGCTCATTGGCCAGCTAGCATTGCTGAATTTGTGAGCTCCAGACTCAGTGAGAGATTTTGTCTCAGGAAATAAGGTGGAGAGTGTTGAAGGAAACACCTGGTGTTGACCGCTGGCCTCCACATTCGAGCCTGCTCACAAATGTCTACACACACACACGACTGAACATGTACGTACATACCACACACATATACACACAGAGAGATGCCTGTAGAGTACTAGCAAGGCATGATGGGAGTTCAGACACATACAGCCACAGCCTGTGTAGAATCTTCCACTTCCATCAACTTTCTTAGTTTGGAAAAATAAATTGAACTTAGACCCTCTGTCTTTTGTGGTGGGCATTCATGAAATGTGTGCATTGGTGGGAAATACCAGACCTCTTCATCCTCAAGTTTTGTTGTAAAATTGCAGTAATTGCATTATTTACTGTCTTTATCACTGTGAGCAGATACCTGACAGAGTCAACCTGAAGAAAGGTTTACTGACTCCCAGTGTGAGGGGGAGTTCTTTGTGCTGGGAGGTCACGGTGACAGGACCACGAGGCAGGTGGTCACATCGAATCTGCAGTGCGGAAGCAGAGGGAGATGGATACTGGAGCTTTGTCCCTTTGTATTCAGTGTGGGCCCCCAGCTGTGGGACACAGCTGCCTGTGTCCAGGGAGGAGCGTCCCTTCTCAGCTAAATCTTTCAGACACACCTGGAGATGTGTTGTGACTCTAAATCCAGGCAAGTTGACATTAAAGATGGACTATCTAAGTGACATTTTGAGGCCAGTGGGCTCTGGGGAAACCATTAGGTGTAGTGGACTGTGGCCATCAGTTGGCATTTGTATGGAAATTAAGAGTAGATAAGCTCCAGACTTCTGAGAGGTTTTGTCACAGTCAGTGAGACAGGATGAGGGCTCTCCTTATCTCCAAGTTTATAGTTGAGAAGTGTGTAGATAGGAGCATGGGATTAGTCCAGTGTGAAGCTGGTATTGGAGTCCAATTTCTCATCCGAATGTTCTTTTCTTCCAACTGTAGTGCCTCTTGAAAATGAGGAGACTGTAACATCCACTATGCAGTATGTCTCAATTTCTTCTCATAGTGACCACAAAGGGAAAATTATTATCTTCATTTGATCTATTGATTTACCCACAATTCTTCCAAACATAATAATATGTACCAAAAATGAATTTACTGGGACAGGGGTACAGGATACAGTCTCTTTCTTCAAAGCATTATTTAGACACGTTAGTTGATAGGGCTAGGCAGATTTGTGACCAAATATAGGGTAACTTGTCCTTGAACAATACTGTGAGGATGACTCTTTAGCATCTGGTTGGACTCAGATGCCTCAGTGGTATAAGCAAAGGGCCTAGTCTCCCTGCAGAAACATGGTAAGTGTTCAGTGAATGCTGGCCACTGACGTGGTATGAGACTAGAGCCATTTTAAAGGAAGAAATGAAGTTTAAGTCTAAAAAATATTTTTAGCCTTCAAAAAGCCGAGGCAGGAAGATTGATATGTGTTTGAGGCCACTATGGGCTACATAGTGAGTTCCAGGCCAGCCTAGACCACAGAGTAAGACCCTGGCTCAAAAAGTGAATGAATGAGTGAGTGAGCGAAAATAAACAATGAACTCCTCTGAAACAGACCTTCTTTATAGAAAAAAAAAAATGAAAACTGCAAACTCTAAGGTGGTATATTTTTGATATATGAATTTTAAATGCAACTAAAGCTCTAAAATGTAAACATTTTTCAGCAGCAGCATGATGCTTAAAATTCCAAATTTAAGGAGCATTTACAATTTCAGATTACCGGATTTGAATATTTGACTGAGAAAAAAGTCTATGTACATAAGAAAAGTCCTCCAAAATCTGAAACCTTTCTGGGTCCGGCAGGTCCAATAAGGAGTACCCACACCGTGGCCAGGCCGTGGCACCGGCAGGCCTGCAGCAGGATTTCTGTGCCTGAAGAATTGTCCATTTGGGAAGACAGAGATGATGTTGGAGAAACTGTCAGAGGTCAGGCCGCACAGGGGGCTCTTGTGTTATGCTCAGACTCTCCGCTGTGCCGTGTAGAGTCTCCTTTCATTTGAAGAGAAAGTGACAGGCTGAGAATTGAAGGGCTTGAGATACTATATCATGATTTGTCAAATTCCTTTTTACACAGAAAGATGGGCTCTATTAAAATCTTTTCACCCAGAATTCCAAGAAATGATATATATCAAACAAAAACTCTTAGAATTGGCGAAAGGCGTGATTTCTAGTGAAATATTCCATTAGGAGGTGTCCTAAGCTAAACCTCGAGAGGAGCATGAGAGAGTGGAGCAGCCCAGGCCGCTAGACCGAGCCACGCTGGGTTAAATCTCTTTGACGACAGGGCTAGTCCCAAAGCCACAGGGAGAGAGTTCCTGAACCCCAGATGGAACACTAGAGGCTCTTCTTGAAAGTTGGCATAAATATTTGATGAGGTCTGCCTCCCTGTGGTGGGGCGCTCTCGGCAGGAAGCCGTGTCTGGGGACCCTCCGCAGAACTATTTGTTTCTAGAGCTTTGCTTTATAGCCTGGAGGTGTAGTCTAAATGCTCTTAAACTGTTTTGATTTTGAGTCCTCACAAAAGTCTTCTTTCTTTCACAGTAATTCAATGTAAAAGGCAATAAAAATGATATATTCAGAAGTATTCGGGACCGGCTCTCAGTGCCACACGGGAATAAACTATCTTACTGCTTGCTCATCCCACGGGATGAGCTGTGCTGCTCACATCTGGGAAATGCTGTGTGTGTTTACCTCCAGTTTGCTGCGTTGTCTGCTCTGCTGAAAGACAGACTTCTTTTTCCTTTTTCTTTTTTTTCCAGATAAAAGCTGCCCCATCTTGCTGAACTGCTCATCTGTTTTACTCAGGGAGAAAAAGGCTTTGTCAAAACAGGAGCAAAACCTGATTTGCAGAATATCACCTAAAAATAAAATACACGAAAATGTCAAAATATGCTAAGAATATGGGCCAACTTAGTGCTTTGGGAAAATTACCTAACGAGTGTGGGGAAGGATGCTTCTAAGGAATCAAGAGATAGCTGTTGTCTAATGTCGATGTAGGAATTGGTGTTTAGGTGCTGAAGAAGCATGGAAGTGTGCAGTGGCACTTCTCTTCTGGTGCCAGAGGAAGACTGTGGGTAACGTAGACACACCCTGCATGCAGCTCACACTCAGATCTACAAACATGCTCCTGGACATGCTCCTTTGGTGTTTTTGTCAGGCTGTGTACACAGAGCTCTGGCTGGGCGGCCTTCACCAATGGAGAGGCTCTGGTGGGCAAATCGTACTTTTTGACAGGTTCTACAGTAGTGAGGAGAGGTGGGCGCGGGTCCTGGGTGCCGGTGCCTAGTCACCCTCTTAGAAGTTGTCAAGGTTTAGTTACACAGAACACCAACCAAGGTTGGGGGTGAGCACAGGCACACACACACACACACACACACACACACACACACACACAGGCATACATACACAGACAAACACATGCATACACATAGACACACACCCACAAACACACACACACAGGCATACATACACAGACACTCACACACAGGCATGCATACACAGACACACACACATGCATACACAGACACACACATGCATACACAGACACACACATGCACAGATATACACACACACAGACACACATATACACACACATACACACACTCGTGAGTGGAGTGAAGATCCAGCACAACTTTGCTTGTCCTTGTCTGAGTCTTCTTTCTAGATGAGGAGAAATGGTCATAGTGTCTTCAGAACTGTTTGTCACTTTTTTCCCTGGGAACCAGCTCCATGTGTATTTTCATGATAATGTGTACTGAATAAATCTGAATATTTGGCTTATAAAATTGACAAAATAATCTCCAGAGAAATTTTCATCTTTATGCAGTCCCGTGTAAGATCTGAAAAGAGATTTTCCCCTTATTTTAAAAAATATGCATCCAGTGAACTTTCCCAGGCGCTCTCTCTTCTGCAGCATCTTTTCTTATCAAATCACACCTTTCTGACAAACTAGCTCCACAGACACTTCAAATCCCCACTGTGATGGCCAGGGCTTTGTGCAGATGCTTGGCAGTGTGTGTTGACCCATCCCCGTCTGTCTGCAGATGAGAGACAACCCAGTCTGCACCCCACAACCAGGTAGAAAACATACGGAAGTTGGTTCTCATTCAAGGGTTGAAAGGGCGAATTGCCTCCTAGATCAAACTTTGTCTCAACAGGCGCCAGATAGCTGCATTCAGGTAGGCTCCGGGGAGTGGTGGCTACTCTCAGCCAAGGTGGAAGGTCACAAATTCTCACCCCATTTCTGGTTTAAGTATGTAGTCTCCAGCTTCCGTTGGTGAGTGTGTCTGTACAAAAGCCTAACTCTGGGGTAAGTCCCGGGCCTGGGCCCTGAGGGAAAGCCCTGTGCGGTGGTGTACTCGGATCTGTCCTTGTTAGTAAGGTCAGCATTGGAGTCACTAATCTCGGAAAGCACCAGATTCTGCAAAAGTGCATATATAAATGAAGAAATCAAGGTCTAGAAAAGAATAGTGCAGCTTGTGGTCACGGTTGTGTAAGTTGTGTTAAGGTCTAGCCTCTGACCTTAAACTGTTCAACACTCGGTGATAAACTGACTGCTCTCACCCCTGCCGACACTACTGTGTTGAAAGGGTTCTGAATCTGTGTTCTGTTTGGGGGGATGGTGCTGTGGTTGATTAATGATGTCTGTCTGAGAAGGAGAAGAGGAAAGCTGTGGGGTAGCGTGCTGAATTTGGGGATGATGCTGGTGTGCTGGTAGTCGTTGCTGTCAGATGTGAAATTGGCTTCAGTTGTAACCGAGTGCTGTAGAGCCCTCTGGGGCAGGGGACACGGGCCACCTTCACTGAGCAGACGACACTGGGTTTATTCCTGAGGATAAGGAACAACTTTCCCAAGAGAGAAAAATAGGAAGAGAAAAAGCTGGCCCATGAGGACCAGCGCTTGTGGGAACTGAGTATGGATTTAAGGTAGTGCATTAGTGATGATGAACTGCCTGCCATATGTGGTGTGTCAAGTCCAGCCTTCTCTGTGTTCCCTTGTCAGATTTTTGTAACAGCTCCTTGATTTTACAAATGAGGAACCAGATTCCCATTCAGATGCCCAGGCTGACGTAGCTATTCCATAGGGCTGAAGTTTTAACTCTTAGGTAGGGCTCACCACAAGCTACACAGAGGGATGATGTGGGCGAGGAGGGAGAATGGATAGGGTGGGAATTTGGACAGCTGAATTTGAGTTGACCTTAGACGCCCAGCCTGAGATGACAAGAGAGCTTTGTAGATAGTACATGGTCTGAGCGATGGTGATAACCATTACCGAGCACTGGCTGATGGCAGCCCTTGCGCAGGAAACTTACCAAGCAGTGGATATCTTTCTGCCTTCCTGCTGGAGCGTAGACATGCCATAAGTAATACACTAACATGTTTTCAGTTGCACAAGCAATTCAACTTAATGTCAGCACAGCATTATATCCGCAACTGGTAACCAAACTGTCCTACTTAGAAATTTCAACTATTCTTAGACCAATATGACTTACCATGGGACCCATGCTTGACTAAACTCTGCTTGTGTTTTGATGAAAGGCCATTTAATATGTATGTGTCAAAGGTAACTTTGACTTGCAAGAGGGTGGTGCATATTCCCCCAGGGATGCTGGGAGGTGCCAGCATTTACTTCTGTATACAGGGACATGTGGGACATATCTACATGCCGTGTTCAAAGGGGGGGGGGGAACTTTCCAGATTTGTTTGCACATACTGTGTTGATGGCTTTTCTGTTTCTGTGATGAAATCCCTGAGCAAAGCAGGATCCCGAAGACAGGGTTTATTGTGGCTCACAGTTTGAGGGTACATCCATCATGGTTGGGAAGACATGCATGAGGCACATGGTCACCTTGCTTCTACAGTCAGGAAGTGCAGGTTAGTGAATGCTGTGCTCAGCTCCCCTGTAGCACGAATCTTAAACAGGTCTCATTAATAAAAATCAAACCTGAGGCCAGTTATTGGAGTGAATGCTGGAAGATCAGAGAGACAGAACAAGTCACAGCCACCTCACCTCACCAATTCCTCAGCTGATCCTGTTTCCTCAGACTGGATGCCTCTCAGCTGAACTGTGTTGCTCAAAAGCCTAAAAGCTTAACCAGGCAGTTCCTGGTCCTCATGCCTTATATACCTTTCTGCTTCCTGCCATCACTTCCTGGTAGTAAAGGCGTGAGTCACCATGCCTGGCTGTTTCCAGTGTGTCCTTGAACACAAAGAGATCCAGGCAGATCTCTGCCTCTGGAATGCTAGCATTAAAGGCGTGTGTTATCACTGCCTAACCTCTATGTTTAATATTGTGGCTGTTCTGTTTTCTGACCCCAGATAAGTTTATTAGCGTGCACAATATTTTGGGGAATACAATACCACCACACTCACCTTCTACTTCTTATTTAGTCTGGGACCATGGGATAATGCAGTGCAATGTTGGGGTGAGTCTTCCCTGCTCAGTTCGTCTATAAGCTCCTTCACAGACATGCCCAGTGATTTGTCTTCTGGGTGACTCTAGATCCTGTCAAGTTGATGAGAACACCTAACATCTCATGGCGCAGCTTCAAAATGAAGAAATTCCCAAGCTACCAAAGGCTGGTTTATGTCTGTAAATTCCAGAGTCCTGGGCAACTCCAGGAGTCCTGTCTTCCTTTCCTCATGAGACTGTGGTGTGTCTCCTCTGGGTGTGGGATGAAGAATATTTAAAATAGCGCAGCTCCGGTCGCTGATCCTCTGTTCTCATGGAGCAGCGTGGTGGTGGTGGGGGACTACAGCTCCCGTGTGGTATTGCATAGTTCGTTGATTTCTAAGATGATTCTCATTTTTGCATATCTGTGGTTTAATATTCAATACTATGTTGCCATGTTTCAACTGGGAACCAAGTTATAGTCTTTCAGAGTTGAAGGGCGTGATAGATGGGGTGACACTTGTTCACCTGGGGCCCTTTGAAAAGCCTTGGTCATTGAAATTATGCAAGAGTTTTCGTGAGAATCTGCTGTGGTTCATCTTGACAGGAAGGCTGATTTTTCCTCCTTTTCTTTTTGGTCTTTCCAAAAGGTAGATTTACTTCTGGACTCCTTCAACTCCGAGGGAGAGACTGCCTAGTGTGCCAGCCCTTTGTGGAAGTCTCTCCTCAGACTTCATCATAGCATTTCTTTCTTATTGTGCTCAGAGTAACCATGTCATAATAAAAGCCTACCTTTGATTAGCACTGTTTTGTTGCTAGGAAGCATTCTAAACACTCTTTGTATTTAGCCACTCATTCAAACTTTTAAGTAATCATCTTGGGTAGGTGCTGTTGTGGAATATTATTTTAACTAGGCAAAGATGTGCTACATTTGTTTATGCTGCAGAGCATTTCTTTAACTGTGTAAATGTTTGTTATATTTGTTTATGCTGTGGAATATTACTTTAACTGTGCAAAGGTGTGTTACTTTTGTTTATGCAGCATTTGTTTAATGCTGTAAGGATGTATGTTTAATTATGTAAAGATGTATTTTATCTGTTTCACCTTGCCTGCCTGAGGCACATGATTGGTCTAATAAAGAGCTGAATGGCCAATAGCTAGGCAGAGAAAGGACAGGCAGGGCTGGCAGGCAGAGAGAATAAATAGGAGCAGAAATCTAGGCTCAAGGAGAAGGAGAGAGAGAAGAAGGAGAGAATGAGAGACACCCAGGGAAAGAAGCCAGGCAGCCACAGCCACCAGCCAGCGGACATAGAGAAGCAGTGAAAGTAAGATACACAGAAGGAAGAAAGCTGATGAGCCCCGGGGCAGGAGGTAGAGAGAAACAGGTTAATTTAAGTTAAAAGAGCTAGCTAGAAATGAGCCTGAGCTAGGCCGGGCATTCATAACTAGTAACTCTCCGTATCATGATTTGGGAGGCCTAAAGAAAGAGCCTGGTACAAGGTCCTTTTATTTGCTGCAATTTCAGGTGGGAAAACAGGCACAAGGAGTCTAAGCAAGGTGACCAAGGCTCTATAATGTATCTCCACCATCCTGAGTATGTAACTAGGTTCTCTCTGAAAAACTGTCTTCGTTGTGAAAAGCACTGGCTGTATTGCCTGATGCTCACTGGGCACAGGGCAAACTGCACCGTCCCCTCCCCCGAGAGAGTGGACGATTGTACTTGTTTGTACAGTGTTCTGTGTGGCTGCCCATTGCGCCTCCTGTGGTAGAAGATTTTAGCTTCAAGTGCTTCCCCCAGAGCTGAGTTTTGAAAAAGCACAAATTTTCTGTGAGCCTTTTAGTGTGCACCACATAGAGGATGTTGCTCTGAGCAGTCCGCTAGCAACAAGTCTCACTTAACACACCGACACTGTCTTGCTGTACTTTCTATTCACGGATGCACCAGTGTCCTCCTGCACCTGCACAGCAAGCTCTGGGTGAGGAGGAAGCAGAAGGAACCGCCTGTGAATTTTCCCTCTGCGGGAAATACACATTTCTCCTCATAATATAATCTGAATATTTTCAGATAATTTAGCTTTCTGTTGAGAAGACCGTAGAATTCCTCCCTCCCTCCTTCCTTCTGTCCTTCATTCTTCCGTTTGTTTTTTTAGATGCTTTCTGCTCAGTTGGGGGCACTGTGCTTGGTGCTGCCCTGTGAGAGCCATTCATTCAGACTTCATGTACGTCCTACATGAATGCTCAAGGGCAGAGTTGAAGGGAAATCTTTCCTTAGGCCTCTTACCCACCCCCCAAACCCCACCCCACCCCACCCCGACTCATTCACACACCAGGAGCCCGGGGTGGAACAAGAGGGCTTTACAGTGGAAACATCTGAACCAAGTTATGTCTGAACTTGAGATGGGGATGGTGGTACACGTGTGATCGAGGCAGCAAGACTGGAAACGTGGAAGACAGGAAGAATTAGCACTGTCTTGTTGCTAGGAAGCATTCCAAACGCTCTTTGTATTTAGCCACTCAAACTTTTAAGTAATCATCTTGGGTAGGTGCTGTTGTGGAATATTATTTTAACTGTGTAAAGGTGTGTTACATTTGTTTATGCTGCAGAGTATTTTTTTAACTGTGTAAAGGTGTGTTACATTTGTTTATGCTGCAGAGTATTTTTTTAACTGTGTAAAGGTGTGTTACATTTGTTTATGCTGCAGAGTATTTTTTTTAACTGTGTAAAGGTGTGTTACATTTGTTTATGCTGCAGAGTATTTTTTTTAACTGTGTAAAGGTGTGTTCCATTTGTTTATGCTGCAGAGTATTTTTTTTAACTGTGTAAAGGTGTGTTCATTTGTTTATGCTGCAGAGTATTTTTTTTAACTGTGTAAAGGTGTGTTGTATTTGTTTATGTAGAAGAGACAGTGTCCATCTTTCTTCTGGATGACAGAGTCGTGTGAAGTAATGTATGTTTGAGAAGATAAATTCTGCACAATGTGAGGTTGTGTGGATTCAGAGAAAGAGGCCCGGTTGGTGATGACATCATTGTCAGATACACACATTTTTGGATCATTTTGATGGTTCTCGGCAGGACTTCTACCGCAATGATTCGTGAACCACCAGAATTTGGGCTTCTTCTCCACTGGTGTGCTCTGACGACCTAGAAAGTGTGAATTGGATCCTAGTGACATCATCTCGTGTGGTAAAAAGATAAGCAGATGTCTCTGGAAGACAGATGCAGACAAATGTGAGGTGCTGAGAAGGAAGCGGAGGTCCTTCAATGGTTGCTCAGTCACCTTCCTTGACCCTGGTCTGGTCGCTCCTCTCCGCCCTCCGTCAGTGCCAGGGACACACAGAGGGGCTTAGTCAGGGCAGAAGAATGTTCTTCCTGTGTGTGCAGGAGTTCAGCGTAAAGAAAGAACTCCATGGCCATCTGCCTCAGCGTCTGCTCTTCTGTTAGAACTAACCCCTCTGGTTGAATTTCTGTGTCTCTCTGCCCAGCCACACACTAGCCTTTGCTCTCGGCAATCTTCTCACTCCTACTCAAAATGTGCACCATGCTAACACACACTAATAGGATCAAGCAGGAGGGCCATGAGTTCAAGACCAACCTGGGCTGTACTTTGCTTGGGATTTAGCTCAGTTGGTAGAGTGTTTGCCTAGTGAGCAGGAAGCCTTGAGTTTCAGTCCCCAGTACTTCATAAGACTATGTATGGAAGTGTACGCCTGTCATCTCCTTACGCAGGAAGTAGGGGGGGAAGTGTCAACAGGAATTTAGGGCTGTCCTCAGCTATGGAGTGACAGATAATTGAAACAGTGTCTTGTGAACAGGATCAGTTGTATTCTGTGGGCTATAGAGAAAAAGAAGAGGCTATGAAGTTGGGCAGAGTTAGAGTGGAGTAGTGGATAGATATGATAAAAATACATTGTATATACACAAAATTGAAGAATTGTTAAAAACAAAACCCTAAAGATGTTTTCCTCCAAAGGGGAAGGAAATGAAAGAAAATGTGCACGCATATTAACGCTGTGGGGATGTTTCATTGAGGCTTGAGCAGGTAAGAAGGCTGTGCCCGCGGTGCCTTTAACTCCTCAGTTTGGTACATTCCAGCCATGGGACGCCTCCTTTGGAGTAAACCACACAAAACCAGACTTCCCGGGAAAGCTGCCGCCATATATGTCTGTCCTCTAGGGCTGTGTCTGCACAGAGCAGTTAATGGCGGTGGTGCCCTTGAGCTCTCTGTATCCCTGGATTTTGCCTTCTGTATTTGGAGTTCCTGTTGACTGTGACAAGCATCCCAACTCCTTAAAGGGGTTTACTGGGTTGAATGAATGTGTTATTTCTTTTACCCCACCCCCTTTTGTCTTAGTAGAGATGTGAAGTAACAGATTTTCACTGGACGCTCTCATGGAGACTCTTGGTTGATCATTTTCCATCTTCCTCCTCATCTTCCTGTTACCCCGTGTCTCCTCTGTCCCCATCACTTCCGGCTCCCGAATTCCTCTTTCCATTCTCCCTCCTCACCTGCATTCCCTGGAGCCTCTTCCCCTGTCTCATGGACCCTTTCCAGTTCCCCAGCTTATACCCTCACTCACTGCACCCCCTCCCCCACACAGATAACCTTGGGAAGCTGGGATCTGCATAGGAGAGAATATACGACGTTTGTCTTTCAGAGCCTGGCTTATTCAGTGTGATGTAATATTTTCAGTTCCACTCATTTTCCTGCAAATTTCATAATTTTGTTTTCTTTATGGCTGAATAAAATTCCAGTCTGTATATGTACCACATTTTCATTATCCATTCATGTGCTCAAGTATATTTTATTTGTATGTAACCACCAAGCCATTTGCCTTCTAGCAGCGTCCTAAATAAGTAAAAGAGATATAGGATTGTGGAGCTGAGGCGAGGAGCCATACCCATCCCATCACATGGTGCCTACAGTAAGACAAAGGGAGCCCAGTGTCTGGTAGAACAAGAGGATGAGTTTATTTTCCCTTCCTGCTACCCAAGGCTCCCTTGTAGCTGTCTTTCTAATGCTGGGAATAAAGCCAGATTTAGGAAAATGAATTAAATTTGTCCACAATTACTGATTTCAAAGTAAGTATAATTACTATGCTTCATGTCAGTCTCTTAATTTTCCATATGAATTAGATATTTGGTTTGTTGATACTATGTTTCAAAACCTACTTAGGGCTGGTACCAGCTCTTAATGTTTGAACCAGTTCTCTGAGAGCATTCCTGTTGGCATGAATTGTTTGGTGGTTTGAATAGGAATGGCCCCCACAGGGTCATATATTTGAAAGCTTGGTCATTAGAGAGTGGTGCCATTTGAGAGGGATTAGGAGGC
This sequence comes from Peromyscus californicus insignis, assembly GCF_007827085.1. Taxonomy (NCBI): domain Eukaryota; kingdom Metazoa; phylum Chordata; class Mammalia; order Rodentia; family Cricetidae; genus Peromyscus; species Peromyscus californicus. The sequence continues at coordinate 131,144,415 of NW_026294617.1, read as the reverse complement.
GTGGCCTTGTTGGAGTGGGTGTGGCTTCTTTGGAGGAAGTATGTCACTGGGGATGGGCGTTGATTTTCAAAAGCCCATGTCAGGCCCAGTGGCTCTCTCTTCCTAGTGCCTTCAGATTCTGATGTAGACTACCTGTATGCCATCATGTTTCCTGCCGTATTGCTAATGGATTAACCCTCTGAAACTGTAAGCAAGCCCCAATTAAATGCTTTCTTTTGTAAGAGTTGCCATGGTTGTAGTCTCTTCACAGCAATAAAACACTTAAGACAAATGGTAATTAAAGACTTGGTTAATCTACACGCTGAACTTGGGATCTGACATTAGAATAGGATCTCAATTCCTGTGTTTACCATCCTCTTCATCTGTGACTCTGGGTGGGCCACTCAGCCTCAGACCTTTGTTGTTTGTCTGGGAAACAGATTGCATAAGCAGCCTATATCAATAACATTAAGTGTCTGTCGTTAACATACTATGAAGACTCAAGAAGTTGGGCATGATGATGCACTCCTTTAATCCCAGCACTCTGGTGGCAGAGGCAGGTGGATCCCCGTGAGTTCAAGGCCAGCTTAGTCCAGGACAGCCAGGGCTGTTACACAGAGAAACCCTGTCTCAAAAAACCAAAACCAAAATGAATTTAAAAAAAAAACTGTGGGACTCAGCCCTGCATTTGTCCTGGACTTAAGTGCCCCACTGGGTGCTCTGTGGATGAAGAAAGGATGGTCACAGGAGTGACTGTTGCTGCTTTCCACTAGAAGCTTAGTGTCCATTAGGGACACCTGATGAGGTAACCCATTCTCCCTCTTGATTATCTTGTCTGCTTCCTGTCCATCAGCTGCACTACTATAGAGGGAGCACTCTAGGACCAAGCCTGACCCTGCAGACTCCTTAGCATGCTGCATGAAACTCTTGCTCACGTCCTTTCTGACTCCAGCTCCTCTCCTTCCACAGTCCTTCAAATTGTTCTCAAAAGCTATTTCTTTTTTCTTAAATTGCTTTTGTGGGAGCTGGAGAGATGGCTCAGTGGTTAAGAGCACTTACTGCTAATGCAGAAGACCCACATTTGATTCCCAGTACCCACATGGCTCACAACTGCCCATAACTTCAGTTCCAGAAAGTCTAACACCCTCTTCTGCCCTCTGTGAGTGGCTCCTACACATATTTGGTCCACATAAACTTCATGCGTGCACACATATATATAAATAAAACATCAAAACTTTGTGTAGGTATGGTTATATGTGCATATTCACATAGGTGTAGGTCCATGTGTGTACACTACACATGCATGTAAAGGCCAAAGATCAACTTTGGGTGTTCTTCCTCTAGAGCTATTACCATATTGCTATCTGTGTGGGAGTGTACACATGTGTAGGTGGTGTGTGTGTTCGTGTGTGTGTGAGTGTGAGTGTGTGTGGAATGTTTGTGGTCCTGTGAGTATGTGTACAGAGGTCAACATCTGATGTCTTCCTCTACAGCTTTTGTCTTATTTTTTGAGACAGAATCTTTCTCTGAGCCTGGATCTCATCAATCAGTGAGCTCCTGTGATGTGACTGTCTCTACCCTGCCCCCAACCCCCACCTTAGCTGGGGATGGTCTGGTGCCACTAGGTCCAGCTTTTTCCATGGGTTCTGGGGATCTGATCTCAGATCTCCATGCTTGTACAACATGCGCTTTACCAACTGAGATCTCTCTCCAACACCTTCCTCCTTTCCTTCTGAGACTGGTTCCATCACTGGGACCTCAGGTGATGATTTGGCTCTCTCTCAGTCTCAGTAGAGCTTGGATTACAGAGCAAATGTCCCTACATTCAACTTTTCACGCATGTGCAGGGGATCACACTCAGGCCCCCAAGCTTGCAAAGCAAACAGTGAACCTCTCTCGGGTCTTTACCATGTCAAGTATTTTACATCCGCCTCCTACATTCTCACTCTTCTAATTTCCCTGTGCTGATCTTGTTTGCCCTTCACGACTCTCTTATGGATAACGTCGGTGATTCCATCAGCAGCTCTGCAGCCTCGGGCTGCCCTTTGTATGGTACTGCCTGTTTTATGATTTGAAGTTTGTTGAGCATCATGTCTCGCCAGGACATTCCACCTTTTTATTACCACTTTCCTGACCACTACCCAACAGAAACTGAGTGAGATTTTCCCTCAGAGGTCATTGTCACTTAGTAAGTGGGATCCAAACAGACTGTTGACTCAACAGATAAAGTAAATGAAGGTTTTGTTCACACACTCTGAGCTTTGCTAGGTCATCTTCCTGCAAATGGCCTGAAGCTTTATTATATTCATCAAGAAGCCGATTTGGAGCTGGACAGTGGTGACAAAGCGAACCACACTGATGACGTGCTTCAGCTGAGAGGAGAATTGGCATTCAGTGTGATCATGAGTAAGCAATAACCAGGGATGTACCAGGCTGTCAAGTGACAGAACACTCACAAATAATCCAGTTGGCATTTCATTTTAAATTTATGATTCGTTGAATTTCAGCATAAGAAGAAAAAACCGACGCTCCTCCTGAGATGTGGCCACTTTGAATCATCATGTAGTATTGTTTAAATAGAAAAACACACCTTCTCTCAGGTTGTCATTTATGAAGAAGTGGACCTGAAAAGGGAGCATCTGACTAGGTTAATAAAGTCTTTATTACACTGTGAATGGTTAGTTCTATGAAGGAAGGATAAAAGCATCGCTCAGTATGGCTTGTGAGTTGAGTAGGAGCACAGACCTCTGGGACTGTGTTCTTTCCCTCCGCATCATGAACTCTCCGTGGAGTCTATTTTGAAATAGGCATTTCTGCTGTAAAGTCTGATAAATTATATTCCAGCGAGCGAGCGAGCGATCGAGAGAGAGAGAGAGAGAGAGAGAGAGAGCGAGCACGAGCAACTGCAATGTCACATTTTCTGATGTAGATTTTTGAAGTACACAGGGGATTAAATTCTAAATGTCTCAGCTGCTTTGGGCCCCTTCAGACTTCCCCCAAATGAGGAACAAAGAAGGAATAAACTTTCCCTAAAGCAATTCATCAGATCTTCTTGGGCACAGTGGCATCCTCTTGAGCTTGTAAGGATAAATTGCCCCAAGTAATTCAAGGGTTTGCAGCTGCTTGGAATATTGGAGAAAGCTTTCTCTAGTCTTTATCATGCATTTCACTTGGCCTAATGAGTGCTTATCCACTAGCTAATTCATATCCATCAAGAGAATCCAGTAGGAGCTGGTAGATTCAGTCTGTTGGTAAAGTGCTTGCTACAAGCATGGACACCTGACTTTTGTCCCCAGAAGCCATGTAAAAAGCAAAGTGGCTCAGCATGAACCTCTAACACCAGTACTGGGGAGAGTCTGCAGAGATGGGAGGACTCTGGGGCTTGTGGCTAGCAAGCTGAGCGGAATCAGTAAGCTCTGCATTCAGTGAGAGTGGAGAGTGATTAGGTAAGATGTCCTGTGTGACCTCTGGCTTCCTCCTTCCTCGTGCATGTGCACATACACAAACACTGTGTGACCTCTGGCTTCTGAAAGCATGTGCACATACACAGTCACACTGTGACCTCTGGCTTCCTCCTTCCTCATGCATGTGCACATACACAGTCACACTGTGTGACCTCTGGCTTCTTCCTTGTGTACGTGCTCATACACAGTCACACTGTGTGATTTCTGACTTCTGAGTGCATGTGCACACAATCACACTGTGTGACCTCTGACTTCTGAGTGTATTACCATACACAATCACACTATATGACCTCTGGCTTCTGTGTGTATGTGCATATGAGTGTGTGGGCACGCACACACACATAAAATCACATTGTGTGACCTCTGGCTTCTGAGTGCATGCCCACATACACAGTCACATATACACATAAAAGATTTTAACAACTGACAGTTACAACCTAATAAGACCTTTCACTTTTAAAGAGTTCATGTTGCCAGACTGTGCTCGAGTTCTCCACGCACTGTATCATTTAATGTCCATGTACCCGGCCTTAGAGGAATGGTAGTTTTTATGTTTTGTTTGTTTTGTGCCTCATGAAACATCTGTTGAACCAAGCCTTTCACACCATTGACAAGTACTCACTTTTGTTTTCTCAACTCTAATTGGCAGTTGTTTTATCTTAAGGTTGTTCTGACTGCTTCTGCCACACCTGTCTGTGAAACTGACCTTCTGAGTGTGGCTTGACTCAACATGATGACCAGCACATGGCAATCGCAGAATAAATTGGTTTATGATCTGTTTAGCATAATCTACTGATCATGGTATACATAGCAGTCTTCTTAGCAAATGTCCTGAAGATTTCTGATAAAACAAAGGCCTGTCCAATTGCTCTTCCCTGTGACGGGAATGCCCTTCGTGTTGCCCACTCTCCCGCAGCCATGGGGACTCTATTTGAATGTTGTCTGTCCCTCTTAAGAACAGTAGATGTCCCTTCCTCTGGGCTCCTCAGTCACCCATGCAGCCTCCCTAAACCCCATTTGACACGTTTCATTATCCCCTTTTCTTGCCGGCTCTTGTGACTCTTTGGAGCCTGTTCTGTCTGGTTGATTTCGTTTTCTTTCTCAGAACCTTTCCTAGTCTACACTGGGTCTGAACTCCAAGGCATGGCTACATTTATGTGCCTCGTGTTGGTGCTCAGTCCACTTCTCCATAACCCTTGTATTTCCTGCAGATATACGTGTGTGCTCGCTGCACATAGCTGTGTGTGTGCTGGAGTGCCTAAGCCATGGTCTTCACTGTGGCCATGGTGTGACAGAGGTGACTGCTAGGGAACACACATTTGTGTCAGGTCCTGTTGTCCTTGCTTGCAGAGCTTGAAGTTAGACCTTCTCTAGTGAAGTTTCAGGGTGCTTTGTGTCGACACTGTGAGTTACTTTCATGCCAAACAGGAGTAGCATTCCATTAGACAGGGAAGAAGAACCTGGTCACCCACCGTAACGTGGCAGAGTGGGGCTGGAGGTCTGAGCTATGAAAAGAATACCCCTGGCCCCTGTGAATACAGTTCCAGGAGCAGGACAGAGGGGAGGTGCCTGCTTCCCACCCAGTCGCCCACCCGCCTCTTTGCTTATTGTAGCTTTCCTTTGATAACCCCAGGAGACAGACATGACTTCCAGGGACACAGGCTTTTGCTGCTGTGACTTCACTCTGTTTTGAAGTTTCTCTCAAAAGTGGTTGGTTTGCTTTTGTCCCCTGTGTGCGTTAAGTATATGTTGCTAGTGGTGGGTTAGGAGGGGCCCTCTATGCCCTTGTCCTAAGACCCCCAGTGATGCAAGTTCAGCAGCTGAGAGGAGCAGAGAGCCTTGCTGGGTTCAGGAGTAGACAAGAGCACAGATCATATCTGGGGGGGCCCTTCGGAGCAGCTGCTGGTTTGGATGATGACAGAGAGAAGTGTTCTTCCCTCTTACTTAATGGGCGACTGGTCTCTTTGGTTTTATTTAGCTGTCTCTTCTGGTTCATGCCCCTTTAAACTTGTTAAGATCCATCACCTCATTTACGCTGTTACCTTGACACATTGCAGGGTTGTGGACATAATGATTCCACAGAAGAGCAAATTAAAACGTTTCTTCATGATTAGAAGGTTAAATGAGGTAAGGCTGTGGTGGTTGGTGGGGAGATAAAGGGTTCTGAGGAGGCAGAGCTCAGGGGACTCTCGGGTGATTAGAAAATTAGGCTGGCTAGACAGAGGAGTGTGGGTTTTACAAATTACAGGAGCTGAGCAGGAATTGAGAAGTGGTGGCGGCTCCGGATGCTGGCCCTGCTGCCCGGCTGACTCTGGGACCCAGGACAGAGCATGGCTGTCTTGAGGTTTCTTTTCTCCCTTTAGAAGTTCTGGAGGTAATTACACCAGGAAGTAACAGGCCCCACACCCGGCAGCGACGGCGGCAGTGGAAGGCCACTCATTCTCAGCAACTCAGCGGTCAAGCCCAGTCTGGGGTCAGCAGGGGCGCCTCACAATAGCTGTTCCTAAGGTCTGTCCTCAGTTCTGTTCTCTGTTCCTGCTCTAGCTTTGACTTTCTTTCTGACTCCATGACTGCTGAACTTCTGGTCACTGGAAAGGAGCACCTAGAGAGCCAAGGTGCTTTACCATCTGGCTCCCTGGATGAATTATTGCTGCCGGGGTGACTTACAGGATTCCCTGTAGCGATGCTGCTATCTAGGCCCAAGGTCAGCTCTGAGTTTTGTGTCTGCCACTAACGTCCTGTCTAATAGGTTTCAGTCTCTTCCACCTAAACTGAGGAACTTGAGTCTCACTCACTACTTGTCCCCACTGCTCCAGTTTCCATCCTTGGTTTACAAGACCCGTACCAGAAGACCAGCCTCCTACCCATTTCTAACCCCCTTACTCCTCCCTATTCCAAAGTCCCATTCACTGTGTTGGGTTACGACGTAGCTTTCATCTTTAGAAAAATCCAACAAGTGAATATCAACCAAAAGTCCACTTTGGCCTTCTGCCATCTCCCAGACTCAGGGCACACATCTTAGCGTGGTACCCAGGGCAGCCCACCATAGTTACCACGTGTGCTTGCGACTTTCCTTCTGCATTCTGCACACGCTAAGAGAGACTGATTGGTTCCTACAGATAACCCATGCTTTCTTGTTTCCTTGACTGTTTCTTCCATGTAGAAAGATCTGCTCACACGTCCCTACCAATCAAAACATGCATTTTATCAAGCTCCCTTTCCAGTATGTATCACTGCTTTCTCTCATTCCAACCCGATGCGGTGACTCTGGCTTGCTTCCCTCGCAGGACATTCATGGGAATGTTCTTAGGCAGTTTGCTGTGCAATGGTCCCTCTTCTGGTGCTTAACATTTCAGCTTCGCAGTGTGTGCACAGGTGAAGTTTTCTGTTGATAGAAACTGCTAGGTACAGACTCGGAAGTGTGAGGTGGGGATGAAGCAGGGTCAGTGAAAGCCGTGCATTCCCCTCAAGCATTTGCTGGATGGCCTGTGTGGTTTAAGCTACAGTTCTATGCAGTGGGTATGGACACAGAGAAAACCCTGTGACAAGCAGATCCAATGGCCCCAGGATCTGAGAAGCATGTTCGAGAAAAAGAAATTGCCATAATTGCACTGTGGGAAAAGTACAGTAAAGATGCCTTTAGGGCACCAGTTCTCAACCTGTGGGTCATGACCCCTTTGAGGGTCAACCGACCCCTCTGGGGGTTGCATATCAGATATTTACATTATGATTCAGAATAGTAGCAAAATTACAGTTATGAAGCAGCGATAAAAATAATGTTACGGTTGGAGGTCACCGCAACATGAGGAACTGTCCTAAAAGACTGCAGCATTAGGAAGGTTGAGAACCGCTGCTTTAGTTAAAGGGGGCGGTGAGACTTCACCTCTGCTGGGGCTGGGGGGCTGCTGTTGGAAGGATGGTGGTGGGAGGGAGCGGAGGAATCAAGAAAGGTCTCCTGTGGTTGGAAATGTCGGGTCTGAGTTCTTCAAGTAAAAGGAGTAGACAAAGATAACCGTAAGGAAGAGGAAAGCAGGCCAGGAGAGGGTAAGAAAGGTTTCTGCCACCTGCTCGCCAAATGACGGCTTTTTCTCTGCTCCAACTGAAATATCCTAAAAGAGAATCCTTTGATTCCTTAGAGAGAGAAAGGAATACCCACCTCCACCCACCCTGCCCTCACCACCTCTATCCCACCTCCCTCCCCTTCCCACCCCTGTGACTGTTGCTGGTTGAAGGTCATTCATTATTCTTTTGCTTTCTTCTCACTGTTTTGCAGAGGAAGTCTGTGCTTGTGGTGAGCTTCATAGCCCTGTGCCTCTTGCTGCTAGCCATGCGCCTTGTCAATGACATGAATTTCCCTTTGCTGCTGAACTGCTTTGGACAACCTGAAACAAAATGGATCCCATTGTCCTACACATTCAGGCAGCCTCTTCGAACTCACTATGGATACATAAATGTGAGGACCCAAGAGGTAAGACCTGAGAGAGTTACCTGGGAGAGTATCCATGGCAACTGTTTTGCAGTAGGAGCAAGATGGCTTCCGAGTCATTCCATTTACCTGTTCTGTCCCACTGAGATCTTTTGGGTCCCTGACAACATTTTCTGTTTTTCTATTCTTAGATACTTCTGACACATGTCTAAACTCTTTTACTCCCTCCCACATCAAACCATCAAATGGCTGGCTTCCTATGGTGTCGAAGAAGCAATTACCTGTTTTCCTGGTGGTTTGAAGCTTAACATACATATCTTTCCGTTCAGATGCTCTGATCAGTGGCCACCAGCTGGAGAAATGACCGGCTTTATTTCCTGTAGGTCATCTGGTTGGGGACAGCTCTTTATAGAACTTGAGAAAAGCATTTGTCTCTTTATAACTGTCATCCTTAGACCTAGAACTAAGAAAAAAAAAGGCCAAGTTGAATTTCAACATTTGCGGTGGCTGCAGAGATAATGGCGTTTAACATGCTTCCACATTTAAAGGGGTTAAAACCATTTAAATCCTGCAATCACTGAATTTTTAAATCTTCGTAGCCTGTTAGTGTCTCAGGTGAGGGTGGCTAAATATTGACAGCTAGGAAGAGTACACTAGGCTAGAAGGTGTGTGCATGTGTGTGTGTGTGTGTGTGTGTGTGTGTGTGTGTGTGTGTGTGTGTGTAAGCCAGGAGACAAACTTGGACAATTTTCTTTGATTGTGAGATGAAGTCTCTCACTGATCTAGAGAGCTCACCATGTACAGTAGGCTGACTGACCAGGAGTCCCAGGATCCACTTATTTCTGTCTCTCCAGTGCTGGGATCACAAGCACATGCCACCAAACTGACTTATTTATTTGAGAATTTCCTACACGTATATGTTTTGACTGGATCCACTCTAACTTCATGTACTCCTTTTGAAGCCCCACTGAGCACCATGGCTTGATCATGTGCAGGCCACAGCTTCTGTGAGTGCTCATGTACCACGGTCCTATTGTGTTCATAAAGCACCTTTCACAGCCGGGCGGCAGTGGCGCATGCCTTTAATCCTAGCATTTGGGAGGCAGAGCCAGGCGGATCTCTGTGAGTTCAAGGCCAGCCTGGTCTATAGACTGAGATCTAGGACAGGCACCAAAACTATACAGAAAAAACCTGTCTCAAAACAAAAACAAAAACAAAAACAAACAAACAAACAAACAAAAGCACCTTTCACACAGTCCGTCTGCCTTCAGACATGGAGAGTCTCAGGACTCTAACTTAGGTGCTCATGTTCACATGGAGACTGTGGTCTGATCCAAATCCCCAGAGTTATTTTCAGTTTTGTTTCCTGAGGTACAGAAGGGGGAAAGCCCCTCAATAAGGTGAAGCCGAGGTAGTGAAACTGTTTTCAGTCATTTCCATGGGATGGGGCAAGCGTGAGGCACATCAGTGTTGGTGCAAAGTCCACTCCTGTTTGAAGTTGTTGGTGACAGAGGTACAGTCCACCAGAGTGTCACATCACTGAGGAGAACTCTTTGTGACTGCCCTGGAGAGGGGCACCAGGCAGCTCCTCTGGGCCGGTGGCATTCTTGGGCTGCTGCTTTCTGTACATTTCACTCTCTGAACATTGTTTTTGTAGCTCCTGGATTTATAGACTGTTTATTAGGACTTTATAGTTGAGGGGAGGTACCATTAATAATAGATAAATTCCTCAGAGTCTTGCTTGATGTGTATCCTCTAATTGGTTTTAAATTAACTTTGGAAAGTCTCTTGCTGGAATTTGTCGAGTGTCCTGATAAATTGATTACCTGTGTAAAAATGTGTCTTTTAGAGACGGGCTTGTCTCACTCCCGTCTCTCGTTACTTTTATGTCTGGCTGTCACTTAATATTCTATAACTCTGCAGTATGGGTTAATCATTCCACAAGTGCCTGTCACAGGCTGAAAATGGAACATATGGATAAAGTATCTTATGAATTGTGCTCATGAGGAATATACCAGTGGATAGCAAAGCCCTTATATTTGTCTAAATATTTGTGAATTGGATTTTGGAGTAACCCCACCTCTCCTTCCTGTTGCCGTAAACTCTGCCCTGCCTCCACATGATGGACTCTACCCTCTCAAGCCAATAACCCTTCCCTCCCTTAAGTTCCATACTTCCAGCTATTTGGTCACAGCTATGAGAACAGAAACTAAGACAGTCCTCCTTGTAAAATTACAATTAAGTATATTTATTATGCTTTCCTTAGGTTAGTCTGTACATTGATGAGAGGGAGCTGCTTCCCTTTCTGCACCCTCAGGGGTCATGACTTGAGAGTCTCAGAGCATTGATTCAAGTACCTATCACTTAGTTCTATGACTTTGGTTCCTGAAGGCCTTCTCATCCTATCTCGTACTTAATGCACTCATCCCAGTGAAAGACCATGCAGAGGATATTATTTAGAAAGAACTGGTGCACAACCTTCTGGAGGTGAGAGGGGATCGCATAATGGGGTAAGTACCTTGCTGGAGATCAAGTAAGTGTGGAGGCAGATGGGAAGCACATTTTGATGTCTTCCTATTTAGCCAAGAGCTTTGCATCTTGCTCTCTGAAGAACTGATTGAAGGAGGTAAAACATCCCTCCCAGCATGGCTGTGAAAGATGGAAGAGAATGCAGCAGGTATCCTCTCACTTCCCCTTCCTCTCCAAACCAGTGCGAGCTCAAGTTCCTATTACTGAGTGAGAGGAAATCTTGAGACACGAAATCAATGCCACTAATTGGATGAGGGCTGAATTCTGATGTCTCTGCTGGTCACTGAACCTGGAGTCCTTACCAATAAATACTAGGATTGAGTTGGCTGCTATCACTCTGAGGTAGTGCCAAGCTGCAAGAGGAACTGGAAGGACATGGACTTTGCAGCACCCGCTGTATCCCCTGTACCTCATAGCTGACCCATAACTTCTCAGGTTCCCCTTACTATCTCATAATTATCCATAATGCAATCGCATTAAGAATGTTTTTAGTGACAGATGGGTTTATTTCAGCTTAAACTTCAAGATTATAGTTCATTATTGAGACAGGACAGGAACTCAAGCAAGAACTGAAGCAGAAACCATTGAGGAACACTGCCTACTGGCTTGCTTTCCAGCTTGCTCAGCCAGCCTTCTTTACAACTCAGCCAGGCTCTACCCTGCCTAGGAAGGGTGCTGCCCACGCCCTTCCTATTAGTCATTAATCAGGCATCTTCTACAGACATTGTCACAGGCTAATCTGATCTGAGCCGTTCTCGAGTTAGGTTCCCTCTTCCCATGGAGTAGTGTCAAGTTGACAATCAAAACTAATCAGCACAACCCACTTCTTATTAACTTGACACACATATGTATCACTGTTAAGTCATAACCTTTCCTTTTTTGTTTGTCCCCAAGATCTCACGGTAATATCATAATGTAAAATACAATAGAACTTTAAAAGCCCCACAGTATTTTAAAAATTCTAACATGTAAATATTTTTATCAAGAGTAACTGTAAAGAACCATTTCGTGGTATTAAGACAGGGTGACCATATTATTAACTCACATTGAACATGATTTTAAAAAGCATGTCATCCATGGGGGTTTAACAAATGACATATATATTTACACTTGGCATTATCCTGTAAATGCTGCTGTTTTCTAAGCATTTTAAATTATGAATTATAGCAGATAGGGCAGGGACAAAGGATCTAGACACTTGCATGATTTGGTTCAAGGCGTCATTATTCCTTCTATTGAGGTCATGACAAGTGAGGGGGAAAGAGAAGCTCACCTTGGCTGGGTTCCAATCTTAGTTTGCTACCATAGGCTCAGTCACTGTGTTGGGCTTTTCTGTGATGTGACACGGTATGAGGACATTGCCTACAGCAAGCCACCTATAGAGCATTTGCATTGGCTACTGGAGAATCAGTCACTGATGATCAAGGAGGCTGCAGCCAGAAGTGTCTGGTGACCAGTTTCATGGCAGACATCACCTCCAGATCTGATAAGAGAACCAGATGTGTTAGAACTGAGAGGAAGGCTGGTATTTGGAGAAGAGTACCCTTTCCCAGGATGCTCAGGGAGAAGTCTGGGCATCCAGAACATAGCAATCAAAGACTGTATTTTCAGTCTCTTAACTAGGTTGAAGTGCATCTCTTTAAAAACTGAGAATCCTAGAAAGCCTGGAGTAGATAAAATACGAATACTTTGCATCAGTTCCTATGACAGACAGGCCATGCTAGTCTAATTATAGATGCACATAACATATTGATGTTGCAATTGAATTTCCTAAATGGTGGTTATTGTAACAATTAAGGAACAAAGCTGACTTTCTTGGCAATAAAAGAACACGCTCACCACAGTCAAATAAATGTGCACTTGTAACTAAGGCTGGCATGAATGGGTTTTTTATGTTTGGGTGTATAGGCTTTAGATTTTACAGAAGTATATGGAGAGCAATTATATGCAGATGTATGCTCTCAAAATTTTAAACTGATCAACTTAATTGTTAATTAAATTTTGGATATTCCCATTTGTGTAATTATAAAGAAAAGGAAATTTCAACTTTCAAGTTACTTTACAGAAAGAAACAATTAATGTATAATAAAGGTTACGTATTTGACACATGCACATTGGATTTTTCATTTTAAACAACACTTATCATTTTTCTGAGGGCTTGAGGGCATCTATCTGTTGAGTGGAGGAGGGATGATTTTATTTCTCAGGCAGGCTGTGAGATAGCAATTCTCAGTCAAAAAGCACATCTTAAGACAGTGTAAAACTAAATGCAAAGGAGAGGGTTGACATCACGAAGGGCTGAGACAATTCCGGGGTGATTTTGTGGCATGTGAGACAGGAAACATGATGCTTAGCTTTGATTGTCAACTTGACAAAATTTAGGCTCACCTGTAAAGAGGGTCTTAATGAGGAACTGTCAAGACTGTGTTGGTGGGTGGCATGCTTATTTTCCTGTTTGTGTTAATTCAGATGGGAAGACCCAGCCTGTATGAGGACAGCACCATTTCATTGGCTGGGCCAACTGAACGGTGGTGAGGATGCCTTCCTCCTCCTCTGCTCTTGACTGCGATGCAGTGCCTAATCGTTTCAAGCCTTGACTTCTCTGCCATTTTAAAGCCCTTTTTCCCAAGTTGCCTTTTGTCAGGGTGCTTTTATCACAGAAATGGAAAAGGATCTAGGGCAGGTACTCAGGAGAAGGATGGAGCAGGTGGAGAGCATGGAGGATCCAGGAACAGAGCAAGCGTGAAAGAATCTGCATTGTCTGCCATCCTCCCGCTCTGTGCCCTGTGAGCAAGGTGTTACTCCCAGAACGCCAATGAACTCTGATGTCTGTATTGACAATCAAGTTGCCTTATATTCTATAGCCCTGGCTCGCTTCCATTGATCCACTCCCTTCCCTTCTAATATTGTCGCCATTGATTGGCTGCTGCTCTGGCTTGGAGTGCCTTCACCTTAACCCTGCAAACCACACAGGTTGTCACTTTTAATCATGCTCCATTTTGTTGCCTAAACATGGACACAGCACCCTGTGTCGAGGGATTCAGAAGGCATGATTGATGCTCTGATATTCCAGAGATGGAAATTAAACACACATTGGGTAACTCCAGGGCTGATTTGGCTAGAGTCAAACATACTCTGTATAGTTGTAGAAATATAGACCATGTTATATAGTCATACAGACTACAGAAAATGGAAGATGCACACACTTGTTATGATGACCTAGGATGTGAATAAGATCCTTGGAAAGGAAAAGGCCACACTTGTACTTGTGAGCAGTGATACATACAGAGGAAAAACACATACAGAGGAAAAAATATATTTGCATCCATACTCACAAAACTATATATTAATGTGCATTACATAAATTTATGCAATATATACATGAACCTGTGTTTACATAATGATTTCTACTTTCCTAAATATAAACATGCATTAGAGTGTGCCCATACATTTTATATTATCTAAGAAAATAGTTAATTCTTACATTAGCCCGCTGGGTATAGATAGTGCCTCATGAGCCTATCTACTCTCTACTTACCCTTTATTGTGGTCAACTCTCCCTTACTGACCATAGGGCTGACCACAAAGTCAGATTAGTATTAGAAAAGGAAGTGATTGGGCAAGATACAAGGCCCAAGGAGAGCCATTTTGAACCATTCCCAGATTTTCATTATATTTTTCTTGTAACACTGTTGACAAGAACTCCTTTTTCTTGGGGTGATAGAGTATTTGGAATATGATTCTCTGGGTGTCTTGTCATATCCCCAGAGAGAATGAGACCAAGACACTGAGAGAAGAAATGAGTTGTAGGGGAGACTTGAAGCCTGAGATGATATTCCAGGTCCAGAGCCCCAGCCATGTTGGAGTCAGCCTTCCAGCTCTGTGATTTATGTATAGAAATCAATAAACTCTATTTTCCACTTTGGCTAATTTTACCTTTTTTTGTCACTTGCAGCCAAGAGACATAGCAAATACATTGTTTTCTAGCCACCCCCAGAACCCTGTGGCTTATCTTTGAATAAGTTGTCCTCTGGAGGAGAACAGCAGCCATCTTTCAAAGTCTGGACTCTCAAACCTGTTGGGAGGCCAGACACCAGAAGCCGTCCATCAGTCAGCTGTAGTGCCATGAGGCTGTGCACTGAAGGCCTTTGTCAACATCTTTGTCAAAGACCATGTGCTCAGGAGCATGTTGCTTAGTAAACCCACTGATTCTTGGAGGGAGGAGAATGAAGGCCTCAAATGCAGACACTGTCTGGACAAACCTGACCACTTACTGAATCTCTGGCCATGCATACCCAGCTGATAAATCATGCAGTCATAATATAATTATCAGGTAAAATTGTCTGTATTGCTGAGGCATCAAAAACCCCAAGAGATTGATGCTCACTTTACATATCACATCTGTTATGGATGAAAGATCCATTAGTACCACAGTTTTTAATAAAGTAATTGTTTCTCCAGGAAGATAGAAGGGGATTTTATTCATTACTGATCCTTAGGTAGAAAAATTGTGCATTTGCCAACTGTCATGTTACCGTGCTTGAAAGGGGCCTATTAGAAATTCAAATATTATATTATTTCATTTGTGACGAGCAAAGGGAAACAAAACAGTTCACCTTGATTAAAGGGTTGGACAAGTGATAGAACTGGGGTCCTGGTGTTAAAAAAATTTTTCATTTAGTTTTTCTTGAGCTGATAGGCTGGCAAAGTGACTAACGCAGACTGGATTGATCAATTGGCAGTTATCCTAACCATGAGTGCTAGTCAATCAACACGTATTAATGAGTGCTCACTGTGTTCCAACCCCAAAGTGCCAAAGATGTTAAAAAAGTTTTGAAGGTGAAGTTCACCGAGGAAGAGACTCAAGTTCTATAGCAATAACATCTGGAGATGATTGTATTTGTAAAGGACGGCTGAGTCTCTCTTATATAACCGGATCTGGAAGATAATTTGTCACTAAGTAGATGACATTAAATTATGATTATTCATTTTTCAGAGTAAGCCATATGAAAGAAAACATCCAATTCTAAATATTTTGTTGCAAAAGTAACCACACAGTTCCCATGTCAAGAACTAGCTGATAAAGCTAGGGAAATGTCACATGTGATTAATTGAGCTCTTTGCCTAGTAGATAGTTCCTCCTGCCTCCCTCCCGCCCCTGCAGGGACTATAATTTGAGTGGTGTCCATCAAAGGCCCTCCTGCTAAAGGCTTATTCCCCAGGGTATCACTATTGGACCTTTGGGAGGTGGAGCCTCGTGACAAGTGTTAAGGTCACTGGGGTTCTGCACTTGATGGGAATTGTGAACCAAGCGTCTTCTCTGTTCCTCCTACCTTTTGGTGGGAGGTGAGCAGTTTGCTCTGTTGTGATGCATTGTTTGGGGCCTGAGATGTGGCAACACATCACGACAGAACCCACATGTGCCAGTCTTAGACGGAAACCTCCAAAATTGTGAGCCAAAATAAATGTTTCTTCCTGTAAGTTAGTTATTTCAGATGTTATAGTAATATGAAGCTAGTACACCAAGTATTTAATGCATATATTATTGACTTCAAAGGAAAATGAAATTAAGAATTCTGATCTGGTCATACATAGGGGAAGATAACCTGGCAGCCCCCTGCTATAAGCCAGAACATGATGAATTAAACAAGAACACATTAACTAATGCCCAGCAGCCCTTCCCTGAGAGTAGGGGGTTCTTCAGACCCAGCAGCTGAGAGTGGGAAGAGAGGGGAGGGTGAACACAGGAGCCATGGCTTCCTGGTGCTTTGTAGACTTGAGATACAGGACAGAAAGTGAGGCCCTAACTAAGATCCACCCCCACCCCCCACACTAACCTAATGCTGGGCATTTAGAGTCTGGAGTTGGTACTCTGCAGGGAGGGAGATAATGGAAAATAGCACAAGAACAGACAAATAAACATATGTCTGTATTTGCTTTTTGGATAAGAAAGAATTATCTGTGGAGATTCAACATACTAGACCCTACCCGTCTCCAAGTTGGAACTTGACTACTTTCATTTTTCTAGCATCCCAGAAAACTGAGAAATTGACCCAGACTTGGCCCCCAGCCAGAGAACACTGAAAAGTTCACTGGGGAGGTGCTCACATGACCTGGACACAAAGGACCGTCTAACGCATGCACCATCAAGACTCATGAGATGCATGAGAAATGGTGTGCTGATTGTGCTGTTTGCTGCAGAAGCTGCTGTTGTCTGATTCAGTGTTTCCTCGTCCTTGCTGTGGGCTTCCATAATTCACTAAGTTCCTGCTCTGGTGCCTTCTTCAAATCTGAAACATTCTGAATTCTAAATGCCCCTGGTTCCAATGACAGAATAAAATGATTATGGACTTATGCCCAAACTCAAAAGTGATGAATCGAAGCCTGGAAGCAAGAGTCCAGCAAAAAAATTCCATAGCTTTGCAACATTTTTAAATACCTAGAAATTACATGAATGGATTTTTAAACAACCTCCGAGGTCACATCAGTGACCCCATCTGTGCCCACCAGTCTTTATCTAGGACTGGGTTAACTAAGTCCGCTTAGTTACTACAGTGACACTGTGTGTGCAAAAGAAGAGACTGAGTTTTCACTGGTCCACTTCTTGGGGGGAGTCCTCAGTTCATGAAGTCCCTAAGTGCACAGTGTGGCTGGATGTGCCATGTGTAAGTCCTGGGTTTGTAAAGAATAAAATGCTTTCCCCCCAAAAGCCAATAGCAGTTTATGTAATGTTAACTGATAATAAGTGATTGACTAACATATAATATGTAGAGGATTATTTCAACTTTTCAAATATAGACCTAGATTTTGAAACAGTATCTCAGAATATTAACTGGCAATTTATGTCTGTGTTCAAAATCTGTGGTGATATTTTTCATAAACATTAAAAATTTTTCCCACTGTAAAAATGTAACTCATTTATTACTAGGAAACATTTTAAAGCAATATCTATCCATGAAAACATTCTTGGAGGTATTTCTAACATAAAAAATGTTGAGTCTATCTGTCTAGACAAATATATTGTTTATAGTACCTTAAAGTGAGTATTCTCCAATTCATAATGACCTCATTCCAAAAATATATGGAAAAGGGGAAAAGTATAACTTCATAGTTTATACTACATCACCTATGAGACTGAAGTTATCACTGTAGTGACAGATTTTGTTAGTAGGAATGTACCTCCAACAGATGTAATGAAATAGCACTTTACTCGGCCTTTTTCTCAATTCCTGCATCCCTGACTAATCATGGGGAAAACACCAGACAAGTAACAAATGAGGGACATTCTACTAAACATGTAACCGCATCTTCCAGGTGCCTTAGAGTTATCAGGAACAAGGAGAGCCTGTGACCCTGTGGGGCCAGGAGGGTCCTAAAGAAAGCTACAAACAGAAACCATGTTGGCTGAGTGGGCTCTGGGAACCACAGCAGTATGTCAGGACTAAGCACCCTGGAATCAGGCTTTACTTAAGGATAGATAACTCAGTGCTGCACCATCATTGTGACAGATGTCTTACATACATCACCCCTGAGAGGCTGAGTGTGGAGCTTATGTTAACTCTCTGTACTGTTCATTGTTAACCAAAAATTGCTAAAACAGGCTTAGGTAGTTTGTGTGTGTGTGTGTGTGTGTGTGTGTGTGCACACACACGCGCACACATTTAATAACATGAACTAACAGTTAAATACTATGCTAAAAGACCTATATGTGGTGATATTGTGTTCCCCAAAATATTGTGCACCCTTATAAACTTATCTGGGGTCAGAGAACAGAACAGCCCCTAGATATAGAAGCCAGAAAATGGAGACACACACACACCTTTAATCCTATCACTTGGGAGGCAGAGATCCATCCGGATCTCTGTGAGTTCAAAGCCACACTGGAAACAGACAGGCATGGTGACTCATGCCTTTAATCCCAGGAAGTGATGACAGGAAGCAGAAAGATATATAAGGTGTGAAAACCAGGAACAAGAGCTGGTTAAGCTTTTAGGCTTTTGAACAGCAGTTCAGCTGAGTGCCATTCAGATAAGGACACAGAGGCTTCCAGTCTGAGGAAACAGGATCAGCTGAGGAACTGGCAAGGTGAGGTGGCTGTGACTTGTTCTGCTTCTCTGATCTTCCAGCGTTCACCCCAATACCTGGCTCCAGGTTTGTTTTTATTAATAAGACCTTCTAAGATTAGTGCTACACCTATGTGTAATGGAGTTGACTTTAAGCTTTTAGTTAGCATACAGAATAATGGATTTCATTCTGATTGGACATTTTCATGTGTCACATGTTTCATTTGTATTTGCCCTTTCTCCTTTTAGCCTTCCCGATCTCTCATTTCCTCTCCCACTGGACCCTTGCCTCCTCTAGTTCTCTTGCCTCTCTCTCTCTCTCTCTCTCTCTCTCTCTCTCTCTCTCTCTCTCTCTCTCTCTCTCTCTCTCTCTCTCACACACACACACACACACACACACACACACACACACTCTTACTTACACATAAATCTATACTCTACAATTAAGAGAAAATACGAGGTTTTATTTCTCTCTCATTGTCCTCTCACGACCACCTCCAGTTAGATTCCTTCTTCCACTGTCTTAGGACCACCTCCGTTTTCGTATCTTCATTCTTTACTGATAAACAAAACTCCACTGTGCGTGCTTTCCTTATCTGTTCACAAGCTGCTGGGCACGTCGGCTGGGTCCACATCTCGCCTGTTACAGTGAGGCAGTGAATGAATGTGGAATCCCCTGTGGTAGGCTGCCTTAGAACCCTTTGGGTACATACCCAGGAATGATTCAGAAGTTCTGTGTAGCATTTGAGGAACCTCCATAGTGATTTCCATGGTGGCTGTGCCGGGTTACACTCCAGCCAGCAGTCTGTAAGATTCCTTGTTTCTTACATCCTCATGTCTTATCATTTGTCTTCTTGATGCGGATTGGGATAAGATGGAATCTTACTGTAGTTTTAATTTGCATTTTTATGATGGCTAAGGATATTAAACACTCTATATTTATTGGCCATTTGTATTCTATTTTTATTTGTTGTGACTTAATACATGTGTAGTGTTTTTAGATTGTATGTATACCACATTTCTCCCTTCCAAATCTTCCTGGGCTCCCTTCATTTGCCCGTTTATTGGCATTTAATTTTTGGAGTCCTTCATAGAGTCTAGAATTCCTAACCTCACTGTCTCTTCACATGGCCATGCAGAAGCCTTCTGATGTCATACAGGGTGGATTGTCACTCTTGCTGTTAGGTCTTGAGCTGCCAGAGTCCTTTCCAGAAAGCCCTTGTCTATGATGTCTTTCCTGTAGCCATTTCAGCTCTCCGTTTTTACATTTAGGTCTTTGATTCAGTTTGGATTGATTGTCCTGCAGCATGAGAGATAGGGACCTGCTTCTGTTCCTGAACACGTGGGGGTGCAGTGTTCCCAACACCATCTCTTCTCCAGTGCGTGTGTTTGGCACCTGACTGAAAACCACGTGTTTACAGCTCTGGGAATGTACTTCTGGGTCCTCTATTCGATTCTGTTGGTGTGTGGATCTGTTCCTGAGCCAGCACCATGCTGGTTTTGACCTCCATCATTGTCCTTTCTGTTCCAGATTGCTCGGACAATTTGGGGGTCTTTATGAGTTTTGGGAATGGTCTATTAGTTCTGTGAGGAATGTCATGGGATTTTGAGGGGGATTGCATTGAATCTGGAGATCACTTTTTGGTTCTATAGCCATCTTCACAGTATTAATTCTAATCTATGAGCATGGGAGGACTTTCGGTTTTTTAGTACCTTCCTCCATTTATTTCTTCAGTGTTTTTAAGTTTTCACTGCAGAGATTTTTTTTTTTTAATGGTTTTGCTGTTGTGAATGGGATTTTTTTACCTGTACTTCTTTCACTGTAAGACTCTTCTTGGCACACGGAAAAGCTCCTGTTTCTGTGGTCACATGTTGATATTGTATTTTCAGTTTTTATGAAAATGTTTGTTTTATCCAAGATATTTCTGCTAGAACCTTTAGGGTCTTTTAAGCATAGGATCATATTGTCAGCAAAGATAGATAATTCCACGTGTTTGCTTCCCATTTGTATCAGTTCCGTTGCTCCTTCTCCCCTTATGAAAGCACTGTGCTGAATGAAAGTGGAGTGACGGGGCACCCTTGTCTCCTTCCTGTTTTTATAGGAAATGATGTCACTTTTTCTTATTTAGTATGGTGTTGACTGTTTGTATATGCTTTTATTATGTGAGGTATATTTCCATGTTTCTTCTATTCTTAGTTTCTGCCTGGGTTTTATCATGAAGCCATGCTGAACTTTGCCAAGGGATTTTTGATCATGCGATGTCTGTCTCTGAATCTATGTATGTATGTGCTATATTATATGTATTGATTTGCATACATTAGATTATCTTTGTATCCTATAGTGAAACAAATTCCGTCATGGTTATGATGTTTTAAAAAGTGTTGCTAAATTCTGTTTGCAGGTATTTTATTTAGAAATTTTGTATCTAAGTTGATGAAGAAAATTGGTCCATGATTTTCATGTGCGTGTGTGTTTGTGTTCTGGCTTTGGTATCAGGGTACTACTGTACTCATAGAATGAGGTGATAGTATGCTAGATTCTTTCATCATAGCTTGTTGCTATGATAAAATATTCTGACAAAAGCCACTTAAGGAAGAATGGTTTTTTAGAACCCACAGTTGAAGGTCTAATACACATCGGTGGGGAAGTCAAGGCAATGGGAGCTTGAAGCTGTTGGTTCCTCTGTGACCACAGTCCAGAGAAGAGAGAGCAGTGCATACAAGCACATTAGTGTTTAGCTCTCTTTCACCGTTTTATAGAGTTCAGGATCCCTTGCCCAGGGAATAGTCCTGCCCACAATTAAAATGGGTCTTCCTACATTAATTAACATAATCAAGATAATCCCTGACAAGCACACTCAGAGGCCCACATCTCATGGGAGTCTAGACCCCGTTAACAAAACAACTGCAGGCAGCATCCTTCCTTTTGGATTTTGTGGAATAATTTGCAAAGCCTTGGTGCATTTCTTTAAATATCTAGTAGAATCTGCAGGGAATCTATCCTTGCTGGTTACAACTACTTTTATTCTACTATGAGCTGAGAAACTACAAGAAATTATTTTGATTCTCTTCTATACTTATTAAAATTTCCTTTATGCCCTAAAGCTTGGTCTGTTTTAAAGAGGCTTTCATGGACAGCTGAGAAAAATTTTTTCAAATGTAGTGTTTATCTGTTAGATCAATATTCTGTAGATGTCTGTTAAGTCCACTTGATCTGTGATGTAGTTTAATGTTGAAGTTTCTGTGTCAAAATTTTTCTGTATAATTTATTGATGAGAGTGGGCTATTGAAGTCATCCACTATTGCTGTATATAAACTTACTTGCCTCTTATATTCAATAATGTTATTTTATTAGGTGCTTCAACCTTTTTATACATGTCTTTTTAAACTGTTGTGTCTTGTTATAGATTTGCAACTTTGGATTGGTTAGGTATACATACAATCCTAGTTTTCAAAAGTGATCTTTTCCTTGTTCCTTTTCAACATTTTTTGCATTGATGACAGCTCCCTAAGCATCAGTAAACACCAACAGGAGGTTTTACAGAGAGTACTTCTCATGTTTGGTCACTCAGTAGAAAGCAGACTGACCTTGTTGTAGTTACTATTTTAAGCAACAATCTACATGTTTAAAAATTATTCTTCTATAGCTATATGCATTAATTAATTTTTATCAAATATATTTGATTTTCCTCTCAAGTTAATCAAGATGTTATTCCTTATTTTTCTAATTAATTTATTTAGTTTTCACATATTGTATAGTATTCAGAATGCTCCAGAGAAACATACCAACAAGATGTATGGTTGAATTATGTATGTATATCATACACAAGTGTGTAGGTATGTGTACTTGGAGAGAAAGAGATAATTCGAGATCATTTAGGGTTGATGGTCAGTTTCTGATGAGGTAGACCAGCAAGCTGGGGGCTTGGTAAACTTTCTACTCTGAGTTCAAAGTCTGCTGGACTTCCTTCTTGCTAAAAGAGCTCAGTCTTAGCTCTCTCAGGTCTTCAACTCACTGGACATGGACGCCAACATAGTGTGGTCTAATTTACTCAAAGCCTGTCAACTTAAATATTCATTTTATCCCCAAACTGCATGAACAAAAGCTAAAAAACACTAGAGTAGCATTTGGCCAAAAACATCACACCGTGCTTTACTTAAACTGACATGTGAGTTTAACTGCCACAGCCCACAGTTCTTAAATCGAGTCACTGAATTTGAAACTCCATCACACTTTCTCTTTGGGCTATATAAAATCATAATTTCATTTGTAGATGAGAAAATAGGCTACATTATAGAACTTCCAAGTCACACATGCTCAGAGAGCAGACCTGAGTTTTGAACCAATCAGAGCTGGTTAGGAAGAGAGGAGAGGTGGGAGAATGGGAAAGGGTTCTCATGAAGAGCCAACACCTTACTCTGTGTTCTGGTTCTTCTCTGCTACGGATTCAGCTGCCTATCACTCTCCTGTAATGCAATCTCACTTGTTTGTGTTGAATTCAGGAGCTTCATGGGTCCTGGACACAGGAGAGCATTTTACTTTCTCATTAGGAGCTTGGGTTAAGTCTGTTGTCTTAATGGAGACTGTAGCTAGGGCCCCTATGCTGCTCTCCTGTTCCTTCACATTCTTCTGCTGGTAGGACCCTACAACAACCTCATTCTTGCCATCCTGGTGATGAACTGACCACCTGTATCTCTCCCTACATTTTTCAAAAGCAGTGGTGCTATTTGAGCTACTTAAGTTCTGTTTAAAAAGCAATGTGGTTGTTAATTGTGTTCCTTCCCAGGTTGTACCAAACCTTTAACCCTGAATTCCCTGAATCATTTGGCTTTCAGATGGGGCAGCATTTTATAGTGAAAATATCAGACTTCCTAATTAAAGAGCTGGTAGGGTATGGCAATTTGTGCTCTTGATTTTAAATTAGGTTGAAATTGCCATCCTGTGACAGAAATCTACTGGGGATCAAAATGAAGCAAATATTTAGGTGTTGAGCTCTGAGCCAAATGGCCATACTGCTTATTTTTGAATGCCTACTACCTCAGAGGGACTGGTGTGTCTTTGATATTCCTGGGAGCCACACAATGTCAGCTGACTTGATTACCTTCAGCATCCCACAACTTATTTTCTAGTGAATGAGCCTGTGGTCAATTGGCTGTCCAAATCAGAGTGAGCATTCTAATTCTCCTTTTCATTAAATAGCGACACTCAGCCTATTGTTACCAACCCCACTTAGAGGCTGGCAATGAAGTCACCTTACAGTGAGTGTATTGTATTGTATTGACAGACAGGCAGGAATCATGGCAACAGAATAATATCCACCATCAGATCTGCCTTGGCATGTTCCTGCCAGTGGGCAGCATTCTTTCCTTTCATTCTTTCTTTATTATTATTGTTATTATTTTTTGCTTGTAGCATGGAAGAAAGCATCTTAAATTCTGTAGGCTACATAATTGTGCCCAAGAGGCTTCTCTTGAAATGCGTCCTGCCCCCATAACCATTTTTCTCTGTAAGTGAAGTTAACTATGCAGAAAGCCAATTAGAAGAATTCGCTTAGGATTCTTTCCCTAACTGTCTCTCACAGTGCATTTGGCATCATTGCCAGACAAAGATGTTCAAAAAATAGCAATATGGTCTGTATCAGCCATCCCATTTCCTACCTTCATGACTTAGTTGCAAATTGCAGTTTTCTACGTGCTCCATCTTTACATTTAGGAAACAAATTCAGTTCTCAAAGACTAGTTCAAGGGTCATTTCTGCTGTGGGGTTTGTTTGTGCCTGTTGAGCAGTGGTAGAAACTGTTTGGGCACTTTTTATAATAACTGACGATTATATACACTCAGTTGTTTAACTTTAGTAGTTCTGTATAGCAGTACCACACTTAATACATAACCCTGTGGTCTGTGTCATGCCTCCATTTTCAATGGAGAATATTAAATAAATGAAGCACAAAGAAGACAACTAGCTTCTATGCCACGTAGCTGCCTTCTGTTCTCAAACCCACTCTCTCTGTCACCAGGCATTATCTGTTGTTCCCAAATGATTGTGATCTTAGCTCAGGCTGCCTGAGTGTCTCCTTGTGCCAAGTGCTTGAAGTGGAATCATAGTCATAGCCAACGTTTTCTTGCCAGTGGCTCAATCTTGTTTACAAATGAGCAACCCCAGGGTCAAGAACACTTAGTAACTTCCTTCAAGGTTAGATAACAGCAGGAGGCTTCCAGGAAGTGTGTCATTCTTTTCCATATCTTAAATCTGGTATCTAGTTAATGAAAATGTTGCAAAATCTTACTATTGCCTGAGGCCACCTTTCAGTCACCGGTGATAAGGAAGATTGACTCCATCCCCTGCATTTCAGACCATGCTGGATTGCAGCCTGTTGGCAGCATCTCATCGACAGCCAAGATCCTAGTGCAAAGAAAATCTGGGAAATGTGGCTCTCAGATTCCTAGCCCCTCCTATGCATGGTGGAGCAGAAGCTGATGGTGGAAATTCTTGTTAGCCAGTGATCTCTTGAATAGCTGTGGTAATCCTATGAGAGAAGATTGGTGTTTTGAATGAGACCCTTGTGAACCTGACCATTGAACTCTGTCACTCAGGTATGCAGTGGTCTTACCTTACCACTAGGGGGAGACGAGCAACCATACAGGTTGACATCTTGAAGGCTTGCTTGGTAATGAATCCTGTGAAGAAGACTGGAAAGAAGTGGATGTTTTTTCTCTGGTGATGAGATGTTTCTGCTATGGAATATTAATGGGAAACTCATCAGGCAAACAGATGCCCAGAGAGCCATTTCCAGATGTGTTCCCATTTATAGTCACTCTGTGGACGTGCAGCCATCCCAGCACCTCCTTCATTGACACTCTAAGCAGTGAGCAGTGGAGCCTTTCCTGCCCTCCAGCTCCATCACTGAGTTACCTTTTAACTGTGACCATCATCTCCTAAGTTCTTTGCAGTGTTCTCACTTAAATTCTGGCTAGATGGCCATTCACTTCTTCCTCTGCTCAGTTGTTCAGTTTGTCCATTGCCTGCAGGTTCCCCTCGTAGTAACAGTTCTAGCATGACAGGGTTTCATTTCCATGTTTTCCTTCCATCTTCGATGATTAGGGCAGAACTCACGCGTGTGAGCTGCCGCTCATAAAGGTGTCAGGACTTATGGGCAAGAGATAAGTGGAAAGGTGGACATTTATTTACAGAATAGGCTGGCTGGTGAAGCGATGTGCTAGTAATCACCCCACTTGCCATTGTGACATGCCTTTTCTGATTTTTCCTCTGCTTTTATGGAGATGCCTGTTTAGAATACCACATGGAATTTTGTCCCTTAAGTGCATGTTCATGAAGTTTCCTGAAAGATTGATTGGAACGTGAGGATTTCAGCTCGTGGCCTCCTGTTAATCAGCTTAGATTTGTTACAGTCATTAATGCTATAAATTCCCTTGCACTCCCAGTTCCTCTCCTCGGGGTTAATTCAGTTGGGTGTGGGCAGAATGTCTTCCACCAAGTAAGTGTTTTGAATGGAGCTTACCCTGGTCCATGACGATGGGGACACCCAAAGGACAGGCACTTGGTTCAGAGCTCCTGTGGGAGATGAATCTGCTGGAGTGCTCTCCTGGGGAACTGTGCCGGCAACTGGAGTCAGCACTGAACTCATTTCTCTTCCCTGAAGTCCCAAGGTGGGCTGCACCCTCTTCATACCATTCCTCTTTCCTCATGTTCTGACTCAGGAAAGGGACTCGGGAACGTTAGGAAAGTCGGGGCAAACGGTGAGGTTGGTGGCCCTGTGTGTAGCCCACCATGTTCAGACCTGAGGCACTTCACTACATGTACTCTGCAGTTGTTTTTTATGGAAGAGAGTCGGTAACACTTTCCTGGATAGAAGCAAGGCCGGCATGAGTCAGGCTTTCAGCTGGGGCAGGGAGAGCTGAATGCTTCAGGCTGATGGCTCAGTTGGGCAAAGGATGAGGTTTCTAGGTGAGAGCCTGTGTTGTGAATCGATACACGCATAGTCCTTGAGACCATTCAGTTATAGATGCTGTTGTCTGTCCACCTGTCCAGGCTTATCTATTCTTACATCCGCTCCCTGTGTTCTTCAAGGCTTAAACCATGCTAAGTCACTCTGAATTCAAAAACAGAATCCTCTAGCATGTCCTGTTCCTCCTCTTACTTAACGAGGCACACTGGCACTGCTGGTCTCTCAGGCCCCTGGATGCCCCTTGTTCTGTGCTCATCAGCTGTGGTGTTGTTTCTACTGCTTGCCTACAGAACCGTCTCCCCATGTCAGATCCCCAAGCTTGTGACAGGTTGATCATTTGGGCACCCAAGTCCCTTCTCCCATTTCCTTCTGCCTTTCCTGCCAGTGAGTGGTGCCTGCACCCTGGGATGTGCATTTTGTCACTGTGTTTCCCTTTCTCCCCTGCTCTTCGTTCCTCTCTTATCCCTGGCCCTTCCTCAGGTCACCCCCATAGCTTGTCTCCAAATACTGCTGATGCTACTAAGCCTATCCCGTGAGAACCACAAATTTACAGGCCAACCTGGGTCTCAGGGGTGGGACACTTAGAAAGCTTGGCTTCATCCTAGTGCGTGGCCAGTAGTTATACAGAGTCACGAGATGACTCCAAGTCTGTCAGTATGCTTCGGTAGATGACATCCAGCTCTCTGCCAGCTTAATTAGTTTATCTAGGACATTCTACATGATTTTTACTATTTGATAAAATGCCTGTATTTACTTGCTTCAACTGATCATTAGAGTGTAGAACTCTTCCCCAAATCTCTCTCAATGAAGCCCAAAGAATCAGATGGTTCAGGGTTGTAACATTTTTTTCAATGGTGCTTTCAAGGAATCAGACACTGCCCAAAACACAGTAGATGCTCCAGAAATATTTATCAAGTGAACAAGTATCTCTTATAGTAATAAAAAAAAATTCACAAGGCTGCACTGGTGTCCACATGTCTCCAACCATGCTGCAAGGAGAATGATTTATTCTTAATCAAAAATATTAATTTTATTGATCCAAAGGAGCCATATAAAATTGTTTTCCTCTTGCGTGCTATTTCCATTTTTTTCCAATTTGGGCCAGCCAGCAGTGCCACAGCTGAACAGATCCCATGGATTTTAATAAGGACTTGTGCTTCCAAGAAAGATAATAAGCAAGTATGGAGGTCAGGGTCACATTCCCAAAGCCTCTCTGACAGGAGGCCAAGATTAAAATGCGTGAGCCAGCCCAGAAGGCCAGAAGGAGGCTGCAGTTTCTCACTGTGGATTTCCTCAGAGTACCATTAGCTTCCAGGAGGAGCACAGCGCAGATTGCATTTACACGAGGAAAGCAAGGAGGAGCGGGTAACACTGAAGTTTTCGCTGTTGTTTTGGTTACACATCGCAATGATAGAACCTTGATCCCAAGCATACCTCTTTGTATCATTTAGATTTGCAAGACAGAATATTTCCAGTGCTTGGGAACGGCCTCACATTTTCTCCATAGCTGAGCCCAAGGCAGCCTAGAAGCCTCTAATTCTAAACTGTATCCTTTGTTTTAGCCCAAGTACTTACTATTCCATTTGGTCCCTTGTCATTGATGGAATCTCAGCACATTGGGCAACTTATAATGTTCACATCCTTTGATCATTAGAATGTCCTGAAATAATCATTGAGTTGTTATGTCCATTACATTGATAAGGAGAATGACTCATTAAAAGTTTAAGTAGTCCAAAATAAAAAGAGCAAATGCCGAAACACCGCCACCCGCTCCCTTGGTAAATACCTGTGTGAAGCAGCGCACCTACTATGAGGATGAACTCATTTGTCAGCAGTTGTTGACGGGAACAATGTGAAGCAGGGAAAAGGAGCCCCTTGGCCCAGGTCCAAAAGGAAAGCAGCCGGAGAACTGACTTCAGGACCACACCTCCTGAAGCTGAGCGGCAGTCCAACCTTGCTTGTCCTACCCTGGGACTCCACAGCCACCTTCCACCTCTGCTGGGTGATTGAAGGAAGTGCCAGGGCCCCTGCCTGAGCTAGTGCTGCCAGAGCACAGACCAGGAAGGCTCACTTCTCAGCACCACAGGGGCATCTGCTGTGGCCTCTCAGCCCCAGCAATTCACATCTGCTCACAGATAGAGGGCTGAAAGGTCCCCATGCAGAGCCCAGCTTCTAACCTCCAGACTCACCTGCTGGTCTCCTGGATCTATCCCTTCTTGTTGCTTAATCCAAGGTTAGGCTGAGCCAGCTTGAAGTGTAGCCCATCATCCTGCATTCCCCAGCACTCTGGCTGCTGGGTCAGTAGCCAGATACTGGTCCAAGCAGCCGTGAAGGATCTAGAGTTGGAGCGTCCAGCCTGGCCCTGCAGACAGCTGTCAGCAGTTTCCTTCCACCAGTGGCCGCCTCTGAGGACCTCTGTGAACTGTCTTAAGGCTAAGGTGTTTAAAAGCAGGCTCTTATGCTTGATACCTTTGAGCCATCATCACCTGGTACTGGTTAGAAATGTGACTTCCAGGCCTGTCTAATTAAAGCCTGCATTTTAACAAGAGTTCCCAGGAATGTGTACATTTGCAGAACCTTGCCCCAAGCAATGCTGATGAGTCTGCCAGAACCTCAGAGGCTTGAGAGACATTGGGGCTTTGACCCTTGTCTTTGTGTACTTGTGTATGTAAGTTCCTGTGGATTCATGTGTGTTGGGGTGCATGGGCACATATGTGTGCATGCATATAGACCACACAGGTAAATCTTGGGTATTCTTCCTCAGGTGCTGTCCATCTTGTGGTTGAGACAGGGTCTTTCACTGGCCTGGAGCTCACCAAGTAGTCTAGGCTGACTGGCAGTGGCCTCCAGAGAGCCTCCTATTTCTGTCTCCCCAGGTCTGGGATCAGAAGCGTGCATCTCCGTTTCTCACTGTTTTGTGTGGGCTCTGGGAATTGAACCTGAGTCCTTACGCTGCATGCAAACACTTGACCAACTCCGCGATCCCCCCAGCTCCCTTTTGTGTACTTTGCAATCTAAGTTAAATATAGGCAGTGGGGATATTAAATATGGGCAGTTCTTTCTTGAACTGGAGGTGGAGTGATACCCTTCTGTCATTTCCACAGGGCTTGCAAGGCGGTTCGTGTCTGGACCATTACAGCAGCACTGGAAGCCTTTCCTCCTAGAAAGGGCCAAGCCACATGTTTCTCAGTGGACCAGCTTCTGACTACACTGTGCCTAATAGTCAGCAAAACCAATAACTGCCCTGTGTAGGGCATTAACACAGGAGTCACCAGTGATGCTTTGGCCATTAACACGTTTATGGGTGGATTGCTATGCAAAGCTGAGGGAAAGTATTACTCTTCTAGGATTAATATATTTGACAAAATGTCTGCCAGGAGAGGAGGCTTTTGCTGATGAATAGAATGCTGCTGTTGATTTATCTAGTAATGGAGACTGGAAATTAGAGGAATCCGTGTGCATGTGAAAGCCATTGTCATCTGGTTAATTATGTTTTGCCAGCAGGATGGGGAAACACTTTATGCTCCGTGCAGCCAAATGCTTTCAGCCAGAGTCCTGTATTGTAAATGACAGGCACCTAAATGGGGATAAAGACAAGACTCCCAGAATGCCACATTCCTGGATAGTGATGCCTCTGAGACTTGACATCCCTGTCCCCTGCTGTGGGCCAAGTCTGTTTACTCTGTGACAGTGGGCTTTTTCAATGCCATGGTTTTTCCCCTCATGAGACATCTGTAAATATCTGGAGACAGTTGTTGTAATTGGTGAGAGAAGAGGAATAGTAAGGAGGGGCCAAGCATGACCTGCTGTCTCAGTCAGTGTTCTATCGCTGTGAAGAGACACCATGACCACAACAGTTCTTATGAAGGAAAACATTTAATTGTGTCTTGTTTACAGTTTCAGAGGTTTAGTTCATTTTCAGCATGGCAGGAAGCATGGCGGCATGCAGGACATGGTACTGGAGAAGGAGCTAAGACCTCTCTATCTGGATCCACAAGCAGCAGGAAGAGGAAGCCACTGGGCCTGACTTGGGCTTTTGAACCCTATAAGCCCACCACAGTGACACACTTCTTTCAAGAAGGCCACACCTCCTAATCCTTTCAAATAGTGCCACTCTCTCATATTCAAACATATGTGCCTCTGAGGCACCAAACCACCACATGGGGACACTTGTGATTGCTCTTCTGTAACCAGGGACCTTCCTTTGTGTTTTGGTGGATCATCGAGGAGTTGGGGGACATAATCTGTGATAGATATCTCTAATCAGCTATGTGTACGTGCGTGTGTGTGTGTGTGTGTGTGTGTGTGTGTGTGTGTGTGTGTGTAGAATGGCACACAGAATAATCCTCTTCAAAGACTTTCAAGTTTGATCCCTGGAACCAGTGAACATGTTCCCTTTCATGGCAAATGGGGTCTCTCAGGACTGATGATACCAAGGGCATTGCCAAAGGAAGGTTGTTCTCAATTTGCCAAGCAGGTCTGTGTAAGTGGAGATTAGAGCCAGGAGGGTCCAATAGGCACTGCTGCCAGTTTTGAGGATGGATGAATAGGTCTTTAGCTAATGAATTCTGGAAGTTTCTAGAAACTGGAAAAGGCAAACAAACAAACAAAAGTCCCTCCCCCACAAAACAAATCACACCAGTTCTTACCAGCAGTGTCCAGAAAGGCACAGTGGACAGTTCTGTGGATCAGTGTAACATCATCACCTACTTCGTGCCTCTGCCCTCTGTAACTCTGGAGTAAAGACTCGAACTGCTTCACGCCATTGTGTTTGCAGCAAATGGAAACTGTACATGGAGCAAAGCATTTTCCCTCCATGGTGTCCTGCTGTAAAGTAAGGCTTGATCCACTATGAAACCAGCTCAGTTACTCACTGGCAATCATTTATTATAAATAGGTGTCCTCTGAGTGTCTATCGAGGCATTTGAGGTAGAGTGTGGACAACGGGGAATAAATTCCTCTTCTAACTCAGTGTCAAGAGATTGAAAAACTCCCAGGAGATTCATGATTGGTAAGAGATGAGCATGGAGCCCGCTGCAGCCACGATGTTCAGGGGTTCTGCACTAACGTGCTTGTTAGCAGCTACCTGAAAGAGGGAAGTGATGAATGCTAGCCATGCAGATAGAGTGTTCTAGGTAGAGAAAACAACAAGGACTGAGATCTCCACAGGGAACAAGGGCGGAGTCAACAGCCAGGGACTGTGCGGGTGTTGAGAAGCACTTTGCAGCTGGTCTGAGACTTTAAGACTTGGGTGAACTTCAAAGCATGGAACAAACATTAGTCATCATGGCTGTGGTGATTCTGTGTGCATCTGTGGGCCGGCTATGTGATCGTACTTTAGTATACATTGAGTGAAGAAATACAGCTGTTGTCCGAAGAGTCTGGAGTATAGAGGTCGAATTGGAGTATTTTCCCAGAAAGGATGGCTCTGTGTTTGACAGTGATGGGAGAGCATTGTCTCTGTGGTCCTTATACCTCTGTGGTCCAAGGGGGGGGGGGGTCCCTACAATACCAATGGGGTGTATGTCCCCTTTCATGGTAAAGAGGACATTTAGGGGTGATAAAGTCGAGGGCACTCATGAAGGACACACGACTGTTCTAGGGAAGAACTCATCAACGATTCAAAGACCTTGGCCCCTGCCTGGCCGGGAGGACCATTGGTTCTGTAGTTAGCTCCCTGGTGGGCCACGCTCTGCCAAAGGAAGCGGTGAGGATGTTTGGAATCTCATCTCTGCAATGCTTTTCTAAGGCACACAAGGAAATGGGCTAGTTTTTAATAAAGGATACTGAAATATTGACCCTGGCAAGGTCATGGATGAAGTGTCTCAACTGTCTTTGTGCCAAAGAGTTGTGATAGACTGTTTTATTCTCACTAATTAAGGTTATATTTCTAAGACACATACTCCCTCAAAACGGTGGGACTAGGGCAGCTTTCTCTTTACAGCCCGAGTAACAAAAGGGAAATGGACATCTCCAGCCATGCCCCTCTCCCAGGGAAGGTGCCTGCCTGGCCTGCTTGTACCTCCTGCCACTTCATGGCTGCTGTCTCTCAGCATGGAGGGGCTGTGTAGGGAAAGTAAAGGATCACTAGCAGGAGGGGAAACTCCATATGTGGAGAAATGAGAAGAAAAAGAGGGTCAGGTTGGTGTGTGCTATGAGTTGCATGGAAGCGTGAATCCTAGACAGCTCTGGAAAGTAGTCCAAGCCAGAAATAACGAGGCACACATCCAGGATGGAGAGCAAGAGGCTGTCTTTGGACCCTGCTGTGCATGCCACTCCCCTGTCCTCAAGGTCAGAAGAAATGTCTGTCCTGCTCCTTTCCGCTCCAGATCTACAGCAAAAGCTCACAGAGTACAAAGTGGAGATGTGGACAGACCACACGAATGCTTCTATCTCCTGAGTCCTTTGATAGTTTCTGCCTTTTATTTTCATAAAACGCTAAAAGTGTGCTAATGCCTTGGAATGTAGGATTCCTGGTATTCTGCCATGAAGGTGATCATAAAAAGTGGGGTCTTTACACAGGATTTTAAGGCATCTTTGATAACTGGCTTCATGTGGTGCACCATTCATCCATCTGTCCATCCGTCCATCCGTCCATCCATCCATTCATCCATCCATCCATCCGAGTTGTGATGCCAGACATTGAACGAAGCAATGGGCAGGAGCCAGGCATGGGATGAAACCTGCCCTGGGCCTCCTAGAACTCATAATGTTGAATCAAGAGGAGACAGTAAAAATGTGAGTGGATCACAAATGTTGAAGTGTTGTGAAGGAAGTGGACATGTGCTGTGGTAGAGAAGCATTACAAGTAGCAGTAAAGGACGAGGGAACCAATGAGACGGAGGAGCCAGGGGAGACCTTCCTGCATCTCACAGGTCAGACATGGAAAGTTTGCCCTCTGGCTGTTCTGGGAATGCATGAAAGCAAGTGTTGCCTAGAGAGGCCTTTCGCATTACACTTCTGAATACAGCTCTCCTGTCTCCTTGTCTCCCTGCCTATAATTCCACATCCTTTTGGCCTACATTACTCTATCCCCCGTTATTGACAGCCGACAGTTTTTGATTTACTTGTTCATCGGGTTTATTCTTCATCTACCTGCATTAGTCTATTTGTGTTTCTGTAATGAGATAATTGAGGATGGGTAGCAAACCATGAAGTTCATTTGCTTCCTTTTCTGATGACTGTGGGGTCCAAATAGTACAATGCAGACACCTGCAACAATACAGCAGATAGGCAGAAAGGGCATCTGCTGAGTGCAGATGGCCAACCTCATGGGGTATGGTTGCTTCCCATGACCTCACAACCTCACCTCCTTCTCTGCACTCCCTCCACTCCTTCCTAAAGCTCTCACTGTCTTAGGATGGTTGGTCATTCTTGAGCATTGTCTAACAAGCCCACTTAAAGATTACCTGACTCTGTCAGACAATGGGATTTAATTTGGCTTAATATTTACCATTGATTACAGTCCAGAACCTATTTAATGCAGATGTTAACATGCAGAAAACTAAGATGCAAGTGACTGTTGTCCAATCAGAAGTAAAGGACTTTTAACTGTACCAAGGAAGCCACAGGCATGGGGTTGACTGTCTTCTGGACCATTTAGCCTTCTGGATATGTAACTTGAAAGATGTTTCCCGAAGTCTCTCCTGCCCCATTGATCTACCCTTTTCATTTGTCCATCTGTCCATCTGCCCAGCTGTGGGAACCCACTCATCTACCCTTCCCATTTGTCTGTCTGTTCATCTACTCACCTGTGGCAGCTTCTTCCATCATCTATTAAATTAACTTTATTGTCTTATTGATTCCTTTGAAATGGTTCTAATGTATCTTTGGCATATGTCCCTATACATTTGTTTAAGACTAATTTTAAGAATATGTATGGAGATGTTTATATACTCCCTCATACCCTATGTATGGAGAGTGAGGGAGGAAAAGAAAGAAAACAGAACAAGTTTAGCTTAGCCTTCCTTAAAAGTGCTTAGACTACTCATAGTTGCCAAGAGTTGGTAAAAATAATCTAACTCAAAGCCTGTTTTATAATATATTATTGACTATCTCATAGAATTTGTAGAGTACTACACAAAAATGAAAAGGGCCAGGGAGATGGCTTTGTTGGTCAAGTGTTTGTCTATACAATCATGAGGAACTACATTTCTTTTTTTCCCCAACATAATATTTTTATTGATTATTTGGAAATTTCACATCATCTGCTCCAATCACACTCACTTCCCAGCCCTCCAAGTTCCACCCTTGAAACCCCCACCCCCTCCAAACAAAAGACGAAGAAGAAGAGGAGGAAGAGGAAGAGGAAGAAGAGGAGTAGGAGGAAGAAAGAAGAAGAAGAAGAAGAAGAAGAAGAAGAAGAAGAAGAAGAAGAAGAAGAAGAAGAAGAAGAAGAAGAAGAGGAAGAAGAAAGAAGAGGAGGAAGAGGGAGAGGAGGAGGAAGAAGAAGAAGAGGAAGAGGAAGAAGAGGAAGAAGAGGAAGAGGAGGAAGAGGAAGAAGAAGAAGAAGAAGAAGAAGAAGAAGAAGAAGAAGAAGAAGAAGAAGAAGAAGAAGAAGAAGAAGAAATTGGTCCAATTTGTGTTACTCATATACTCACTGTAGCATGGTCAAACTCCTGGTGGCCAACCCCTTAAAGAAACCTGAGTCCTTACCCACCTGCACCTCTGCCTGAAGCCATCAGTTGTAGAGAGCTACACTTCAACATTCTTACCATAATTTTTAAGAGCTCTCTTGGATAGCTCTCTGTCTAGGCAATTTCTATCCCCAGTACCTACTCAGAATGCCAGGCATGGTGGCAACCGCCTGTAACCCTGGCACTGGGTAGTGCAGAGACAGGAGGATCTGAGGGCTCCATGGCCGGATGTATGGATGACTCCATGTTCAGTGAGAGACCTTGTTTCAAAAAAGGAGAGGGGTGTTCAGGCAATCCATAGAGGACAACTCCCAACCTCAACATCTGGTCTCCATGCATGCATGCCCTAACACACATGTACACACACACACACACACACACACACACACACACACACACACACACACACACACACACTGAAGGAGGATGGCTATATGGGTCTGCTTTCACACTGTTGTAACTTTCAGTGACCTTAAATCACATGATCTTGATTTGGAGGCTTTCTTTGAGGTGCTCAGCATGGTGCACATCCACAGGGTTTAGTGGATTGTAATTTTTGCTTGATTTTTGAGAAGCTTGACAATTAGAAGCAAACTTAGAGATCTGTTAACACTGGATATGAATACACCCTGAAAACTCTGCCAGTAGCTGTACGATGAGAGGATTCTCTCTCCATGCTCAGAATCTGTGCTGTAGAAACTCAGACAGCCAGAGTTACCACAAGGGGAATTTTGTTCCTAGAGCACCCCCACACATTAGAATATCCTATGCAGAATACACTTGGAAAATGGCCTCCATTATTTATTTTATAAGTTTCTACATTGGCAGAGATAACTTATTATTAGCCATGACTGGTCTAGTCTAGTTTTATTGCCTCATGCACTTGCTGACCCTATTGATTTATCCTGAAAGTCTAATTTAGTCTGCGAGACCACCTGTGATTTTCGTACATTTCAAATGCGGAAGCATCGTTCTCAGCAACTTGTTCACTCTGATTTCCTTTGCACATGAGAGTTGATGTAGAAAAGACAGCTGAGCAGAAGTCGGCAGCCTTCCACACGCACAATGCCAAGTCTCCATTTATTCCCTCTAATTTGAGGTTCTCTGTGCCAGGATGAGCCTCCCCTCTTCCAAATCATCGGAGACTGAGATCTCCCAAGACACAGCAAGGCTGCAGAAATTGAAATTACCTTTGTGTGATAGATTTTTCTAATCTTTTTTTCTTTCCTGAAAACCAAGAATTTTGAAAATGCTGGTGCCAGTTTTATGCAATGCAAGCAGAGTGAGCACACACGTGGAAGATGGCTGGTGGGGGAGATTCTGAAGTCTCTGGAAGCTTTGTGTGCAAAAATCTTCTGTCCACTCATGCTTCCATGGAATGTGCCTGTGTTGAGCCTTTGTGTGTTAACCCACCCATTAAACTGACCATGTGCCTTCCACTCTGTTATACAATACTAGTCTTCTGAAGAGTGTGCTGCACCATATAGTTGTTGTGGCCATCAAAATGGCTAGTTTGAAGCAGGAGTTTAGTAGTCAAAGGCATTAGTTCTAAGCTTCTCTTTAAATCCTTGCAAAAGAAACCAACGTGTGTGGCAAAGAACCGAAGAGTGAAGAGGAAAAGAAGGAAAAGCATTTTCTCACTTACACTGTTTTCTAATAGCGTTCTCCAGGCCTCTAACGTGCTTTTAAAGAAGAAAAGCCACTCCTTGGCAGCTACTTATGTTTCATTCAGTAAGTCAAATACCACCGGGGAACCGTTTACTGGAGACTTACAGGGAGACTCCACCCTGGTCTAACCTAATTTCGCCTTGGGGAAGGGTAGAATTCCCTCTCACTCTTTTCCATGTGGCATTCTCACATGACTGTTGAAGGCCAGACCCTTGTCGAAAGATGGGGAGTGGGGTCCCACAGCAGAACACGAGTCATTTGAGACTTCCTTCTGCAGTGATGCGTGTGGGTTTTCTGTGGTGTCCCTTTGGGGTGTCTTCACATCTGTTTTTGCTTGGTCCCTTTTGCCCTCTCTGAGACGGCTTTGAGATGCTTGAGGAAGAAAAGCCCCGCAGGGGAGGGGAGCGACTGTCAGGGCACACATGGCGTAGAGGACCTGCAGGGAGCTGCCCAGAGAAGACCCGGGTTAATGTCTGCAGAGGAGAGCCTCCAGTAAGGAACAGTCTCCTCCTGTGCGTGGGGATACATGGCAAGATCCACAGTGAGGTCTGAAGCGGACGACAGCCTGAACGCCAATACACACTGTGGCTTTTCTGTATGTCGGGCACCATGGCCACGTAGACCCGAGTTCACCTGCCCTTCCGTGCTTGCTTCGCTGTGTCTCCCTGCATCTCTGCTCTTGTACTTGGGGACTACTGAACAGAGAACTGAGGGAAACGTGAAGCTCGACACCGGATCTTAGCTTCTTCAGCCGTTGCTATGACAGCAGCTCAGCAATGTTACCAGAGGGAGGGTTTGCTCTGGACCACAGTTTGAGGCCGTAGTTGTCATGACACAGGCATTGTGGTGGGGCCAGCCGCTCTAGCTGTGGTGGCAGGAGTATGAGGCAGCTGGACACATTGCACCCAGACTCAGGAAGCAGAGAGATGAAGGGTGATGTCATGTTGGCTTCTTCTTTTCCTTTTGATTCAGTCCTAGACCCAGTCCATGGGATGATACCACCCACAGTTAGGGTGAGCCTTCCATGTTCTGCTAAACTTCTCTAGAAACACCTTCATAGATGTTCTCAGAGGTGTGTCTCCTGGGTGATTCCAAATCTAGTCAGGTTGATGATGAAGATTAACTATCATACACTGCAATACCTTGAGAGTTGATCTGATCATGGAGACAGCTGCTGAGTGACTGGTAGAAAGGTAGCGTGTACAACATAGATAGATTGACAAGTTATGACCCAGATCCTGGGTGTGACAGAGCCAGGTAAAGCAAGATTTCTCTGTTGTTTAGATCTGCATATCATTTAGAAAATGAGAATTGTTTATGGTATTTGTAATTTAATGATTTTCTACATGTTTGGCTGCACGTAACGGAAACCATGGAATGCTACACTAAGATACAGGAGGAAGTCTCTATTTCCTTGTTTTGCTGTTCATTGGTTTATCAATTTTCAGTGTTGTTGATGCCCCTCTGTAACAACAGGAAGACTCAGCGCATAGCCTGACCTTCCTTTTCCTTCTCAAAGCCACATAATTATACTATAGCTTTGATTTTTCTGCTGTTTCTATTTATCAATTTTAGTTGTCTGTTTCTATCCATCACTTCTGCGTGGCTCTCCTGGTCCCACAGCTGAGGACATTTGCCTGCTTTCCTCTCCTTCACTGCTAATGTTCTGGCCTAGAATCATATTCAGTGTTTACAGGTTTTATATGTAGCTTGATTATATAAGTTGAAAAAATGGTGAATTGGATTTATGTAGTTTTGATAAGCAGGATTTAAAAGTACACTAAATATTATATAGTATTTTTAAAGAGTTTTGTTTTATTTTTAATTATGTGTGTCTATATGTCTGTGTGGGGTGTATGTATGCATGTATGAGTGAAGGTGTCTGCAGAGTACAGAAGAGATCATTAGATCCCCTGAAGCTGGAGTTACAGGTGGTATGGATATCAGGAACTGAACCTGGGTCCTCAGGAAGAGTAACAATACTCTTAACTGCTGAGTTTTTCTCTAGCCCCATAAAAATACTGTTTTACTCTTAGTTTTCTCTGTTTATGATATACACTATGAAAGATCATGGATTCTGCAATGTGTATTGAAATACTTAGCAAATACACATATATAGAAATATTAAGAAGTAAAGTAGCTATATCAAAATGTTAAAAGTTACATTATAATAGTGTAGGTATAAGGCGTACATAATGTGTATCCTCCTATCCATCTCATTTTGATAAAAATAAAAACAAACAATAAAAAAATCCATGCCTATAATTCCAGCACTTGAGAGGAGGAGGCAGGAGGATCAGAAGTTTGGGATCATCTTAGGCTATATAATGAGTTCCAAATCAGCCTGGGTTCCACAGTTCCTGTCTCAAAACAAAAGAGAAGTAAAAATTACAAAAAAAAAGCCTGAGAATAAAACCTAACTCATTTCAAAAGTTAGATTTTTTTAAAACAAGGCTAAAATAGTGAATCATGCTTATAACTTATGTAGATTTATTAAGTACTAGGTTCAAAAGATATGTTTAAGCCTTCATTGTTTTAAAGCTATAGCTAAAAATAGTGAAGATTATGAATAAGGATGTGGGAGTGCTCTCTGAGTAACACATTTGAAAGTAGTCACCTGACAGACTTCTTTAGCTCTAGCACAGTAGCTTGTCCAGTATGATAATCATCAACATTGGGTGTGGTGCCCCACTCTTGTGAGTAATCTCAACACTTGGGGGCAGAGGTAGAAGGATCAGAAGTTCCAGGATAGCCTGGGCTACAATGTGAGATGCCTGCTCAAAGGGGAATTATTGTAAGATGGGTAAACGTGAAGCCTGTCTTATATTTATAACAAGGAAGGCAGGAAATAAGCATGCTTTTGTTTCTTATTACCCATTGATTGATCAACTGTAGACATGCTCTTCAATACCTCTATTGAAAATATATAGATGTTGCTTATTGATGCCTCTTTATTAAAAGGGGATCTAGCTTAACTTTTTATTATTCTAACTCTAACATGGGTTAAAATTATGATCATGTATAAATTCATTGTTTTATCTCATCTGAAACATGAAATCTAGTGTTTTCATGTTCTGTTGTATGGATGGATGGGGCCAACATCAAGCAGATACTCCTGAGTGTTAGTGTTCTAATAAATGGGTCTGCTGTTTTCAACGCATCTTGGGTTTCTGACACATTTTTCACTTTCATAACCTGAAGAATTTGCAGCATCCTATTCTTCTCTGACTCTTGGCTCAGTGACTGAGGAAAGTACTAGACTAAGCAAAAAGTTGGGAGTACCACTGGCTGTGGAGTAGCAAGGCCATTTTTGTCCTGCATCTCACAACTCACTGTACAGCTTTATTGTGGTTGATGCTCAGGAGGTGCATGTTTGTATTCCTATGTGAACACGGGCTACAGATGTTGTGCATGGGCATCTTTTCAGAGGCAGCATCAGGCTTATGCTGGCTTAACACACTGAGGTGAACGTCTTTCTTTTGTTCATCTTGGAAACACCATGATGTATAGCTATCTTTTTATTGCTGCTGATGACAGAAAATATTATTTATATTTTAAGTTTTTTTTCATTTTACATACCAAACTCAGTTCCCCCTCCCCCATCTTCTGTCCCCCCACCTCCCACATCCCACCCTCCATCCCACCCCCCATGCATTCCTCAGAGACGGTAAGGCCTCCCTTGGGAAGTCAACACACCCTGACACTGGGGGGAGGGGCTTGACCCTGCCTCAACTTAGTATAACAGAAAATATTTTTGAAAGAACTGTGTTGATTTGATTTCCTTTGGAGATGTTTTGTTGATAACATCATCAGTTTCATGATTCTCCTGCTACTACTGTTTCCTTGCTATTGAGTGTGTTTTCAAATCTACAAATACCCAGGAAATAACCTTCTACTATAGATTTTCTTAGTATAGAGTATCTCATGTTCTATAAGGTGCATTTTAGATCCATTATTGATTATGTTTTTGTATGAGTTTATAACTTTGATTTGTTTCTCTTTTGCTTCATATATTTATATATTTATATATTCCTTTTTCCCACTTTAACAATTTTTCTGCAAATCAGGTTTCAGATTTATTTGTCTAATAGAATCCTGTTTGGACAATTTTATGTTTAATATTGGCTGTTTCTTTTCAGACTTTGGGATGAGTAGAAAGACCATAGGTCTCAGTTTGCCTGGGATCTTCTGTTGTATTCCTGAAGAACATATCATCTGTACAATAAATTAGATGGCTGCTGTAATGATGAGCGAACCATACAATTTTATCTAAATGCAGCAACAGCATATAGTTATAATGCATGAGTTCCCAACCATGGGAATGTCATATCCAGAGGGTGGGAAAATTGATTTTCAGAAGGCTGGAAATGGGGGGAGGCAAAAGATCTTTAGTGTTATGATTTTCAGTCATCCAAAAACAATAGTACATAAACAGAAATTAGCCAACTGTGGTTTGAACATATTTGACAAAAACAGAAAGTTGTGTCTAACCAATATAGTCTGACAGTGTTTACATAGAATTTCTGTTGAACCTGGTACTATGGTGACTGTTGAAAGCCTGCAGCAGGGTCACATAGGTTATACACAAACATTATGTTATTTTAGTCAAGGGATTTGAGCATTTATAGCTTTTGACGTCCATGAGACATCTTGGAACAGATCCTCTGTGGGTGTCAAGGCTCAGCTGAGCAGTTTTATCTGTGGCGTTAGGATTTCACAGGGGTGGAGGAACAACTAGGGGACCAGTCAGTGTAAACTGACTCTGAGAGGGTCACAGATAGAAAGGGCATGTGGAGAAACATGGATCTCACGGTGATCGAATAGTACCATTGGTGACCTTCCCCCACTTTCTTTCTTTATTTCTTCTTGTTATTTAGGTGTTTTCCTATTTAATTTCTATTTCATCAGTGGACTTGTTTCTTGGTGCTAAGGATTGAATCCATAGCCTGTGTGTGCAAGGCATTTGTCCTACCAATGAGCTTCACCCACAGCCCCACGTCACCAACTTAACACTGAAGTGTCCTTATTTGCTTCATCAGCGACATTGGTGTTGCCAAGACCGTTGTCCCTCCTATGTCCTTAGATGACATTACCTTTCACCATCTGACCACACCGACTGTCTGGTCCTTTCAGAGGTGGATGTCACCTGCTTCACAGGATAAGATGAAGAAGGTGAATTGCTGCCCCCATCTGTGGTGTTCGCTCTCCTGACTGGCTTCTCCCGGGCCCGTTGGCTTGCTGCTTCACCTCTGCCCAATATCTAATTGCTGAACTGCTAAGGAGCTTGGGCCCCTTTTATATTTTATTCCTAGGTGACCTCATCCAATTCAATCATTTAAAATCCTTCTGTACAATTTTACACCTCGAGCCATGATGGAACCCAGGGAAAACCCGACTAAACCCTCCAGACTTAACCTACTTCACCTGCGCTCCGCTGCTGACGAGCTCTCTCGACCCACTTCACTTGTCTGCTCCAAGCTAATCTTCGGTCTCCTTTCCTCGCTCTTCAGTCTCCTTTCCTCTCACTTCAGTCTGTGAATATCCTTAGGCTCTGAGTCTGGCAGAAGGTGGATCTAAGGCTTGCTCTCCCTTTTTCACAGGCTTGCTGGCCTTGTATTTATGGGTGTGGGGGGCGGGGGAGGGCGTGGCTTTTGAGAGGCTCATCTCAACAGATCATTTACCCGCCGTGGTAGAACAGGCCCTGGCTGGGCTGGAGAGACCTACCCTGAGTTCTGATGTGTGTCTCCCATTGCCTGCGCACATTCCTGTTTGGATGCATAGTACTGACCTTAATTAGCTATATGGTCAAAATGATTTTCTCTCCACTCTGTTGTTGTCCAGGCTTTTCTTTGCCTAGAAGCTCTACTGTCACCTTCACAGTTTCTCAAGCCAGAGAACTCATATGTTCCTAGAGATATCTCTGTAAGCCATCATCCATGTTCCCTGGAGCATGCCAACCGATTCCAGCTCTTCACCTTTCTGGATTCTCCCTGTCCCTCTGCAGTTCCCCACACCATTACTTCTCACGCAGATTCCAGACTGATCTCCTGCTCATCCTTGTCTCTCAGCCCATGTCCTTATTATCCCTACCATGTGCTCAAAGATCTTTTTAAAACATAAATCAGAACCCTTTATCCCTGCTGCAACATATGCCTTTGGCTTTCCACTGCAGCGAGAACTGTGATCAGTAAGGTGTAGTTGTAAGTTTCTCTGGTCCTGCCCAGCCCCATGGTCCCGCAGCTGCTTATAAAATGATCACACAGAGGCTTAATATTAATTGCAAATTACATGGCCTATGGTTCAGGCTTCTTGCTAGCTAGCTCTTATCACTCAACCCATAACTATTAATCTATGTATCACCACGTGTTCCGTGGCTTTACCTGCGTCCCATTCATTACATGTTGCTCCATGGATAGTGGTTGGCGTCTCCCCTTACTCTCCTTTCTCATTTCACTGTCTCTCTTGGATTTCCCGCCTGGCTCCATCCTGCCCTGCCATAGGCCAATGCAGCTTTATTTATTAGCCAATGGAATAACACATACTCATAGCATACAGAAAGACATCCCACAGCAATAAGGAGCCTTGTCCGTGTCGCATCACTGGCCTGTAGACCCAGAACATGGTGGCCGGTTCCTGTCACAGAGTTACTGGTGTTTCTCCCACCCAGACACTTCAGGTTCATCTTCATGTGTTTGGCTGTTCTTTCTGAGAAGCCTTAGCTCATTCCCTCACAGAGGCTCCACTCAGTACCACAAGTAAGAATGCTGCTCCCCTCCAGTGGCCACGTTACTTCTGTGTGCTCCAGTCATTTGTTCTGAGGCAGAATATTTATTGTAGAAATTTGTTTACAGTTCCAATCTCGAGGCTTTAGCTCAGTTTGGATTTGGGAGGGAATCAAGATGGAGGGCATCTGGCTGTGGGCCTCGACAGTATTGTGAGGTGTGGCCCATATAGGAGCTTCACAGAGCTGTGGCCTCTGGGAACCCTTGAGAGCCATCGTCCCCAAAGAGTGTAAACATTGAGGACAACAAAACCTTGTCTTTCTCAAAGGCCACAGGTGGAGTTAGCCATAAGAAGAGATTTGCCGTATCACTTCTGGCAAGTCTCAAAGACGATGGTGCTCAGATTCTTTTGCCTTTCTGAGCCCCAGCCCGTTTCACCAACCCAGCAGATGGGTCTTGAGTGTCGGTAGAGAGCTCTGAGACTTCATTGCCTTGGTGTTGTCTGGTTGGTCTTACCTTCTTCCCAGCCTCCCTTCAGACGGCATCAGTACCAGAGTAGTTTCCCTCCCATGACTGATTATAAGGACCATGGATGCAGAGGTGATGTGAAATGGAGGGTCTC
The DNA here is from genome assembly GCF_007827085.1 of Peromyscus californicus insignis. Lineage (NCBI taxonomy): Eukaryota > Metazoa > Chordata > Mammalia > Rodentia > Cricetidae > Peromyscus > Peromyscus californicus. The sequence goes on along the minus strand of NW_026294617.1, from coordinate 131,100,339 downwards.
AGACACCTCTCCTCCTCTTTCCTCTTCTCCCTCAGTGTCCTGCTCCCACCGGGGCCTGGGCTGACTCAGTGATTGGGTCTCATTGAGGGCCAAGCCACTTTCACATCCTGGGGCAGGAGTCTGTCTAGCTCCAGTCCCTCAAAGTGCTATGGACGCCCACCTTGCCTCCCTGGCTAGGTGCATCTTCCGTTGTGAAGTCTACTTAGACACTTTAGCTGCTGGCATGGCTCCATCTCTTGTCTTTGTCCCCCATGGTGTCCTGTCAGTGCATGGACACAGGAGTCCGCTCCCTCCTTTACAGCGGACCCACTCTTAGTCCTTCAGCCTGAGCCTGTCTAGCGCAGGCATCATAGCGTGTACTTGGCCTTGTGGACTGTGTTCTCATGTAGATAAATGATGGCTGTGTAACCATTCAGTGCTGGTGAATTGCTGTAGGCAGAGGGCTTTGTTGGTTGATAGGATGGTTGGTTTTAAAATCATGTATTCATCAGTGAAATCTTTACATGTGTGAAATCTTGTGGAGCACAGAGGTGTGTTCCTGTGTGGATGGTACCCATGCCTTGCTGATCCAAGAAGTTTCATTTTTATTTACTATTTAGTGATTAGTTATTTTTTCACAATATTACCCAGAACTCATAGGAATTTTGGTTTGGGGAATGTATCCAGTACAGACAATTCTTATTTTGGCTTCTCTCAGCTGCCTGGATGGCCATTGACTCCATGCCTGTCTGCTGTTTCTCTAGTTTGTTACCATCCTTGAAAACAAAGCAAGGAAGCACAGCTGCCATTATAGACACACATAAAGACAAGAAGGAGAATTTAAGACATTAAGAGATACCAGATAATTCCAAGTGATTCTTATATGTGGAATTTGACTTTGTTGACTCGACCTTAATATGTATCTACTGGGCTGGGGAGCGGGGATTGTCCCTCATAGTTGGATTGGGTATGAGGATGAAAATGGAAAGGGTAGATCTGGGAGAGGAGTTATGGGATGGATATGATCAAATTATGTTGCATGAAATTCTTAAAGAATTAATAAACGTAGAGGGAGAGTACTGAAGGAGAGTACTGGAAAGGGGGCATTCTGGGGTCAGGGTGCAAGGGAATCTCCCAGGAATCTACAAGGATGACCCCAGCTAAGACTCCTAGGAATAAATGGATACAAAGCCTGAACTGGCCATCTCCTGCGACCAGATTGGTGCCTAGCCCAATTGTCATCAGAGAGGCATCATCCAGCAACTGATGGAAACAGATGCAGACCCACAGCCAATCATTAGGTGGAGTTCGGGGAATCCTGTAGAAGAGAGAGAGAGACAGGATTGTAGAAACTAGAGGGATCAAGGCCACCACAAGAAAACTCACAGAATCTACTAACCTGGGCTCATAGGAGCTCACAGAGATTGAACTGACAACCAGGGAGCCTGTCTGGGACTGACCTATGCACTCTGCATATATGTTACAGTTGTGTAGCTTGATCTTCTTGTGGGACTCCTAACAGTGGGGACAGGTACTATCTCCAACTCCTTTACTGATGTTTGGGACCCTACTCCTCATACTGGGTCGCTCTGCCCAGCATAAAATATACGGGGAGGTGCTTAGTCTTAGTGCAACTTGATATGCCATGTTCTGTTGATACCTGCCCTTTGATACCTGCTCTTTCCTAGACAGAAATGGAGGAAGAGTGGATTGGGGGATGGGGACAGAGGGGAGCGGGGCTGGGAGGGGAGGAGGAAGGGGAAACTGCAGCCAGGATATAAAAGAAATAAGTTTATTTAAAAATAATTGAAGTTGATATGGCATCTTGTCTGGTCGATGATGATTGCCTGGACTTTAGCTGTTTCCAAAGCAATCATATTGAGTCGTTTTTTGCTTACATTCAAAATGATTTGGGATGAAATAAAAATACCCCCCATGGATGAATTTCTCTCAGTAAAGATGATGTACTGTTAAATTTTCTTAAAACAACCCACAAGCTTATCTCAAAGTAGCTTTGGACCAGTGAGCATTCTTTGAAAGAAAGCCTTTTTACTTTTTTCTAGTTGGAGAATAATACATATCAATTTTGGAGAAATTTGATAGAAATTATGTGTATTCCTATGAAAGATAATTTCCACTTAATGCCTTTCCTTTTAGCTACTCTGTGATGTGCAGCGGCTTCTCTTCTGCTGGGAGGTTTGCAGTGTGATTTCCCTGTGTGATAGAGTCTAAATCTGCTGGCTCAGATCTTTCATAGACTGCCACCTTCTCTACCAACCAAGAAACAGTGTATTTGGGATTTTGCTTGGTTTGAAACAATTTATGCTGGAAGAATTATAAAATGTAGAATCCATAATATGACTTTGGCTCACTCTGTATCAGAGAAAATATAACTCTCACCACAGCCAGAGAGGAAATTTCACATGTCAGCCACCCAGTCAATGCTTCTGATGCTTCTGATACATATTTCATGATCTCAGCTAAGGGCTTTCCAAACTCAGGGCTGTATCATTCATTCACTCTTAAACTATGAGATTATTCTTGGCTCTTCTTGTTGGCACGTAGGCCTTCCTGCTGCTGATCTGCATGAACCATTTATCAAGTCAAGGGTTTAATCTGTCAAAGTCAGCATTCCTTTGTTCTGCCTTGCTCTCTCTTGCCTCCCCATATGGCATTGTCTCTGGCATCTGCACAGTTGGCTTTCCAACAGTGACTTGGAGTGCCACAGTTTACTAAGCTTCTTCACTGTTTTTCAAAATAACACGTTACAGAGTGAAGTCATATTTCATGGGAAATGGTGATTATAAAGTTGACCGGTTTCTAGGCCATTGTTTTTATGATGTTCCAAGCCTGCTTCTTGATAGTGTCCCTGGCTGTTTCTGCCTGTAGCGCCCACCTTTCCAGCTCACTCATTCCGAAAACCAGACTCATCTACCCACCTTTGGCTTCCTTCTCTCCTCTCCTGGATATCAATTGGCTTACTACATCCTTTTGGGTTCTATACCCTGGATATTTCTCGGTTCTTCCCACTATCATTTTTATTTCCTAGACTCACACTCTTCTTCTGTCTTTATAGAAGCAAAAATGCTATGCTTCGGTGGTTTTTGGTGGGATCCAGATGTGGAAGCCAAAACCAATTAAGTAATTATTAACACTGCCTGCCAGGAGCCAACCATACCTAAGCGCTGGGGACATAGCAATGCACAGGAATAAAAGGGAAAAAAAAATCTAAAGATGAACTTACAGTGTAGTGCTAGAGTGGAGAAGGGGGAAACCAAACAAAAATGCTGTTGGTCAGTCAAATATATTAGATGCAGAAGAGAGGTCATGATGTGAAGGACTGCAGGGAGAGCAAGGCTGGTAGTACAGCTGTGGTTCTAAAGAAGGTCATGTGGAAAATGAAAGTTAATGGGGCACCATGAGCAAAAATTCATCAAAAGGCACCCCAGTTCCACCACCCAATTTCCAGAACATTACAACCTCCATGCCAAACCACAGTGATTATTTAAACCTGTGCAGAATGCAATAAGAGCCCAGATTCTCCTCCATCTCCAACACGATCACATCCAGTACACTTGTTGAAGATTTTAATCATCCTCATCAAAATACTGAATGTGGACTGCTTTCACAGCATCGTCAAGGTGAACACTGATGAGAACCACTGAACTGCAGGGGCTCAGGTGCTGTGGGATGTCTTTCTGTATGCTGTGAATATATGTTGCTCTGATTGGTTGATAAATAAAGCTGCATTGGCCTATGGCAAGGCAGCTTAGAGGCGGGTGGGAATCCAAGCAGATAGACAAGACAGGAAGAAGAAAGGCAGAGGCAGGGGAGACGCCATCCCGCCATCCCGCCATCCCGCCATCCAGGGAGCAGCATGTAATGGCACACAGGTGACATATAGATTAATAGAAATGGGCTAAGTTTAGTTATAAGAGCTAGCTAGCAAGAAAATTGAGCCATAGGCCATGGCCATGAGTTTGTAAATAATATTAAGCCTCTGAGTGATTATTCTATAAGCAGCTGCAGGATGTGGGTGGGAGATTCGTCCTGACTGCAGTGCCCAGCAGGACCAGAGAAACCTTCCAGCTACACGCAGGAGCTGGCCTCCTTCAGAGCCATGCCCTTCTGCTGACCGGCACTTTGGAGCTGGAGAGTCTCCAAAGGCACAGGCACTGCCACTTGGTTTCTAGCCTGTGCTGCTCTGGGGTGGGGGAACCTTTGGGAGGGAGGATGTGAGGTCGCTGTAGGCATGCCCTCTGAGGGGATGATGGGACACTAGCTCCTCCCTGCTCCTTTCCTGGTTCCCTCTCGGCTTCTCCTGATCTTTCTCAGTCATTGTGATGGGCATTTCAGTAAAGACGTTTCATTACTACTGTGATGACTAAGGGTCACCAAGCAGACGAGAGGCAGAGACTTGCTCCATTACTTCTCCCTGTTCTTACACATTCGAGGGAGGCACACATTCATTCTACCTGAGAATGAGTTTAGTCAACCAGAGGGACTCCATACCCATGATGTCAGACTCCAGTGATCATTGCTTATGCCTTGTCTGTATTCCTTCAGCTCTTGGTCAATGAGTCTCCTTCTGTTTCCACTCTGATTCTGTGAAGGCCCAATGATCTTCTGCACAGTAATTTTATTTTTCTATTTGTGTGTGTGTGTGTGTGTGTGTGTGTGTGCGTGCACGCATGCGCGTGCATATGGGTGTACATGTATGTAGCGGCCTGAAGTTGACATCAGGAATCCACCTTATCCAATGAAGCAGGTTGTCTCAGTCAAACCCAGAGCCCACTGATACCTGTAACCCTGTTACCCAGCTTACTCTGGGGATCCCATCTCTATGTTGTTCAAAGAGTAGCTCTGTGAGTTCTGGGGATCTGAACTTGGGTCCTTACACTCAGGGGTAAGTTCTTTAACCACTGAGACATCCCCACAGCCCCCTTATGGTGACATTAACAATGGTTTGCCAGAGCCTGCCCCCCACCTGTCAGATGTGTACATTGTCACTTCCTGAGGTCTGTAGTGTTGAAAATGAGCAAGTTCAGGCCTCAATTTCAAGTACCACCCACTTCAGCTATTTCATTCAATAATTTAGTCATATATATGCCTGTTTCCTTGCTTAATAATGGAAATACAAAGTGTTGAAATAACATATTTCTGCTAGCTAGTCAATATTCTGTTATCAATTATCCATGTGAGACTACATTATGCATTAACTTGATGGGTGCTCTGCAGTGGATGGTCTCTGTGTTGCACAGGACATAATTGCACACACTCATGCATAGTAAGCAGATGAGGGAATTTGTCTGCTGTGTGTATCTGAGTTATTAACACTGATCGTCATGTGAGCGTTTCAGGTTTAGAACCTCATTGGCCTTCTGGGAGTTAGCGTCTCAATTTTAAGGAAAATTTAAGCCCTTCCTCTCCTGTACTCCTGTTCACTTAATCCTGTCAAAGTAGAAGATTTCACTTCTCCCCAAAAAAAGAGCCAGAGGCTGATTAGAGGAGGCAAGGTGAAGGTTTCATGGCACTCTGATTTCTTGCCAAATGAGTGACAAATTAAATGTAAATGAACCAGAAATATGCTATACATCTGTTTTTAATGGTGGTTTTAAAAAAGCGTAACAAAATCTGTCAAACTAACCATACTTCATGTATATCTCTGTAATGTTGAGTTTGTTCACATTGTTACTCCTGCAGAACTTGTCCTGTACGGCACACCTGCAGCTCTGCCCTTTAAACGACACCTCCCATTCCCAGTCCCTCACCTGTGGCAACTGCCATTCTCTCTATGCTGTGACTACTTGAGCAGCCTCATTGTGTGGAGGCTGCAGCATGTGGGAAGTGATGGGCTGGCTTTAGTCACCGTCAGGCCCTCGCGGCTCACATTGTATCACGTGACAGGAACTCTCAATGCTTAGCAACAGTTCTTTGTGTTTGTATATCATCATTCACACACCTACCTGTGGATACCTCAGTTTCTCACCCCTCTTGGTTATTGTGACTTTATTTTTTATCTAGGTTCAATCTGAAAATATACAGTGCTTAGCTAAGATCTGTTTTCAGTTGTTTTTTTTTTTTTTTTCTGAAAATACTGAAATCTGAAACTAGTTATCATTTGTCTTAGTTAGGGTTTCTATTGCTGAGCTAAAGCACCATGACCAAAAGCAACCAGAGGGAGAAAAGACTTATTTCTTCTTACAACTTGCAGGTCACACTCTGTCTCTGTAGGAAGTCTGGCAGGAACTCAAGGCAGGAGCCTGGAAGTAGGAACTGAAATACAGGCCATGGAGGAGTGACACTTACTGGCTTGTTCCTCGTGGCTTGCTCAGTTTGTTTTCTTATAGAACCCAGGACCCCTCACCTGTGGATGGCTCTGTGCACAGTGGGCTGGGTCTTCCCAGGTCAATCATTAGTCAAGAAGATGCCCTACAGATGTGACCACAAGTCAACTTGATGGAGGCGTTTTCTCAATTTAGGTTCCTCCTTCCAGATGACTTTAGCTTGCCAAGTTAACGTCATTTACAGCTCCTATTCTAGACTGTTATTTCCTGGGGGAAATGGTAGTGAAGATTTCTTTAGACTGAAAAAAGTAGTTAAAGGGTGTTGGAAAAACATTTACAATTCTAACAACAGATGCTGAATGTGTTTGGCAAGTGGGTTAAATAAACCATAGAAATAAATGACTCATAACTGTTAAAGTCTTAGGGAGAGTTAAGAAAGAATTGTTAAGACAACCTGTCCCTTTAAGAACTCTGTGATTAGATTCCTTAGATTCCTTTCTGGACACACTGAGGGTAGAGTGCACATCTTTGCTTTTACAGCATAGTAAGGGCTGCTTTCTGTGATGCTTTATACTTGTATGAGCTAAATGGCGTGGCTCAGAGCTCTCTCTCTCTCTCTCTCTCATTCTCACTCTCTTACACACACACACACACACACACACACACACACACACACACACACACACACACACAAAATCATACCTGCTCATTATTGTGATCTTTTCTAAGAATGCATGAAGGCTGTGGATGTGGATGTAAAAATGTACCCTAGAACTCTTTTATAGTAATGGCAATCATAGTCTTTCCATTTTTCTGCATTCTGAAAATTGATAAACAGAGCTATTTATTTTGCCTCCAGCTTTCTGAAGATTAGGTTCATTAATTTAATTCGTGATTATAGTTCTCATGTCAACTATATTGATGTATGCATTGATAAATATAATCTTATTTCTGTAGCTCCTTGTCCTTTATTCTCTCCACACAGCCTCTCTGTGTCCTCATCCTTGGCAGTGTGTATGTGGTCACGGACAGTGTATTTAGCAGCATTAGTTGGCAGTGTGTATGTGGTCACGGACAGTGTATTTAGCAGCATTAGTTGGCAGTGTGTATGTGGTCACGGACAGTGTATGTAGCAGCATTAGTTGGCAGTGTGTATGTGGTCACGGACAGTGTATGTAGCAGCATTAGTTGGCAGTGTGTATGTGGTCATGGGCATTGTATGTACTTACAACATGTTATTGCCCCACTGTTTCAAACCCAGTCCCTGGTTCTTCTTTTGATACCAAATGCCCATTTCATTGAAACCTAATTTATTGAATTACTTTTCCACAGAGTTCAGTTCAGAATTCCTTACCCCTTATGTCATTATCAAGCATTTGGTTTGTGAAATACTCTGTTTTCAACTGTGCTTAAGGACCAGAAGTTCAAGATCATTCTCCACTACAGAGGGAACTTGAGTCCAGCCTGGGGAACATCAGAACTGGAAGGGGAAGAGCGCAATAAACAGGCCACTCCATCCTCTGTAGGAAAGAAATCCAAGCAGCATCAGCGACACGTGGCTTATTCTTCCTGGCCTGTTGTGTCTGATAGTTGTAAACCGCATGTAGAATTCTGAGCCCAGCAGGGAGATGCACAATCCCAGCACCCGGGCAGCATCTAGATGATGTCTTTAGGGGCAGCTTGGGCTACATAACATGCTCAAGGCTGACAAGAGCTACATCGTGAGACTCCTTTTAAAAGAACAACATAAAACATAAACAATAAAAAATACCAACAAGACAGCAAAAACCCAGTCATTATTCAGTCATTTTTCCTTATATACACAATACACGTGAAGCCTGCAAACATGTCAGGAAGGGACCTACAGGTTCGCAGTGGACAAAAGTCCCCCCAAGGATCATCTGGCTATGGGGCCAGTGGTGAGAAAGAAGAGGGGCTGTGTTTTAAGTATAAGGCTCTTGGCAGCAGAGGAGAGATGGTTACCAACATCCTTGTGGGCAAAGCAAGTGAGTGTCAACTATGGACAAAGGAGGACAGGATTCCAGGCAGGAAGAGAAGGTTCCAGAGAGAATCTTGTACTAAATTTTGAATGGCACAAAAGCTCAGAAAGGTTTTGCTGTTGTAAAGCAAAGCATACTTTCAGAGTGCTGTCTGAACAGAGTGAATGCCAACCATGCTTTCAGTCAAGAAGGGATGCTGCGGCCAGATGGAGCATGCCTTCTCTTTCAGCGTTCAGCCTTAAGCAGTCTTGCCATGCAGCTTATCATGGAGTGTGTTTATTCTACATGCTGCAGGAAATGCAGAGTTACAGATGAAAACCACAGTCCTTGGTCTCTGTGGCAGACAGCATGAGTGCTCCCCAATACCACGGATACAAACCTGTCCTGTCAGGCGCCAGGAAGGTGACGCAGGCGACAAGGCGCGCCTTCCTTTCATGCTGCCACAGGGACAGTTGCCGCACACCTGACGTGTGAAGAGCTCAGCACAGCGACCCTGTCCACATGTTCTGTTTCACTTTCTGCAACTGTCAACCAGCACCTGAGTCCTGCATGTGGGGCCCACACGGAGGACCTTGACGTTGCAGCTGCACTCCGTGGTCTAGCTTAGGCTTGGCATTTTCCCCAGAAATGACCAGCAAGTAAGTATTGTCTGCATCTGTCACAACTACACAACTCTGCTGTGTAGAGATGGAATGCACACACGTGATTGCAGCTGTGTTTCCACAAAATTAAATTGGCAAAGTCAGCCAGATTCCCCTGGACTGTCCCTGCTCCCAACAGTCTCCTAAGGCTCTGTGTTAGGACGCTGACAGGTCACTGTCCCTGACTTGGAGGGTCCTCTTCCCTCTTCGTTATGCTGCCCCTCCCTGCCTGACAGAAGCAGCTAAGGGAGGGGTTGTTTGGGCTCACAGTTCGAGGGTACGGTGCATCATGGCTGGAGGCAGTGGGAGCCGGAGGCAGCAGGTCATACGCAGTCACAGTCAAACAGCTCAGCGGATGCTTGTGCCCAGCTCCTTCCTCCCTCAGCGATCCATCTCTGCAGCCCTTTGCATTCCCTCTACGTGGCCTCCTGCACAGTGCTGCTGTGATTGGAGGGTGTATAGAGCTGTCAGTGACTTCTCCTTTTCTTCTGTGTTAGTTACTTTCCTCACTGCTGTGACGTAATGTCAGGGAAAAGCAACTGAAAGAAATAGTGATTTATTTGGGCTCCAAGTGTAAGAGGGTGTACAGCCAGCATAGCAGAGGGGCATCGCTGCAGAGTGGGGCTGGTGGTCACACTGTGGCCAAGTGTAAGAGAGTGTACAGCCAGCATAGCAGAGGGGCATCACTGCAGAGTGGGGCTGGTGGTCACATTGTGACCAAGTGTAAGAGGGTGTGCAGCCAGCATAGCAGAGGGGCATCGCTGCAGAGTGTGGCTGGTGGTCACACTGTGACCAAGTGTAAGAGGGTGTGCAGCCAGCATAGCAGAGGGGCATCGCTGCAGAGTGGGGCTGGTGGTCACACTGTGGCTGCAGTTAGGGAGCAAAGCGGTGAATGCTGAGACTGAAGTGGCTTCCGCCACTGGGACCCCAGCCCAGGATGTGGTACCACCCACCTCCGGGGGCGACCTTCCTTCTCGGTTAACCCGCCCCCTGGAAACCCTCACGGCCACTCCAGGATTGTGTCTCCTAGGTCATTCCAAATCAGACAGTTTGACAATGGAGACTGACCGCACAGTAGTTCACCATCCCCCCTTTACGTATAGCTCACTGATTAGCCTGCATCAGAACCAAATGTAAGCAAGATGATTTCCCTTCTACTGGGACCCAGTGATTTGTTGCTGGTTCAGCTTGTAGGTTCATCCCTTGGGAGGACTACAGGCTTTGGATACATGTTTCCTCCCCATTGTCATCGTGCTGAAAGAAACATTGCTCTAAACTAGCCTGAGCAAGTCCAGGACTTGGCCATTCTCTTCTCTTTCCCCAACTTTCACTTCTGACTAGAACAACCACCAATAACAAATACGTGTATGTGCCAGCTGTTTGCTACCAATGAGTTGTAGATAGTAAATCACTCGATACTCATGGGAATTCTCTTGCAGTCTGTTTCAACAAAGACAACAGACACAAGGGACAGAGAGGTCAGTCACTGAGCCTAGGTTACAGAGCAGGTAGCTATGGAGCTAGGAACAGACCCTGAGTTGGCACGCACGCGATGGCACTCTGCGAGCATTGTGATTACTGACTTCTGCTCACCTCTGCCTCTCAGCACAAACAGCCTGTGGTCTACACCAGTCTCTACAAATCTCAGAAGACACAAACTAAGTATGGCCATGGGTAATGTACATTAGAGGCTGGGTCCTAAGTGGAAATGTTGAGAGAGTGTGCCAGATCATGTCATCAGGCAATGTCATTGCTAACAGGCGGGTGGTTCCAGTTCTGGGATATTCCAGCTTTGGAAGTCACGAGGGAGAGGAGAACAGCCTGGAGTGCCTATGCTGCTTTCTGTTTTCAGAGCACAAGCTCAGACATCTCATCCATAATATATTCTCTGTTGGAGCCATAAGTAAGTGGTTTCCCTAAAACTGAAGTTAATTTGTGAAGTAATATGGAATGAATGATACTGACCTCCTTAGCAATGAGGCAGCCCCCCTCCCCCAGTACCCTAAAAAAGCCCACAACTAGCCATTCACCTTGTGGCTGGAATGTACAGTCACAGGAAGTGATCTTCACTGGAACATGTTACAGACAAAATGTTAGTAGTAAGAGGCATAGCACCCTGAGTTGTGTCGTGGGGTGGCTGCAGTGGGCCCACGACACTCCTTACCTGTTGTTTTATGAAACCCTCTTTCTTCCAAACCTGACCAGAAGGACACAGCTCATCCACCCTGTCTCCATCTTCCTTTCCCTTCCATGCTTTGTCTTCTTTTTATAAGTGCTCTTTTTAATTTATCTCTTTTTATTTTATCATTTTGACTTTTTATTGATTCTTCGTGGATTTCACATTATGCACCCCAATCCCATTCAATTCCCCATCTCTTTATATCTGCCCTCTGCCCTTGCAATCCCTTCAAATAAAATAAAATAAAATTTAAAAGAAAGAAACATCTCTTTGTGGAAAGCTGTAGTGTGTCACAATGAGTTACACAGTGTGCCCTTTGGTCCATACATCTTGTGCAAGTTCATTGTAAGGAGTCGTTGGTCTGGTTCGAGGCCTCTGGCTTCTGCTGCACTATCAATCCTGGGCCCTCACTGGGACCCCTCTCAGATATCCTGTTGTTGCCCTGTGTCATGGAGATCCTGCAGCTCTGGGTGACCTCTTCACATGTTCCAGCAGTTTATAGATGGGTGGATGCTGGGGCGGTGTTAGCTCTGGTTCTTGGCCTGGGTGGTAGTCAGCCTATCAGCTCTCCCTCATTCTCACTACCAGGGCGAGCTCTCCAGCACTTCCCTGGCTAGTTCATTTAATACAGCAGGCAGCAAGGTACAGGGTCAACTTTCCCAAGTGCTGCAGTCAGTGAGGGGTGGGGCCACCTCTGTGTAGCCCTTGAATATCAACATGATCCTAGGAGGCAATCTAGACTAGGGATATCCACAGGATCTTTGGTAGTGACATGGGCCATGGACATCGACACAGACCCCTGCTGCTGCATGGCCACATGGCCCAGACATGGCCCTCAGTGGTAGTACTGGCCAGGACTTCACCATGGTCTCAGGTGGCTTCGTAGGCTGCTCCCATCAGGCTGTTCTCTCCACCTTCATGGCTTCAGATCCACCTCTCTCCATAGTGCTCAAATCATCACTTCTTGTTCTCTCCCAGCTCTCCACCTTATGCTTGCATATCATGGTTGATAGAGTTGCAGGAGGGCCATGCGTTGGATGGGGTCTAGGTATCTTCCTGCCTACTCTGTGTGGCAGCGGGTAGGGCTTCTAGGTGTCTTCAATGTTCATCCAATGCAAAGCTTCCAAAGCGAATAAATCTCAGGCCAAAGTTAGACACAGCATGGTAAAACTGTAATTCAACCTAGAGTTGTCCAGTCTCATGGCTGAACCGCCGCCACCACCAACAACAACTAGAGAGATTAGCGGATATAGGTCAGTGATGGGGAGTAAACATGGCAGGACATGTCTAGTCAGTTTCGGGTCTCCATTCTGCAGGCAATGCTCTTCTTCCTGGGCTAGGATGCAGCTCTGGAGTCACAGCAACTCATACGGCGGTCGGGTTCTTAAGGAAGAAGCCCTAGGCTGACTGGCCCTTGTGTTTGTCACTGGCTCTGTTGAAAGGCAGTGGGATTCACATTTTCCCAAGGAGCGAGACCAGCAACGGCCCTCATGTCTCCTGTCCCACCTTACTTCATAGCGCACAAACTGCCCTCATCCATTTCTCCTCCATCTACTTACTCACTTCCCACAGCGCCCAGGTGGGTACGGGACCACGAGGTTGCCTTTGCCCTTACTGGAGTGCCCAGGCTGCGTGACTGGCTTCCACCTGCCCAGGTGGGATCCATGTGGCATCCATGCACTGCCTTCTAATGTTTCCATCTTCGATGATTCAGTCTTACTTTTGGGGATCTCCAAGCTCTGGTCTTGCTCTTCCCATTTCAAACCCTGCACCTGAGAAAGCCAAGCAGCAGCCTCTCCCCTAGAGCTGGCCTCCCATTCCAGACCCCACCCCTGGGAAAGCCTGCCAAAAGTCAGCCCTTTCCTGGGGCTGCTCAAGACCACGCCTACAGCCTATATAAGACCTGGTAGCCATATTTACCATGTGATTCCTCTCCTGCCCTCCTGAGGGTTACCCAGGAGTTGCTTTGCTCTGTTCATTAAACCTGGGTTTATCAATTCGGTTTGATTGGCTTACTACAACAGCAGCAGCAGCTATCCAATAATGAGGGATTCAAAATTTATCACTTAGTCTCTCTGCAGGAGTATTTCCAAACTAAAACATGATCTCCCCACCCCAAGATAGTATTTGATCACAGACTCCCACAATACTAATCTGTATGGGACCACCAGCCATGGCTTATTTAGTGACATTTAAAGTTGGTGTCTAACGAAAGGTACATGTATTAGATGCTTTGTTCCTTGGTTTTCTAAGATTATTATCAATGAGATCATAGTGTTTACATGAGAAATATCTCCCACAGGCTCAGGTGTTTGACACTTAGTCCTTGGTAGCACTGTTTTCAGAGAAGTTACAGAACTTTTAAAAGGTTCAGCCTTGCTGGAGAAAATAAGTCACCGGTATGGCTTTGGTAGCTTGCAGCCTCCCCACCGCCAGGTTCCATTCCAGGCTCTTGAATGAGGTTGAGATGGGATCTCAGCTTCCTGCTCTGGCCACTTGCTGCCATGCTTTATTGACTTTATGGACTGCTCCACCCCTAACCATAGGCTATAAATAAAGGACTCCTTCTCTAAGTCACTTTGGGTCAGGACATTTTATCACACGAACAGAAAAGTAACCAATACAGTGACAAATATCACTTTTTTGGGTCCAAAAGCTGATTATGTTGAGAATACAGAGTGCTTTTGAAAGGTTTATTTTCCTACAAATCTAGCCAGTTCTAGTACAGTAGACCCTTTGGTAGCATTGAGATACACCAGAGTTGTTTGCATTTGAGAAATGAAGTAGAATTTACACTTCTGATTCTTTCTTCCTTTCTTCTTTATTTTTTAGACAGGGTTTTTCTCTATAGCCTTGGCTGTCCTGGAGCTCACAGTGTAGACCAGGCTGGCCTTGAACTCACGGAGCTCTGCCTGCCTCTGCATCCCAAGTACTAGGATTAAAGGCGTGCACCACCATGTGCAGCCTTGATGCTTCTATTTTTACCTGAAAGAAAGACTTCTCTGAGGAAGCTGCATGAGACAGACATTCAGTTGAGCTAGAGAAAAGGAAACAGCTTGTCCACAGCACCCGAAGAGCAGATGTGGGGAATGCAGGGCTGTGGGAGGCCTGTATTAGTTGAGTTCACAGAAGCCTGGGTGTGGTAATAGTGCATCTGCTCGGAGAGAGGGGTCAGGTTACAGCAGTTCTGCTCTTCCCAGTTGGCATTGCGGAGTCCATGATTCTCTTTCTCTGCTGCCTGAGCTCCTCTGCATCCCTAAATGACAACTTCTGAGTGACAGTATTCTCTGCTTCCTGTTTTGGTTTTCAAAGCAGCCACTTGGGCAGCCCAGTGTGCTAGAGCCTGGGAGGAATCTTGTCTGAAATGCAGATTTGGTTTTTGATCTGCATTTTGTAGGTCAACAGGCTCAGTTACTTGGCAGTAATTACAGGGCTCACAAGGCTGTTGCTCTTGAATAATTTATCTTACGTTAGCTGCAAACAAACTTTCCTAAGGAACAACTCCCTCTCTGGCTACCATTTTTCCAGGGGAACTAGGCAGTTCACCCCTCCTTAGAGCTGTCTTGAGTACAGTCTCCCTTTACAGATGTGTAACCTCAAGCCCCATGTGGGTAGCAGATAGCATTTCTCTTCCTGGCCTCATCTAGGGAGGACCCCAAAGATGTGCTTTTATGGTGGCATGTGAGACTGTGGAGTGTGTCCTTGTTCCATATGTGTCCTTTGGCAGCAGGAAGCAGAGGCAGCAGCTTCTGGTGACCGGCAAAGCAGGCTGATGAGGAGCCATGCATGGACAGACGGGTCTAAAGCTGTTCCCAAGACCTTCCAAACCATTTCAGTTTGGGTTTTAAATTATTTGTGTATTCCTTGTTTGTTTGTTTGTCTGTTTGTTTTGAGACACTTGTTGTAAAGCCCAGGCTGACCTCAGACTTGCTGGGATCCTCTGTCTGAACCAAGGTACTAAGCATGCCTCCCCCTTTCGTTTTTTAAAGAAAGTAGGTTCTAATACTAAATCCATGTCCACGTGTTTGCAAGATAAACACTTTATGAACCACGTCATCTCCTTAGCCCCTGAACCTTTTAGTTTTAATTGTCAAGAAATAGTTGTTTGCGTGTTGCCCCGAGGCACAGTGTGATTTTTTTTTTAAATACGTGTATGCGTTGTGTTGCAGTGCCACTCACATGGCCAAGACAGTTTGCACAGACAGAACTGTGGTGAGAGGCACGTAGAGGGCAGCTCCCTGTCTCTTCTGTTGCTGTCATAAAATCTCTGACAAAGCAACTCTTTGGAGAAAGGGTTTACTCTGGTTCACAGTACAAGGGTACAGTCTGCCATGATGGGGGGGGGGTCAAGGAGGTATCTGGTCACATGGTGTTCCTAATCAGAAATCAAAGAGTGACCAATGTGTGGTGCTCTGCACAGCAATTTCCCCTCCCCCGTTATGCCATCTAGAACCCAACCCAGAAAATGGTGCCACCTATGATAAGCATGGATACATCTTCCCACTACAATTAATGTCATCAGGATAATGCCACAAAGGCATGCTCAGAGACTTATCTTCCCTGGGGAAAGGGGATGTCTCCTCCAGGGCAGAGGCTGGATGCTGTTTATCTTAAAGAACAGGAGTGTGTCTATTAGTTACTGGTCTGTTGCTGTGATAAAATGCCACGACCTAAAGTAGCTTATAGTAGGAAGAATTTATTTTGGCTGATGGTTCCAGAGGGAGAATGCATAGTGGTGTGTGAGTGTGTGTGTGTGTGTGTGTGTGTGTGTGTGTGTGTGTGTGTGTGTGTATGCGCGCGCACAAATGTGGGAGGGGTTGCATAGCAACAGGAGGCCAGAGCAGGATCTGAGAGATCACATCTTCAACCATAAGCACTGAACAGAGAGCAGACTGCAAGTGGGTGTGGCTATGAACACTTGCAGCATGCTTTCAGTGATGTACTTATTCCAGTAAGCCTGCATCTCCTCAGACCTCCCTAAACAGCACTGCCAAGTAGGGACCAAATATTCAAATTCCTGATCCTGTGGGAGAACTCAGCTCATCCGGACCACCACAGTGTGTGAGGTAGTGCAACCACTGGCCTGTAGGTGCTTGCTTAGTGTCTGTCTTAATTTGTAGTAGGTTTTCCCTGGAAATAAAGAGAGGAAACACAACTATCTGGTGAATTTGGTTGAGGTGAATCATTTTTCATGTCTAGACTATGGTTATCTATGTCCAAGGAAACAATCTGTCTGTGATTCCTAGATATTTGCATGGTTTTCCAGACCCCCCCTAAAGCAGCCAGTGTGGCTTTGACATTCAGAAAGTCCTTGTGCAGAAAGGAGGATGCAGTGTTTTCATTTCCCTTTAAAGCATCCTAGAGCCCGAAACTGTGCTTCCTAATCACCTCCCAGCCTGGCTTTCTCTCCTTTGGTACAGATGATGATTACATCTGGGCTGGAAGGAACACCCCAGGATTCCCGATTGCCTGGTTCAGGGGCCAGAACTGAATCTCCCAGTTCTTTCTCTGTGATTTATGCAGCCTGTCCTCCGACTTTTGCTGGTAAGAGAGGAAGCAGTCTCACACATTTCTGGGGGAGCCAAGGTAAAAAGAGAGCTCTTTTGTCAGGGTGATAATAACACTTAGAACTTCTATAGGGCTTTTTATCTTCAAAGGGCTTTCCAAACATTAGCTAATTAAGAAGTCTGCTCAATATACAGCAGCTGTTGAAAAAATAAATGTGATGCTTGGGTGTATTAAAGAATGCGAGGAGAAACAGGAGAGCATCCTCTACCAGCATCTGTGGTGTTCCTGCTAATGGGTTTGCTTCACCTAGCAGACCCAGCAGACATTAAATTAGTCCTGCCTGCAGAGTAAGGGTGGTTGGGGATAAGGTAGAGGCGGCATGTAATGGGACTCTGCAAAGACTATATCACATGATATGCAGAAGGGAAGCCGAAGAGAAGCTTCATAGCCTGATTTCTGCTCAAGTTCTTTAATCCCAGGCACACACAGCCCTAATGAAACAAGCACCAGGCACATCAACACTGAAATCCTTCCAAGAAGAGATATTATTATTGGTTAACCCGGCTCACTACACACATTATACTCAACACTCACTAGACACCGAAGAAAGAAGTTAAAATGTTATGAGTGGGGCTGGGGTGATGGCTCAGTAGTTAAGAGCATGGCTGCTCTCCTGGAGGACCTGGGTTTGATTCCCAGCACCCACATGGCAGCTCACAAACAAGTGTAACTCCAGTTACTAGGGATCAGACGCTTTTTTCTGGCATCTAGAGACACCAGGCTACACACATAGTGCACAGACACGCATGTAGGCAAAACACCCACTCATAAAGTACATGGCTAAAAATTATGAGGGCTAAGGACGCTGCGCGTTTGGTAAAGTGTGGGCTTGAAAGCAGGAGAAAGTGAGTTCTGGTTATTAGAACCATATTAAAAACATGGGTATGGTATCTCATGCTTGCAATCTCGGACCTGGAAAGGTAAAGACAGGAGGATCCCTGTACCTATCTGCTCAACAAGCCTAATTGTTGAGTCCTAGGCCAATAGAGAGCCTGTTTCAAGATAAGATGGATAGAGTCCCTGAACAACAGCAAGGTGTCCTCTGGTGTCCATACGTGTGCACATACATTTGCACCAACATACTGAAAATTACATAGAAGTCTTTTAGAAAATATTCTGGATCTCTCATGATCCACGGAGTTACTTATTATACTTTAATTGTAGTGTTGGCATACACGGGCATAGGCTTGTACACACACACACACACACACACACACACACACACACACACACACAGAGTTCAGCCAGATTTAACTTATAATTTTGAGATTATAACACAATTATATAATTTCTCCCTTCCAGTTCCTCCCTCTAAACCCTCCCATATACCCCCTCCTTGCCCTTTTTCAAATTCACGGCTTTGTTTGTCATTATTGTTATATGCACATATGTATTCCTAAATCTGAAATACCCAGTCTATAGAATATGACTCATATTTGTGTTTTCAGGCCTGGATATTTGGTATTAGATCACCAGTTGCTGTGCTCTTCCTTGGACAAGACTGTTTCTCCCACTCTCGGCCTTCCTGAGCTGCTTGTAGTTCTCTGTGTAGTGTTGAGACATGGAGGGCTTTCTTATTGATGCTTTTGTAGAAATGCGCCAAGATGTCAGTGCAAGAACTGAGGGGGCTTTGATAATGGAGACAACATAAACCACCCAGAGCTGGTCTGTTGTTTGTTCCTTGTTTTTGCATGGAGAAGTGGACAGCTTTCTCCTCCCCTCTTTCTTGTCTTGTGTAGTGCTGTCCATTGATCTACACCCGGTACTCTGTTTAAAGTGTAAATCTACAGGGTTGACCAGAAGTCGTACATGAAGAGGAGGATCAGAGGATGCCTGTGCACTGTTAGGGTGCCTGGTGTGCCTTCCTTCCATTGGCTGAAGAAGACTCACTTCTGACTGAATTGTCTGTCCTTCTGGGAGGACAGGAGTCAACAGGGAAGTGACTGGAGAACAGGAGGTAATCTAGGAATTGGGAGAGAATGCAGAGGCAAGTGTCCCTAGACTGGAGAGAAACAGAAGGAAGTTATAAATGGGCTCACTTTTGCTGAGGAGAGTTGCAGGCCTGAAAAATAGAACAAAGAAACAATGACAAGCTAGGTGATCTACAGCCCCAACCCAGAGTCATGAAAACAAATGATCGTCTACTCAGCGTCTCCTGCTGTCATGGCGGGCTGTGATGCCTGCAGCATCTGGAGCAGGCCGTCGAGAGCCCAGTGCCAGGACCCGGGGTATCTGTGCAGACGCAGACAGGGTACCCTGGGCCTGACAAGGTTAGAGAGAGAAAAAGAATTTGCTGTTCATTGGCTCCTTTGGAGCATCAGTTAAAATAGGAAATAATTGAGAGCAAACAAAACATGTGTTTTTCATCAGGTCATGGTTCTTGATGGAGAAAGGATTGATTTTTAAGTAAAGCAAGACCTTGCTGTATAATGGAATATTATGCAGCTAGTTGAAACAAGGAGCCTTACCTTCTCACCATGCACTGCTCGAGTGAATTGATCGAGCCCTGGAAGAGAAGTATGGAGGCGTGTGTAAGTGGTGCGTGTATGTAGTCACTGACGTGTAAGTGGTGTATGTATGTTATCACTGACGTGTAAGTGGTGTGTGTACATAGTCACTGATGTGTAAGTGGTGCATGTATGTAGTCACTGACGTGTAAGTGGTGTATGTATGTAGTCACTGATGTGTAAGTGGTGTGTGTACATAGTCACTGATGTGTAAGTGGTGTGTGTACATAGTCACTGATGTGTAAGTGGTGTGTGTACATAGTCACTGATGTGTAAGTAGTGTATGTATGTAGTTACTGATGTGTAAGTGGTGTATGTATGTAGTCACTGATGTGTAAGTGGTGTATGTATGTAGTCACTGATGTGTAAGTGGTGTGTGTTTGTAGTCACTGATGTGTAAGTGGTGTATGTATGTAGTCACTGATGGGTAAGTGGTGTGTGTATGTAGTCACTGATGTGTAAGTGGTGTGTGTTTGTAGTCACTGATGTGTAAGTGGTGTATGTATGTAGTCACTGATGGGTAAGTGGTGTGTGTATGTAGTCACTGATGTGTAAGTGGTGTATGTATGTAGTCACTGATGTGTAAGTGGTGTGTGTTTGTAGTCACTGATGTGTAAGTGGTGTATGTATGTAGTCACTGATGGGTAAGTGGTGTGTGTATGTAGTCACTGATGGGTAAGTGGTGTGTGTATGTCGTCACTGACATTCACGTGGGAAGAGATTGCCGATTCTGGAAGGATAATGGAGTTACTCTTTAAGAGGAGAATGAAAGAATTGGGAGACATAGGAGACACCCCTTTCCATATGTCCCCCTTTCCATATATCCCCCTTTCCATATGTCCCCCTTTCCATATATCCCACTTTCCATATGTCCCCCTTTCCTATATCCCACTTTCCATATGTCCCCCTTTTCTATATGTTCCCCCTTTCCACATGTCCCCCTTTCCACATGTCCCCCTTTCCACATGTCCCCCTTTCCACATGTCCCCCTTTCCACATGTCCCCCTTTCCACATGTCCCCCTTTCCACATGTCCCCCTTTCCACATGTCCCCCTTTCCACATGTCCCCCTTTCCACATGTCCCCCTTTCCACATGTCCCCCTTTCCACATGTCCCCCTTTCCACATGTCCCCCTTTCCACATGTCCCCCTTTCCACATGTCCCCCTTTCCACATGTCCCCCTTTCCACATGTCCCCTTTCCACATGTCCCCCTTTCCACATGTCCCCCTTTCCACATGTCCCCCTTTCCACATGTCCCCCTTTCCACATGTCCCCCTTTCCACATGTCCCCCTTTCCACATGTCCCTTCTTTTCCCTCCTCCATCCTCTAAGGACCCCCTTCATGTGGAGCAGAGAGGACTGGGAGCGAGACTCAGTAGAAGATAACATACATAGTACATACAACATCCCGTGTCCAGTCTCCAGAATGGGAGGCAGAGGGGGTGGGGTGGAGAACACGTGAAGAGATCCCCTGTACCGTTCATCAAACTTCCAGTGAAGGTCACATCTTGCAATGATATAGTTTAATATCACGGGTAGAAAGTTGACAGTGGCCACATTTTATTTTGCCAGTGTTATGTACAATGGGTTTGCACATGTGTGTTCAGGACCACACATCTTTATCACGTGCATACAGTTGTGTAAACAACTCCACAGTGAAGACACTGCACCCGTACCCAAGTCTGTCTCATCTTCCAAGCCCCAGCCAGCTCTCTCCTCCCCAGCCTTACCTTTGACAAACACAAATCTATTCTGCATCATCATAATTTTGTCATTTCAGAATTGCTATCTAAGTGGAATTATATAGTATGTAACCTTAGGAAATTGGCTTTTTAACACTGTGTTATTACCTTGCAATTCATCTATGGTATTGGATATGTCAGTTCTCCTAGACAAAATACTGTTGGGATTATGTTACCGTTTCTACAAATATGACTTTTAACTTAAGGGTAGACATTTGTCCATGGGCTGATGTGTTAGGGCATCTCCATCACTTCATTATTTATTTTCTCTTTGTTTCCATGTTGTGTAAGAGTTTCCTCCAAGACTGAAGCATTCCATCCTGTGGGAAGCTCTTCAGAGGAGGATAGAGAACTCAAAATAGCTGCAAGAAGTACTGAGCAGGAAAGGGTTGTCACACAGCACACCTCCCTTCCTTGGCCACCCGCCATTTCCTTAGTTCCTGGAAGGTTACTTGAGCATCTTTTAGAACTCTGTATTTATTTGTTTATTTGTAGTACCTTTGAGTTTATCTCTGAATGATTTCCTTGGTGGCTTTGTTATGTACACAGTATTCATATGTGAATCAGTGAAGTCTATTGCTAGTGTATTCCTTTCTTTCCTTTTGAATTATTTTAAAAAATACCTATAAGTTAAATTTAAAAAATGAAGTAAACTGAATGAGATTGGGCTCATTCAGGACAGCTTCCCACGCTCAAGTAGATGGCACTCTACCACACATTGACGGCTCTGAGGACATTCAGTGGGTTAAAATAAATAAAAAGGACATGGAGAGTTGTGAGGGAATAGTGGTGGGGGGTGGGGGGGGTGGGGGGAGTAGATCAGAGGGGATGGGGGTGGACTTGATCAAACCACATAGTGTGCTGCATGTATGAAAGTCTCGAACAACAGCAATAACAAACTAAAGTACTCCCAAATGCTTGCTTACTCTAAACAAATGAAAGAAACCAAATCTCGCCTGTGCCCAGTCCTGCTATAGGCAGGAAAAGAAGTAAACATCGAAGAACTTCAGAAGGAAGAGTTCATATTGGCTAATAAAGCATTCCTGCAGAAACTCCTATGACCAGCATTATTCATAACAGCCAGAACCTGGAAACAACCGAGATGCCTCTCAACTGAAGAATGGATAAAGAAAATGTGGTACATTTACACAATGGAGTACTACTCAGCTGTAAAAAACAATGGCCTCATGAAATTTTCAGGCAAATGGATGCAACTAGAAAAAATCATACTGAGTGAGGTAACTCAGACTCAGAAAGACAAACATGGTATGTACTCACTCATAAGTGGATACTAGATGTATAAAGCAAAGGATAACCAGACTACAACCCACAACTCCAGAGAAACTAGGTAATAAGGAGGGCCCTATGAGGAATGCATGGATCGTCTGGGAAAGGGAAATAGATGAGATCTCCATGAGTAAACTGGGGGTCAGGGGAGGGCGATGGAGGGTGGGGATGGGGGATGAGAACATAAGGGAACGGGATGGTCAAGCTGGAACAGGGACAGAGTGAGAGAGCAGTGAAAGAGATATCGTGATAACGGGAGACATCGTGGGGATAGGGAGAAACCTGGTGGGAGGGACATTCCCAGGAATCCACAAGGATGGCCCCAGCTTAGACTACTAGCAATAGTGGAGAGGGTGCCTGAGCTGACTTACCCCAGTAATCAGATTGGTGAATACCTTAACTGTCATCATAGAGCCTACATCCAGTAACTGATGGAAGCAGATGCAGAGACCCACAGCCAAGCATCAGGCGGGGCTCCAGAAGTCCAGCTGAAGAGAGAGAAGAGGGATTCTATGAGCTAGGGGCATCAAGATCATGATGGGGAAACCTACGGAGACAAGAGAACCAAGCTAGTGGAAACTCATGAACTTTAGACCAATAGCTGTGGAGCCTCCATGGGACTGGACTAGGCCCTCTACATAAGTGAGACAGTTGTATAGCTTGGTCTAAGGGCCCCTGGCAGTGGGATCAGGATCTATCCCTGGTGCATGAGCTGGCTTTTTGGAGCCCTTTACCTGTGGTGGGACACCTTGCATAGCCTTGATGCAGTAGGGAGGGCCTTGGACCTGCCTCTACTGAATGTACCAGGCTTTGCTGACTCCCCATGGGAGGCCCTACTTTACCAGAGGAGGGGATAGGAGGTGGGTCGTGGCAGAAGCCTGTGGGGGAGTGGGAGTAGGGATGAGAGGGGGATCTGTGGTTGGTATGTAAAATGAATAAAAACTTTCTTAATAAAAAAAAAATTCTTATGGCATGCCCCAGAAGCTGAAAATCCAGGACTGCCCAGGTATGGTGGTTTGAAAGAAAATGGCCCCCAAAGGGAGTGGTGCTATTAGGAGGTGTGGCCTCGTTGGAAGAAGTGTGGAGGCAGGCTTTGAGGTCTCATATTTGCTTAAGCCACGCCCAGTTCCTGTTGCCTGTGAGTCAAGATATAAGAGCTCTCAGCTCCTTCTCTACTACCGTGTCTCCTGCATGCTGCCTTTCTTCCCGCCATGACAATAATGGACTAAACCTCTGAAACTCAGTGAGCCACCATAATTAAATGTTTTTCTTTATAAGAGTTGCTATGGTTATGGTGTCTTTTCACAGCAATAGAAACCCTAACTAAGAGAAAAGTTGGTGCCACAGTCTCGGGTATTGCTGTGATAGGACTGACCATGTGCTTGCCTGGGACTGTGGATTAGAAAAGCAGTTGAATAAGTGCTGCTTAATAGGCCATACTTGTGTTGGTATTGTGTTCCCCAAAATATTGTGCACCCTAATAAACTTATCTGGGGTCAGAGACAGAACAGCCACTAGATACAAAGGCTAGAAAATGGTGGCACTCACACCTTTAATCCTAGCACTCCAGAGGTAGAAATCCCTCTGGATCTCTGTGAGTTCAAGGCCACATTGGAAACAGCCAGGCATGGTGACACACACCTTTAATCCCAGAAAGTGAGCCTTTAATCCCAGGGGGTGGTGGTAGAAGGCAGAAAGGTATATAAGGTGTGAGGACCAGGAACAAGAAGCTTTTAGCTGGTTAAGCTTCAGGTTTTCGAGCAGCAGTTCAGCTGAGGACATCAGCCATTTTGATGAGGACACAGAGGCTTCCAGTCTGAGGAAACAAGACCAGCTGAGGATCCGGCAAGGTGAGGTAGCTGTGGCTTGTTCTGGTTCTCTGATCTTCCAGTTCACCCCAATACCTGGCTCAGGTTTGATTTTATTAATAAGAACTGTTAAGATGCGTGGAAGACAAGAGTATTGAATGTGATTGATGAACTGTGTGGGGCTGGCTCCAGAGGTCTCAGAGGAGAAGACTATTAATATATGCCCTAGAGATTGTTCTTGTGATATTTTGGTAAAGAATGTGGTTGCCTTTTGCCCTTGTCCGAAGAATCTGCCTAAGGCTAATATGATGTTTTTTTGGATTAATTCTTTTGGCAGAAGAAATCTCAAAACAGCCTCATATAGATTGTGGTTATTAGTGGTAACTCTAATGAAGATTTATGCTGAAAAGGAGCAAGCTGAGCAGGGTAAACTACAAAATTTAAAACTTGAGGGAAAAAAACACGAGGAAGTTTAATGTAGCTAAATCCAGTGTTCAAGGAGATAAACAGATTAAGAAATGGAATAAAGGGAGTGGTGACCTCAGGGCAAGATCCCACCCAGCTAAGTTTCCAACTTGTGAAAAGGAATTAAAGAAAAGCTTAGACAGGG
Organism: Peromyscus californicus insignis; assembly: GCF_007827085.1. Lineage (NCBI taxonomy): Eukaryota > Metazoa > Chordata > Mammalia > Rodentia > Cricetidae > Peromyscus > Peromyscus californicus. Next base: position 131,075,730 of record NW_026294617.1, on the reverse strand, counting down.
CAGTGGTGACACATGCTTTTAATCCCAGCACTTGAAAGGCAGAGGCTGGCAGATCTCTTGAGTTTGAGGCCAACCTGGTCTACAGAGTAAATTCCAGAACAGCCAAGCGGTGAAGAAACCCATCAAAACCAGAAATGTGGTGAAGATGTATTTGAATGAGAGGGCCATGTTCCAGCCCCAGCAAGCTGTGGAACTTGGCAACTTCAGCTATGTGGTTCTGGCTTAGAGTCAAGGAGTGACTAAGGAAAGCCACTGAGGACAGGCAAGTGTGAGGGGGTGTCCCTGAATGGAGACCTAAAGAAGCCATTGTGTGAAGCTGTGAAGTTGAAGCCTGGATTGCCTTGGAGAGTCCAAGATGTTGGAAATGCCAGAGCTGTGGCATATCTACCGAGGAAAGCTGCTAACAGGGACTAGAGCTAGCTCACGAGAAAACTAAGTACACTGCAGGCAATAAAGCTCAAAGGAGCCGGAGATCTGAAGAGTGTTTTGACTTCAGACATCGACATGCAGAGTGTTTGGTCATGCTTTGGTCCAGTATTCCCTCACTATGCTCCCTTCCCTATGTTTTGGAATGGTATTGTATATCACTGTGCCATTATATGTTGGAAGTATGTGATCTGCTCTTTGATCTTAATTTAATAGGGGTTACAGTTAAGAATTTGCATGAATCTCAGAAGAGACTTTGAACTTTAGACTTTTAAATAAGTTTGAGAATGTTGTAGACTATGGAGTTTTGAAGTTGGAATGAATGTGTTTTTGCATTATGATATGTCTACAAGCCTTTGGGGACCAAAGTGGAATGTGGTGTCTTGAAAGAAAATGGCCCCCAAAGGAATTGGCACTATCAGGAGGTGTGGCCTTGTTGGAGGAATGTGTCACTATGTAGGAGGGCTTTGAGGTCTCATATATGCTTAAGCCATGCCCAGTGTCTCAGACCACTTTCTGTTGCCTGTGAGTAAAGATGTAAGAACTCTCAGCTCCGTCTCTAGTACCAAATCTGCCTGCATGCTGCCTTTCTTCCTGCCATGACCAACCTCTGAAACTGTAAGTGAGCCAGCACAATTAAATGTTTTCCTTTATAAAAGTTGCTGTGGTCATGGGCTCTTCACAGCAATAGAAACCCTAATTAAGACACTGGGCCTCCTAAGCACAGAGCACAGAAAGCCATGTTGCCCTGTACCCAGATCTTGTGGTAAAACCACCACTTGCCACTTACAGAAGAAAACAGTGAACTGCATTCCACTCCTTATAGTCTCTAAAACATTATTAAAAGAGAAATTAATATTGTAACCTGTCTCATGGAGTTGTCATGACAAGTCATGAAAAAATATAGGCAATGTTCTCTGTGTCAGATCTGAGTCATAGACAGTCTCACACAAACTATGTCTGGTATGTAATGGAACTGTCCCTGGAACATCTCCCAAGTCCAGATGCTGCACCATGACCTGCTCATTCTCCAGTGTGAAAAGGCAATGTCACAGACATGCATGCAGACCCTTCAGACTCCCTGCTCCTACTGTGTAGACAGTACCCTGGCTTCATGCTTCCCATTATAGCCAGATCCTACACATTCCCATGCTTGCTGAAGGGCTCACTCACTGCTTCTTGGCTTGTTTCTGTACACTGAGGTTGATGGCCTTGGTACTTGCTATGTGACATAGTTGTTTGAATGTTTAAAAAAAATGAAAACTCATTGCTAAGAATTGATAAGCTTTTACTTTAGCAAGATAAACAGAAGTTGTCAGAACTAAAGACATTGGAACAATCTGCTCAACCTTTTCCATCCTTCTCTATATCCTTGTTGATAAATGTTTCTATAAACTAGCTTTCAGGGGATGTATCATTTGTATATTTTGTACAGGACCTGGGGTATGTCCCAGTTACACCTGGGGGAGCATCTTGTGTCACTTTTTTGTTGTATGAAAGACCATCCAGACCTACAGATGTTTCTTGCCCTCAGAATGGCTGTCGTAGGCCATTCTGACCACATAGCAGGTTGATTCTTGGAGAAGTCTTCCTGGATACTTGCTTGCCATGTAACTTTTATAGTGTGAAGTCCTGGCTCTATTTCAGATGAGCAGAAAATAAATCAGAGCAAAGAATATGTTGCTCCCCTCAGGCCCCTTCTCCTTATAGGTTCTCACCCTGTCTTTAGGTCTGAGCTCCTTTTGACTACATGCATGGTTCCCTTCCAGGACTTTTGCTCTTCCTCTCTCTTGCTGACTTAATTTTATTCCCAGCTTGGGTTTGGCCATAGTGTCCTTTCTGTTGAGCAAACTACAGAAGGTTAACACTAAGGGCAGCTAGAGCCACAAGAACTCACCGCTGCGGGTGCCATCTGTGCCTGTCACACTGCAGCCAAGCAGCTTTCCGTGAGGGGACAGAATCTGAGCATGGCTTCTGCTTCTGTGGGTGACAGAAATGTGCCCTCGGAGGAGGGGGGGGAGGGGGAGAGGGCTGGAAGGTTGTGTGGCTCAAGGGAAAATAGTTTCTGGAACCTGGTCAACTTTGTCATCTGGGAACTGAGAGCGGCCTTGTGGGTGTGTCTTTCCTCTTCTCGCTCATCGGCAGAAGTCAGTTTGTACCAGGTGTCTAACTAGGTACAGGGGAAGGTGGAGTCATGAAAGTGGATTGTGAGAATAAAAGGGAATGATGAGAACAGGGCTGTCCCAAGGGAAGGGCCCAGGGTTTGCTGATTTAGAACAGGAGGGTAGCAGTGAGGGGGGCATGGGGGACACCTGTCCAGCTGCATGCTTCCTTAGCTGTTCTGTTTGGAGAACCCAAGTGTTAGGAGAAGCAAAGACATGAAGAGGCAGGTGTGGCAGCTGGGAAAATGCATCTACACTAAGAAGAGAGAGTGAAAGGAGCGGAGCAGAGGGTCTTCTGGGAATAGGAGAAAAGCCACAGAGAACTTTCAATTTTCTTAGAATAGACAAGACCAGGCACTTCACAAAACAGGAGAGCAGCATGAACAATAAATAAACAAAGGGTTATTCAGCCTTGTAACTCATTAAGGAAATATAAATTAAAACTGCAATAGCACACAGATACTTAATAACAAACAGAAATGATTGCCCGAACCAAATGTTCATATGGATATATAACAGGCAGAACTCTTTCATATGTGGGAATAATTAGTACAGTGACTATGCAAAGTTTTTATTCCTATAATCTATTCAAATTGATTGTATACATACCCCATACCCTTAGCATTACTGACCTTAGGGGCATATGCAAACTCGTGAACATCATGCATGCATGCTGTGGACGTTTTATTTGTAGTAACCATATTTTAGAAATAAAAAACAAACTGTCCATCTAAAGGAAAGGTTGAATTACTGGCTATTATATCATAGAGCATTATGTACCATGAAATGTGGACCATTCTCACAATGGTAAGAGCAGAAAAACCTCAATTGTCAAGGTGTACATGCTGCATGATTTCTTTTAAGTAGAATTCAAAAAGTAATGTATGTTTGTGAAAGCATTTGTCTTTAGGGGACAGACAGAAGGTTGTGTTTGGTAAAAGGTATATGAGGTTTCTGGGGACCTCATATTGTCCTATTTTAAAGTGTTTGATTATGGTTTCATATGCATGATCGATCTGCAATACTCCATCTCTATGATTTCTTCCCTTTTGGTGAACTGTATATTGGCATATGGTTATTTTTTCACTAGGGAGATGCAATCAAGTGTCTGTGCACCCCAGGTAGGAATCTGACAGAGACCAAAAGCCAGCCTGGTGAACAGATGGGCATATTGGTGTTACTTACAAGACCATGGGTGTGGGTTTCCTTAAAGGAGCAGAAATGACTCCAAGGCAGCTGCAGCCCCAGAAAGCCTACCCAGCATGGGGGACGGCTCATGAAAGCTGCATCCCTGAAGCTCTCCTCCTGGAATCAGTGTCTCCTCTTCCTAGTAGTCCTCAGTGTGTATATAACCCTCCCAAGTTGTCTTTAAAGAATAGAGCGTGCTATTGCAGCAACAGTATCACACAGGACCTAGTCATCTACTACCCATGCCCTTCCTCACGCTTCCTGGGTTGTGCTGGCAGTAAAGAGTCGGATGGGTTCTCAAAGCATCCCGAGCCAGAATTGACTATGCTGCTTCTCTGGTGTGCATGTCAGTCAGCGAGAGGCTTAGTGCTGGGACAGTCTGTGAATTCTTCACATTGTGGGAGGAAATACAATGACTACACAGACGATGGTGGGCATGAGAGAAACGCAGAGATTAAGTCATACTGGGCCTTTCTATATTGGGACCTAAATGGGCTAGAATACTAGACAGTGCTGAGCGGGAAAGACTCTTCTGTGATTCACAAAAGAACCAAAAATTTCTGAACAGAGGATTAGCTTGAATAACACAGGGGCTTTAGTGGACGTGACAGAAAAAAAATTCATGACACAATGTAAGGGACCAAAACAAAGTCAAGGGACCCCTGGGATCTGAGCCAGCATTCTAAACATGCCGTCTCCGAGGACCCTGCTGTCTTCTGTACTGTGCATAAGCCGAGGGAGACACAAAGGAGCCAAGGAGAAACGGGCGTCTGTGGGCTCACAGCAGAGACGAGAATGGAAAGAGCCACTTAGGTGAGAGGAAGAGCCAGAGAGAAGGACAGAAGGACAGGAGGATGGGAGGATGGGAGGACGGGAGAGCAGGTGACCAGTTTGGTAAGAAGGAAAGTATAGATGACCACTGGGCCAGACAAAGCCACGATGCCTGATGAGATTAAAATATAGCACACTGTGGCCAGAGTGTGGGAGAGGAGAAAGAGCTAACGTGTTATTAGTCATTGCAAGCCCAGAGAGTTGGGAAAAGGTCAAGGCTGAATAATGAAATTTCTAGGGTTGTCACTAAAATGGCTTTTAAAAAAGAATGTAGAAGTAAACTGATAGGAAAAAGGGGCAAGTTTTTTTTTTTAAATCATTCAACTTTTTTTATCAATAGAAAGTGAGAAAATATAAAAACAAACAGAAATAAGAAACAGCTTGGAATATGTCAGATTTCAGTCTGGCTATATCCATGTTTCCATTAAATATAAACGCCCTAGATTTTTCAGTCTTACATATCAAGACCTAGAAGGGAAAAGGAAGTGGTGTGAGAACTCTCATCTAAAGGCAGCCGAAGGGCCTGCCGGTATTGAACATTGTATGCTTGTGGGCTGTAAGGCAGGAAGCTATACAGGAGAGAGAGGGGCTGTCATAGTTAACAAATGGGTGATTGCCAGCCAAACTGAAAAGCTAAGAAGGTAGGTGTGCATCTCATAGCATGAAATCCTTAAAGCAGAACCCAACAAAATGAAAAATCCAGGGAGATATGTCCACGTATTGGAGTTACGGTTCTAATGATCTGCCCTTGAACTTGGAGCGTGAGCTGACAGCGTCTGAATTGAAATGCTGGGGTGCGAATGTGATGTGTTCCTGCAGGCTCATTTGTTTAGATGTTTAGTGCCCAGCTTGTGGTGCAGCTTTGGGGGGAGAGGGAGGCTCCCTGGAGGGAATGGGTCACTGGGAGTGGGCCTTCAGGTTTTATAGGCTGTAGCATGAAAACTAAAAGGTCTTATTAATAAAAACAAACCCGGAGCCAGGTATTGGGGTGAACAAGCCACAGCTAACCTCACCTCCCTAATTCCTCAGTGGATCCTTTTTCCTCAAACTGGAAGCCTCTGAGTCCTCATCTGAATGGATCTCAGCTGAACTTCTGCTAAAAGCCTAAGAGCTTAACAGACTCTAGTTCCTGGTTTTCATACCTTATATACCTTTCTGCTTCCTGCCGTTACTTCCTGGGATTAAAGGCGTGTGTCACCATGCCTGGCTGTTTCCAGTGTGGCTTTGAACTCACAGAGATCCAGGTAGATCTCTGCCTCTGGAATGCTAGGATTAAAGGTGTGTGTGCCACCATTTTCTGGCCTCTATATCTAGTGTCTCTGACCCCTGATAAGTTTATTAGGGTGCACAATATTTTGGGGAACACAATACCAACACACATATATACCCACACATATGTATACATGGGCATGTCCACCCCACACATATGTACAATGGGCTTATATACCCACAAATATGTACACATGGGCATGTCCACCCCACAAATATGTACACATGGGCATGTCCACCCCACACACATACACACCATATTCACACACACACACACACACACACACACACACACACACACACACAGTAAACAAACAGATAAATAAAAGGATTGATTTGAATGATACAATTAACAAACCAGATCTGCGTGACATATTGGCACCACATATAGCAGCTACACAGTCTCTTCAAGGAAACACATTATTTAACAGAGTTGATGAGTAATAACGTAAGGTTTTAGAAAAATTCAGTGATTGGAACCACATAGAAGATTTCTTCTGATCACAATGAATTAAGCTATAAATCAACAACAGAAAGGTAATAGGAGCATAGCCATATCCTGTGACCAGGAATCCTATCCCTACATTCCTAACACATGTATGTACATTTGGCATGAGAGGAAATGCCCAGTCACGTTTCATAAAAGCTGGAAATAATACTGTGCTCATCAACAGAATGGGAAAAATAAAATCACATAATTATAGCCACATATAGAGATACAGTGGTGAGCAAAGCCAGATGTAGAGAGCAGTCCATGAGATTCCATTGGAAGGTTCTGAGGCAGGCAATGCTTAACTATGAGGTTGTGACTCACAGTAGCATTTTTACATTTTATTTACATCTTTAAAATACATATGTAAAAAAACATACTCCATAGGAAACACCTCAAGATGGGAAGCAGCAGAGGTGTTTTTGAAGAGCAGAAAGACGGTAAACATTACCAACAGAGAGGATTCTGCAGAGTTCATCCTTCACCCCCCTTCCACTCAGCAAGCACGTGCTTTGTACTCGGTTGGTTATGATTCTTCTCCATTTATTACAAACAGACATATAGACACGCAGTCTCTTAAACTCTCGTAAACATCTTTTCTTACCTCTGTACTCCAAATGAGAGTAGCCTGATGTGGCAGCTAAGGATGGGACCCCAGAGAAAGTCTGCTGGATTGTCCCAGCTGTGACTTAAGGCAGGTCTCTTCAACTCCGTTTCTTAGCTTAAAATGGAAGTAAACAGAAGCTGTCGTACTACCTAGTGCGGGTGTGCTGCTTTGAGAGTGAAATGGCTCACAAATTACTTAAAACAGCATCTGGCACAAAAGGAAGCCCTCTATAAATGTTTGTGATTGTGGCTATAATTACCTTGAAGGTTTGGATCATTCCTTATATTTGTTTTAAATCTCTAATCCCTAGGACTGTGCTGAGCAATCAGGAAGATGGGGGAATTCTGGAAGGATGGAGGCAAAGCTATTTTGGGAACTGTTTTCTCTCTGTGGGTGAGGATGAGCGTACACTATGACAGGTTTGGCTCATGCACCGGGAACTTGCATATAGCTACATACATTAGTCTGTTGGGAATGAGATGCAAAGAATGTTGTCTAACCTCCAGTGGCATCTAAGGACCCCAGAAAGGCTCCTCGAGCGGCTTGGTGATCTGTTCAGGTAGCCAAGCAATGGGTGCCAGTGACATGTGGCCCTAGTCCTGTTCCTGTGTGCTCACCTGCTTCCTTCCATTGCTAAGGAAGATAAGGACTTCTAGCAAGGACATGTGCCAGTCATTTTCTAGAAGCATAATAAACTTCCAGAGCACTGCAAGCCAGTGTATGGATAGCCTGGAACTGAACTGTACTGACAAGTAGTGAATCTCGAGGGATGAGTTGCATCTGGGAAAGCTTAGTAGTTTAATTTGTAGACTTTGAAGTCCAGATTTGAGTTTGGTTTACCAGATAGGTGAAATTTCACATAATCTTTAACTTGTTAAGACCTTGGACTTCTCATTTATATTTTCAGTTAATAGGAACTCCACAGGGGTTTTCTAAGAATTAAATGAGAAATGTGCCTGGCTTGTGGGCCAAGCAGTCAGGAAATCAAGCCAGTACCTCCATTGTGGGTGCTGCCTTTTTATTTCAGCCAAGAGAGTCTGACAAGATTGAGCTGGATGGTGAATGTAGCTATGTGAGCTTACCAAATGAGCTCCTTTCTAATTTTAGAAGATTCATTTGTTCTTGTTCCCCTGACAAATGTGAGCGTTCGGGCAGGATGTATGCCATGATCCAGACTTGGCATGGGAGATGATGTAAAGCAATGATGTAAACCTTCCTGACGCTGAGACCCTTTAATACAGTTCCTCATGTTGTGGTGACCCCCCAACCATAAAGTTATTTTCATTGCTACTTCATAACTATAATTTTGCTGCTGTTACAAATCTTGATATAAATATCTGTGGTTTCCGATGATCTTAGGTAACCCTTGTGTCTTAGTCAAGGTTTCCTTTACTGTGAAGAGACACCATGACCACAGCAACTCTTATAAAGAAAACATTTGATTGGGGCTCACTTACAGTTTCAGAGGTTCAGTCTCTTATCATCATGGCAGGGAGCATGGCGGCGTGCAGACAGACATGGTGCTGGAGCTGAGAGTGCTACATCTTACAGGCAACAGGAAGTCGACTAAGACACTGGGTGTACCCTGAGCATAGGAAACCTCAAAGTCCAATCCCACAGTGACACACTTCCTCCAACATGGCTACTCAACAAAACCACACCTCCTAAAGCCACTCCCTATGAGATTATGGGGGCCAATTACATTCAGACTACCACACCTTGTAAAATGGTTGTTCCACCCCAGAGGGGTCACTAGCCATAGGTTGAGAACCACCGATGTATAGCTGTAGGGATTACCTTAACCAGCTGGTAACTATAGGGGTATAGGGGTCACTAGCCACAAGTTGAGAACCACTGATGCAGAGCTGTAGGGGTTGTCCTAACCAGCTGGTAACTATAGGGGTCACTAGCCACAAGTTGAGAACCACTGATGTAGAGCTGTAGGATTGTCCTAACCAGCTGGTAACTATAGGGGTCACTATCCACAGGTTGAGAACCACCAATGTAGAGCTGTAGGGTTGTCCTCACCGGCTGGTAACTATGGGGGTCACTAGCCACAAGTTGAGAACCACTGATGTAGAGCTGTAGGGGTTGTCCTAACCAGCTGGTAACTATAGGGGTCACTATCCACAGGTTGAGAACCACTGATGTAGAGCTGTAGGGTTGTCCTCACCGGCTGGTAACTATGGGGGTCACTAGCCACAGGTTGAGAACCACCGATGCAGAGCTGTAGGGTTGTCCTCACCAGCTGGTAACTGTTGGTGTTTGAGGTGGATCTGGAACCTCAGCTTCCTCAGTGTCAGCTGAACACTTCTCATTCCTCCCTGGTCTGTGTGTATTCTTTTACACTTCAGAAAATCATGTGCATGTGTGCCTGCGCGATGTGTGAATGTATGTGTCAACATTCTTTCGTGTTGGCGTGGGTGCACACATGCCACATTGCATGTATGGAGGTCAGAGGACAGCCTTTGGGTGTTGGTCCTTGCCTTTTCCACTTTGAGATAGACTCTTTGCCATTGAGTAAGCCATACTGGCCCTGGAGCTTCTGATGAAGCTCTCTAGTAGGTGCTGGGATTCCACATGCATGCGATGTTATTTCTAATTGGTTCTGGGGAGCTGAACTTGGGTCACCAAGATTGTTGGACAAGTACCTTTACCCGGTGAGCCTTCTCTCCAGCCACGTTTACATTCTTGCCTTCTGATAAAATCAAGGAGAGAACATTCATCCCCTCCTGGTGATTCCTACAGAATACCAGGATGGTACAGTGCCTAGTCCCTAGTGAGTGCTAGATAGAGACCACACTGAAGGGTGGCTCGGGAGAGGATTCAGTTAGAAGAGTGATTGCTACACAAGAGTGAGTTCGTCCTCTTCACCATGTAAACGTTAGGTGCAGTGGAGCTTGCTTATAATCCTGATGTTAGGAAGCAGAGACTAGAGACTCCCTGGGGCTCACTGGTCAGCAAGCTCAGCTGCATCAGAAAGCCCCAGTTCCCAGTGAGAGACCCTATCTCAGAATACAAGGCTGGGGGCTGGAGAGACGGCTCGGCGGTAAGGGCACTGGCTGCTCTTCCAGAGGACCTGGGCTTGCTTTTCAGCATGCACACAGCCATCTTTAACTTTAGTTCCAAGGGATCTGATGCCCTTCTCTGGCCTCCATGGGCAATAGACACACACATGGTACATACACCTGTGTGCAGGTAAAACACTTATACACACAAAATAAAGTTTAAAAAACTTTAAAAACTCCACAAAATGGTGGCAGCTGAAGAACAGCTCATGAGGTCATCCTCTTGCCTCTATGTGTGAGTACACACAGGGCACCTGCATCCACACAAACACACATACCTGCACACCTGCACATAAATAATAAATAAACGGACTATGCTGGAGGGCTGAGTGATCTGCTGACTCGGGAGCCGCTCACATTTCGATCTGATCCATTCCTTGCCCTGCTCCTGTGTATCGCAGACTTCCAGTGGTTAGCCTGTGTGAGGGGCTCATGTTTTGCTTTTGTTTCTGGAGGTTTGGGAAGGCAACAGAATGACTTTTGTGTCTACTTGGATTTTAAATTTCCCAGCTTCTCAGTGTACATTCTTGCCTGTCCCTGGATCTAGTGACTATAGCCGCACAGTTTCCTGCTTTGAACAACAGAACTGTGGTGAAAGTAAACTAAGCAGAACTGTATGTTGTCTTAGCTGTAACTGGGAAGTCTCAGGCGGCGATGGAATGAGGAACGGTCTTACTCCATTTTTGTCAATAGCATCTGGGCCCTGCATTCTTCTTAGCACATCATGGCTACTGTGTGGGTCATGTGTGCTTTTCCATAACAGGACCATGGACAGGCAAAGCCTCTTCCTAGGAAGTACATAACTTGCAGATAAACGCAACAACAAAGCAGTCGTAGGCCAGGATGCCCTGGATCTCCAGGTGAGTCCCAGGTGGACTCTGGACCAGTAATTCTCAGCCTCATTTACCTCTTCTAGAGTCCTCAGATGAGGACAGGGATGGGTTTCTCTGCTTTCATGCCGGGTCAAGCCAGCTGCAGAAGCTTTTCGTCCACTCCATTTTAAGCAGTTCCACGTAAGAAAAAAAATGTCATGGGAATATCCAGACTTGGGCAGATAACAGCCCTACTCTACATCCTAGTTATTAACCCAGAGGAAAGGGAGGGTGGTCTTTGGATGGCTTGCTATCCGTGCTCAGGGGCTGGATGCTGAGCCCTTTTCAAATAGTGTGAATAAAAATGGGGCCCCACGCCTTGTTTTGCCCATTAGATAGCATTATCTCCATGGAACACCAATTCGTATCTCTTTGTGCCATGTGTGGTTCTCACATACGGGATTTTAATAACCTCCACGCTGCGCTATGAATTTATAAGCAGAGCGGATGGAGGAACGGCTCCGCGGGACTTTATTTTTTCATTATTACCCTTTTGAAAAACGGGCTGTCTCATTTCTGTGAGGCTCTCTGACAGAACTGGCAGTGCTGTGGGAGTGGTGTGCTTCTCACTACAGAGGGAGTCAGCACTTGGTTTGGCTGTCTCTCCCCCTATTCCCTCGCATGCCCCCATCCTACCTTTAGCAGCCTGCACAACGCCCTGCAACACTGGACTCCAGGCTGCAGCGAATGATCGCAGAAAAACAGGCTTCCCACCCCAAGCTGTAGTCCATCTTATGCTCGGATTCCTTTTTCTGTGCATCCTTTTAAACATGATCATGTTTCCTCCATTGATTCCGCATGTTCAAGGAGCCCCTTTGGTAACTCTAAAGTCACCCAGTCCTGGAGGGGAAGGATGGCTTTGTTATCCCATCCTGAAGAAATTGTCTAGATTTTGTCAACTTGAATTTCTAATGATATCAATAAACCTTCCTGCCATGCTGGTGGGCTTGTTCACTGATACATTTTCTGTAGTGTTTGGTATCGTAGCCTTTGTGGTGAATCATTCAACAAATGTCTATTAAGTGTCTCTCAGATGTTAGACATCATGCTGATGTTGCAAGAAGAATAAAATGATTTCATTGTTTTTACAAAGCATCATATGACTGTTATTGTCACTAATCAATGTTTGGTTTTGAGACAAAGTCTCTCTCTGTTGAACCAGCTAGCTTGTACTCTCTTGCAGACAAGCAATCATTCTTTCTCAGTTTTCTGAGTGCTGTGCTCACAGGCATGAGCCACCACATACAACTGTAATTAGTATTGTGGTTAACATTTCAGTTGAAAGTTACATCTTAGACATCTTTCTAATAGCACTTAAATCTCCACTTTTCATTTCTCTAGTAAACATTCCCATAAAACAGTCTTACAATCTTGTCTGTAAACAAACAATCCAACTCTATCTTTACCTCATATATTTGATCTTCAACCCATCTCTCCTTTTCATGGTACCCATTTGAAGGGACCAGCTCAAATAAGGAAAAGCCTACGAACCTGTCCTTGCCAGCTGTCATAGCCTTTTTTTTTTTTTTTTTTTTTTTTTTTTTTTTACAAATCCAAGCCTGTTATAGACTGAATCCTTCTGACTCATTGTAGTTCTTTATCTGAAATTTCATATTAGCCCTTTTGGATGTTAAAGCAAAATGCAGGTTACAAAAGCAATTTTTGGAAAGTTAAGCATAGAAAAGGTGCCAGGGGCAAAGTCTTTGAATACCCAGTTCCAGACTGTCTAGATGCTTGGTAGGAATCTCCTGTTAGGTGTTTTTAAATGTGGGCATGCCTACTTGCATATATTCAGACATGTTTGTGTGGTGTGGGCGCCAACTACTGAGAGTATATTTGATAATGTCTCTCAGTTCAGTAGGAAGTTGGTAATCTGTGTGACCTGGTGGCTCCACACTCTTGAAGATGCCTCACAATTCAGTGCACTTAAAATTTAAGACATATGCTCTGAAAATTACCACAGGCTGTGCAAGTGAAGTGGGTCTGACTCAACAGTGGTGCTGGTGACACACAGAAATCACTCTGTTGGTAAATACACCTGGCCCAGTGCGTCTGCCTGGACGTTCTGAATTCCAGACTGCCGACTGAACACCTGCTCTGTGCATGGTGTTGGTAAGTGGGAAAACAGGCGTGTTCTCAGGAGAGCCTGACAGATGACCCAGTGGAGTAGTGACTGTGCTTAAGAAGTACCTCTGAGGTCAAAATGTGGGTTTTTTGAAGGGCCTGATGGGGCAGGGTTTGACCTGAGCTTCATGGATGGTGAGGCAAAGACATCCTGAGGAAGCTGAAGGGAAGTACCTGGAAAATGGGAGGGGATGGAAGAGAGGACTAGTAGGGAACAGAACAAATGTCCCCAGTCCCTAGACTGAGGCCAGAATATAGCATGATTGAAAACCCTCAAGAAGTTAAGAGTACTTCTTATGTTCTGAACTTGACCAGAGGGTCTGGATCTAAGGGGAATGAAGTCACTTGAAAGGGGCGCTGCCTCTACAAGCACTCACACTCACACATACACACACTCACATACACACTCACATAAATAACCCGGAAAATTTAAAAATTATTTACATTCACTCATTTGTGGGAGGCGGTTCCTGCCCCCCAACTCATATAGAGGCCTCTAACTTGAACTTGCTGGAGTTGGTTGGCTGTCTTCTCCCACTGTCTGGGTTCTCGGGTGGTGACATCACCTTTACCCACTGAGCTGCATTTCTGGTCTCGTTTGTCTGTCCTTACACAACTTACTTGATGTGGAGAGAGAGCAAAGGAGCCTCCATGCTCTGGGGAATCACACAAAGGAGGGCCGACCACCAGCCATCTCAGGGCGTCTCCGTCAGGGGTGATTTAGTTCTCTGCTTCTGCAGCGTTTGCACACTCAGCCTCAGCTCTTTGTACCATTTATTAAGAATGTACATAACTTAATTTCTCCTAATACCAAGTGATTTAAAGCAGCTGGGTAGTTGCTTTCTCCACCATGAATAATCTGCTAGCACTCTGCATCAGTGTAGCTCAGCAACCTTTAACCCCATTTCCAAGTGCAAACTCAATTATGCATATGATTCTTATGGTAAGGGGCTTTGATAGATTTCCTCAGCTCATTTATTTATAGAAACAATTTGTTATTTATTGTGGTTCCATGGTCTTTTATTTATGTATTTATTTTGCTTTGGTGGAACCAAATTTTATTCTAATAAGTATTTCTTGAGTATACATGGGCTGTGGGTATATATGTTGCTCCATATAAATAAATGTGTATGATTCCATAATTTTGCAGCTATTATTATCTTTTATTTTCAAGATAACTTTTGAAAAAAAATGTGTTGATCTAGTGAGAGGGATTTTGAAGTTAACTAATAGAGATTGTTGACCCATCTACATCATTGATACATTATCGGTGACCAAACACTTTAACACCAGGATCCTTCAAATTCCCAAGCTTGACTAACACCATGACAACCTCTGTTGTAGGTATCTACTTTTAATAATAAGCAATGGAGCACAAAGGAATGTCTGCTGAGAAGATGGGTGCCTCCCAAGGGCTCTTGGCTCCCAAGACTAAATGTTGTTGGTGACTTTGGCAGGGCTCAGAGGGGCCCGGCTGCCGGGATCTGAAATGCTGATGCTTGCCAGCTCTGATTGTGTGCTTCACAGCTCCCCAGTGCCAGGGATCTGTGTGCCAGGAAACAGAAACCGGTCTAGAAAATAAACTGGATTCTCTTGCCTCATTCTCTAGTAGAAGAAGCTAAGCCTACATATCTTAGGGTTTCTGTTGCTGTGATAAAAACCAACAGCAGCTTGGAGAGGAAAGGGCTATTTTATCTGGCCCTTTCAGGTCACCCTCCATCACCGAGGGGAGTCAGGGCAGGAACTCAGGGCAGAAGTGTGCAGGGCCATGGGAGAGCACTGCTTGTTGGCTTGCTCCCCATGGCTGCTCTGCCTGTTTTCTTGTTCAACCCAGGACCACCTTCCCAGGTGTAGCACACTGCCCATGGTGAGCTGGGTCCTCCCACATCAATCATTAATCAAGAAAATGCCCCAAAGACGTTCTCACAGGCCCATCTGATGGAGACATTTTCTCAATTGAAGTTCTTCTCCTCAGATGACTGACTTGTGTCAAGTTGCCAAAAGCAAATCTAAGCAGGTCACTATAATCATCAAAATACCCATTACATCTAAAAAGGGCCAAGGACTGGTGCCAACAGTCTCTTCAGACCTGTGTAAAGGATTCTCAGGTGAACAAGAGACTTGTCATATGAGATAGCGTATTGGACACTTAATGCTATGACCTCACACACAGCCAGATGGTTCGTTTTTGTCCCTTAATCCTTTTACCTCATGCATTAGTGAAGTAATGACTTCTCATTGTTGTGACGTCATACCCAGCAAGCACCTGAAGGAGCGGGTTTCTTTTGACTCACGGTTTCAGGGCACACAGCCTGCCTTAGCTATAATCTTCTTTCTCTACTCTGTATGTTTCTCTTGACTGTCATGTATTTTTCCCCATCTAATTTTCAACAATGAAATGTTTTGTTTTGAATATAAAAGTGAGGCATAAATATGTAATCATTTAATTCAAGAACAACCAACATTTAATACCGTCCTTACTGCTCTGAAATGATAAACTCTTGTGAAAAACACAAGAAAAACCCAAAACACAGAAAACAAAACAAAACAGAAAACCCAACATAACATCATGCCTCATACATAGCTTCAACTCATTAAATCTGCTGCTTAGATGTTTATTGAGATTCCTTTCTTTTTAAAAATGTTATGTGTATATGCGTGTGCCTGAGTATATGTATGTACACATGTGCACGAAATGCCTGAGGAAGCCAGAGGAAGGCCTCACAACAATCCCCTAGAACGGGGGTTGTGGGCCGTTGTGACATTGGTGCTGGGAACTGAACCCAGGTCCTCTCAAGAGCAGCTTTTTGCTGTTTAAGCCTCTCTCTAGCCTTCTTTATTTCTTTTGGACATGGGTTCCTCAGCCAGTTTGACTGGATAACTCTGTTGGGGGAATGGTATAGGGACTTTAGAAGCACCTTTGGCATCTGCTCACAAAATTCAGTTAGTGCTCACCAGTTTTAATAATCAAAGTTTCAGGGCTGATAGATTGCTCAGTGGGTAAAGGCACTTGCCACAAAGCCTGATTATCTAAGTTTGATCTCCAGGACCCACATGTTGGAGAGAAGGACTCTGCTTGTCTTCTGACCTCCACATGTATGCTGTGATAGTACACACACGTGTACACATACACACTCACTCACACACAAATGAAGAAGTACAATAATTCTCTTGAGGTCTGCAGACTTTGCTGAGTGTGTCCCAGGAGTAGGAGCGTCCCAGGTGACAATGGCTGTTTTAGACCCACGTGGCTGACTTATCCATTATGTGGTAAGCGTTCATGTCTTCCTCTTTGTAGCTTTGCAAGACTCAACTTCTCCCATCTTGTCTCATTATTGCCATGAGCGCTCACATTTCAAAGCTAATGTCCAACGCTGGTAAAGTCTGAAGGGTTGGAAAGTAAACATCTCCCTCTTTCTTTGCTCAGTTGTTCAGCAGTGAAAATCTCCCAGTTAGAGAGCTTGTTAAGATGTATTCTGTCAGATGAAAAGGGCTATTTTAATAACTCATTATCATTCTTAGCGTGGACCTTTTATTTTAGAAAAAAAATGGATAATTAGCATTTTGGCTTATCACTTTTTTTCATGAATACAAATAATTTGATAGACAGACAACCAAGAGAGGCTTCATTAAATAATGGGTCCAATCAGCTGGGGATGGGAGTAAATTAGAGGATAGACTTCAGCCTGGGAGTTGGAACTTGGGGCTTGGTGACTATGTCATTCATTTATCCAGTGTATTTTTGTTGATTGACCTGAGGCTGCAGTTCAAAAACTGAGAGCACTCATCAGCTGGTGAGAAACAGAAGAGTTGAGCTCAGCTCGGGGAGCTGTTGGCCACACTGTGTTGAATCTGCAGCTGAGGCAGTACTCCAAGGCTTGTGGCTGCTGACTCCCGGCTGACGGCCCGTGACTAATGTGGACATGCTGGAACTTCTTCCAGGGAAGGAGCCTGGTCCAGACTCATTTTCTCACGTTCATTATACACCTCACTGCTGTGTTTCCTGAAATGTCCTGATTTCCAAAAGGACACGTTACATTCAGAATATATTTATATTCCAAAAAAAAAGACCAGCTAATACCCAATCAAGATTCTGTTGTGGGATGGTCTGTATGTCAAGTATGTTGCTTATTGGTCAATAAATAAATCACTGATTGGCCAGTGGCTAGGCAGGAAGTATAGGCGGGACAAGGAGGAGAATAAAGCTGGGAAGTGGAAGGCTGAGAGAGAGACACTGCCAGCCGCCACGATGAGAAACAGCATGTGAAGATGCCGGTAAGCCACGAGCCACGTGGCAAGGTATAGATTTATAGAAATGGATTAATTTAAGCTGTAAAGAACAGTTAGCAAGAAGCCTGCCACGGCCATACAGTTTGTAAGCAATGTAAGTCTCTGTGTTTACTTGGTTGGGTCTGAGTGGCTGTGGGACTGGCAGATGAGAGAGATTTGTCCTGACTGTGGGCCAGGCAGGAAAACTCTAGCTACAAGATTCTATCCTGAAATTATTTTCCTTTGGGACATTTTAAGGTACTTTGTCCTTTGGTTTCTGTTAAACGCCTAATGCTGTGTTGGGAAACAACTTAGAAGCACCTTACCCAGGGAGAAGACAGGTCTGTGGTAGAATATTATTTTAAGGTGTGTTACTTTTGTTTATGTTGCATTTGTTTAACTCTGTGAAGCTGTGTTACTGTGCCTGTCTAAAACAGCTGATGGTCTAATAAAGAGCTGGTCAATAGCAAGGCAGGAGAAGGGATAGGCGGGGCTGGCAGGCAGAGAGATAAATAGAAGGAGAAATCTGGAAAGAGGGAGCTGAGATCGAGGAGCCAGAGGAGGAGAAGGACTCCAGGGGCCAGCCACACAACTACACAGCGAGCCACGGAATAAGAGATTTACAGAAGTAAGAGAACAGGAAAAGCTCAGAGGCAAAAGGTAGTCGGAATAAGTTAAGGAAAGCTGGTAAGAAACTAAGCCAAGCTAAGGCTGGGCATTAGTAATTAAGAATCAGCTTCCATGTGTGATTTATTTGGGAGCTGTGTGTTGCCCCCCCCAAAGAGTAAAAAACCCCAACAACACAGGTCACCATTGGAAGACCATCCCTGGCCATGGTGACTGTCTTTTAAAGCTTGTCAGGCAGACCTGAGAACTATCCCCAGTGTTTTCTTGGTGTGTCTTCTGTAGGGGAGTGTTGAGAACTAGATATGAGGAATTATTCCCACCATGAGTTGGGAGAAAAATTCAATTCACAGTTCCTACTCTACATTCTTTATCCTGCTCTGTGTATCCTGAAGTGGCCTCTGATGTCTTCCCTCCTGTTGCTTTGTGAGTAACGTCTCCCTATGAAGCAGGCTCGTGCCAGAAAGACAAATGAAGGTATCAAGTGCATGATGTGTTCGGAAACACATTTGGCTTTATTACTAACATCTCCTAAGAAAAATGACTGAGACCTGAACTCGAAACAGAGCAATTTAGTTCGCTGTGTTGATACCGTGCTGGAGATAGAAAAGGCTCCGTTTGCCCTTGTAAAAATGTTATGAGTGCTTATGTTTATAATAGGGCAATTCATTATTGATCAATACCTTACAACTGAGAAGTGGAGACCCTGGTTACCGTAGAGCTTTTGTGTGTGCAGCAACAGTGGTGAGAGCCCAAATGAGGCGAGATACACAAATGCAGAGGTAGAGCCTGGGGTGTATGCCTTAGAGGAACCATCATTCTGAGAGAAGAGCCCTGGGTCCAGTTGCTAAGACATCCTCATGAGGCTTACAATGTATTCAGTTTTATTCTAGGATGTCATGCTCAGATAAAGACTACTCATAGATAACTGAAAAATAGGTGTCAGGGGTTAAAATACTTATGAAACCTATATCAAAATGCGTGCCTAGGTAGTGGCAGGGTGGTATTTGAGTAAGTCTGATGACAGACATTTCTTGGTTTTATTCCCGTGCACTCCTTGAAGCTGGTCATGAGCTCTGCGTCACTGCAACACATGCTGGAGATAAGCAGCTTTTCAAAGATTGACTTTGTGCTCACAGAGTCATGGGTTCAGACTGCCCTCGTTAGTTCTCTGTTGCCGTGATAAAACACCACGACAGAAAGCAGCTCAGGGGGAGAGGGTTCATATGGCTGGCACAGAAAGCCCACAGCTGAAGGACAACAGGGCAGGAACCTGAAGGCAGGACAGGAAGCAGCTCAGGGGGAGAGGGTTCATATGACTGACACAGAAAGCCCACAGCTGAAGGACAACAGGGCAGGAACCTGAAGGCAGGACAGGAAGCAGCTCAGGGGGGAGAGGGTTCATATGGCTGGCACAGAAAGCCCACAGCTGAAGGACAACAGGGCAGGAACCTGAAGGCAGGACAGGAAGCAGCTCAGGGGGGAGAGGGTTCATATGGCTGGCACAGAAAGCCCACAGCTGAAGGACAACAGGGCAGGAACCTGAAGGCAGGACAGGAAGCAGCTCAGGGGGGAGAGGGTTCATATGGCTGGCACAGAAAGCCCACAGCTGAAGGACAACAGGGCAGGAACCTGAAGGCAGGACAGGAAGCAGAGGCAGGAACACTTACTAGCTTGCTCCTTGTGCCTTACCCAGCCTGCCTTCTTAGACAACGCAGGACCACCCACCGGGAGGTGGCCCTGCCCACAGTGAGCTGGGCCCTTCCACATCAGTCATTAACCAAGAAAAATGCCCCACAGACCTCTAATGGAGGCTGTTTTTCAGCCGAGGTTCTTCTTCCCAGATAACTGTAGCTTGTGCCAAGGTGACAAAAAAAATCTAACCAGGACACAGCCCATCACAAGGTGACTTCCGTGTTGGGCCGATGGCAGCACATCACATCTGTAGGGTTTTCCCTCCTCTTTTGGCTCTTTGCTCTTTGTGGGACCTGCCACCCAGGTCCCAAAGAAATACACTCAGAGGCTTATCCTTCCTTATGAATGCCAGGCCTTGGCTTGGTTTGTTTCTAGCCAGCTTTCCTTAAGTTAAATTATCCCGTCTGCCTTTTGCCTCTGGACTTTTACCTTTCTCTATTTCTGAACACACTTCTTTACTTCTTTCTCTGTGGGTTGCTGTGTAGCTGGTTGGCTGGCCCCTGGAGTCTCCCCTTTCTCCTCTTTCTCTCATTCCTAGATCTTTTTCCCCTCTTTTTATCCTTCTATTTATTCTCTCTGCCTGCCAGCCCTGCCTATCCTTTCTTCTGCCTTGCTATTGGCCATTCAGCTCTTTATTAGACCATCAGGTGTTTTAGACAGGCACAGTAACAGAGCTTCACAGACTTAAACAAATGCAACATAAAAGAATGAAACACATCTTTGCATCATTAAACAAATGTTCCACAGCCTAAACAAATGTCACACATCTTAAAATAATATTCTACAACACATTTCAGGAACAGACAGAAAGGGAAGAGCATCATGGGGGTGGGGTGTCATGGAAGGGGAAGAATGACATGAAGAGGGAGAGACTTGTAGAGACAGAACACTCTGGGGTGGGAAGATGATCGTGGAGGTAGAAGAGCGTCGTGGACAGGGGTAGCGTCAAGACTGGAACCCATGGTAGAGCAGTATTTGGCCAGGAAGTAATGAGAAAGAAACTGGGGTGCCCTTCAGTTACCTGAGGACCTAACTAGTTCCCGCTTTAGAGTTCCCTCCACTGACACCGCTTGGAAACTAGCACTTTAGCACTTTGACCTTGTGGGGACGGATACTGGTCATAAGATTACTGTACCGATTTTGTGAAACTCTTGTCCAGTCGTTTAAGATGAGCTGGGAGTGGGTGTGGCCAAGTGCAAAGGGTTTTGATATCCAAATTTATTCTATATAATACACGTTTTCGTGTTAAATTGTCAACATCACAGTATTAATTGCTTCTATATTAAAGTCATATCTTTATAATTTAACATTGGGTAATACTTACTTATGGATAAGTATATATGCACTTGGTCCCAAAAGATAAATGATATAGTTATACCATGCTGAACTTCTTGCCCTCTGTACTAGGTGAACATGTAGTGGAAATAATGCCAAAGTTGGAGCTGTTACTGTACTCTGCCTAAACCTCTGGGCTTCAGAATTAGTGATAATTATATATTAGCAATAGACAACAGAGAAGTACTTGTTTATAGTAGATACACACACCTACTGCGCACACATGCACACATATACACGTGCACCCATTATAATAAAGAGTAGTTTCTTTTTCCAGAAATTATTTTGGCCTTTTGTGGTCCTCCTCTCCAACTCCCCAAGGTTTCATGCCACTGCTGTGAGGACCAGCCTCCATCAGTGCAGGGCTTGGTGGGACCCAGTGGGGTCAGCGAACGACGGCTTCTTTATCTCTTGATGGTTTCCTTCTGACTTTTTCTTTCTTCTTCTTTCTCCTCATTTTTCCTCTACATCTTTCCTGGTGTTTCCTTCTCTCATTCTCGATCTTTTCCTTCTAACTCACTTTATTTTTTCCCTTACAACTTACATACCCCAGCAAAATCTTTCAACCAATATAAAAATTACAATGTGGTTACAGTCTATCTTTCAAGTGAACGCTTACAATGGATACAAGTAAAAACAGCACGTTTTGCATCTCCCTTACATGTTTAAACATTTTACGTATTACAGGTGAAAAACAAGTTGTCCCAAGAACCCACATACAGTCATGCCCAAGCAACTTGTTACAGATTAACAGGGTGTGAGCAAGGAAGGTATTGTTCTCAGTCAGTTCTTCTGCTGGCAGGCTGCATTTTCAGGTTACAAAGAAAGGACCAATCATTTTATTATTTATCTCAAAAGGTAATCTTATAAGAACTCTTAGAAGAATCACAAATCTAAACTCTTATACATGAGGAAGAACCAGTCAACTCTCTTTTAAATCCTCAGGGTGCATACCCATTCATCAACAGTTTTTTTATCCAGAAGCCGAGGGCAGAAGTGGGCACAAGGAATTAATCATCGTCCCATCTTAGCAAGAAAGGCACGTCAGCTAATGATAACTGGACTGCTATGTTTTTGTTCCCTGACCTTAATGAATCTGTCACTCAGCTCTGTGTCCTTGTGAACATTAGACTTTTTCCTAAGGTTTTGTACCTCGAAGCTATTATCAAAACAACCTAACCTGAAGTCATTTTAAGGCTTTGTTTTAGTATGGTGCACACCGAAACCTCTGAATACATCTTTCACCATCAAGATTAAAAGAACTTGAGCCGACCTGGCTCCTGGAACTCAGTTGTTTTCCTTAGTCACTAACCTAAATTGCAGTCCATGCAGCTCCTTAAGTGAAACTCCTAGGCCCTGGCTGTGTGACACTTCCTTGTGTTTATTTTCAATCATCAAAACTCTATTTAAACCAACACTATTATTATTATTATTATTATTATTATTATTATTATTAAACAGTACAGCTTAAGACGAAGTCATCTTCATAATAATCCACAGGTAAAAATGCCCAGTAGAATGGGACATTTCCAAGAGGTGATCACACTGCACTCAGGGCAGTGGGGATCTCCCCACACCCATTCACACCGTGCCAGATACCAGAGGAAAACAGCAGCAGCAAACCTGCAAAGACGCAGCAGTAGCAAGAACCCTTCTGGGGCCGAGGCTCTCCGGGACCTTGCCTGTCTGAGATTCACCCATCAGGGTTTTGTTTCCTGGTGGGCAGATCCCCTGAAGTCAGTTGCAACCTGCTGCTGCTCTGACATGGCCACTGGCAGTTTCCCACTTATCTCTGGGGATGGTCTTATTTGTCAGTAAATACATTTTGTAAAATGAAACAAAAATAAAGACGTTTGGTCAAGCCAGACAACCTGAGTTTGTTCCCTGGAACCTACATGGTTGAAGGAGTGAGCCAACTCCTTCCAGTTGTCTTTGGACCTCCATATGCTCTGGGGACATGGAGCAACGTGCACAAAGAAAATACGATTTTAAAAATGGATGAGAACTGCTTGCATGTTGTATTGGCTTGGCTTTAGCATATTATGACCACTGGTCAGGCTTAAATAAAAGATACCCCCACTTCTCCATCTGTTCTTTTTCCTCCTCTTCCTCCTCCTCTTCCTTTTTCTCTCTCTTCTTCTCCTTTTCTCCTTCCTCTCCTTCTCTCCCTCTTCCATCTGAAGTCACATGGTATTCAAAACTTGAGACATCACACTGTTGCTTCTTATCAACATCATCCCATGTGAGCCTTAAACTTAAGTCCTGTAACTTTAGGAGAACATCTGTTGTTTTGGACCAAGCTTCTAACCTCGGCCCCACAGTCTAGACCAAGCTAAGTTGATGTTGTGTTAGGTGTCTTAGTAAAACTGAAGTCAGAAAATGACCCCCCCCCTCAAAAAAAAAAAGATGGTTTCACGCAGCCAATCAAGGGGACAAGTTAGCATGAGCAGACATGGGAGGGAGTCCCTTTGGCTTTCACGGGGGAAGGAAAGTAAATGATTGAAGTTTTCTTTAGTTTTTTTGAGACAGAGTTTCACGTATCCCAGAATAGCCTTAAACTTATTATGTAGCCAAAGATAAACTTCTGAATCCTCTTCCTCCGCCTCCCTTCCTGAGGCCTGGGCTTACAAGTGGAACTGCGCTTGGTTAACAAGGTGATAGGTGTGGATCCAAGGCTTTGTGCACACTGGGCAAGCATCCTACCAATTGAGTTGCATCCTCAGTACTGGTACTTTAACTTTTGTTCCTTGTTTCTGCCTTCACCCTGTCTTCCTAGCTCTGTGGAGCACAATACTGCTTTAAGATGCAATGGCATTGGCTCTTGAATTGCTAATGTATTGCTAATAATCAGGTCCTCAGCAACTGAGTGTTCGCATTTAATTCTTTAATTCCTCTGTTGTTCATCAAAATAATCTCATGACAAGTCATAAATTTGAGTTCCTAAGATTTTGGAGAACAAAGAAAGCCCCTGCTGTGAATTGGAATGTGTCCCACAATGTTGGGAACTTATCCGTGCAAGATATTGAGGAACTTTAAGGGTGACTGTGCATGACAACTGCTTCCTGAATGTTTAGTGCCAGTGTTCTGGGAGTTAGCTGTGGGTAGAACTGATGTATGGTAAATGGGTGAGTTTGTCCCCTAACTCTGACCTGTGGGTTCAGGGTGTACAAGCTTTTCTGCCCCTTTACCTCTGTAAAGGTCAAGCAATAAAGGCTAACTCGTCAGGAGTGGGTCCCTCAACCTTGGACGCCACAGAGGACAGTGAAAGGCATTGTAACTTGGGTAGAGGATGGAGATGCTCTGTAACTACAACTATTCTCAAGATTGAGTGTGTGTACCGTGTTCAGCACAGTGCATGACTCAGTCACCCTGTGCATAACCAGTTTGTAGTTTTGTTTTGGAGCCCCTGAGCTCTGAGTGGAACCTTCAGTTAGTCTAGTTTCTGGCGGTAGTCGGTTTTAGCTAATTGCTATGCTTTCCATGGTTACAGAGGCTGAGCATTTAAGAACGCCACTTCATTAAAGCATTAAAAATACTGTGGGCTCAGTAATTTCATTTACTGGGTCAATAACCCGTGATATCTAGAAGAAGATTTAACATAGTTTAAAAATAATTATTCAAACAAGATAAGGATTTCAAACTATAATTACCATAGCAGTAAAGGAACAGGGGACTCCAAAGCCAGATAAATATTATATCTAAATCTTAGTTCTCATTCTTATAACTCACAGGGCTTACACTTATCTGACGGTAAAGATCACAGAAATCTTCACATTTTTAAAAGCATATATCCTGGTCCTAGAAATGAAAGGTTTTACTTAAAAAGCACAGAAGCACTTACAAGGAAACGTGCAGAGCAAATACCCTGCGGCAGCTTTTCCTCTTCATGGTACTCCGTTTCCTTGGAGCATCTTCAGAGTTCTTACTCGGTTTTTCTTTCTAGGAATTTATATTTTTGTTGCTACTGTACATTAGATTTCCTTTCTTTTTCCTGATGTACTGTTAGTGAGTTTGTATAACCACGTCACAGCCAGCTACCATTTTACCACCTCTTATTAATTCTAAAGTTTTCTCCTGATGTATTGGCAAGGAAGATCATCATATCAACTGTGGATGTTGAGGACAGCTTTCTTCCTTCCTTGATTCTGCATCAATACCTTTTTCCCCCACTGAAGTGCCAGGCTTCCCATCTACATTGAGCAGAACTTCCAGAACAGCGTTAAATGGTGTCACTGGACATTGAAGTCTTCTTTCTTTCTTTTTTTAAAAGATTTATTTATTTATTATGTATACAGTGCTGTGTCTACATGGCCAGAAGAGGGCACCAGATCTCATTACAGATGGTTGTGAGCCACCATGTGGTTGCTGGGAATTGAACTCAGAACCTCTGGAAGAACAGCCATCTTAACCTCTGAGCCATCTCTCCAGCCCCTGAAGTCTGCTTTCTTGTCCTAATAGCAATGTGTGTGCATCAGAATGTCATAGTCATGATCCAAACCATTGTCTCATTGTAGCTAGAGTTTTTCTGGTCCTGCCTGGCCTGCGGTCAGGACAAATCTCTCTCAGCTGCCAGTCCCGCAGCTGCTCAGACCCAACTAAGTAAATACACAGAGACTTATATTACTTACAAACTGTATGGCCATGGCAGGCTTCTTGCTAACTGTTCTTATATCTTAAATTAACCCATTTCCATTAGTCTATAAGTTGCCACGTGGCTTGTGGCTTACCGGTACCTTACATCTCGCTTGTCATGGCAGTGGCTGGCAGTGTCTCTCTCCTCAGCCTTCCACTTCCCAGAATTCTCCTCTCTCCTTGTCCCACCTATACTTCCTGCCTGGTTACTGGCCAATCAGTGTCTTATTTATTAACCAATCAGAGCAACACATTTAACATACAGAAGATCCCACAGCATCTCATGATTTCCTATGGAGTGGGGAGGGAGAGTTTCCAAATCCATTCCTGATGTTTGTTAATCAACACATGTAACCAACTTCACATTGGATGAACTTTCATCCTGGTGCCCAAGGAGGCCAGAGGAGAGCATCAGATACCTTGGAATTGGCGTTACAGATGGTTGTAAGCTGCCATGTGGGTGCTGGGAACTGAATCCCAGTCATGTGCATGAGTAGACAGTGCACTTAACTGCTGGCATCTCTCCAGCCCTCACTATATTTCGTGTATTTATATACAGGCTGTAGGAATTTACCCTCTCACAGCAGTGAGCAAGGATTCCTCTTTCCCAAATCCTTACCGCAATTGTTATTTGTTTCTCATTGATGAGTGATTTCCTGGACGTTATACTCAGCTGCAGTTGAGCGCAACATGTTGTAGCACTGTGGCCACTGCATGCACCAGTCTCCTTATTTTCTATGAAAAGCCTGGGTTGTATATTAGCAGCACATCCTGAGTTCTCTTCCTGGAGGGAGAGGGGAATAACCCATGGAGAAGTCACCTCTAAAGCTGGAGAATGTTCAGTGTTTCCTAGTCATAATAGTAGAATATGAATTGCGTCCATCATCCAGGGCCTCAGTGGAAATCTTGTTGGAGTTTGAGAAGACTCTATGTTGCCTCCCATGGTGGAGATAGCAGGCTGCCTTCTTTTGCAGCACGCCTCAGGATTAAACAAGTCTGTACCTTTGAGGACCTTCAATTAAAGGGAAATGTGTCATCTATGGCAACCGAGAGCAAGCTTTGTGTTGGCTGCTGTAGAATGATTTCTTGACATTAACGTTTTTTATGCAGCCCCATATTAAGTTTTATGCTTGGATATAATGCCACCAGGTAGAAACCAAAGCAAATGCCACATCCCAAATCCAGAGAGAGTCAGAGCCAAACAGTGGGTTATCAAATCTGTATTTTTATGTGCCATTCCTTGTCGTGTGTGATTTAAACACACAGCTCCTGGAAGCTGCAAAGCACAGCTTGGTGGAGGGACGAAGGAGGATGCCTGGCAGCCTGGCTTGGCTGAATAGTGTGGATTTCTCTCTAGAACCATCTTTCCGGTTCTTGGCACACAGAGGTGACTCCACGAAGATGGAAACCACTTGCTTAATCACTCTTGAAACAAGGGAAAAATTAAGATACATCCTTTTCTTTGTCAAGCAATAAAAACAATGCCAGGTTGTTAATGTGTCTTTTGTACCTTTCACTTGAAAGACCTCAAAGAGCATGCAGGAGACTAAAGGCAGTCTCTATTCCCCGATGGCGTCATTATACATGGAGAGGCTTCTAAAGCTAAACTCTAAAGACACTGGGGAGACGTGGAGGAGTAAATGACAGCAAAGTGAAGAGCGTACCTCTGGGGCTTTGTCCAATGTGCTTTGTTCTGATTCATTCAAATTGGGTGATGAAAAGCAAGGATCTCATTTATTTCAACATTAGAGTGGTAAATTAGCAATCATCGAGTCACTAATTGTCCTGAAAGGCATTGAAGGTGCAGGAGGCTCTGGCTCCCCGTTTTTAGATCACACTGTTCCGGCTAAAATGAAGCAACCATTAGAGTAGTGTAAGACAATGCTTTTAATAACTTAGGCTGGTTAGATTCAAACATGAGGGTTTTTTTCTCCTGAAGTATTTGTTGAAGCGCCTGTTGTTATTTGACATGGACAAGTTTCATTTTAGTTCCAAGCTGTAAGTGGAATTCATATCCAGAATGGGGCTGAAATAGAGAGAGGGGCGAGACTCTTCACCGTGTCTCCTCCCCGGCCATCTCTGCTGGCTGCTGGGGTTTGGAATAGCGGGGTTGGTCAAACTTCCCTTAGTTTTTGGGTGACCTTTTCTAATCCCCACTGTTTCATAATTTAATGTTTTGACCTTTGTTTTCCACAGAGCGATGTTAGTGATGAATGCAAAGATTTAATGACTGGAAGTAGCTGACAGGTGACCTTTCGTCCGTGACCATTCCTTTTTGCTGGGGAAACCACACTGTTTTGTAGATTTTATTTCACAGATTTTAATTGTCTATAAGCTTGTTCGGAGGGAAGAGAGTAAAGGTTAAATATTTCATTCTTCTTACTGATTAAAATGTAAAAGTGTTGGCAGTTGTCCCAAGAGATCATTCAAAAAGGGTAGAGCGATACGTCAGGTTCACACTGGGAGAGAAGTGAGGGAACTGTCCAGAAGGGCTGCTGAGGAAGTAGATGAAAGGTGACCAGGAAAGTGAGCTAACCCACCCTCCTGCCTGAAGTGAGCAGGTGTGTCCTGTGTGTGCACACTCATGTGCAGGCAGGTGGGGACAGGCAGGGGCAGGTAGGGGCAGGATGGAGAAGGGAGAAGACATAAACCACCACCCTGTCTCGCTATCAGGAAATTCTTGGCCAACAACGTGCTTAAAAATATTAATTTTTGTGTTTGTGCACATGGGTATCTATGTGTGCACATAGGTGCATGTTCCTACATGTACATGTTGGGGAAGTATGCGTTCATTTGTGTGTGTATGCATGTGGACACCAAAGGTCAGCCTTGGGTGTTGTTCTCAGGAACTGTCCAAATTGTGTTTTTGAGGCAGATCTCCCAGTCTCTGATTGGCTTGAAACTTGCCAAGTATTCCAGGCCCACTCTAGAGCCCTGGGTCCCAGCTCAGTCCACTTCCCTGGCATTGGCGTTAGAACACAGATCTCCATGCCTGCTTTGCTGTTGTCCGTGTGAGTCTGGGAACCAACTTAGTTTCTCATGTTCCCATGGCAAGCACTTCACCAGCTGTTAGTGCCCCACCCTGCAGGTGCGGAGCATGATGCTAAGTAACATTTCAAGTGTTTGCATGTAAGTATGTGACGGTTATTGCGTACAGTAGTTATTGTAGTGATTATATTAACATATCCCATATATTAATGCCCTATTTCTTCATGCAGTTGTAAGCCTATCTCATGACACATAACATATGCTTCCCTTTTCAGTCTGATAGTGCCCATTGGACATCAATTTTCTCTTAATTTATTCAGCTGTACAATGGAAAATGAAAATAAACTAAATAAAATCTATTTTGAGGGCACATGTCTTGAATCCCAGCCCTTAGAAGGCAGAGGCAGGAGGATATCTCTGAGTCTGAGGTAACCTGGTCTACATAGAGAGTTTTGGGTCAGCCAGGGCTACATAGCAAGTCTGTCTCAAAACAAAATGTCTCTATTGAAATCCAGGCATAGTGACTCAGGTCTGTCTTACAAGACTCCAGACAGAGGCAAGATGTTGACTGTAAGTTCCAGGCCGGCTGGGTCAGCACGGTGAGTTCCAGGTTAGGCAGGTTACATAGGAAGACGCTGCCTGAGAAAGAAGCAAGCAGACAAATAAAACCACCTATTCTGAACATCAAGTTTGACAACATAATAAATATTGAAGAGAAGACCTGAACTGTGACAGGTGTCAGTCATAGCCAAGATGGGCAGCTGGAATTCATGCTCCTTCCTCTCTCAGGTTTATTTCTCTCTTTTGGTTGCCTCCTTCTTCTGTGCCCCAGCCAACAATCCAGAAATTCTTCTTCCTCTTAGGAGATGAAATGTCAGGAATCATTTTGGTGGGCGATGTCTTACTTTTTGAGGCCAGCCCTTAGGCTTCTGATATCACCTGGGATGGATGTTGACTGACCATAGGATCCCCTCACATATCAGAGCTGGGTACAGAGACTAAAGTTTACCCTGATTAGAACTTCAAAACAACCTGTCATTCAGTGCCTTGTGCAGGATCGCTACTATATGGACAAATTGTTTGGTTGTCCAATAGATGTCACCAAATTTTTAACTGTTCCCCAACTGAGTATTTATAAGTAAGTATAATGGCTTGGAGTTGGTGTAATTTGAAAAGGAGGAAATACTCAAAACAAATATAGAGTGTTGCCATTTTATAAGTCAGTATTTTAGATCTCAACTAAAGTGAAGTGTGTGGCATGTGTGGTCTGTTGCAGGAATTTTGATCACATTGTGATACTCCATGACTGTTAAATCAAGTTTACCTTGAATCAGGGGGCAGAGCTAGGGACTAGCTGACCAGAACTGGCCACAGAGAAGTCAACAGTTTGGGTAGAGAAGACGCATAGGAAGGAAAGGGCGGGGACTTGAGTTGGGGCACTGCTTTTTCTGGTTTTGGGACCAGTGAAGACACACTGGTGGGTCTCTGGCCAAAAAGCAAAGTCAGCTGGTTGCTTCTCAGCTTCTCTGATGTAGCAAGTTTTCACCCCCACATCTGACTTCTGAGTCTTTGTTGGTAAATAGAACAATAGAGACTTAGTTTAAACCTACATATCTCTGTGTGGCAGAGCTGGGGCTATGGGACCAGAAGGCCCTTTAGGCTGTGGCCTGAGTGGCCAGTGAGATGTTGATGTGGGACCATGGGGCCACAATCAATAATTAAAATGTCAGGAGATTAATGTACAGTTGCTAAGCTGGCAGAAAAACATCAGTGGTTTTCTTCGCGTGCGTGTGCGTGTGTGTGTGTGTATGTGTGTATGTGTGTGATATGCATATGGATACACATAGAGGCCAAACAACAACTTCCAGTGTCATTTCTTAGACACATTCTACCTTCTTTTCTGAGACTCAGGGTCCCTCACTTGCCTGGAGCTTACCAGGTGTGCTAAGCTGTCTGGCCAGTGAGCTCTGTGGATCTGCCTGCTTTTGTGTCTTCAGTGCTGGGGTTACAGGCACACATCACCATGCCCAGCATTTGTAATCTCTTACGTTGGTCCGGCAATATCAGACTCTATGCAGGCACTTTACTTTACCCTTCCCCCATTTGTGGGTTTTCCTTAGCAGTGGCATAACTGCCAGAAAGGGATTAGTTAAATATATCTGTGTTCTTCATCCAAGCAAAGGATTTGAAAAGATGTAGTGATACAGGAGACAAGATCTAAGGGGCATATTATTTTTAATGAAAATAAAAATATAGAGACAATTCAACTGAAAAGAATTTGAAATTAAGATGGAGATTGATGGATTGGACCAAATAAGTCTTAACCGAGATCTTAAGAAATCCAGACCCTCAGTCTAGAAAGATAGAGTCACCGTTTACTGCAGCAGAATGAAGCCATGGAGACATATGTAATACATTTGTGTTCAAGGCTCTCAAATTGAATATAAATGAGCACAAGAAACAGCAATTCACTTAACAAAGAAAGCTGAGATCAAAAGACATGAAGACAGGTAATAAAAGAAATGGGGATAACTAGGTGATACAGGTCTTGGCCAGATCAACCGTGTGTACCTAGTCTCTTTCCTTTGATCATGGTTCCTCATAGTTTGATGGTTCCTTCACACACAGGGATGCATCCCTGGGAACATGGCCAAGTCCTCTGACAGCTTCCCACTCTGATTTGGAAGGTTTTGTCTATCAGCCTTTGCTTTCCTGCCATAGTTAAAAATGGTTCCCAAAGCTTTTGGTCAGTAGAGCTCTGAGCATGTCCACTCGTGTGTCCCTGTGCCTTGCCCAGGAAGTCAGAGCTAGGCAGGGTTGGGGTCAGTGATGCACCTGTGAGAGCCCTGAAGACCCTGCTATTCAGTGAACAGTGAAAAGAAGTGCTCAGTTCAAAGGTCACCTACAGCCAAAGCCGTTGCACTGAAAGCCCTCTTCTCCATTACATATTTTTCACACAAACAACAAACTGTTGTCCCCACTGTTGGCCTTTGAGTTGTTAGTCAGCTGCTGACCTCATAATCTGCACAGCTGTGGCTTCCCCGCGTTGTCATGGAACAGATTGGAATGTCTTAATGGATCGCTTTCAGAGGTTACAGTTGTCAAGTGAGACCAGCCTGCTGATTCTTATTAGCTAAATTAAGCTGTGTTACAGCAGAACTGGCTAATTCATTATAATGGCTGGGAAATCCAATGCAAATTGCCACATTTTATAGAACACATCCAAGGCTGTGCTTTCTGATTTTTCCTTCTGTGAATGCTGTACCCCAAATATGGTTTTATTACCTACTTAAGGACTTTCTTGGAATGGTCAGTGGAATGTAATCTTGCTGCCCTTATGCATGATGGTGGTGAGTCAGAGCAAGCCATGCAATACATGGTTTCCAATAGGCACTGATGTGCATGGTTCAGATGAGCTTGAAGGACTCAGTTGTGGGTAATGGATGTTAAGCCCTACCCAAAATTACAAGAAGATTTCACTCTTCCACGTTGTCTGAAAGAGTGTAGGCTTCTAAATGACAAGGTAATGCATTAGACATCGCCTGACCCTAAGTCACTCCTTTGTGCCTTCATTTAATAAAGTCTTTGTGATGGAACTGGCCTAGAAACCCCATGTTCAAGTGTCTTAATAGACTCATCCACTTTGGGCAGACCTCTTCTACCCTGGGGTCTAGTCTATCAGCTGCTTACTGCAGTTGATCAAAGTGATACACAATTTATTCATTACAGAGTTGTTTTTGTTTAATAGTACCACAGGTAGCCCAGACTAACCTCAAATTCTCTAGATTACTAAGGACGACCTTGAACTCTTGATCCTCCTGCCTCTACTTCTCAAGCGCATGAATTGCAGGCATCCATTACCATGCCTGTTGATCACAGGGGTATTTATTTTAAAGGTTTGTTTATTTTTATTGTATATGTGTATGCATGTATTTTGGAAGTATACTGTATGCATGCTGAGTGCTCACAGGCCAGAATCAGGTACAGGATCCCCTAGAATCACAGACGGTTGTAAGCCACCATGTACTGGGCACTGAGTCACTGCTCTGTGCAAGAGCAGGAAGTACTTGGAACCATGAAGCCATTTCTCCAGGCCTGATTGCAATGTTCTAGGCATATCACAAATGGGCCTGTGTGGGTCCAGTAGGCTGTGTTTTCTCTAATTCTTAGTATTGACCACTCACACAGACGCCTTGCCTGATGTGTACGTGTTACAG
This sequence comes from Peromyscus californicus insignis, assembly GCF_007827085.1. Classification (NCBI taxonomy): domain Eukaryota; kingdom Metazoa; phylum Chordata; class Mammalia; order Rodentia; family Cricetidae; genus Peromyscus; species Peromyscus californicus. The sequence continues at coordinate 131,042,933 of NW_026294617.1, read as the reverse complement.
GAGTAAAGAGAAAAGAAAGCAAACCAGGTTAAGCCAACACCATAAGTGTGGGCTGCAGAATACTCCAGAAAGTACAAAGACATTTATCCAAGTATTTTTTATAGTAGAAAGTCAATCAGATAATAGGTGGATGCCCAGCAGTAGGCCAATAGATACATTATGGCCTATCTACATAATTGAGCAATGAACAGGCATTAAAATCTTCTCCAGTGATTATTTACTGATATGGGAAGGGTCAACACAAAATTAAAAGAAAAACCAAAGGCACTCAATTGTGTAATTGGCATCTCTCAACCTGCCTACAATAGCCTACGTAGAGAGAGGAAAATATGTGTCATCATTGTTGAGTGATGGGTGGGAGCAGTGGCTTGCTTTCCCTGTTTCAACCCTTTTATCTTGTGGTCCCACTTTCCATGTAGTAGCCAACATTGCAGCTCAGGTCATGTGCTCCCTTGTCAAAGCTCTCCATTGCACAGGAAGTCATAGGACCCATGATTCATGGCTGCCACCTTTCTGACGCTGATACCCACCCACTGTGTGCATGGCTCTCTGGAGCACATTGTTCTTCCTCACCGTCTTCAAAGAATTCGCAGTGGCTTTCGCTTGGGTATCTCCATGGCCAGGCCCTTTACCCCGCTCACCTTTGTCAGCAGTGCCTCCTGGTGGCTCTCCACTGCTCCCAGGAGTGCCCACACAGACACACATGCACTAGCACACCTCCACATGTATGAATTTCCACAGTGCATAAAACTTCTCTATGATGAACCGATCACCTCTGAATGTATTATACAGGATGGTGAAACATGATGTGCTCATGTAAAGAAGCACAACTTCAGTGTAAGTTTCGTGCCGTCAGGAATTCTAGTGTGTAAATTCTTAGCTCAGTTGTACCTCTTGGAACTGTATCTGCTGTATGGGAGGCACCCAGAAACTGCTGTAGGGAGCACCATCGACAGGAAAGGTGAGCAGTCGCAACTGTGCGGTCATTGTCCAGGTGGTTTTCTGAGCTGTGTTACCTAGCATTTTTCTAGATTGCCACAGCTCGACTGAGCCTGCTGATTAGCTGATGTGTTTCCTCTTGATTGATTCTTTCTTTCCCTCTAAAATGGTTCTAAACTAATTGGGAAACTCCATTTCTTCTCTAGTATTTAGCTCAGTGTTCAGATGTTTTTTAATTAGTTCTTAGAGAGATTCATACCTGTTTTGACTGTATTCTTCCTAGGTCCACTTCTCTTCTTACCCACTCCTAGCAACGGAGCTATCAACAGTTGTTAGTTGCTAGGGAGAGAAAGACAGTTCTATCTTAGCTTTTTTCACTCTTAGTTTCTCTAAGAGTGTAGACTGGTAAGTCAAGTGGAAGACCACACATCTGAGAATATTTAGGTGCCATAAACTTGTCTTGAAGTATTAAAAAAAAGATAACAAGACATAAAGTGTTCAGACTCTTAATAGATTATTTTAAATCCATTTCTTTCATTTCCTAATTTTAAAAAATTGAGCAACCAATCTATTCCAGGGACCTCTGTTGAAGCCAGAGGCAAAAGCATTATTCTTACAAGACTTCACTGTCTAGATGGAAGATTTGGCAGGGGGAAAGTTAGGACAGGACCCTGTTTTAGAGAAGCTGTTCTTCAGTAGGCACAAAATACATTTGGGTTCAAATTCAGGATCAGAAGGTGCAGTCTTATAAGAGGTGGATGAGAAAGATGCACATTGCCAAAATGTTTTCCTCTTGCTGTTTTGAAGATGGAGTAATTTTTCCTGTGAGAAAGAAACAGCAGCTGGGTGATGGTGGTGCATGCCTTTAATCCTAGCAGAGGCAAGCAGATCTCTGTGAGTTCGAGGCCAGCCTGGGCTACAGAGTGAGTTCCAGGACAGGCACCTGTAGATGTAACCAACTGTCTTATTAAATAAGAAACACAGAACCAATGCAAAGAAGAAAGCCAAGAGGTCAGAGCTAAGAGCTAAAAACCTTACCATTCCTCTTGTGGTACTCCTACCTCTCCGAAAGAGACCTACTTCCTGTGTCTGTCTTTTTTTATAGAGTTTCTGTTCTGTCTTCTCATTGGTTGTAAACCCAACCACATGACCTCCTAGTCACTGCCTGTCTGTACAGACCTCCAGGTCTTCTATGGTTGGTACTGAGATTAAAGGCGTGTGTCTCCAATGCTGGCTGTATCCTTGAACACACAGAGATCTACCTAGCTCTGCCTACCAAGTGCTGGGATTAAAGGCGTGCACCACCACCGCCCAGCTTTCCTATGACTTACTAATAGCTCTGACCCCTGGGCAACTTTATTTATTAACATACAAATAACATTTTAGTACAAATAAAATATCACCATAGGCACCAAAGCTACATAGAGGAACTCTGTCTTGAAAAACAAAAAACAAAACAAAAAAAAGTGAGAGAAACAGCAAAAGTAATGTGTGTGATTATTTTATGTTATGGTTTTTTGAGACAGGGTTTCTCTGTGTAGCTTCAGAGCCTGTCCTGGAACTCACTCTGTAGCCCAGGCTGGCTTCAAACTCACAGAGATCAGCCTGTCTCTGCCTCCTGAGTGCTGGGATTAAAGGTGTGTGTCACCACCACCCAGTGATTATTTTATTATTTAGAAAACAGAATAATGCAAAGAGCAGGGAGCCCTGCAGGTGAGTTAGAAGATGCAGCCTTAGTGGGCCTGAGAGATGGCTTAGAGGTTAAGAACATGCACTGCTCTTGTAGAAGACCTTAGTTTGATTCCCAGCATCCATGTCAGGTGGTTCACGGTGGCCTGTGGTTCTATCTTAGAGGATCTGATTCCCTCTCTTGGTCTCCATAGGTGTTTGTGTGAATATGCTCACACAGAGAGAGACGCACAAATATACATACATAAATAGTAAAATAAATGTAAAGTCAAGGAGATCCAGACTTTGAAGATATAGGCTTAGAAGCTCTAATTTAGAGGATCTGGATTTAGAAGGTGTGGGCTTGGCTCCTCCACTGGAATTTGTGTTAACTACTAGCTGTGAACATCAGTGTTTTGCTTCTGAGTCTTGTTAGTTCCACTGGGGAGCTTTTGAGGCTTTCAAGATGTGTGCATTCCTCTCCATGTTCTCAAGAGAGGCCTTTCCTTGTCCACCTAAAACCAATTTAAGCTCAAAGGGCCATTAATATGACAACTTGGGGGTATTAAACCTCTGTGTAATATTTTTGCTGTCTTAAGGGAGTCTGGGTTGTGTATGTCTCCTTCAGGCCTGCCTCATCTTCTGTCTTCTTCACGCGTTTATCAACTGCCACCTGCTCATGCACACATATCACTGTAGTACGTCACACATGCCAAGAATCGTGGCGCTGGGGTTTCTTTCATAGCCACCATCCTTATTGTAGAAATCAAATAGTTTCATATTTTCTTACTTCATTTGAAATTACAGGTCTAAACTTATAAAACTCATCATTTAGAGTGAAAACGAATGACTGGTTTTCCACATAATTTTAAACTGGCGTGGGGATGCAGAAAGTAATCATTTTTCAACAGTATGTATTTATTTTTCTAACAGAAGGCCCATTGGCAACTTGCTAGCCTGTAGCAGAGCCTGCAGGGTAGATGTGTCTCAGATAATTCCGTACACAGTAATTATGCAGTAAGCGGCACTTTGGTCGCTCGAGAGCTCGTTTGACCACGGTCTTCCCTTTCCTCTCTTTCAGCCTCTGCAGCTGGACTGCGGCCATTGTGCCATCGTGTCGAACTCGGGTCAGATGGTTGGACAGAAGGTGGGAGAGGAGATAGACCAGTCCTCCTGCATTTGGAGAATGAACAACGCCCCCACCAAGGGTTTTGAGGAAGATGTTGGCCACGTGACGATGGTTCGCGTTGTATCACATACCAGTGTTCCTCTTTTGCTAAAAAACCCTGACTATTTTTTCAAGGAGGCAAGTGCCACCATTTATGTTATTTGGGGCCCTTTCCGCAACATGAGGAAGGATGGAAATGGCATTGTGTACAACATGTTAAAAAAGGCAGTTGATAACTATCCAAATGCACAGATTTATGTGACCACAGAGCAGCGGATGAGTTACTGCGATGGAGTTTTTAAGGAGGAAACTGGGAAAGACAGGTGAGTCCTCTCTGAAAGAGCCTCGTTGACTTTTATTGTCCTTTATGGTGACTCTTTGCTGAGTCCCTTTGCCAGCTATCAAATGAACAGAGTTATTTTTTAAACCAATTGCTACATGGTTTTGATTATTATGATTACTGCATGATCTGACAATGAGGTCCCATTAATTCCGCCCACACTGCCTTCTGTTCACTCCGTTTTAACAGGTTTGAAGCTCTGAAAATGGTGGATAGTTCTCTAAAATGTCTTTAGATCTCTTCCTATGTAGCTCAATTTGTTATTGATTAAATTGGATTTTTGGCTAAAAGAGGACATCTTTACATTCTGTTTCAAAGCACAAATACTCGGGAATTTCAAGGATTTTAATCCATCTTAACTGGGAATTGTGGCTCCTTCCACCCCCTTGAAACCAGACAGAGAGTAGACTATTGATCCTCTAATATGATTGTGCAGATTCGTACATAGTAATAGCCCTGTGATCTTGAACACTACACTGAATAAAATACTGTATTGACATTATGTATTCCTTAACATCCTTAGCACTTGGATTCTTAAAGAGAAATGAAGTATAAATATCCTTTGCTCAATTATTCAAAACCATCCTATGTTTTTGTTGCATGCACTTCTCTGCCCCATTCCATCAATCACTGTCCCCACCTTCTCTGCTCCAGGCTCATTCTCCTCTTCCTCATCTTCCGCTTCCTCTCCTGGCTCCCTCATGGCCCTCACTTCTCAGGCAACTCTACCATCTGCTGGTTTTCCTGCCTCTTGAGAAAGAACCAGAAAAGTGAGGGAAGCAAAATTACAAACCGATCAATCTTGGCTGATATTCAGCACTAATAAAGAATTGCTGAAGAAGATTCAGAAACCTGTGCCTGAAGTTTTAGATTATATGTGAATTTTGCTTATTTGTGCAATACTATGAATAAATTGAGCTTCGACTGTAATTGCAGTGCTAACATTCCGATTTCCTTAAAATGCATGCCTGTCTTTTACTGCTCAATATTATCGGATAGAAAGTTGTAACTATTGGGCAACTGGTTGTGGAGAGTTGGGATTTGCCATTTCCTGGTGTAATTTCAATGCTTATCATACACTGACAATCTTGGCAGGGGACTTTTTGTGGTCTGTTTTTTCAGCTCACTCTCCCCTACGTGCACCCCCAAGAGTGCCTTTTTTAGGTTCTTAATAAATGACATATATTGTATTTTATCACATACATGCATGGACACGCACATATACACATGCACATACAGAGACACATATACACACACACAGTCATATGCATGTGCACACATGTACACACTCAGGCAGACCAATGGACCTATTGATAGTGTGGGGTGATTTTCACTTAGTGTTTCTACTTCTGAGCCCCTGAAACAGTTTCACCTGAAATGCAAGACAGAACAACACTTTAACATGAGTCCCTCTTTTGCAGGAAGAACCTCAGAGGTTAGATCCAAACCAGTATAGCTTAATTCATCCAAGCAGAAAGGCAGATCTTGTGTTTGCAAGAACTGCACTCACATCTAGCTCCATTCTGTATGAGTATGACCATTCTCCTGGGGCTCAGAAACCTCTGGTCTCTCACTAGCCCCGAGCAATGCAATTAATTAGATGTATTTGGTTTTTCATTAGAGCTATCCCTTAGGGTATCCCTCAGTTACAATGATAAGCCTGAGGATCATTTGGGGGTATCAGAGAAGAGCTTATTGTGGTATTTGTTCCTGGTGCTTGAATCACGTTGGTTTTTACTGTGAGCTTTCATTGAGACAGCTCTGTCACAGAAGCACGGCTGCAGAATGATTAGAGAATAGCATTGGGAGGTGGTTTTTTGTGTCTGTGATGAGTAAAGCTGCTTATAGGGTGTCGGTTTTGCTGTCTTGGTACAGTTAGTTTTCAGATATCTATCAATGGGGTTACCAAAGCTAAAGTTCTTTTAGAGGTCAGAAGACTTGATGGGTACACGTTTGCTTCTTTTGTTTTCTTTCTCCACGGTGTTAGCCTTTCCATTGTTATTTCACTGTGTTGCAGACTGGAGAATTAAAGTCTCTAAGTTCTTTAGAACTCAGTAGAAGGGATGACAAGTAGAATTTGGCTGGTCAGCATGCTGTTGACAAAAATGACCTCAAAGGCTTCCGTCTCCATTATGATTAAAATCCAGCCCTGCTTGTGCTGAATATAATGATTTTCCATGGTTCTCTGGCACACGATGACAAACTTCAGACAATATCTCTGAGTACGTAGATGTTTGTTGTATACACATGTGTACTCACGTGGAAACTGGAAGCAGAGGTCTAGCGTTTTCCTCTCACTCTCCACCTTACTGTTCCAGACAGGATCTCTCATTGAGCCTGAAGCTTCCCATTGCAGCCAAGCTGCCTGGGCAGTGAGCTGCCAGTTCTGGACGTGCAGACGCTCAGGGCTCTGCCAGGCTTTCACATGTGTTTTGGAGATTTAAACTGAGTTCGGTTTTGCATCAAGGAAGGGTTCATACACATTGAGCTGTATTCACAGCCTCAAAAGTATCTTCACAAAACTTGTTATAAGGAAAATGTCAAATGCACGCAGCAGAGCCTGCTAGTCTCATCGTCTCTGTAAAGCCAGCCCTCAGCTGGAGGATTTACTATCTCGTGACCAGTCTTAGTTCAACAGTATCCCACACACTTTCTCCTTCCCCAAACATTATTTTGAAGGGAGCTACAGATATCATTGTAGTCCATCTTTAAATAGTTTACTGTGTATTTTAAAAGACAAAAGAAAAGCTCTACATCCTACATGGAAATACAAACACTTCCTTTATACCATTTTGTGTTTCCCTGGCTTGCAATGGTCAACAGTTGTCTTGTACATATATTTTAAGTATTAGTTTGAATCAGGATTAACATATGGTCGATGCATTATAATTGAGTGTTGTATTTCCTGTGTGGGTACTTACTCATATTGCTGTTTGCCTACACCACTTATCATTGAAGAAACCTAGCCACTGAGTTTTCTAGCATGTAGTTAGTTTTATTAACTTCTCCTCATATTATTTCTTCTACGTTTGTTTTTATGTATTGAGATTGACTGGATTCAGATCCAATTAGTATTTATTTCTTTGCCAAGAGCATCCTGTGATGCTTGTAAAGGAAGAATATCCTGTGATTGTCTCTTTTTTATGGTAGAAATCACTAATGCTAACTGTCTGGAGGCAAGCATTTATTAGGGTTGCCCAAAGGTAGGGTTTTATCTTATCTTTTGACTGCTGGTCTACTCTGTAGAGAGAAGCTTGCCCTCCTTTGGTTACCATCAGACAGAAGACTGACTGGTTCTGATGTGTTAGTTTTTTGGCATCCTCTGAACTGACCTGCGTGTTCATAACTTCTAATATTTACATACTGACTAACGGTTAAGTGTATCTGTATTTTTGTAGTTCAATTTATTATAAAGCACAATGTATGCTATGAATGTGTTTTTTTAGCCCATGGGAACCTCTTCAAATTGGTTTTACATGCTTTTGATGTTCAATAGAGGTCATGGATAGCTTCCCTCCTTCCTCGTATTGTAGGTACTTCAGCACTTACCTACATCCTCCTGTGGACCTGTATTCAGACACTCTCCAAAGAGCCTTGGTTCTTCTAGTTGTTAAAAGAACATAAACCATTGCACTGTGGAATTCATTATTACAAAGTTGAATTTTTTTCTTGGCCTTTAGAGTGGGCAGAGATAGACTATAAACAATATATGCTGTGTGTATTGTTTATAAATAAGATCACCATGTGTCTTTCCATTCAAACTAAGGCCCAGGCTTTTACCTAAACATGCATGTCTTATGACTGTGTCTTCTTTCTGGCAGGCTACCAGTCAAAGGTCCCAGGAACAGCATTGCAATTAATCATTTCCTTTATCTTGCAAAACATAGTAAACTTTGAGTAATGGCAAATCAGCTATGTAATCATTGCAAGCCTGTTAGGAGTACTGTGCACCAAAGATGTTTAAATGGCAGGCATTCGTGCCAGACATGTAAGGCTGTACTCACAGGACGTGTGCTGGGTGTGTCTCCCTCGAAGGTCATGATGTTTTCCTCTTAAGTAACTAGAGGGGATGCTGTGGTGTGCACACTTGGTTGCAGACAGAAAGGAATAGGGAACAAGGGGTCTCCATTTCAGTTTGCTTTTGTTGTAAAGCTGTTTCATTCCCTTTGACTTCCAGAATTCATCAGTAAGTTCTCATTTTCGTCTTTATGTGTTATTTGGTGGGGCTCAAACTCATGGCCTTAGACCTGTCAGGCAAATACTGTACTGCTGAAATAACGTCCCCAATCACCAGATTCTAATGGAGAGATCATATCACTGTCAATTTACAGGCTTACAATGTTGATGTTACTGATATTTAAAATAATTTTTGATAGAAACATTAGGTTTAGTTCCTCAAAAGAAAATACTTCTTAACCAACCTTCCTTCCTTCCTTCCTTCCTTCCTTCCTTCCTTCCTTCCTTCCTTCCTTCCTTCCTTCCTTTCTGTCTTTCTATCTTTTGTCTTCCTTTTTTTTTTTTTCAGTCATCAAAGTTCTTTTTGAAAAACACAGCCTTGGGTTGACGAGATGGCTCAGTGGATAAAGGTGCCTGTCTCCATACCAAGGACACAAGTGTGATCTCTGGGATCCAAATTGTGGAAGGAGAGGACTGATTCTTAGAAATTGTTCTCTGATCTCCACACATACTCTATGGTGCATGCATGAACATGCACCCTTAACACACAGATAAACATGTTGGCTAGGCACGATATTTTCATTTTCCCAGAGCTTTCTTTCTTTCTTTATTTTTTCCAATGTGTAGTGGTGGCAACAATGTCAGACCCTTACATTTCTTGGACCAATCCTAGACTAACCCTTACATATACTGGAATACTTTTCAAACCAAATGAGAATCAATTTGTTCTCATATTAGTTACTGCCTAAAGCTCTGGCTTGGGAGTCAGTATGGCCTGTGGGGAGCCTGGCAGCCGGCACAGAGGACATTCATCCATTCTCTGGAGTTATCTGATTGTTGGACAGTGGCCACCCTCATGGCTTTGCTTATCAAATGTGATCCTAATAAACAAGAATTATGAATTCTGTAGATCTTCCCTGCCTCCCAGAAACCTTTGGAATGAAAGGTTTTTATATTCAAAACATTCTGACCAAAATGTCTTTTTGCTTCCCCTTTGAATGATTGGTATGCATAAATAACTTTATCATGCTAGCGGCCAACGTTTACCCTAATACATCTTAAGATAGAATCCCCCTGGAGGTGGTACCAGGCTGACAGCAGCACATGGTCCCCCTCCCCTGGAAGGAGGAGAGTATGTGCCTGGCATGCATAGACACGGGGCGTATTAGCCTCCCGAAGGCCACGGGCAGACTGTGAGTGCTATACTGTAGCCTCTGGCAGGTGGGCAATTGCAGAGTGCCTCCCACTTCAGAAACGTGTTGGCAGATGTAGGCACATTATTTAATTAACTAATAATTGAGAAAGCTATAGTCACTATTAAAAGAGCAAAGCTAATTCTAGGCTGATAAAGGACTCTGAGTGCCCTAAATAGGTCGTAATTAGCTGGAGCAGTGTGGCTCCGCCTTTAGGGATGGGTGAAATTAATGAAAGTTAGCAGCAAATGGAACTGTGTTTCAGAATGCTCCTGCCTCAGGTGAGGAGGGTGAGAAAAGAGGGAGTCACTTATAAAGATCATTTAGGAAGCCATGACATCCACTGTCAGGAAGTACGGAGAGCATGGGATGTCGATTTGTGCATCTCAAGTTCCCTGCCTGACTCCTTTCTGCCAGAGAGCTCCATCATTTGCACTCAGTCTCCAGGAGAGAAAGGGAGACCAGGGACGTGTCAGCCCTGTTGTCATATTTCCTTATTTAGCCAGGGTCTTAAGGGCAGCTTGGGTTTCACCCTTTCAGCTGGGTCATTTCTAGAAGTTTCTTGTAGCTTGTATCATTTTGAAAGATTCTTCTGTCATTGCTGTAAGGATCGAATTGGCTCACATCCCTGGGGTTTGCAAACTCGGTAGGTTCTAGGTTGAGGGGTTTCATGTCTCCTCTGAGGATCTGGGGTCTTCATGAGCCCCTGCCACTGCACAAGACAGACAGCTTCAAAGAACACAGTGTGGCAGGGAGGAGAGCAAAAACAAAGCACATACGGCCCAAGAAATGTGCCGCACTCGCCCAAAGATGTGTTATCCTTGTGTGCCAACCCCAAAGACAAAGATACCTGCTGTTCCCAACTCCCCAGAAAAGCTCCTAACCTCAGAAGAACCTGGACTAAAGGAAGCCAGGCAGTGTGGGGCAAGTCTCAGAGTGAACATGACAATTAGAAATGGCGTTTCCTCTTCGTCCTTCTGAGGACTGTCATTGAAAATGCACTCTTCGCACTTTTTCCTCTGCAAGTGGAATTAATGGTCCTTCCCCAGCTGACTTATTGGCAGGAAGCCTGAATTCATACCACAGTTGTGGGCAGACCCCTTGGACTCCCGGGTCACAAAAGTATAATAAGGCTTCCAGGACGCTGGCTTCATGCTAACAAGCATCCAGACACAGAACTTCCATTTTCCCATTATTAAGTGGCCTGTGTTAGGCTCCTCTGTAATGTACAAAAGCTGGAAATGGAAAATCCCATAAAAAGAAGCCATCTCTTCAGAATGGCAGATGAAGAAGGATGCTTATGATACATCAAAATGACAGTACCAACTTCTGTGTATTTAAATTGCACACATGCACACACACACACACACACACACACACACAAACACAAACATATACATGTGCATACACACAAGCACACACACGTACATACACATACACACACACACACACACACACACACACACACACACACACACACACACAACATGAGGGGAAGAAGTGTGTTGATGGGAGAGATTATACTATCTGGAAAGTCCTGGGGGCAGTTAATGGCTGCTACACAGGTGTGTATCACAAGGCGAGATGCCTTCAGTGAGAAGCCATGCAAGCCATGTCTAGAATCCAATGTTCCTACTGACCTTCAAGGTTGATTTGTGATAAGCTTCATCTCCCGTTACCTCCCTCTTCTGTACTTTGGGTTTTCCCGGCCATGTATTTATTTATTTGCTTCTTTAATTACTTATACTGTCTTTCTCTCATCAACACTAGTTCACCATTAAGAAAATTAAGATTTGTGAGCTGGAAGCACACTCCTCCTCTGTATTCTTCTAAAAATAGAGCTGAGGACTGAAGAGATGACTCAGTAGCTAAGATCACGTACTGCTGCTGCAGAGAACCTGAGTTCAGTTCCCAGCACTCATATCAGATGCTTCTCAACCGTGGAATGTCTGCTCCAGGGGGGTCTGATGCCTCTGACCTCCAAGGTCACCTGCACTCTGTGCATATAGCCCCACACAGACACACACATGTATACATACTTTAAAGTAAAATAAATCTTTAAAACATATAGAGTCAGGTTTTCTGTTTGTTTTGTTTTGATTTTTCTGCACTTAATCTTGTTAAGCTCATCTGTGCTTCTCGAGTTGAGCTGCTTGAACAGACGCTTCAGAACACCTTGCCACATGCCCAGGATGCTGGAGCACTCAGTCATTTCTGTGTCAAATGCTTCCTTCCAGAAATGCCTTTCTTCCTAGTTATAGAAATGCTGTTCCTTGAATTAGACATCCTGGTGCAGCTTTTTTTTTTCCCTGAATAGAGAGTAGATTGTCTAGATCAGCATAGCACTTTACCAACTTGAGTATACATCCTGTTGACTGTTGATTTGGGCAATCTGGAGCCAGGCTGTAGAGTTTGCATTTCAGTGAGAACCCAGGCCAGCCCTATGTTGCTCATCCAAGGAGGCAACTTTACATTGTGATATTTTGGTTGCTTTGGATGGAAGGACAGACAACATCTCATTCATAGAGAAAGAATAGCTGTTTCCCAAATAACCTTGGTAATCTGTAGTCAGAGCCCAATTCTGTGATCCTGTCCTATTGTAAGCCAGTCACGAGGTCTCTCATGTGTGTCAGGGCTCCTTGAGTTCACCTCATTGGCAGCTCACTTCCCCTTCTCCATTGTTTCCACTGCCAGGGCTATCGTGTGCTACTGTCTGCCTCTCACTCAGGTCCTCTCACTCACCTGTCCTGCCTCTATGCTTGCAGAGGTGCCTCTTCTGCTAATGGCCCTTCCCACAGCGTGATGCACAGAGACAGGCCATACATCATTACTAAGTCAAGTGCTGCCTCATTCACGGAGCCTTTGCAACATGCCCGCATAGAGCGTATATTTCCTCTGAAACCCCATAGCATTATAGCTTGTATTTTTATAGAAACCATCACTTTCTTTCATGCACCATTGCTGCTGTGTCTAAGCTCATCAGGTGGTCCCCAAACACCTGGGGAGGGCCCCAGCCCTATATGTTTGTGTCCTCAAGCACCACGATAAACTGCTTGGCTCTGATAGTCATCCAGTAAATATTAAACAGATGAGTGAATAAGTAAATGAATACAAATCCTACCCAGTCCTTTTGTGGGCTAGAGATAGCTTAGTGGTAGAGAGCTTGCCTGGTGTGTTCAAGGTGCTGTGTTCAGTGCCCATTACTGAAGAAAACAACCTCAAAATCCCTTTGTTGTTTATGAAATACTAGTGAATTTCAAAGCAGTTTTATGCTGTGTAGATGGCTCACAGCAATGCTGAACGGATAAATTGTAGGGCTGGATTCTGATAGAAAAGTTTCCCCAGGTCTATTCAGAGAGACCACCCGTGCTCTGTCTTAGCCAAAGGTTGGCAAATCTGTTACCTTTTCCAGGGTTTTCATGGCTGGGTGCTGGGTTTGTAATAAGTCACTGACAGATCCATTCTTCAAAGGCAGGTTTCTATTTTAGTTTCTCATCAGTGGTAAAGCAGGTTCCAGAATTTCACTCACAATTCTCTTAGCTGCCAGTTGCTTCATGAACAGACCCAGTCAGAGAACCTGAACCCACCAACACCCTTGATCCTTAGGTGACAAATGTAACTTCCACCCCAGAGCCGAAACAAAAGACCCACGCAGAGGACTAAAACCTCTAGCAAAACTGTCTGGCTTTCATTTTCCAATGATACACTTTAGTTGTCTTAAAACACACACACACACACACACACACACACACATTTTCTTCTTTCATAGGAAAACTGTAAATTATTATAGTGGAAATATTTTAAATACCTTCTTGATGAGCCTAAAAAGAAAAATGGCAGCCATATCTTCCAGCCCTCTGCATAAATGTTTGATGGGTTTGTGCCCCATGGTTGAAGAGAAATTACTGAAAACATTTTTTATATGTAATTCAGACATGCCCCTCTTTGGTCAGACCCTGTGATAGCCCTCAGCCTTCATATTTTTAAAATTTTGTTCATATTTTCATACCCCATTTTACTTTTTTAGTTTTAATTTAGTTTTTGTTTTGTTTTGTTTTGTTTTTGAGACCAGTCTAAGCAGGTGTAGATCTTGCCAGGTAGCTAAGACGCTTTGGAACTCTTGATCCTCCTGTCTCTATGTCCTTGGTGCACAGATCACAGGTGTCCCCTCTACACTTGGTACATGTTGTACTAAGATCAAGCCCAGGACATCGTGCATGCTAGACAAGTGTTCCACCGATGGGGACACATCCTCACCCAAGGCTGCGTTTTCCTGATGATTTGCAGTGTTTCCGGTAGGGATCAGTCCCCCTTTTTCCTCTCTGAGCTTTGCATGTCTAACTTAACACGTTGTTCACTTTGCTTCATCACCCTAGACCCCTGACACGCTTTCTTGGGGTACCTTTGCTCTCAGAGGCTGCCGGGATGCTCTTACTCTCATGCAGTGCGTAGCCAGCTGCTTGTCACCAGCTCCGTGATTGATCACAACGTTTGAAACAGAATTGTGCACTGCACAGTCCAGGATGCTCAACTCTTGCCTTGTTCTACTTTTCCTAATTTTACCTCAGGGGCTTTTCAAATCGACTGTCTTCTATAATATATTTATTTACTTGATTGCTTATTTCTTTTGTGTATACCTCCCAGCAGGATATATGTTCCTTAGGGGAAGGGAAGGGTTCATTATTTTGTTCACTGATACAGACCAAGGACCTCAAACAGTGCCAGTTATATAATAGATAATATTTTTCTGGTGGTGAATGACCTAGAGATGCACAAGTAAAGAAGAGACTCAGGTGATCTTGTAAAACTTGTTTTCCAGGGTCCTTCAGAGTAGCTGGACAGAAAGCAAGAGTTGCCTGCTTTCAGGAAGAGCATCAGTCACATGCACAGAGCAGTGTTCTCATCTAGCAGAGCCGCTAGTTCAGGAATACTAGGACTGGAGTTGTGTTATTCACCTAAGCAACTGCCCTGACTGCTTTTCATTCGCTAGTATATGGTCTTGTAGTCAAAATGTAATTGTCTAGGTTGGCTTAATTGACCTGCTGTTCAGTGAGGACAGCAAAACTCTCTTTCTTACCTGAATTGGGAGAACAACAGTCTCAAGCATGGAACCTGCATCAGGGTCAACTGGGGAACTGCTGGAATGCCCTACTTGGTGTTTCTGGGCTGTACCTCATCTTAAAAGCTCTGCCTTTCTAGGAAATTGCCAGGTAGTGCTGTGCAGGTCCTAGATCTGCACTTTGAGAGGGTCCGTGTTGGAGAAGGATCAAGTCACATTCAATTATCTTGGCTATATTTTGCCCCTTATCGTTAGTGTAGTGTTCTGTAAATATCTAGAATTCTTTTCTGTGATAGTTTAATGGAAGGGAATCTTCATCTCAGTGTTGAAGGCCCCGCAGCACTGCATTTTATTTGTCACTGTCTTAAGCTCTTGCCCCTCTGCAATCCTGCCAGATGTTGTTGCTCATTAGTGTATAAGGGTACAGCACTTCATCATTCTAGATAGACTAATCACCCTGTGTTGGCTCCTGAGCGAAGCCTCTACAGTGGATATGTGTTTACATGACTATAGCTTTCCAGTTTTGCTCGTTATGTATTTATTTCCCCAACAGTGCATGAGCTCATCACTTTCTCTCTGTCCTGCATTCCCGTCAGATTATATCTCTTTGAAGTTCAGTTTGGCACTGTTCCATAGCGGTGGCCATCGCAGCCTTACCTCTGGTGGTATGTAATTCCTCTGTTGCTTGAATCAGCCACATGAGGTAGTTACTTGAAAGTATATCTATGAATTTAAGATACTGATTAGTACTTCATTGTCTGATTCATTCAAGCAGATGAGGAGGGCCACCCCAGTATGACAGCAAAGCCAAATACTATTTCCCATTTATCATATTTTTCCTTATCCTTATGGAGGAGGTAGACTAAGGAAGCACAGCCAATGAAAAACATTTTTTTTTTTTTTTTTGGTTTTTCGAGACAGGGTTTCTCTGGGTAGTTTTGCGCCTTTCCTGGAACTCGCTTTGGAGACCAGGCTGGCCTCGAACTCACAGAGATCCACCTGGCTCTGCCTCCCGAGTGCTGGGACTAAAGGCGTGCACCACCACCGCCCGGCTTAATGAAAAACATTTTTAAAGCTTGAAAAAGTGGGACATTGGCACAAAGATGGGTGACCTCTTCTAGAAACCATGAAACTGTGTGATGGAGAGAACTGGCTGAAATTTAGGGTCTGAGCCAGGCAGTGGTGGCATACACCTTTTATCCCAGCACTCAGGAGGCAAAAGTAGGCGGATCTCTGTGAGTTTGAGGATAGCCTGATCTACAAGAGAGTTCCAGGACAGCTAGAGCTGTTAAACAGAGAAACCCTGTCTCAAAAAACCAAAACAAAAAACAATAACATCGGGTCTGGGGAAAATTTATATATTAAATATTCAATAAGTAGAATAAAGAAGGGCAGTTTTCATTAAGAAGAAAAACTTTATTGGATAACTCATACAGAGGTTCGGTTGTGTGTGCAATGCTGTCTCCTGTTATGAACAGGTCATTTATTGTCCCCAGAATGCTTTTCTACATAGCTGAATATTGAACTTGTGGGATTTTGTTGAGTTTTTATTGACTGGAGTTATGAGAAGATACAGTTAGCGTTTTCTAGCAAGGCTGACAGTCTGTGAGGCAGGACTTGTTGGGAATAGTTCTTTGCCCATTAACTGTTATGAACCAAGTTGTTCAGATCATTGTTCTGAGCCGAGTGTCCCAGCCTAGCCGTGTGTGGCAGGAGAGCACACAGAAACTCTCCAGGTAAGCGCACCATGAGGCGTGGCCCCCGTTCCCAGGTCATTTTCCCACCACGTTTATCTTAGTTTTCCTTTCTGTAGCTGTGGTGAAATCCTTTTGCCAAAGCAACTTATGAGGGGAAGAGTTTATTTCAGCTCACAGTTCAAGCCGTAGTCCAGGGTGGCTGCAGGAACCTGAAGCCTCCGCTCACATTACAACCACAGTCAGAAGGAAAAAAAAAAAACAAAAAAAACAAGGACTATCACAGCCTCATGCTTACCTTGCTCCCCGCCACTTTCATACAGTTCAGGATCCCAGCCAGGGACTGGGACTGGTGCCACCCATGTGTGAGCGGCTTCCTACCTCAATTAGTGTAATCAAGGCAATCCCCCCAAGGTATGCTCAGAGGCTCATCTCCCAGGTGATCCTAGATTTACTCAAGTGGACCACCATGTTTTGTATTTCTGCTGTGTTTCTGGAGTGATCTGCCAGGTTGTAACAGATACAGTCAGTTTTATTTAGGGTGCATTAATTTTTCATCTGTCAATGTTTGTTTGTTCTTCATAGAAATTGTGATGAATCTGCCCTTTTTCTTCTCTTTGCCTTCATCATGACTCCTCATGACATCTCACCTGAATTAGTGGGAAAGATCTTCAAAGAATGAACCATTTGCAGCTCTGTCACCTGGAAAGAAATATATAAAATATAAGAAAAGTAGAAACTGCTGTAAACTGGCACATCCTACTTCCTTAGCAGGTGGATGCTTGGTGGGCAGAGAGTTTCTGGTGTTTTTGCTGCCAAGCACATTGTGGGTGTTCAATAAATATTAAATAATAAGAAGAATTTCCTAATTATGACGAACATTTTTCTCCATTAAGCAGATGGTGCTCCATAGGAGCAGGCCATTATTTATAAGTGTGACACAAGGTTCTGGCAATTGTGTGGGAAATGTGGCTTTCACTTCGGTTACTGATTATATGCTACAGCAAAGTTTTGTGTCAAACAGCTTGATCAATATTAGTTAATGTTTGCTATTTAAAAAAAGAACTGTGAATAGAGAGATGGACTTTTTGTGTCCATGTCTGTAATCCTGCCATTTTGGTGATTAATAACGGCTTCAGCTATAAAATCATCCCTTGTAATGTGATATAAAAGACATCTTGGAAGCCAGTCCCATGTGATTACAAGTCTCATCTGCCCTGCTTTCTACCAGCATTTTCCTTTCAAGTCCTTGGACTGTCTGTGGTTACTAAGGCTAGATGTGCAGACCTATGATACGCTCATGGCTCAGAGCCAGAGCTGAAACCTCAGTGGAACTAAGGAGAGTTAATTAGGTGTTCCCAAAATACACATCATTTTATGATTTTGCACATCACCACGATGAAAATAACAGTCTAATTCCGTCAAGTCATGTAAATTACAGTGAGAGGGATGATGAGCGGCAGCAATTCTCCCTCCTTTGGAGAAGTTAATTTTGTTGTCAGCTCTTCCACATGTCCAGAAGTCACAAACCAGAGGCATGACGAACCAGAGGTTTGGTGATCAGATATGGCTTCCATTTCTAAAGTCTGCTTTCTATAAAGGGTCTATGCAAATGGAAGCATTTAAGAATATAAATCGAATAGCAGCGTCTGTGAGGAGCTGAGGCAGCTGCGCCCTTCTCATCAAAGATAGAAAACATCCTGTTTACTAACACACCCAGACGCCCTCACCCACACACACTCCTACCAAGCTCTCCCACTTAGGAGGGGCATTCGTTTGGGTGCGAGATAGGCAGCTCCGAATCTAGCCTCATTCATGCCGTCTGCAAACATCTCCTGAGCACATAGTCCCTGGGTGATAAGTAGCTGTCATACATTGTCCAAATGAAGAGAAGCCGCTGAGGTTTGAGACATATTCTCTACCTTACCAGGAACTCTAGAGGCTCTGACATGTGTTGGCAGGCTCTCTGCATCCAGTTTCACCTCCTTGTTTTTAATATTTATAAATAACACTCATCAGGATGTCAGTAGGTAGGAAATGAAAGTAGCTGAGAAACCCAGCCAAGACCAAGCAAATCCCAGTGTGAGTTAAAGCAATGCTGACCTCAAGGCTGTGCAGTGAACCGAGATGTGTTCTAGGGGCAAGAAAATAAGTCTCATGCTGAAGTCCGGGTTCTATCTCACTGATCCACAATCAATGGGCTAGAGATTGCATCTGAATTCCCCAAAGACCTGTTAGGAAATCAAGACCATGTACTACTAAAGCCTGGAGTCTGCCCAGAATATGAGCTCATAAATATGTTAGCTTAAGTAAAGCTTATGATAATGCACATGAATCATGTCCTATTTTGAAAAGCATAAACCCCATAATTCAATACTTCTGGAGCACCTCCAGATAGCTGCAGGATTTTTCTCCTTCATTTCTCTTAGGTCTGGATTCAAATGTCATCTTGTCAGAGAGCATTCCCTGGCAACACCCTTTACCACCCCTCTGTAACCTGTGTACCAAACTCCATTTTCCTTGTCACTTACTGCAGTGTGACACGTTACAATTTGCTCTTACCAATCTCCTGTGTGAGATTTTTCAGCAGGACTTGAGGCTGCCCCTTCAAAGTGCACCTGACCCATAGTACCGCCCAGCTGTTGAGTGGATGTGTGTGGCTTTGGGGGATGCTACCTCATTAACAGAAAAAGCAGCACTAGCTGGTATCTCTTAGGATTGGAGTAGAGCTGTGCCCTAACCTTTTCCCCTCCAGTATGCCTCGGTATAATTTTACTGTGGTGAACTTCATGCTTTGAAAGGTGTGATCTGTGAGAAATGACAGATCTGTTAATTAGCATTTAATTTGTTTCTCTGTTTTCATAAATCTGAGACAAATATAATTGCTATCCGAAATTCTGGTAACCAGGGAACCCATATTGAAGTGATATAGTTCTGTTTAAAAAAAAAAAAAAAAAGAAAGAAACCTGGAAAGCAAATGTTTCAGTAAGGTTCTGTATTGAGAAAAAAGAAAAAAAAAGATTCCTGCATAACTTTCTGAGATTTCATATATAACCCAAGAATCTCCATTAACAAGTCTAGTGAGCGAGGAGGAAGGGAGGTAGCGGGGGGAGCTAAAAATGAGTTTAGCACATTTATTTTGTGGGCAAGAAAACCTGAGATTAAAGCAAATTTAGTGACTTTCCCAAGATTCCCTGCGTTTCTGTGAGGCTTCCTTCCCAGGATCCTCTGAAGGCCCTGCTGGAGCCATGCTTGCTGACTGCTGTGGCTCCCCACCAGTGAGTGTTCTGTGGATCACCACCACTGTCTTGTGAAGCATATCCCATTTTCTCAGCCAGAAGAATGTCAAGAACTAGAACCTGGCCTTCTGTGGTGTGCCTTACATGTCAATTTTTGAGACCCAGTAATCTACTATGTGCAGGGATCCTTGAATCTGCTGTTCTGGGATGGAAAAACAAAAACTTTAAGTCATATTATCAAATAATTTCAAATCGTACTTACTGAGCACTTTGATCAGTGGCTTTCATCAGAGAAGGACACTGGCCATTTAAAAATCTACTTAGATGTGTGTGCTGGTTAGTTTTTTGTCAATGACACAAACTGGGTTATCTGAAAAGAGGGAGCCTCAAATGAGGAATTACCTCCATCAGATTGACCTGTGGGGCACTTATTTGATTAATAGTTGATGGAGGAGGGAGCAGCCCATTATGGGAAGTGCCATCTCTGGGCAAATGTTAAGAAAACAGCCTGAGCAAGCCATGGGAGCAAGCCATGAGCAGCATCCCTCTGTGGTTCCTGTCTCTGCTCTGTTTGAGTTCCTACCCTGGCTTCCCTCAATGATAAACTGTTATTGGGACATATATATCCAATAAACCCTCTTCTTCCCAAGTTGCTTTTGGTTATGATGAGAAAGCTAACTAGGGCAGTTGGCCATAAGGTAGATAAGATATGCTTCTTTGAAAACTTGAATTTAAACCTTTACAATTTATTAATTTCTCCCAGAAACCTTGTAGAGTACAAGGTACCAGGCATATAGCCTGTGGTAGTTTCAGTGAGAAGCATCGCCAAAGACTTATGTCTGAACACTTAGTCCCCCATTCATGGTACTGAATGTGGATGTTGTGGAGCCTTTAGGAGGCACAGATTTTCTGAAGGCCTTGAGCATTTGTACCCTCTTCCTACGCCCTGCCTTCTGTCTGCTTCCTATATGTGGATGGAAATGTGATCAGCTGCTGTAGCACGAATCTTAAAAGTTCTTATTAATAAAAACAAACCCAGAGCCAGGTATTGGGGTGAATGCTGGAAGATCAGAGAAGCAGAACAAGCCACAGCTACCTCGCCTTGCCAATTCCTCAGCTGATCCTGTTTCCTCAGACTGGAAGCCTCTGAGTCTTCATCTGGAATGAATCTCAGCTGAACTGTTGCTCAAAAGCCTAAAAGCTTAACCAACCAGTTCCTGGTCCTCATGCCTTAAATGCCTTTCTGCTTTCTGCCATCACTTCCTGGGTTTAAAGGCATGAGTCACCATGTTTGGCTGTTTCCAGTTTGGCTTTGAACTCACAGAGATCCAGACGGATCTCTGCCTCTGGAATGCTAGGATTAAAGGTGTGTGTGCCACCATTTTCTGGCCTCTATATCTAGAGGCTGTTTTGTTCTCTGACCCCAGATAAGTTTATTAGGGTGCACAATATTTTGGGGAACACAATATCACCACAAGCTGCTTCCTGTTTCTGCTGCCGTCTGTACCTTCCTGATGTTAATGGACACCATCCCTCTGGAACTGTAAGCAAACATAAACCCTTCTTCCATAGCTTGCTGTAGTCATGGTATATTGTCACAACAATAGAAAAATAACCAATATGGCACCCTGTTGTTTTGCAGAGGCAGACACAGGGACACGGTGGACCTCACAACCAAGGAATGCTGCTAGCAAAGACTGGTGGCCTCAGGCCTGACTCCAAACCTCTGATATGTCTCCCAAACACAAACAGTGCAATTCTTTACTCAGAGAACATGGAGGAGGCTCCTTCACAGAGAGGCTGTGCTCCTGTTTTTGTTGGGACCTGTATCAGTTATTAGCTTCGAGAGCTGTTCCCTGTCCCCACTGCCACCATACAGTCGCTCTCCCCCCGTGCCCTTGACTTTGAGAAGTTTGACTTACTCTTCACCATCTTCAGGGATGAATCACTGTCGATCAGCATTTTGCTTCTTCTTACACAACCCTGAAATTGAATCATTCAAAAAATTTCCCAGAAATGGCTTTGTGAGGTTTTAATTTAATTCTCTGCATGGTGAAAACTGTTTAAGACATATTTCAAAGCCCAGGCTATTGAATATTTTATATCATGGGAACTGTCTTAGGAAAAAGTTGAGGACTTAAGGCCACAAAAGAAAAAGTGAGGGAAAATAGACTTGAGGAAACCTTGTGAATCAGGATTTCTCCTAGGAATGTTCGTATCTTGCTCCTCCGTCTTGCACCCTCCTCAGGCGCATGCTGCGGCATGGCCGCCATTCTCTGTTCATTCCATGTCTCTGCAATGTGCCCTGTGGCCATGGTATTGATTTCAACACTGTGGTCCTCATCATCATAGGAGATGGGGGCATTAATAATGTGGTCTCTGTGGACAGATCATAATAGGAAACCTTATAAGTAACTGCCCACTAATGGGAAAACTGAGAATATGCACTGAATTATAATGGTCATAGTGCAACCATTAAAATTACAATTATGGCACAATGGAAGAACTCATTTTGTATTAGTTTATCTTTGCATAATGTTAATAGCTAATGAAAGTGTGACAATGACATCTAATTAAGCTTAACAACATGTCTGCACTTCTTATAAACGGGCTATATTTTGCTTGCAGTCATGTGTTGGGGACATTAGTAAAGTCGAGGTCTACCTCTAATAGGAGGTTTGCAAGGTAAGACTCAGTCTTGTGAAAAATTGGTCTTCTGATGAATGGGATGACTGCCTGAGCTGGACCTGATGGAGAATTCTGTACTGAGAGGAGCACTGAAGGAGACTTTCCTTCCTAAAGCTAATATGGAAATGTCACCTCCAGCCTTGACGGTGGAGCTGGAGGCACAGTATCTATGTTGGCTTCATTTCCCTGCAGAAATGCTCTTCCAGGTAGACTCCTGGCCAACTCTCTCATGCGGCTGCTGTCTCTAGCAGCCCCATTTATCTCTCCTCCTCAAGCATTCATTTTTCCTGCCCTGACACTTGATCTTGTATAGACTTGGTTCAGCTGTCTATATTTTATGGATGATTCTGGCCATCTACCTCCACCACTGTTCTGCAAAGTACCAAGTATCCAATATACACTAGAATGCCAGTTTTGCAAGCACTTGAAAGCAATAATCAAAAGCCTCCTTGCGACTCCTGGAATGTGCCTGAAGCTGTTCTTATACTAAGAAGTAATGTTTTCTGAGCTGCTTCTTATAGGGGTCGTGTAAAGTCTCTTGGCAGGATCAGGCACTGTCCCCTCTGCCCTGACCTCAAAGACCTCCTCCTCGGGGAAGTGTCACGTGAGCAGGCAGTTTGTGGGCGAGGACAGACAAGCAGGGGTCAGGAACAGTCCTGACAGTTCCTCTCCTGCTGATGACTCAATCCTCCCTAGGCAGGACCTTTTCCTTGCCTTGTTTCTATAACTCATGCTACTTAGTGAACTCTGGAAATAAAAGCTGGTGAACACCGACTGTTAGCCTCCACCTGCCACTAACCCAGGAGCCGGGGCAGGTGGCTGCCCACAGGCCCAAAGCTTTCATCCATTGCAATGTATGTGAAGAGCTCCGGATGCAATATTTGGTGATGTTTTTTAAAGCAAGTTGCAGACTGTATAGATACAATTAAAATAAAAATTACACTTCGGTTAAGAAAGAACAAATGGAATTTCAGGCAAATTCAACTGATTTGTGTAAGTTCTTCACATAGAGACAAATTGGTCACAGATTCTCCCACTGTCTGTCTCTATGTTTTTCTGGTTTTCTTTCTCAAAGACAACACACAATTTTCTATTTAACCCATTTTTTCCTGGAAATCTGTTGTACACCACATTCTCATCTGTGCAGAAAGAGCTACAAAAAATAGGGCCTAGGGGTAGACTGAGAAGCTGATTGTCTGTAGCATGTTCTGTTTATCTGTTTATTAGGGGGTCTGCTTTCATATTTTAAAGATTTCCAAGATTCACCTCAAAATTCAGCATATGATAAAGAAGAATCCTGTGCATTCCCTGCCCTCACACGTGCTCGGCCTCCTAGACTCTGCACAGCCCCTGATGTGGCCTTGCACCGGTTACAATGGCTGAGCCTACAGCGACATTCTGGATCTCCCAGTCTGTCATTTATGTTAGGTTTATTCTGGAATTGTTCATTCTGTAGGTTTGGACAAATCTGCAGCAACCCACTCTGGATTCTAGCACCACGCAGCACTTCCAGCTTTGGAAGGACCCCTGTGGTCCTTCTCTCTCCTTATCCTCAGCCACTCCTTTAGCAATGTCAGTGGCTTTGTCATTTTTTTATAGCATGAATCTTAAAAGTTTTTATTAATAAAATCAATCCTGAACTAGGTATTGGGGTGAACACTGGAAGATCAGAGAGACAGAACAAGCCACAGCTACCTCACCTGGCCAACTTCTCAGCTGATCTTGTTTCCTCAGACTGGAAGCCTCTGTGTCCTCATCCCAATGGCTCTCAGCTGAACTGCTGCTCAAAACCTAAAAGCTTAACCAGCCAAATGCTTAACCAGCCAAATGCTTCTAGTTTCTGGTCTTTACGCCTTATATACCTTTCTGCCTTCTACCACCACTCCCTGGGATTAAATGCTCGCTTTCTGGGATTAAAGGCGTGAGTCACCATGCTTGGCTGTATCCTTGAACAGATGGATTTCTGCCTCTGGAATGCTAGGATTAAAGGCGTGTGCTACCACTGCCTATCCTAAGTATCAAGTGGCTTTTCTGTTCTCTGACCCCAGCTAAGTTTATTAGGGTACACAATATTTTGGGGAACACAATACCATCACATTTTTTAGCTGTCAGGGAGTTGGAATTCAATAGTAGTCTGGATTTTCAGATGATCATCTTTCACTTGTAGTGTGCACTTAAAATTCCTCCATGTCTGTTCATGGTTGGAGAGCTCATTTCTTTGTGGTCCTACTGTGTTTTTCTATTTA
This sequence comes from Peromyscus californicus insignis, assembly GCF_007827085.1. Taxonomy (NCBI): domain Eukaryota; kingdom Metazoa; phylum Chordata; class Mammalia; order Rodentia; family Cricetidae; genus Peromyscus; species Peromyscus californicus. Next base: position 131,018,523 of record NW_026294617.1, on the reverse strand, counting down.
CCTAATAAAGGGCGTCTTGGTTGCTTCCACGTTTAGTCAGTGGAGAATGGTCATCCTATATTCCTTTATCATTTCCACCATCAACATATCTACCAGAAAGAACTTGGGAGGAAAAACTTCTTTTGCTCATGGTTTCAGAGGCTCAGCACATCAGGGAGGGACGCGGAGCAGAGGGAGCCTCTGGCAGCATGGCGGCCAAGAATTTGACAGAGGAGGATGCTGGAGCTTTGCCGAGCCATCTCTCCACACTGATACACCTTTTGCAGCACCTCCCCTCCGCTTCCGCCTCTTGGGCTGTGTTTTTCTCTCCTCCTTGCTGTACCTGCTCTCTGTCCTGCCCTCTGGGTGCTTTTGCTCTTCCCCAGAGCCTTCCCTCCGCCACCCAAGCATTCCGTTGTCATCACTGGAACCATCAGAGCATCAAAGACTGCTCTGATCGCTGTCTTTCCTCTCCCCTCCCAGAAGCGTTTCCTGTCCTGTTTGTCTTTTATATTTCTGGTGATGCTTGTCACTCTTGTTAGATTTTGTTCTTGTTTTGATTTCATTTTTCCTGCTTTCCCATTTTGTGTTTGCTTGCTCAGTTGGTTCATTTAGTTTAAGGGAGACAAAGAGCTTTCATCCCCAATCTTACTTCAGGTTTTTCTCTGTGCTGTATTTTATATTATGGGTATATAATTCATTTTAAAGTCCAGAGGGGTATTTAGCTCTGTGGGTGGTGGGCTAATGTAAGATTTCTGTTTTCTTGGTTGCAGCATTGTGTATTTTATAGAATTGTTGATGGCACAGATGTGCAAATATTTGTAGTTTGTAGCTAAAAACAACCACACTGCTTCTTAGGAGTCCCCGGCTCGGGTCTGGCTTCTAGCTCTCCCCCCACCCTCCTTCTCCATCAGATGTAACTGCCATGACTGGCTGAGCCGAGACAGACAGCAGTCCATTCGGATTGTGGAAGTGAGCCAAAGTTAGTGAGGACCTACAAAACAGAAACTTGCTAGGTCCATCTGCTGACTCCCAAGCCGCGGCTCTCACTGTCAGTTGCTCGTAAGTGGCAGAAACACAGGGCCAAACATTGCTGCCTTCAGAGACCCAGTGCCAACGTGACAGTCATGCTCAGCTGCTGCTGGTGGCTGGTGGAGGTCATTCCCGACCCAGCCGTGCACCACCCTCAGACAGGGCTCTGATTCATTCACTTACTTTTTTTTAGCATTGACAACTACACGCTCATGTAGGTTGTGTGCCAGGTTACTTGGCTTGTGGGCCTGTGTGCCAGATATTCCTCACAGACAACCTCCAAGAAGAAAACTGTGTATAAGCTGTAGTAGCCCAGTCACTTCCACGGGCACAGTCACTCACACAGGCTGCTCTTCTCCAAAGCGCTGGAAATCAGTGGGGGAGGGGGGCGGATAATTAACTTTGGCCAGAGAGAGGCCGGCTTCAACAGATTGGTAAAGTTCCTGCCTCAGAATGCGATCCCCTCCATTGCAAAGCAGGCCTGGTATTCCCTAATCACCACCAGCCATATCCTAAGCATGTTGGTCAGTCAGAGTGTTAACCGAACATTTGGTCAGAGCGTTAACTGAACTTAGCCGAAGGAAACAACACCCTTTCATTTCTTTATTTAACCTGTGCTAAAACTCCCGTGACAATAAGCAGTGTGGAGATGTCCTGAAGGAGGTCCCTCTGGTGAGGCATGCACACACACCCGCAGGTGAACACATGTGAGACGCTGGGCATGTGGGCATGTGCCCGTAAACCCCATACTGGGAGGTCAAGGCAGGAAGATTGTGTTGAGCTTGAGGTGAGCCCAGGCTTCAGATAGCAAGACTCTGTCTGTCAAAAAGTTATTTTTAAAAAGCAGGTATTTACAGGGTAGAGGAGAAACTGAGGTTAAGGTAAGAAGCTCTCGTTGAGCCTTTCTTACCATCACATGGAATTCACTAGAATGGGCTAGTGTGTGTTTACAAATGGCATACTGCAAGCTATCCCTGGGAAATGGCTTTCTACTGCCATGTATAGTCTGATTCACATTTAATACTCTGTCATTTTCTTTCTCAATTGCACAGTTTCTTTGTTTTTAAAGTTGATAGTTCATTTATTCAATAATCAAAACAAAACTGTAGGTTAGGAAATATTTAAGATATGTATAGCAAAGAGCTGACTGAAAATGTCCAAGGAGACTGCATCTAGAAACAATTTAAGCAAATATATGAATGACAAGCACCTAATAAAGACAATTAGATTGTATGTGAGGGAAACAAATGATGAAATAAAAGGAAACATATTACAAGAGATAAAGGTGTGCAGCAAGTCCAGGGTAGGTCAAAGGTGAGGTGCTTCAAGGGGTGCTTCTCTCAGTGTGGTGGTTTGAATGAAAATGGCCCCCAAAGGCAGTGGCACTCATGGGAGGTGTGGCTTCGTTGGAGTAGGTGTGGCATTACTAAAGGAAGTGTATCACCATGGACATGGGCTTTGCGGTCTCATATATGCTCAAGCCATGCCCAGTGAGACAGTTCACCTCCTGTTGTCTTCTGTTCAAGATGTAGCCAGCACCATGTCTGCCTGCACACTGCCATGCTCCCTGCCATGATGATCATGGACTAAACCTCTGAAACTGTGAGCCATCACCTCAATTAAATGTTTTCTTTATAAGAGTTGCCATGGTGGTGGTGTCTCTTCACAGCAATAGAAACCTCAACTAAGATACTTCACAGTGAGGAAGATGTGCATACACGTGCCAGAGCAAAAGGCAAGGGAGGTTTGGAGCCCACGATAGTCCTGGGTTCTGATGCCCAGCATTGGTGACAACAGTCCAAGTTCCAGTAAATACTTGAATAGATCTAAAGGTGTGTGAAGTGCCTGATCTTTGAGACCTTGCTGACCCTCTCCTCAAATAATATTCTTTAGCTAAAACAGAAAAGACCTAACTATAATTGTCCTGGGATGAATGATTTTCTTCTTGGAAAAAAAAAGTTTCCATACCATTGAGGCTACTACTTCAGCATCACCTCACAGTCAGAGCAGAGCAGTGCTGATGTATCCATGGTTGTATTGGTCAGTTAGTTTTAGTTGATAAATTCCTATGGAACACAGAGGCTATTAATAACAGACCCGCTACTTCCTTTTGCGTCTCCCTTGTCCTAAAGTCCTCAACCTGGAATTAAAACTAAGAGGATGCCTTTCATTTTAAAAACTCCCTTGAATGAAATCTGAAATCTAATCTCATTTTCATGAAAGCATTTAGATGGTAAAATATACATTTTCTCTTTGTCAATATGTAATTTTCCAAACTCACTTAAGCTCCAACTGCTAGTAATGAAATGGGACCCAGCTCAAAGGTAGATTAAAGGACAGCCAATTGAAGATGGCAGTAATTTCTGAAGACCCAAAGCTCATCAGAGCATCACATTTACGGAACTGCTTGCCATTAAGGCTTGGGTCACAGATTAAAGCCTAAAGGGCCATCGCTTTCTTATAGAATGAATTAGCTGGTAATATTATTGAAGTATCTAGTCACAGTTTTTTAATATAATGAGGACCATGGAATGCTTAACAAATCAAGTTTAATACGTCTATATTTTTCCTGTCTGTGGGGCACTAGTCATTATTTAACATGCTAACTATTGGGGAAAGCTGTTCATGGAAAGTGCAGTAGTCACATATATATTAGATTGTCTTTACAAAAGCATTTGATGAATCCTCAGCTTGTACCATGCCAATTAGTTCTCTTATATTTTTCCATTCAATTCTTGCAATGATTCACATGGAAAAAAATCTTTCCCAATAGATGACACATAATGACATTGTCCTGGCTGCTGGGCAAATAACTGAATAAAATAATGTTACAGTCTTATCTTTGTGTATGACAACAAACACAGTAACCAAGGGGTCCCTCCCCTCTCCCTCCCTCCCTCCCTCCCTCCCTCCCTGCCTCCCTCCCTCCTTCCTTCCTTCCTTCCTTCCCACCTTCCCACCTCCCCCTTCCTTCTCCTCCTTCCCCTCCTTTATTTTCCTTGCCTTGCCTCTCATTTCCCCATCTTCTTTCCTTTTTTTATTTTTTGGTAACACTAGAGCTCAAACCCAGAGCTTTTCTCATGGTAGGCAAGTACTCGGTCAGCAAGGTACATTCCCCAGCCTCTGGAATCCTTCTATTGTTTAAAGCTATCCCCATTTTGAAAATTGAAATGATGCTGAATGTCATCGTACCTTTTGAAGGAACCAAATCCTTCCAAATGGTAGGAATTTTGTCCCCCATCCAGGTGACATGATAGGAAGAAGATGGCCACACTGATCAGACCTCAGCCTAGGAGACCTTGCTGGATGCACCTGTCCACGCTGAGGTCTTTCTGTAACTCCAAGTGAGGCACACCCTAGGCCATCTCTGTGTATACTACCTTAGAGAAGGGAAGTTTCTTTGTGGTTCCTTTCTTTGCCTGCACACAATTAGCCCCAGAAGAAATGGAATGCAATGCATGACATGACATGTGGATGAGCTAGCAGTCGCCTGGGTGCAGACACGGGTCCTGGTCTTAGGAAGATGACTTCTTCAGTCCAGTTCCCATACCTGCCAGGAGATTCATTCGTTACCTGTCTACTGACAGTACTCTCCTCAGCAGCTCCGTCAGTCTCAAAGGTGCTGCCTCCCAGGAAGAGTGTACTGCTTTGCTTAGTAAGATTCTGTCCTCTGATTGTTCTCACACATTCACGTTTCTGATTTCCTAAGTGAGTATGTTCTGTGAGGATGACCCTCAGTCCCTGGTTGACTTTCAGTATCCAGTGAAGTCTTTTATTTTGTTTTTTCACTTGCCAAATTATTCATTGCAGAAAATAAATTTAATTCTTCATAAATAAGAACACAAGGTTTGTTGTACCCCCGCCCCCACCAACTGGAACAGTCATTTTTGCATTCCTTTTCAGTTTTTTTAATTACTTGTAAGAGTTTACTTAGTAAACAATATGTTTTCAGTTCTTTATTTTAAAAATGTCAAAATAAAAGACCTGAGTAATCTAGACTTGGCAATGGTGTTATTTAAACTTTTTTTTTTGTATTTTTTTTTTTTTTTTGGTTTTTCGAGACAGGGTTTCTCTGTGTAGCTTTGCGCCTTTCCTGGTACTCGCTTTGGAGACCAGGCTGGCCTCGAACTCACAGAGATCCACCTGGCTCTGCCTCCCGAGTGCTGGGATTAAAGGCGTGCGCCACCACTGCCCGGCTTAAACTTTTTTTTTTTTAAATCTGAGATCCATCTTCTAAAGATTTTAATAAAATGTGGCACTAGTTTTTGAAATGCTGATGACTTGTGGTCCATTTGGGAAGGTCTTCCAATATTCCTTACACAGTTGCAACCTCACTAGCTCTTACCTCTCCCCGTAGCCACACCTGTGGTTTCCTCCGTGCTCCGAAATGTTCCCCCTGTACAGACTCTCACTGCAATGCCTGTGACTAGGCAGGACGAGTCCTTCTTTGCTCTAAGCTGCCATATTTTACCAGCACTGGACAGACAGAAACAGGGGAGTTCTTTGAATAGCCATCCTTTTGTCTTGCTGCATGCTGAGCTTTCTTGAGCTCAAGGGATGGTCTTCCTTCTGATTCTGTAACACTGGGCTGAGGAACACATCAGCTTGGATATAAGAAGAGTGAGGCCATGCCAAGCAGAAGGTCCCATGTTTCACTTTTCCGTCTTGGAAATAAAGACCCGGTCGCTCACTGCTGCCTTTCTGGGAGGCTGACATGGACCTTGAGGTGAAGTCTTGGGAGGCATCGTGATCTTCCATAGTAACATAGACTTTTGCCCCAAATCATTGATCAAGATAAGTGCTTTTCAAGGAGGCCAGCAGGACCATCTATCACTGGTTTCCCCATGACAGCCAGGGGGGCGGGGGAGCAGTCCTCAAGAGTGGTTCAGTGAAAACTGTGTTCAAGAGTTACTGTCTAACGGAGCTAGGCTGTGTCAAGAGGCCCTTCAGTCCCTAGTATGTAGGGCTTAAAATAAGACGTAATGTATATGAAGGGGAAAGGAAGTTTATTTTTTAAAGTTTGTGTCTTTCAAAAGCTACATTTTATGATTTATATTTATGTAACTCTTTGAGATTTAGAAGTATAGATGGCATTTAGTCATGGCTGTGGTTTAAAACACACACTTTTTTACCACTGCATGCTCTCTCTGAAGCCAGTTATATCCCTCATCTACCCACTCTCGCTTCTGAGTGCCACTAAACCCACTTTTGTAACTGACTAAAGATATAAGAGCATGGAAGATGTGAGGGGAATCTGTAGGGAATGTAAAAATTAGTCAAGTCAAAGCTAAATGCATGGTATACTGGTGTGCGTGGAGGTATTCAAAGAGAGGTTATCACATATCAAACAAGCACTAAAACACCAGCATAAGCAAGATTCTGTCAGAAAAACTGACTCCGACTGCCGACGAGTTATTTCCAGCTACACTTGCTGTGACATTGGTTGTGTGTCTTAACATGTCTTTGTGGCACACCTCTCTCTTTTGTAACTAGAGGTGATGCTGATCCAACCCCACTAGACTGAGGTAGATCATTGAATCTACTCTGAGAAAAAAGATAAATAAATGATAGGATAAAATGCCCAGCTCCAGGTTTGTTCTTATTAATAAAACCTGTTAAGGTTCATGCTACACTAGATTATAATGGAAATTAAAATTATATGTTGTAAGTGTTCAGAACAGTCCTGACCTGTTAGTGTATTCTCAATAAAATGGGTCCATGGTTTGTCCAGAAAGCCTTTGCAGAGGATGTAGGAAGAAACTGTGAAATTCCTGGAACATACCAACAGCTCAAGAAAAATCAGGGGAGCAGGAAAGTGGGACACATGTTGGAGGAGTCGGGTTGTTGACAATTTCTCAACAGAAAAAACTGGGGAGACGAATTGAGCAACAGAACATCTAAGGCAGTGTATGGATCGTGAGTCTGTGGCTCTGTTGAGTCTATTTTAAAAGAATAAACTTGAAGCCCGTATGGCAGCGCACTTACACACACACACACACACACACACACACACACACACACACACACACACACACATATCTCAGGGCTTGAAAGGTGGAGACAGGAGGGTTAATAATCCAGTCTTGTCTTTGTTTATATAGGGAAGGTCTAGGCAGCCTGGACATGTGAGAGCCTATTCTCCTAAAACATCAACACTAGTGATGACAAAATCAAAATAGGAACCTTGTGGCAAAGGGTGTGTGTGTGTGTGTGTGTTGTGTGTGACACCATGGAGCCCAGTCAGTACCTGAGTTGACTGGGCCAGGACAGAGACATTGCTTCATCAGCAGGACAAACGTGGACCAGAATTTCAAAGCAGAGACTATTCTACGCCAAAACCAAGATGCTTATGGCACACATACCCTTCTTTTGTAGAAAACATAACTTTATTGGATAGAATCTTATTTTCTTTTGTCACTTTCAGTTTTAAACTTTTACCTTCAAGCCACCTAGGAATGTAATAGCCTCATAAACTAAAATTGATTAATTTTACTACTCTCTATTTTAAGAAAATGGAAAATTTAAACTTATTTTTGTTATGAGAGTCCCTGTCTGGAAGTAAGTAGACCAAGAAAACAAGATAATTTTTATATTTTACAGTTATACAAGTAGAAGGGAAAAGAGGAAGCACTGTGTTATCATAGCTCAAGAAAATGTGAGAGAATTGTTTCAACCTGAACTACTGAAAGGTGTGGGCACCTGTAATTGTAATTATCATTATGACTGTAATGTCACTTGTCAAGCCCACTGATGACAAACACTGGGAAGTGTGCTGTATACTGTGGTGGTTTGAATAATGATGGCTTCAGAGGCTCATATGTTCGAATTCTTAGTAATCAGGAATGGACACTACTTGAGAGGGATTAGGAGGTATAGTCCTGTTGGAGTAGATGTGGCCTGGTTGGAGCAAGTGTGTCACTGGGGGAAGGGTTTGAGGGTTCAAAAGATCAAGCCAACCCCAGTGTCTTTCTCTTCCTGCTGCCTGTGGATCTGGATGTAGGACTCTCAGCTACTTTTCCAGCACCATGTCTGCCTGCATGTCGCCATGCTCCCAGCCATGATGACAATGGACTAAACATGATCTCTTTGTTCATCTGTGTAACCCAGTGAGTCAAGTAGGTCTGCTGTCTTCATTTAGCAGTTAGAGAAGTGAGCCTTAGAAAACTTACATTATTTGCCCAAGTCAGCAAGAAAGGTATTATTGGGAATGAAATGGGTTCAAAGAAAGATCTGAACCTAATGTGATTATAGAGTCTGCAGACCTACCCCTCCTGTGCTGACAGCACCCCAAAATCTAAGCATCAAATCTTGTTCTTTTCCAGGCCAAGTTGCTGAAAACTAAGGTTCTCTGGATGTCAGTCCTCAGAGTGTTTGCGTTCACTACACAGTCCTTTGCTGCTGTCTTCTCACGGGGTTTTATAGGCTTATCTAAGTTCCTTCAGCCCAGACAAGCACTGGTAGAGAGTTCCACAGGACAAGCATGTGACTGATGAGACAAGATTTCAAGATGGTGAGAGCCTGAGACCCTTGCTGTGTGTCTTGGGCTTGGTAAATTAACAGTGTCCCTTGCTGAAGCCTCCTCCACAAACTGAGTTCATGTTTGTCCCCGTTACCAGTCCATGACTGACCAACTGCACTTCTCCTTCCTGGGAACAATTTGCAGAAATGCTCCACACAATGGCTTTTTCCTCCCATCCCTGTTTTCTCCTCTATGTAGAGGGAATCTTAGAAGGTCTTATTAATAAAATCAAACCCAGGCAGGTATTGGGGTGAACGCTGGAAAATCAGAGAACCAGAACAAGCCACAGCTAACCTCACCTGGCCAACTTCTCAGCTGGTCTTGTTTCCTCAGACTGGAAGCCTCTGTGTCCTCATATCCGAATGGCTCTCAGCTGAACTGTGCTGCTCGAAAGCCTGAAGCTTAACCAGCTAAAAGCTTCTAATTTCTGGTCCTCAGGCCTTAAATACCTTTCTGCTTTCTACCACTACTCCCTGGGATTAAAGGCTCGCTTTCTGGGATTAAAGGCATGTGTCACTATGCCTGGCCATTTCCAATGTGGCCTTGAACTCACAGAGATCCAGAGGGATTTCTACCTCTGGAGTGCTAGGATTAAAGGTGTGAGTGCCACCATTTTCTAGCCTTTGTATCTAGTGGCTGTTCTGTCTCTGACCCCAGACAAGTTTATTAGGGTGCACAATATTTTGGGGAACACAATACCACCACACCTCTATCCATGTAGAGACACACACTTAATTTTCATATTAAAATTTATATCATGTATGTGTCTGCATAGGTGTGGGTGTCCACAGAAGCCAAAGACCATCAGATTCCCTGGGGCTGGAGTCACAGACAGTTGTAAGATGTCAAGTTAGGGTGCTAGGAATTGAACTCGTCCCCTGGGAGATCATGGGTACTAGGAATTGAACTCAGTCCCCTGGGAGAACAATGGGTATTAGGAATTGAACTTGGTTCCCTGGGAGAGCAATGGGTGCTAGGAATTGAACTGGGTCCTAGGGGAGAACAATGGGTGCTAGGAATTGAACTTGGTCCCCTGGGAGAGCAATGGGTGCTAGGAATTGAACTCAGTCCCCTGGGAGAACAAGCTAGGAATTGAACTGGGTCCTGGGGGAGAACAATGGGTGCTCTTATCTCTGACTCATCTCCACCAGGATTTTCACTTTCCAACAACCAAACCACAAAGATAGGCTCACAGCTCAAATGCTGGATCCGAGTTTACAACGAAAGCAGCGATTTTCTGATGTGACTCTTTGAGATGTCTGCAGTATCACTGGCCTTCTTCACTGGACAGAAGTTTCGTTAGTCTTGCTCCACAGCCGTCTGAGTGGCATCTGTCTGCGCTGTAAAACAGAGCTCATCTGGGGTTTAACACGGTTTGGGGAAACGGCATCGGCTGTGGATGTGTCTCTGTGCAGCCAACTGAAAGCCCATCCGACCCTTTCCCTCTGTTCCTATCAACAGATCTGCTCTTTACTGGGAATCCTGAGATTTGCACACAGTCCAGCATCGGTCTCATACCACCAAGCAATGTGTCTGACTCAGGGTCACCTTGACACTGTCCTTTCTGTGACCTCCCTTTGGAATTTTACCCGCACGAACTGACTGGCAATCAGAATCTGTAGTTCTTCAACTGAATTTAAGATTCAGAAATCAGTCAGAACAACTTGGCTGTTCCTCCTCCATCAGACTCCTGCTGAATTCAGCCTTCATTTTCTTCACACCTATGACTGATAAGGGAGATCAAAATGTTCTCCTACTGTGTGGACTTTTACTATTTCTCTTCAAATTACTGGCTTTCTGTGGCTGCCTTCTGCGATCGCTGACATGTATACTATCATAATTATGATTACTCAAAATTTCTCTTTCTTGATGTTCCCCATTTGGAAGACAGAATGAGACTTGATGCCACTGGCTTTGGCTTCATTCTGGCACATTTACTGAAAAACACTTTAATTATAAGATCCAAGTATCTTGGCCAGACCCAAGCCAACAGCATACCTGTCATTGTTCATTCATACAGTTGCTGGGACAAAGAATGGCAGTGGCCTCCAGCTTGACTGAGATGGGAAGCCTTATCAGATCATCCGGCCTATGGTTGGGAGGTGTCTGCCTCCAACCCATGGAATCCTGTGGGGCATGTGGCAGGGTTTCCAGAAGTGTTCAAAGACAGAGGGACCGCAGCCCCCATAATTCCTGTGTACTTTTCCCACTCCTCTCAGGAATCCACACACCAAAAGGATTGGGTTTGCATTTCAGTAGCTTTGGCTATAAAGCAAGTGGAGAATGGAATTTTATTTCCTTGAACTTTTTAATTATTTGCCTTTAAGTTACTTTATACTTTCTTTCTTTTTTTTTTTTTTTTTTTTTTTTTTTTTTTTTTTTTTTTTAAGCCAGGGTAGTATAGTAGAAACTAGCCATCTAGGAGGCTGGGGGATAGCTCAGAGGGAGAGAACATACTGAGGGCAAGCACTTTAAGCCCCAGTAACCAGTGTAAGTGCTGGCAGGGTGTCATAGCCAACCTTTAATACTAGTGCTCAGGGGACTATGACAGGAGTCACAGGAGAGAGCTGATTAGCGAGACTAGTTGACTTGTACTCTGGGATCAAGCAAGAGACCTCGGCTCAGCATTTGGAGTGGAGAACAATCAAAGGAGACGCCAAACATCAACATATACTTCCACACATATGTACACACCCGTGACCCCTCCATACACTGGAAAACACACTCACACACAACCTATTCTTGCTGTGTGTATCATAAAGGACGCACATTCCCACCCCAGGGAGGTGGGAGAGCACATCTTACATAACTAGTGTTTATTTTGCTCTCTAGGGTCTCTGGATGGCATCAAAGGCAGCTTGGTATCTTATGCATATAGAAGTGCAGAAAATGTCATTTTCAACTATTTTGAACACAGACTTTCATCAGTTGTGGGGACCAGCAGTTTGGGTAACTGGGACCGAACTACCTCTTGTAGAATCAGAGAAAAGGGGGTTGGCACTTCCCAGAGGAGAGTCATCCCCACAGATCCCCCTTTGGAGTCAACAGACAGCTACTGGCATGGTATCCTAGCTTCAGAATTGATCTCTCCAAAACTGGACCCAGTTATAGACTATTGAGTTAGGTTATAAGGCATTTTGAGATTTTTTAATTTTCTGCAGTCAATGTCTAGGAGGAGGGTTGTATGTTGTAAACATGGTCCTGAATCCTTCTGGAGAGTGCTTCACTTGTTTCCCCATCTTGACAGTTTTCACATGCTGCTCACTCTGGCCCCAGCACTGTGGGTAGCTACAGGCCTGGTAGGGGGCAAGTTCATGAGACACTGTGAAGACATGAGTACAACTTGGTTTAGTTTTGTCCTCGCAGACAGTTTACAGGTGAGAACTAAGCATGGAGACAGTAGCTCGCCAGAAGGCGAACTGATGTTCCCTTAGCATCCTCAGTGCCTGGGATGCCCTCAGATGGCACACAGTCCTGAGCATCCTCAGTGCCTGGGATGCCCTCAGATGGCACACAGTCCTGAGCATCCTCGGTGCCTGGGGTGTGCCCTGATGGCACACGGTCCTGAGCGTCCTCAGTGCCTGGGATGCCCTCAGATGGCACACGGTCCTGAGCATCCTCGGTGCCTGGGGTGTGCCCCGATGGCACACGGTCCTGAGCGTCCTCAGTGCCTGGGATGCCCTCAGATGGCACACAGTCCTGAGCGTCCTCAGTGCCTGGGATGCCCTCAGATGGCACACAGTCCTGAGCGTCCTCGGTGCCTGGGATGCCCTCAGATGGCACACAGTCCTGAGCGTCCTCAGTGCCTGGGATGCCCTCAGATGGCACACGGTCCTGAGCATTCTCGGTGCCTGGGGTGTGCCCCGATGGCACACGGTCCTGAGCATCCTCAGTGCCTGGGATGCCCTCAGATGGCACACAGTCCTGAGCATCCTCGGTGCCTGGGGTGTGCCCCAATGGCACAGACTGTTGACACATGGACCAGTGTCAGGACTCTGGTCAAGAGCCTCGTTGTTTGTTGTTCTCTGCTTCCCACCCTTGCTTTCCTCTGGAGAGGTGAACCAGTGACCATCACACTGACAACAGAGCACCTTCCAGATGTCTTGTACACAGCTCACAAATTGGACCCAGAAAAGACAACCTTCCTGTCATTATCGGGACCCAAAACTCACTCTGGACTCTCTGTCTCCTCTAACTTGGAAGACTCTGGTCATCAAACTTCAGATTTTAAAATGTTCTTGTGTGTGTGTGTGTGTGTGTGTGTGTGTGTGTGTGTGTGTGTGTGTGTGTGTATGTATGAGTGTTTTGCATACACACACATACTCACACACCCTGTATATGCAATGCCCAATGGGATGAAAGGAGAACATTGGATCCCCTCCCCCCATAACTGGAGTACTAGAGTCATGGACACTTGTGAGCTGCCATGTGGCTTCCGGGAACTAAACATAGGTCCTCTGCAAGAACAGCAAGTGCTCTTAACTGCTAAGCCATCTCTCCAGCCCCTCAAGAAATTCTTAAGGAAGGATCTTGTCATTTGTCTACTGTGTTCATCCTAAGCCTATGAGAGTATGAATCATGAGTCCTGATTCACCTTGAACACTCACTGTTGACTCGGAACCTAGAGAGTACGGAGCTGTGAGGTAGGTCTGTTAGTGAAAGACTTGCCGTGTGATCAAACATGAGGTCCTATGTTCCATCCCTGGAACACCCCTTTACAAGAGAGCTGGGCATGGTGACCCACATTTAAATCTCAGGGCTGGTGAGGCAGAGATAGGTAGATCTCCTCAAGTCAGTGATAGACCTTTCCTTGAAAAGAAATTAAAAATGGAAAGAAGGAAGGGGGAGGGAGGGAGGCTTGGGTGATACAGTTGAGATAATCTGGCCTCCACATACATGCACATACCTGTGCACATGCATGCACACACGGAATTCTCATCCACTGTATATGAGTATAATAAGAAAATGACACTACATGCTGTATCTTGATGGCCGCTTTGATCTTCTTCCCTTTTAGATACAGAAAGTTCTGATACGCTATTTGATGTCTGCGATATCATATTGTGTTGGTTATATCAAAACTTCTCTAGTCCTGTATTACAGGACACCATGAAGTTCCTTATTAAATCAACTTCCACTTTTTAAAGTGAAAACCATGCGCAAACCTTCAGTTTTGTTTATAAATAGCAGCTTCTGCCACTCGCTGCCCTTCCAGACACAGCCACTTCTCAGGTCTTTGACTTTGGTGTCTCAATTTTAGATTTTATCTGTGAGATTTCTTGGATGGCATTTGAGAATTTATCTCTTTCATGCCTTTGCATACACCTCCCATCTCTCCAGTATAGCTTTATCACAGTTTTTTTGTAAAGCACATGGTCAGTGTTTAACTATGTAAATATAGTTCACTGAAAAGATAAACAACAGGCTGTGGTTATCCTCATTTCTCTGAAGACCTTAAGGGTGAATTTATTTTTTTTAATATACTGCATTCTTTTATATCAGATCTAGGTTCACAGACATACTGAGAGGTGGGAAGAGGCTGGGCTGGGATTAATCCTGAGCATTGAAGAAAAAGAGAGAAAGGGAGGGAGGGAGGGAGGGAGAGAGAGATCCCCCATATGCACTGTGATGGTTGGCTTTAACTATCAACTTGACACAATCTGAAGTCCCCTGGGAAGAGAGTCTCAGTGAGGGACTGGGACTGTCTAGAGTAGCGGTTCTCAACCTTCCTAATGCTGTGACCCTTTAATGTAGTTCCTCATGTTGTGGTGACCCCAGCATAACATTATTTTTATTACTACTTCATAACTGTGATTTGTTCTTGTTATGAGTGTAATACAAATATCGGTGCTTTCCTATGGTCTTAGGTAACCCCTGTGAGAGGGTTGTTCAACTCCCAAAGGCATTGCGGCCCATTGGTCTAGAGCACATTGGCCTGTGCGCATGTCTGTGGGGTTTTATCTTGGTTGTATTGTTTGGTGGTGAAGAACCAGCCTGACTGTGGGTGCTAGGATTTCCTTGCTTTGGGTCCTCAGTTGTGCAAGTAGAGAGAAAGCAAGCTGAGCGGTAAGCACACATGTTTTCATTCTCTGTCTGCCCTTGACCATGGATGTGAGCAGCTGCTCAGGTTCCTGCCTTGACTTCCCTGCAATGATGGACTGTAACCTGGAATTCCGAGCCAAAGAAACTCTTTCTCCCCTAGAATTGCTTTTGTCAGGGTGTCTTATCACAGCACCAGAAGTGAGATTTGGGCACGGCCCCTCTATCCACCCTTCTGTAGAATGACTCTCTAGCTTAAGGCCTTGGTTACAACCAATGAACCCACACTGACACCATTATTACACAAAGTCCAGAGAAGACATTAGTGTTCATACAACTCTAGTGAGGTTGTGCATTCTGTGGGTTCAGGCAAAGTCATCTTGGCATATGTCCCTCATTATGCCATCATGAAGCATAGGCTCACTGCTCTATAATCTTCTCTATAGTTATGGATTGTAGTCTATAATCCATGCTCATCCAGCCCTCCTTAAAAAGTGTTTGCAACCACAGATCAATAATGTCTCTGTAGTTTTGCCTTTTCTATAAAGTCATGTTGGAATCATGCACTATGAAGCCTTTTCAGCCTGGCTCCCTCCACTTCCACTGTGAGTTTCCTGTTCCTCCACATTCTCCTCAGTGCTGAGTAATATTCCATGGCCTGGCTGGAGTCCACATTGTGCTCATCTGTCCGCCTGCTGAAGGCCTCTCGTTTGTTTCAGGGTTGCTGCATCTGTGAACTTCATAGCAGTTGTCCATGGCTGGAGCACTGTGTGGTCACTTTGTGTGGATCATAAGCCTTGCTGGTCCCCAGCCCACCAGCGTGTGCAGCTCCTGTTGGGCTGTCAGTCATTCTCACCATCCCTGTGCAGTGGTGCCTCGTGGTGTTTTCATTTGCAGTTCCCCAGGGATTGACTGTGAGTGCTTTTCATATGCTTATACACCATCTGGGTAACTGCTTTGTTGTGCATTTCCAGTGAACTCCTTTGCCCATTTTAAACGTTTATTCCTTTCCTCATTATTGAATTTTAAAAGTTCTTTGAATATTTTAGATAATAGTCTTTGATCGGGTGTCTCTAAAAAAACTTGTGTTGTTAAGGTATGATTGACATACATGGATAAACCTTTTGTAAATATTGTCTTACAGTCTCTGGCTTATCCCCCCTTGTTTCCTTTTTTGGTAACGTCTATTGTAGAACAGCAGTTTTTCTTTTAATAGTTATTAACCACATAAGGGCCACAGCTTTGGTGTTGCAGGGCCATCCTGAATCATCTGGACCTTTCTCTTAACTTCTCAGACTTTTGTTATTTTCAGTTTAGATTTAAATCTGTGGTCCATGTTGAGTTAATTTTGGGAAAGACCTTTTCGGTTTAGTTTTTATGTGAGTGTCCACTTGTTCCAGAGATGTTTGCTGGAAAGACCCTTCTTGTTCCACTGTAGGCTGGTGTTTTCACAGACCAGCTGACTGTGTTTATCTGTCTCTGAGCTCTCTGTTCTGTTCCACCGATGCCTTCATCGTTCCTTTATCAGGGTCAGAAGTGAGGAAATGGCTGTGGGTTCTCTCAGTTCAATAGCTGAATTGGCTTCCTGGGTTTTTGACTCTGCAGTTGATGTTAGAATCAATGCTGTGGATGTAGCTCAGTGATAGAGCACTTGTCTGTAACATATATAAGGCTTTGGATTTGGTCTCCACCACTGGAAATTAATTATCTAATTATAAATCTATTTGTTAGTATCTATAAAATAGGGATTACATGGATGAAGGGTCTAAGCACAGGACTTACTTTCTCTCTTGTCAGAGTTCTGTGGTTTTCCTCTGACAGCTTTTTAGCGATGTGTTGATGTCCCCACAGTCTCTAGCATTTGAACGTTTGGTCCCCAGTTGGTGGAACTGTTTGGAAGGTTTAGGAGGTGTGGCCTTGTGGGAGGAGCTGTATGGCGGCAGATGTGCTTTGAGAGTGTAAAGCCTGGCGCCATTTCAAGTCTGCTCTGTTTGTGCTGCTGTTCAAGCTGTAAGCATCCAGCTTCCTGCTCCTGCTGCCAGGCCTTAACTTCCATCGTCATGGACTCTCACCCTCTGGAACCCTAAGCCCAAGTAAACTCTTTCATCTGTAAGTTGCCTTGGTCATAGTGTTTTATCACAACAATTAGAAAGTAACCGACAAGACACCAATCTGTTAGATTTATGCTTAAGGATTCCCTTTCCTGGGTTGTAACAGCAAACATTTAAGAAAGCTGTAGTGTATTTTTTATTTTAAATTCAATTTGCTTCTGGAGTAGAGAAATGGCAGGTTTTGGCACACTGACTCTATCCTGAACCATTGCTGTGACCTTTTGTTAATTCCCGGATTTTTTTTTCTCATCAATTCAGTTTTCTATATAGACAATCATGGCCTCTGTGAACAAAGGCAATTCTCATTTTTTCTTGTTTCTTATTTTCATGCATATGTGGTGTGTGCATGTGTGTATATGCAGGTTTGCATGCATGTGGACACCTGTGCACACACATGCACATGTGGAGGCCTGAGGTTGACATCCAGAATCATCTTCCATTGATTTTCCAACTTATTCATTGGGGGAGGGGAGGTTCTTCCAGTTAAACTCAGATCTCACTGATGACAGCTTGCTCTGGAGATGGGCTTCAGGGCTGGAATCACAGGCAGGCTGCCACACCCACCCAGCATTTACATGGGTTCTGGGGATTGTAGCTAGAGTTTTCCTGCCTGACCCACAGTCAGAACAAATCTCTGTCACCTGCCAATCCCACAGCAGCTCAGATCCGACCAAGTAAACACAGAGACTTATATTGGTTACAAACTGTATGGCCGTGGCAGGCTTCTTGCTAACTGTTCTTACAGCTTAAATTAATCCATTTCCATTAATCTATACCTTGCCACATGGCTCGTGGCTTACCGGCATCTTCACATGCTGTTTCTCATCATGGCGGCTGACAGTGTCTCTCTGACTCAGCCTTCCACTTCCCAGCTTTATTCTCCTCCTTGTCCCGCCTACACTTCCTGCCTAGCCAATGGCCAATCAGTGTTTTATTTATTGACCAATCAGCAACACATTTGCCATACAGAACATCCCACAGCAGGGGATCCTAACTCTGGTCAAGTCTCTAGACTGAGCAGTCACCTCACTCCAGTTCTGTCTTCTCCTCTTTGATCTGTATACCTTTATTTTCTTGAGCTATTAGGTAGGAATTCCAACGTGGTATTCAACAGCAGACAGTAAACAGCCTTGCCTTGTTATTGATCACAGCTGGAAAGCTGTTTTCTCACCGTTAAGTTTGATTCTAGCTTTGTTTTCTTTGTGTGGATTCTCTGTATCACACTGAGGAAGTTCCCTGATAGTTGTAGTTTGTTGAGGGTTCAGCTTTACCTGAGTCGTTTTCTTAATAGTCGTCAACAGGACAGGCTTTCTAGCATCTTCCCCTCACATTCAAGCATGTCAGACCTGCCTGGCCACATGGATCCTTAGTCCTTAGACATTCTCATCACCTGCTTGTTTGGGGTTTGTAACTCATGGGGTCTTGTCTTCCTTTTTCTTAGTTTTCATGCATTCTGTCAGGTGGCATCATCCAGAGGAGGTCTAAGACTCAGTAAGCAAGAAGGTTAAGGTTTTTGAGATTTTGTCTGGAAAAAAAAAATCTCCACACTTTACCTTCATAAGAATGGTTTGCCACAAGAACTGGGGATGTAGCTCCATGGGTAGAGTGCTTGCCTTTCATGCTCAAAGGGCCATAAAACTGGGCATAGTAGCACACACCTCCTAGCTCCTAGAATGTGGAGACAGGAGGACATCCTTGGCTACATAGTGAATTTAAGGTCAGCCTGGGCTACATGAGATCCCGTCTGAATTTTTTTAAAATTATTTTTAAAAGAATGGTTCACTATAGAGTGTAAATGAAAAACCATTTGCCACAGAATTCTGTCAATGTTTATTGTTTTCTAGTAGTATGATTTGATATATTCTTTATTGCTTTGTATCTGACATGCTTTTTTTCTTTTTGAGTCTTTGGAAACTCTGGGAAATTTATGTCCCTAGAGATACGATATTTAAATGAAGTCTTCTCAAGAGTGGCTTTTTAATTTGTTGTAGCAAGCTTCGATGAGTGGTCTGAATGTAGAAACTCCAACTTGTTTGTAAGTCTAGAGAAGTTTTCGTGAGTGGTTTCTCCAATAACTTCCCTCCTGTCCACCCTCCATTTTCTTCTGGAATGTCTGTTGAGTCTCTGTGGTTTTATTCGATATTGATTTCTTCTATACATTTCTGTTCTTTCTTCTCTTTCCCTTATTATCCTATTTTCTGGTGATTTACTTAAATGTATCTTGTAGTTACTACATTCCTGCCATTCAGCTGCTAATCTTTTCAAGGGTCCTTTGGTAGCATCCTCTGCTTCTGGTTCACAGCGGTCCACCCCATTCTGTGGTGCTGTCTCCTGTACACATTAAGCACATCGATCATTATCTGTGCTTTTCTTGTTTTGTGTGTATTCTGATTTGGTGTCTTCTGATGTTGTTCATATTTAGGAATAAAACCAAAGCTGACTCAGTTGTGTTCTTTGGGGGTGGGGCTCACTGCTTCTGGGTTTTGCTTGCTCAGCTGTTTCAGAGACCTCATGACTTACTTTACCTAGAACTTACTCTAGGGAGACATTGGATTTCCTCAGACAGTACCTGGTCTCTTACTGAGGGGCTAACCCTTGATAGTAAGAACAAAGGACCCTGCTAGCCAGTTGCAGACGGGAGGGGCTGGACTGCAAACTGTCCCCTTCATTTGTTGCTCTTGTGCTCACTGTTCCCTCCGTTTCCACCGTGCTTGAAGAGCCCCGCCCCCTCCTGTCTCTTGGGAAGGAGTGCACCTGTAGGGCTCTTCTAGCAGGACCAGCTTTGGTGCCTCACCCCCTTTCTGCCCAGAATCTTGTGTTGCCTTTTAGGGTAACGTAGCCTTTTGTCTGGTTATTGCTACACCATAAGAGAAACCCCCAAATTTCCCAAGTCTCATTGTCCTGGCCTGTGACATCCCAGCATGCACAGGAGCCCTGTAAGTGTGGAGTGAAATGCTCATTACCTCTCTGGGACAGCCTGAAGTATACTGCTCTGTTTTTAAGTGGGACATTTGTGCTTCTCTACCTGTGTGTCCAGTGCCACAGGTCCCTGTACTCTTCCGCAGTGTATGGCCCACATCCATGTCTAGTTACTTTGCCTCTAGGCAGAGGAAACCGAACTTGTCTCTGAGGAGTCTGAAGTCTAAGAGGAAATATTTTAAGCTGTGTATAATCACATGACCTTACACCTTGCTCCATAATTTGTCTGTTTTAATAACCTTTCCATCTCTTATCATGGAACACAGATGGCGGTTCAAGATAACATACTTTATTTTTTTCCCTGAAACTTTAAGACCTCCCAGCACGTTTGTGAATATGCCTGTGGGGTCATGTACTTTGCTTCCATAACCCAAAGGTTGATGTCTGAGAGGTTTGGCTCCTGCTTTTAAACTTGGGTCCAGAATGGTCTTGCAAATTAGAAGTGTCTTTGGGCAATAAGGTATCGTGGCTTAAAATACAGAGGAATATGGGGAGAGAATTGTGGCTGCGGAGAAGAGGAGTTCAGTACAGGTATGAAAATGCTCACTTCCTACTGTTGCACAGAATAGGAATCGGGAGGCAGTGGGGAAGAGATGATGCTCCTCTCCATAACACTGTGGAGCAGAAAACACAGGTGTGGCCACTCAGACCTCAGGTCTGACATCTGTGGTACACCAATGTCGATTTTGCCTTCTGTGGCCTCGCTGTAAGGAGCAGGGTTCCAGGTTCATCACCAGGACAACTGTCCATTTCTCTCATACTTCAGCACTGTGGGAAAGGCTGATTTCCTTGTTCTTCCTCTTTCTCATTCTCTATGTTCTTGCTTAGCAAAGAGTTTGAAACATGTCTCTAGAGCACTTTCAAACATGCTACTACCCATGTGCTTTCCTCAGATCCGTATGGAATGGCAGGAGCTGCCACCTTGTGTGCGTATATGTGTGCACACCCGTGTGTGCTAAAATATAAATGACACACAGTTTGCCACTTCAGAATGTGCTATTTGATGCTCTGTAGTACATTTACAACATTGGGTAGTCTTTACTGTCATCTGATTTCAGAGTATTTTTATCACCCAAAAGATTATGCTATACCCATTAAATGACAATTCCCCAATTTATCTTCCCTCAAGGCCCTTTCATAATGCACTTTCTGTCTCTACATAGTTGTCTATTGTGAATATTTCAGCTCTACACTGACTCAAAGGCTGCCTTTGAGTGTGTGTGAACTTTCTGTTCTCATTTTTCACAGCATCCTGTTTACAAAACTGAGGCATGTTTGTGCACACATCAGTACTTCATTCCTTTTCACAGCTGGATAGTACTCCACGGTATAGATATACCACAGTCTCTTCACGCATCAGTTGCATGGTGTTTGAGGCTTGTTTTGGACTGTTGTGAAGGGTGCTGCTATAAGCACCCTTCTACCCCTTCATGCTGGAACAGCTGCGTTCAGTTCATCTGTCTGTACATCCAGGAGCAGGAACAGTGGGTCCTCTTAATTCTCTGTGTGATTGACTGAGAAAGCATCAGTCTGTTTCCTACCATGATTAAAACATTTTAGAGTCCTACCAGCAAGGTGTGGAGGTTGCGTTTTCCCACATCCTTGCACCATATGGTATTTTTCAGTTTTGCTGATTTTTAACAGCTACCTTATACAGGATCTCACTGTGGTTTTCTTCCTCCTTCCCTTAATTACTAGTGATAGCGGGGTTTGTTTTTTCATCCAATTATTTACCAGTTACGTCTTCTATGGAGAAGGTGTCAGGTCATTTGCTCATTTAATATTTGGTTAGTGGTGTCATAGTGTTTTAAACATACAACTTTGGGTGAAAAAGAAGTGACTGGTGGCTGCTTTGTTAGAACTCACGCAACCTGGAGAGTCCCAAGGGCAGGCTTTGCTGGGTTCTCCTCTCACAGAGAGGCCCTTCCTCATTTCATTCCCTTTGATCATCGGTCCTCTGGCTTCACACTTCAGGAGACAAGGCAGCCTTTGAGTCAGTGTAGAGCTGAGCCTCGTTATTGCATCTGAGAATCCTCTTCTCTGTGGGTTTCTAGAAGTCAGCGGTGCCATCAAAGACCATTGCCAACCCGCCCTGACTTCATTTTTCCCCATTTGCATCAGCAATTGCTTTAAGCAGGAAGGCGATTATAAGCCAAACTGGCAGCCAGTTATCTATCATTTATTTGATTTAATGCATAGAAATGGATGTCTTTTAAAGAGCCTTTGCTTTTCTCCTCCACATCCCCTTCCAAAAGCATTCTCAATGGAAACATTTAGTTGATAATGGGGATGGATCTTTTCATGGCCGATGGCTAGGTAGAGAGCTTGGGATGTCTGCATTTGTTCAAACCTTTTGAGTAAGCATGCAGGAGGGAAATGGTGGAGGGCATGCGGTGGCTGAGTTAGGCTTCTCTAGACTGTAGGAGAGGTGAGTGGGGATGATATTTGTGATAGTCTTATTTTATTAATGGAAGTCCATAGTATGAAAAATATCTGACGTGGGAGAACTGGAGGCAGAAATCCTGGGAGTTGAGATCAGGCATCATTTAATCTAACTCTGCTTTATTCTCTTCAGCAGAAAATGGTTCTTTACGGTGCCCCACATCTAAGAGCAGTTCATAACCTCTAGTGAGTCCTCTCCCTAGTCAGAACCCATGGTGATGGGCATCAGTTATCCTTTGTATCTTGGTACAACTTTAGGAAGCTGTGCTTCAGATTGAAGTAGTTTTTCCCTCCGTGCTTGCCCTTGGCAGACTTGGGAACTCTGCAGGCCTCCCCCCTTGTATTATATTTCATCTCTAATTAATCATGCCCTCAAGCCTCAAAAACATCACAATATTTAAGAACACAATTAAGCATTTCCAAAGTCAGCATTGATACTTCAGAGAAGACGGTTCAGAACACAGAAACTGCATGCTGGGCCCTGAACACTGCTTTCTTCTCTGAAGATCCCAAGCTGAGGTTTCCATCTCCACGGGGACATCAGCAGGGCATGTGTGCGGAGCTCAGGGTGACTAGCCTCAAAGAGGCTTGTAATCTTGGGTGTTAGTTTGCACGAGAGTGCTTGCTACCGACTCAGCAGATAAGGGCAGAACTGCATCCTGGGAGCCCTCCTACCACACACACCTATTTTTACCTCTGCACCCTGTGCACACCTCTGCAGCAGCTGCGCCTTCAGTCCAGGGACCTCTCATAGCTGTCTGTATCCCCCAGACTGCAGCTTCTATGAACCCCAGTGTCTTCAAGACACAACACGGGGCAGAGCCCCGACATCTGTGGAGTGGGGAGAGGCAAAGAACGCCAGTGTGTTCGTGAGGAAATGACAGGCACCAGTGCTCCCCTTTCCCGGCTCTTACTGTGAAGGGGTCCAACCTCAGCGGACTGACCTCATTGCTCATCCAGACTTCATCGAGTTCCCAGTGTCCCTCGGACTACCTTGCACTTACCTTCCTACAGTTGGCTCTCACATGTGAGCTAAGCAGAAGCAGACTTTTAAAGCTATGGGAACCTACTCATTAGTGGGCCTTGAAACTCATTTAGTGTGTGGCAATCAGAATATTCTTCCCTTAAAAGGATGCTCAGAAAAGAATGCAGCTTTCAGCAGGCACATAGAAAGACACAGCATTTGTTTCAGATGGATAATTAAATAGAGGTCTGTGTGCCACTGACTGAATACCACCCATCAAGTTCAGCTGAGCCATTTCCCAGCCTTAGTGACACAGTGGGGTGTTCACTTAAGGATGTGTATTTGAAAATGTCTGACCACTGTGCACACTGAGCAAACATTTCACATGGAAAGGCTGGGGTGCAGCTCAGCTTAGCATGCCGCACATCACCCAGTCATATCTCTGTGTGTGCTAGATAGCTATGCAAAATATATTACCTTTTGGACACACACTGTTTAAGTGACATCCCGATCTGTGACTTGTGTTCAAACATCCCTTGCCCTGCTTAAAGTCAAAGCTGTTGTAAAAATTACCGCCAATGTTTATATAGTTTAACCCCAGTGCAATCATTTTAAAATATAAATACTGCAGAGAAATTAATATTAGGGAAAAAAACAGATTTCTAAAAATTTTAATGGGAGCTCAACTGCAATTTGCAGAATAATGTCATTTCATATTCTTCTTTGAATTTGTCCCTTTAAATGTTAACACACAGCCCAGCCCTGTGTGTTAGGTAAATTGTGGGTCTCCATTTATACCATCCAACGGTATTAAGAGAGGTTTTAAACACCAGGCTGCAGAGCAGGAGCCAGCCTTTGCTGGGGAATGCATTCATGTGCACAGCAGCCTTGCACAGCTCATTGGAGATAAGACAGCTTTGACTTCACGTGCCAAACTTTTGTCACTTTGTCTGTTTTCATATTTCTCTATGACTCTGCGGAGACAAGCGTTTGATCGGCTGAGCAGCAAATTGAAAATGCTCCTCTTAAGAAATCGAATGCTGGAGTGAACAGGGAACAGAGCTTCCTCTCCTGCACCGGGTAGCCACTTCCTCTGAGCTAGACAGTTGCTGGACACGGGCCTGCAGAAGTGAGCAGGGGAAGTTACTCAAATGTGTATTTTGACCTGGATGCTTTCGCGTCCCGAGGCTGGAATTCCCTATGCCTAGGTCTATGGTGGGCTAGAGGTTCTCCATTTACATTTTTCAAAGGCCCTCTGAGCCTTTCCACCATCCGTGCACCTGACAGGCTGACCACTTGAATCGAAGCCCAGGGCTGTCTTTTGTCTGGCTTGAGGTTGGGCTTAGATGATAGGATCAGCTTAGTTCATTTGCTGATACTGTCACAAGCCACCCGAGACCAGGCAATTATAGAGCTAATAAGCTTCTATTGGAACACAGTTCTGGAATTCTAAGAACATGCCATCAGTGTCCACTCAGCTGGGTGAGGATCTCACTGGCTTCAATTCACGGCAGGACCGAAGGTCAAGAGGGAACCTGAAGAAGACATAAATGACACAGACAACCTTGCTTTAGTTTCATTATTTGAGGTTGTGGGTGTGCATGCATGCCTTTATATGTGGGTGTATGTTTATAGTTGAGAATGACATGTGTGCAGGTGTGCCTATACAGATGTGTGCATGTGTGTAGAAGACAGAGGTCAGCTTCCCATGTTGTTCCCCAGAAGCCACTTACTTACTTTATTTATTTTTTGGGGGGAGCAAGGTCTCTCGGTAGCACTAGTGAAACAGGCTAGGCTGGCAGGCCAGCGAGCCCCAGCAATGACTGCCTTTGTGGCCACCCCCTGTCGTTTATTTTTTAACGTGGGTTCTGAGGAGAGAAGTCAGATCCTCATCCGCACGAGGCAAGCGCTTTACCAACCAAGCCATCTCCCTAGCCCCACCCACAACCATGCTTTATAACAGCACGCACTCGTGGGACCAGGCCAGCCCAAGTGAGGGAGAGCCCAGGCCTTTGAGACAGCATGAAACTCCTCACAAGGAACTCTGTCCTATGGTCCAGACACCTCTCACTGCCCACCTCCAAATACTGCCGTGCAGAGAAAATGAAGCTTTAATGTGGGGTTTAGTGGGGACTGTTGGGATAGAGGAGACTGAGGCTCTGGAACCCCACACCAGCCCTACCCCTCCACTGAACTCTCCCTCAGGCATCCTGTCCACACAGTTGCCTCCATTTGTCCCAGTGACATACATTTCCCCTTCTCGTCCTCCTGCCTCCCACTGTGACCAGGCTTGGAGCGTGGCCCTGTGGCTTCTCCAGTCATCCTTCTGACTGATGAGACATCACTGAGTGCACTTGAACTTCTCCCTCCAGGACCTCTCAGCACTCCTGAGTTACAGCTTAGCTCATTTTCTGCCATACAGAGTTGGGGCAATTTCAAAAGGCATATTTATGTTTATGTGTCTCCAGGAAGCACCTGTTAATCAATATGGAAAGGTATTTAAAGCCGTAACCCCTGGGTCCTCCGAATCTTTGTCCAGCTGATATGTGAAAAGCTCAATAGCCATTTGCCACTGCGGGTGATGCTGATCATGACCCACAACTAGGCCAGAGCCTTCACTGTTAATTTCCTGGTTCACTGGGCTTCCAGACATGCTAGAGGTAAATATCCTGGAGTCACGAGACTTGTAGCAGAGTAAGAGAACTTAATCCTTCCTGACAAAGTGATTGCCA
Source organism: Peromyscus californicus insignis (assembly GCF_007827085.1). Taxonomy (NCBI): domain Eukaryota; kingdom Metazoa; phylum Chordata; class Mammalia; order Rodentia; family Cricetidae; genus Peromyscus; species Peromyscus californicus. The sequence goes on along the minus strand of NW_026294617.1, from coordinate 130,992,726 downwards.
GCTCCTGCTTTGCATCCTTAGTGGCAGAGAGAGAGAGAGAGAGAGAGAGAGAGAGAGAGAGAGAGAGAGAGAGAGAATATGAGGTAATAATTTCCACTCTTGGCAACAGCAATAACAGAGTTCATGGCCACCCATTCACTGCCCCTGTGTGCCAGGCTCTGTATGTGATGTGACAGGGTCACATTGGAACCTTGAGGTAATCATTTAATCACAAACATTCTGTGGAATGGCCCTGACTTCTGTTTTGTACAGAAAAGCGAATGCCAAGGAGAATGAGTAACTTTTCTAAGATGCACAACAGTAATTTTTAGAACTAAGATCTGAGTCTGGACCTTCTAACTGACAAGGGTCTTGCCCCCGTCAGCTCCCAGAAGCCTCTATTTTTGCTGTCGACTTTGCCAAAAGGAGCATTTGACATAACATATATAACATTCATATATATATATATGAATGATATATGAATATGAATGTATTTTAAAGACAGGGTCTCTCTACATAACCCTGGCTTCCCTGTAACTCACTACATAGATTGGGCTGGCTTTGAACTTACAGAGATCCACCTGCCTCTGCCTCCTGAGTGCTGAGATTAGAGGTGTGTACCACCATGCCTGGCTCTCAAATAAATTCTTAAGTCAGATATTGATTAAACTAAAAAAATAATTGTGATTTATCTCTCATTGTTCAGATGGATAAGGAATAGGCAGTGTGGTGTGTGGAAGGAGGGAGAATAAATGAAGTACCCATTATTTTAAAGTCCAGAAGCCACACAATCCAGACCTGGATTTCTGCTTTTTAGAAATAGACTATGCTCTATGACCCCAGGAGCCTTTCTTCTGATTTTGGATTTTGAATTGGGACTTTGGGGAATGCAAGTCTTTGCCTTTGCTTGCCTTAGCCTCTCTGTGTGGTTTTAAACTCTCCTTGTACCCTGTTCCCCAGGATACCAGTGTTTCCTAGAATTTCTGCACTTGGTATCAGACCTGGGAGGAAAAAAAAGAGAAAAACAGGATACTGTCTACAGGCTGTCACTGCCATGTTAGGGGGGGAGCAGTGATGTTTGACTCCTCTGAAAAAGCAAGAGAACAATCAGTCTGTTATAAATTTAATTTATGAAAACAATACCACAAGCATAAAGCATCTGACAGTACAGCCATCGATCCCGTCTCCTGGTCCCAGGGGAGCAGTTGCTGTGTTTGATATGCTGGACTTCAAATTGTCTTCCTTTATCACTGAAATGTCATGTTAGCCAAACACTGAGCGCAGCTGAAAGGCTGCAAGCGTACTGGGAGAGACAGAAGAGTATTTTTCACTCTTTTAGAGGTGGGGGAAAAAGCCTGACTTGGTTGACAGATTTTCCCTGGTGGTGCGGATTGATCCTTTTCTCCCCTAATTCTCTTCCTTGTCTTTGTTTTCTTGGCCGCACTGCATTTCCATGGTTTTGTTTGAGGCGTGTGAAAAGGGTCAACCGTGATGTTCTGGGTCTGCGGTTTTTCTTAACCTCTGGGGTGATTTTCTTTAACAGAGTTGTCGAGAAGTCACTATTACTTGCCAGAAAATAAAACAACCAACTTTTCATTACAAGTTAAATAAATATTGAAAGATTAGCATTCTATAAGGACCATTAGCTTATGTATCACAGTGAATGTTTTTATGACTCTTGGTGTAAAGAATGCTCATATAAAAATAGTGTCTTAGCGAATATTTCTCCCTGTTGTGGCTTGTAATAGTCCTAATCCCAAATCTAGTTGGAATATCATTCATCTACAGAATACCCGACCTTCAGTTGCAAATAGCTAAGTTAAATCATTGTTATGATGGCACAGTTTCAGATATGAGGAGACAGGAGCTCAGGTGAACTCCCTACATCATCTGTCATGAAGAACAGGAGAGATGTCTCAATGAACCGTGAGTGCTCTTGAGTGACCCAATGCACTTACTTATCTGCTTATTCTGACCACCAGGTCATGCACAATACCAAGGAGAATTCTGCCCACAGCTCCCGAGGGCTCTTCAGAGAGCACGTTCCCGAAATACATAGATTGAAAACCATAAGCAATTACCATTTTACATCTGTTTAATTAGCAAACATTTGTAGAATGGACTGCTTCAAGCTGGTGCAATACTGGGGAAGGTCTGGACTCGGAAGCTCTTGGAAGTCATAGAATTGCTTGGTGACCACTGTGGCTTTCCCGATGTTCAAACACGTCTATTGCCTTTGATATAGTGTGCATATGTTTAAGTATTCCACATTTGGAGAGCACTTAGAATAAGAAAACTGTTGAAATGTTCATTGCAGAGTTTTGTTGTTGTTGTTTTAATCATCAAACAATTAGAAAAGATTTTTGTATCAACAAGTAGACCCTTTGATCAATGTTGGAAAATCTGTCATTTTGTGTGCATGAGGTCTAATGGTATGTAAAATGTTAGGACATTGAGGTAAGTGGAAGAGTGCTGGTTACAGATCTATGTCATTATATGTGTGAAGGGTGGAATTTGCCAACATGTCCCCACATTAGCATTCGATTGTAACAATTTTATTTTCATTTAACAATAATTAGAATCTAAAAATTCTTGACTATGAAGATTACTATCAATGAAAATTTGATATTTAACTTTTCTTACAATAAAGGAGTTGTTCAAGTAAGAAAAAATTAAAAGTAGCATGTAAGTGATTAAATTTGTGGAAGAAGCAGACACCCAAGTAGATGAATGGAAAGGGTACCTTATGAAATGATGAACCCCATTGTCCTTGCTCTCTTGGGGATTTCAGTGTTGACAGTGGAGTAAGAAGATCTCCTCAGATCATTTAGACACAGGTTGTCTCTAACACAAGGACACAGTGTACTTGAGTCATGAACGCTGAAGTGTCCGAATATGGATGGGATCAAAAGGTTTTGTGGAAGGACTCTATCCACCATAGACCTGGAAGGAAAGGTGAATAACAGTCAGCTTTCTGCCAGGCTTCAGTGAGGTTTGTAAACATCTCAGTGGGTAGGAGTGCTTTCAGAAATAACCTAAATAGCCAATGACAGCCAGTTGGTCAGTAAAGCATAAAAGGTCCTATGGAGACCAATTCAGTAGACACTGGAAGTAATGGAGAAAAATATGTGTTAAGTGGAGTAAATATCTGGTGTAGAGTTATGTATAAAAGGGAGATAAGAAGCTATAGAATATGATTCTGAGTCCTGTGCAGTTATTTTCAGGAAAACGGCAATTAAAGATCTCTGAGCTTATCAATAATGCCACTTGGATGTAGGTTAACAGGCCATGGAATCTCTATCCTTGTCTCTATTCTTTGTTTTTCTTCAACATATATGTGTCATTACCACAATAATCAGGAAAAATGGCATGTAATAATGTTTCTTAAATGGAAATTAATATCCTTCCCCAAATGTGCAACAAGAGAGCTGTTGCCTGAAATGACTCCAGAAAGAAGCAACACAAGACTACAGAAAGAAGAATTCAGTTTTGATTCCATCAAGTAAATAAGTCTGTGGCCACGTCCAGATGGAGAGGTGTCCCTTTATCCTGACTCCATTGGAGAGCAGCTTCCACTGAAATGCCAGTGCGGGGCTTGGGCAGATCCAGCTCTTCCTGACACAGTCTCAGTATCCTGCCTCCTTGTCGTTACTCAAGCTCATTCTGTTCTTGTTTTTGTTTTTTTTTCTAAAAATATGGGATCACACAAACACCCAAGTCCTCCTCCTCTTTCTGTCCTCCCCTCCTTTCTCCTGTGTTCTGCGTCCCTCCCTCCCCCTTCTATCTTTTCCAGCTTCACAAGAGTAGGCAGACTGAGTGAAGGTAGATGCTTCTCTATGTTTCTCTACTTATAAAAGCCCTTAGGTTTACATAATTCTGAAAACATTAAAGTGACAGACAGCAGAGACCCCCTGGAAGTACTGGTTATGAGTTCTATACAGACTCGGCCCTAAATATCCAAATATAGTGCCTGCGATTTAAATAGCTCTCCAGGGCCAACAGTAGAATCTGATGTTAGCTTTCAGGATGATTATTGATTGTGATAAGAAAACAACAGAAATCTTCCAGAGCATCAACTTAGTTTTTGGTTTATGCAACCCAAAAATTTGTTAGAGGAGGCTGGCCCCAAGTTTGTCCTCATGACCAAATGTGTCTGCCCTGAACTTAATGAGATGTAAACAGACTCAAGGCTACCGTCACTCTGCTGTGGTTTGATAAGTAGTCCCCCATAGGCTCACATGCTGGAAAACTCGGTTCCCAGCTGCCAGCCCTGTCTAGGGAACTTGTGGAACATTTAGCGGGTGGAGCCAGGCTGTGGGAAGTGAGTCACTGTGAACAGGCCTTGAGGTGTTATGCCTCACCTCTGCTTTCCTGCCCACCTTCTGCTTTCTGACTGGTATATGATGTATGGAGCCGCCCACCTCTGGTCTGGCCACCACAGCTTCCCTGCCCTCTGCCACCACATCCTCCTGGAGCACTGATCTGAATAAACATCCCCTCCCTGAAGTTACCTCCCGTCATGTATCTGGTCATAGAAAATGAGAAAAGGAACTCATTCACCCTCTCCACCCACAGCTACATGGAGATGCAGCTACAGCTCCGTGCCTTGTGGTGATATATTGTGTACCCTAATAAACTATGCCTGAGGATCAGAGGACAGAGCCAGCCACTAGATTATACATAGAGGCTAGACAGCAGTGGCACACACCCTTAATCCCAGTACTGGGAAGCACACATGCCTTTAATCCCAGGAAGTGATGTCTGGGCAGAGAAAGGTATATAAGGGGGCTGGAGAGATGGCTCAGAGGTTAAGAGCACCGACTGCTCTTTCAGAGGTCCTGAGTTCAATTCCCAGCACCCACATGGTGGCTCACAACCATCTGTAATAAGATCTGGCACCCTTTTCCGTATACATAATAAATAAATAAATCTTAAAAAAAAGAAAGGTATATAAGGAGTGAGGAAACAGGGACTAAAGAAGTTCAGCTGAGACTCATTTGGGTGAGGATTCAGAGGCTTTCATTCACAGGGTTCGTGGAGTTGGCGAGGTAAGGTTGGCTGTGGCTTGCTCTGCTTCTCTGATCTTTCAGCTTTCACCCCAATATCCGGCTCTGGGGTTTTTTTTTTTTTATTATAACACCATTTAAGATTCAAACAACACTGTCTGGTCTTTACTTAGTTCAGAAAAGGAATTTTGTCTTTAAAAAAAATAATATTAGAGATTATCCTATGATCTCAGTTGATGTGAAAGAGCTTTGGGATTTCTCATTTCAGTGTGTGATGGACTAATATTATTGTCAGAAGGAATTCCCATCCAATATGATTTGATGATAGAAAACCTACTGGAAATGTCTCCTACATGCTTTTGAATATTGGTAACTATTTATGAACTGGAGGAGAGAAGAGAAAAGGGAAGAAGGGAGGGGTCGGGGAAGGGAGGAGGGCAGTATTCTGGAGTAGTCTCCTTACACTTGTGTCTGCTGTGGACTCATTTTCTTTTTCTGCCTTGGTGGTATAAAAGTGGGAGCCCTACAGCAGGGAAGCCTGTCGATGATTCCCAGTTAGTGGCTAGATAGGAGAAGGGCATCACGTAGATGGAAAAAAATTATTCCATGACCTCTTCTAAATTCTCCAGTTATATATCATCACGGCTTAGCTGGGAGTCAGCTACACAGAAGACTCGCTGCAGGACCCACTTTCCCTGTTGTGTATTGATGCCTAATGTTCCTGCCTCCTGCTCTTTGCTTCTTCCTGCCCTGAGCATTTACAGTTTTATTACTGTCTTGTGGGGTTGAAGAATGATATCTAATAGCACAAACCTGGAACTGCCCCAGGACTTGGCACAGCATCCTGCATGGCATAGGTGTTGGTAAATAGAGAATGACTGTAAGCCCAAACCCTGAAAAGAATGTTGCACATTTATCAGGTGGTTCATAGAAAGATATATCCTTGATGGTTGGGGAATATTATTTTAAGTTGTATTACTTTGTTTATGCTGCATTTGTTTAACTCTGTGAAGCTGTAATATTGTGCCTGTCTAAAACACCTGATGGTCTAATAAAAAGCTGAACGGCCAAGAGCCAAGGAAGGAGAAAGGATAGGTGAGGCTGGTGGGCAGAGAGTATAAACAGAAGATAAACCTGGGAAGAGAGAAGAAATAGCCAGAAAAGGAGGAGGACATCAGGGTCCAGCCACCCAGCTACACAGCAAGCCATGGAGTAAGAAATAATGAAAAGTATACAGAAATAGAGAAAGGCAAGAGGTAGATGGATAATTTAAGCTAAGTAAAACTGGTTAGCATCAAGCCAAGCTAAGGCCACACATTTATAATTAACAATAAGCCTCCATGTGTGATTTATTTGGGATCTGGGTGGTGCCCTCCTCAAAAGAGCAAAAACAACCAACAACACTTGATAGCTAATCCAGTTAACTGAATCCAGAATGGGTTTCAAGCATGTCTTCTTTATAGAGTTCTGATGAGTGGTTAGAACATTGGTTCCTCTGCATGTTGATTAAATGTGTTGTGTCAGAAAGATTCATGATAAATAATACCAGGTGGCTTAGGAATGTAGAATGCACACTTACTTAACAACAATAATTCAGTGATGTGCAGTTCTCTAGTCCAGAACAGCCAGAGCCCTGGCAGTGTGGTGCTACCATGACATGGCTGTGACTTTAGTGTCCTGAGTTCCTGAATGAAACACATTCAAAGTGTTTCCTGTCAATGGAAGCATTGCTTGAGGTGCACAGGACATTCACTGTGTAGAAGCTATTTGGGTCTCCTCAGTCATGGCTACCATACTGACCACTTCCAATTTACAGTGAAGTTCAACTTTCTTTTGCTAAATTAACATTCAAAACAGGATAATACTAGGTACCAACACCACTGTCCTTATTATTGTTGTTAATAGTATTTTATGGCTATTGTTTAAGGCCAAGATAGTGTCACCATGAAGAAAAGGCCTAAGGTTTGCTTTCCATTCCATGTGGCTATGTCAGGGCCTCAGCTGATGGCGTCTTCTGGAGCCCTGTGCAATCTCCCATATCTAATGTCTGCAGCCCTTATGGGGAACCGTACTTGATCACTGACTGTTTAGCAGGCATTCACCAGATGCTTACTGTGTGCTTGTTGCTGTTTGTTCTAAGAGCTTAAAGATATTTCCCTCTTCTGTGTTATGCCCCTGGCATTCTTGTCTTTTTCTCTGTAATGCTCCACAAGCTCACTGAAGGAAGGTCCTTAGAAGCTATGGCTTACCTACTTGTGGTGTGTACTCAACATCCAGAACAGGGACCAGTGAGTAGATTCTCATCTGGCTTGCACTCTGTCATGCCCTTGTGTTAAAGCCTGAGAGAACAGGAGTCTCTCTGTACCCAGTGTATCAGCATACAGTAAGCACCCAGTGTGTCAGCATACAGTAAGCACCCAGGGTGTCAGCATACAGTAAGCACCCAGTGTGTCAGCATACAGTAAGCACCCAGGGTGTCAGCATACAGTAAGCACCCAGTGTGCCAGCATACAGTTTCAGGATTTGGGGGATGTGGTGAAGGCAGACACTTGACTCTGATGAACTGAAAGGCATCAACTTGACTGCCCATGCTAAAGCTCCAAAGCTCCAACCCAGGTGTGTATTTCTGCGTAAGTCTGTCCGTCTATCTTCTTCTGCATCAATCTCTTCCATAAATATAGAAATAGAAGCAAAACTATTTCATTGTTTTTGTGAGGCATGAGATCAACTGAGTCCATTAGCTGTGAATTTGGTGAGTGTGCCAAGGCAGCATGTTGGGACTCCTGCAGAAGTTTAGCTAGGAAGCCTGGAGATGAAGGAAGGCAAGGTCCTATGGGGAGCTGGGATTTGGAATGGACAAAAGGTGAATGTTGTATTTGCCAGAAGACAGGAAGTAGTTCCCAGAATGAGAGTGGTGGTATAGAAGGAGGGGGATTCCTTGAATGAGCACATTGCTGAGCAGTGATGGAGGACAGCACTCAAATCCAAGTAGCAATAGATGGATGCACCTTCAGTAAGGTTTCCTTTTATGGCCGAGGCTGGAGTGAGGGGAGTGTCAGGAGGCTGCTGCATTTGAGAGTAGGAAGCCTCAAGTTGAACATGTTCAGAAGCAAGGACATGTGTTGGGAAGGAAGAGGCGTCAGGCATGGGTTAGGGTCTGACTGAGAAGTGAAGCCGCACGTCAGTGCCTCCCTGCAGACAGACAGATGACACTAGCCAGAACATAGTCTAACAAGAGGACTCACAGCTGTGGTGTTGAGCAACTGTCACAAGGTGAGAGTCTCCATGGGTGGCACATTGCTGGAGAGAACAAGTCTCGAATCGTGAGAAATGTTTGTAGTCTGTCGTGTGAAGTTAGAATTTACGGTAGTCTCTATAACCATGAATGAATATTGTTATAGTCATAGTTTTCTTGATATTTCAAATTTCCCATGTCCTTCAAATTTGCAGATTTTAGAGTTGAATTAGACCTGATATCCATCCTGTCCAGTTCACCCTTGAGAACACTCAGAGATGGGAATTCACCGTCTAGACTACTTTGTTCTTGAGTGGAATCAAGTCCATTCCTGTGGGAGCCGTGCAGTGTGGTGTGGATTTTACCTTGTAATGATCACATACTCTACCCATTGTGGTGTGGGTTTTACCCTGTAATGATCACATACTCTACCCATTGAGGTGTGGGTTTTACCTTGTAATGATCACATACTCTTCCCATTGTAGTGTGGGTTTTACCTTGTGATGATCACATACTCTTCCCATTGTGGTGTGGGTTTTACCTTGTAATGATCACATACTCTTCCCATTGAGGTGTGGGTTTTACCTTGTAATGATCCCATACTCTTCCCATTGAAGTGTGGATTTTACTTTGAAATGACCAATCTTCACACTGAGAAGTGCAGTCTGCCCTTGCTTGCCCCTTCAATCTGAGCTGTGCTGATGACCTGCCTTGATGTGGAGGTGGCAAAAGTGACTCCTGTGCCCAATACGACTCTGTGACTTGTTTGAAGACACATGGCAGTTTCTACCCTTGTCCTCCTGAAATCCACAACTGCTGTATAAAAAAGTAAAACTCCTTGGACTGACTGCAGGATGCAAAGATGAGGTGTCAGAAACCCCACATGGGCTGAGCCCCAGGGGATTCAGCCACCTGGTGGGGATCCAGACATGGTAGTAGCACCCACTTGATTCCTGATGGGAACAGCTGGAAGCTCAGGCCAAAGCAGAGGGTGAGTCAGCACTGGAGTCACTGGAGGCTTCGAATGAAAAGATGCAAAACTCTTCCCTGGGGTCCAGCCCAGCATACAGTTTCTAGCTCTTCCTAAACACTAAAACTTTGTTTTTAGTAATACAAGTGGAGATATCAAGGTAAGGTGGTTGGAAGGGAGAAAGAGGGGAGAGGAGCAGTTGTGTGCAGAGAAAGCCAACCTTGGGGTTATGCCTTATTTTAATTACACCTTTCAGAAGTCTCTGCATGAGCAAAAGTGAAGAAAACCACATGCAACTAATGTGACTCCACTCTTTATATAGTGCCAGATTAAATGAAAAAACACCTCAAACTCAGCTTTTTAAGTCACAGTGGATGGATAAGGGCCATCTTCCTCTTCCAGGTTCCCCAAACCCTCCGCAAGGTAGACAGGCTCCTTATGTTGTTGCTCCTTGTGGAGAAAGTGGCTGGGAGCCCTGAGATGGGGTGTTTCACCAATTTGTGTGATATTTGCAAAAAGCAAGAGCAGAAATGTGCATAGCTCCAACTGCAGCTCAACACACACTGTGGATGTTATTTGTGATGATGTGTTTGTAACTCAGATGCATTGTTCTCAAGCACAGATATGTAGATGACTTTATCAAATTCCAAGGTCGAAGGTTAGAGACACCGCAGTGTGGGGCAGTCATTCCTGTTCTCTGGTCACTTAGAACTCAGCTAAGTCCTTGTCTCTTGACTCATACCCTCATCTGAGGTTGGGGGGAAGGGTGGTATGTCTCCAGCCCAGGGCTGTTCTGATGAGTGAGAGACACAGTGTATCTCTTTGTCTGCTGAGGGAACAGCATATAGTGTCAGTCACTGAGGGACCACTCACATCCTGAGCCTTTCATGTGTCTGGGTTGTCATTGACACTATTTTTTAAGACTGTTTATCAGGAAATAAAACAACACATTTTGGTCAATGATTTAAATGTGATAAACATTTAGTATATTAGGAACAGAATATTATATGGGGCCATTTTACAGTTTACCTGTATCTTTAAGATTTTCTGCCTCCAACCCTGAAGAATTCATTTTCAAGTTTCAAACAATTTTTGTAAATTTTCAGGCAAACCAAAATAAAATTCTGGGCCCTTCTTGTTGGTTTTGTTTTGTCTTTGCTGATTTTAGACATAAGAAAATAAGCGCCGCAGTGAGTTCGGGTACGAGGGGACTGTCATGTCGGAAGACATCCTTTTTACTGCGTACCTCCCATCCTCTGACTCTTACATTCACTGCCACTGTGGTTTTGGGTACAAGACCTGCTTGAGCTTGGGCCCCTCCCGCTTCATCATGGATGGGAGAGAGGCCATGGGGACTCGCTTGTCTCTGAGCGAATACTGGTAACTCATGGTTATTGGGGGAGGGGGAGATGTCACTGTCTCCAGTGGTGGAGCCACTGGTAAGCTGGCCTTGCTAAGTAAATGACATCTCGCCTCACCCACACTCAAGCAAGAAACAAATGAAGGGGGCATGCTATGTGCAAAAAGACTACGTGAGACAGGAGACTGGCCGAGATGAAGGGTTCCAACAGGAGAGGGAGGGGACTGTGAAAATCACACAAAAATCATTATATCAATGTATAAAACTATGGAACAACTTACAAAAATTTAAGGAAAAATAATGTGGGAGGCAGCAAACTGTCTACGAGGAACAGAATAGTAAATAACTTAGCCTTATAGGCCACAGAGGACCTCCATCACATATCTGTCTTTATTAGTTTAGAAAGCCCTTTTTAAAAGCAAAACTCTGTAGTTCTTATGGAAGCTACGGGTAGAATCTGACCCCTGGGTCACACAGTTAGCAAGCCCTGGCTGTATCATGAATTTGTCTTGCTTGTTTCTAGGGTGCTATGGCTGTGGATTTTTTTTCTTTTTTCAGAGAATGAAAAATGCATTAGGCAAATCACATACAAGAGATTGTCTTCTGCTTCAGATGTATGCAGGGCTTAAATGAAACCATTGATCATTTTTGCAGGGATGGGATGGGATGGGAATGTGTGTAGAAACAGTGAGATGAGTGTGGTTGCAGAAGTGAGGAACCATTCCTCACATCAATTTTAAGCAGTATCTTGTACATCATACATATTTCTTCCTCTTCCTCAGACGAGCAGTTTGGACACAAGGCTTGATGGCATTGGGCCCACGCTTCCTTGGCAACCCTAGTGACAGCCCTGCTGCCCTTTGTGAAACGGAGCAGCTGGTCCAGCCGTCCAGTGCCCACCCTCTCTGCTGTATCTTACAAGGGGCTTGGAAGTCTCTTCCTGACTAGAATTTTGAAGGTGAATTCCCACGGCCTGTTGCGAGGAGACCCCACAGCAGCCAGCACCTCTGACAGCCTGTCTGCCACTGTTCTCTGTGACTCCAGAGGAAAATGAGTGTCGGGATTTGTCTTGACCTTTTTTTGGGATCCTCTGATGCATACCCAGGTGGCTGTCTCCAGAACCCCATACAGCCATTTCCCCTTTACTTTGTCTTTCTGCCTTTCCCTCCATTTCCCACCAACTATAAAAATGTATAAAAAGAAGAAACAATTTGAAGACAATCAGACGCTCCAAAATACTTACCCAAATACTCTTGACAAATCAGAGTGCACACATACACACATCCTTATCTTTTAATCCAGATTGGGTTTGCTGAACACTGAATTGGGGGTTAAAAAGACAGATAGATCGTGAGTTCAATTCTGAATTCCTTAATCTTGTTCTGGGCTGTGCCCTTTCTGTCCTGGGAACACAGATTGGTTAAAGGGGCACCTGATTGATAGACTGGCCCCTTGCCAGTCTGTACCAATCGGGACTAGCAGAATCTTTTCACTTGATTGGCCAGAAGGTCTGGAACACATTAGATGAAACACGTACTTTCCTTTTTCATCCCAAGCCTTTTCTGGAGCATGCCTTGGCATCACTCCCATTCAGGAGTAAAGAAAACTGGTCAGGAAGTACACACTGACCAACAGGAGGAACAGCTCAACACCAAGAAATTCCATGCACATTTGTCCTTGTGCTAAGACAGAGCTGGCCTGGCTGCCTCTTCCAGTTTCTGCGCGCTCTTCACCATAGGCATCCTTGGGTGAAGATCTTACCCTCTCTGGCTTCTACTCAGTGCTTCATACAGATTCAGAGAGCATGTGTCATGTGCTAGACATCATTCTCAAGAGTCAGGAACCAAGGTATTCCATACCTTGTCCCAACCATTTGTCCAAAAGCGTAACTCTTGGTCACTGTTATTCAGCTTTGGGAAATAAGGATTTGGGGTGAGGAAGCTACTTCTGAGCTATAATTACCCATAGCACGGTCATCTTTGGAAGTGTCAATAGTGAGCAGAGCTTAAGAGGAAGTTGAGTGGTCTCTGCATAAGATCTCTCATTCCTGCTTTCCTCCAAGTACCAAAATAAATACTCCCGTTTTGTGTAACCTCATCTTTTCTGTTCCCCCATGTCAGACTAATCGCCTTTTCATCTGTATCTTTAAATTGGGTCTCAGCCTCCTTAGCCCAGGCTACCTAACTGTGTTCTAGCTGTCCAACACTATTTAATCTGAAACAGGGAGTTGACTCTAATTGGGTGGTAGACCACTTGTCTTGAGCTTTTGCAAACATGTACTTTTCTGGGTTTTGTAATCCCTGTGGCTTACTTTCTGATGAAATCCCATTAATTGCCTCAACTGACCAAGTGCTTATCCTCTGCTGGGAGTTAGTTACTTTTCTGATGCTATGATAAAACACCATGATCAAGAAAGCTCCTGGAAGGAAGGATTTATTTGGTTTGTGGTTCCAGAGAGGTAAGAGCCTTGTGGTGGGAAAGTATGGCAGTTGGAGGAGCAAGACAAGAGCTTACATTTTAAATAACCAACAAGATGCAGAAGAGGTGAGCAGAGAGTGGCCTGAGGCTTTCAACTCTCAAAACCTTTGCCCAGTGACGGATTTCCTAAGCCTCCCCAAACAGCACCCCCAACCAGAGACCAAGTGTCCAGACACACACGCCTGTGGGAGACAGTCTCCCCCAGCCACCACAGGCGTGCCCAGTGGTCTTCTGACTGATTCACTGTAGCTACTTCTTGGGAGCCTTTGAGTCTTCAGTGAAGCCAGGTCCTTGTGTACAGATTTGGTGCTCTAACTCCTGTTCTAAAGAAAAAAGGTTTGGTTTTCCAGTGTGGAATTCCAGACACCCCCAGGATCATCATCATCTCTAGTCCCGTCTTTCTAGGTATCTGTCACTGACTGAGCTTTCTCATGGCCATGTTTGCAGCTGTGGCCTCTGCCTACTTCATCCATTCCTGACATCCTCCTCAGAACAGCATCAGCACACTTTAAGAGTGTTCAGGAGACACAGCAGCATTAAAATACTGTCCATACCTCACCAGAAATGACTTTTTCTTTCTTTTTAAAGATTATTTTATTTTAAAGTGTGTGTGTGTGTGTGTGTGTGTGTGTGTGTGTGTGTGTGTGTGTGTGTGTGTCTTTATTTGCACAGGTATGCAGGTCCTGGCAGAGACCAGAAGAGGGCATTGGATCCCCTGGAATTGGAATTACAGGCAGTTGAGAGTCTCCTGGCGTGGGCAGGACCTAAACTCTGGTCCTCTTTAAAGGTAGTACACACTCTCAATGGCCGAGCCACACCTCCTCAGCCTCTTTTTTTCTTTAGATATGGAGTCTCACTTCATAATCTCAAACTTGCAATCATCTTACCTCTGTTTCCTGGATGCTGGGTACAGTTCTATGCCATCATGGCCAGCTAAGACTGTCATGCATCTGGAAAGGTTACTTCAGGAAGTAAGTTGGCAGGGGCATCATTGAAATGCAGAAACTGACAAAATCTCAGCATTCTCCTTTTCCTGAGCTTCCCAGGGCCTCTGTAATTCAAGGGATCTCAGTGGCCTCTGGGCTAGCATTTCCCTGAGTCGCTTTGTAAACCCCTCACTCCCTAAGTTTATTCCTTTTGTGAGTCAATCACACATAAACTTTTTACTTTTTAAAATATACCATACTGCCCTGAAAGTAGTAAAGTTGATAGAGGCAGCAAAATTGTGAGCTCTCACACTTATTATTTAATGTGTGAAATTAACAAATGGAAATAACGGAGTTTTTTCCTTCTTTACCAGTCTCAAGTGATAGTGTCAGTTGTATGAAGTGAGAGAATTGGAATTTAGAGGATTTTCTTTTCATTATAGTGGAGATTAGTATTCACCACTCAACTGGGAATGGATTTGCATAAAGATCCCAATATCAATAATCATTTGGAATCTATTTCACCCAGATAAATTGGAATCTCTAGCAAAAATAAGCAAGACTTACCTGCTGCGTTTCTAAACAAAAAGATTAAAGCAATATGAATTTCTTGTTACTGGATCTTGAGTCTGGGCCCACTTGGGTCTCTCTTTCTTTCCTTGGTCGCAGTTTCTCTTCAGCGTGGACATGAGTTGATGAAACAAAAAGAGAAGATGGAGCGTAAGGGTGATGTTGGGTTGACCCAGTGGGGAGGTCATAGATTTGAACTGTCTGGACATGCCATCCACGCCATCCCTGGAGGGGGCACACCATTGCTGCAGGCAGTGGTCGCCAGGAAGAAAGAAGAAATCCTTCATAATGTTAATCCTGAGGATACTCATCACCCTTGCCGGAAAGTAGTCTTCCAAATTCCCTTTGTTATAGACTTTTATGTGTGTTTATGGCTTAAGATACTTGTTAGGAGGGTGCTCGGAGAGGGTCCAGTGCTTCAAGTGTTTGCTGTGTAAACATGGAGACTTCAGCTCCCCAGAACCCATGTGAATGCTAGGCAGACGTGGCAGCTCACTTAAAACCCTAGCACTTGGTGGGGGCAGAGTTAGGAGAGCCCCCAGGCAAGCTGGCTAATGGCAGGATTGTGAGCTGTGGATTACATGAGACACCTTACCCTAATAGGTAAAGTGGAGAGTGATTGAAGAACACATACACACACATTTATACATGTGTATACACACATGTGTACATACGTGCATGCCACATGCGTACATAGACAGTCTTATTAGAGATGATAATAGCAAGCAATCATTGTTTTTTATTTTCCATCAAATACAAAGATTATAACAGGAATATCAGCCACAATCAAAATGCCATATATGGAGTGGTTAAATGGACTAGGCAATTTTCTGTCTTTTTAATTATTACCCTGTTAATATTCATTGCTGTTATCCACTTCCTATGACAAAATAGTGACTTATGGAACATAATAATTTGCTCAGTTCCTATTTGTAGTACAGAATGGAAGTTGTGACCCATGAAGCAGGCCAAGGAGCCTCTGAACGCTCTATCCCTGTAGGATAGCAGAGTCTATAGAAGCTCTAGTGAGGTCCCGTGAGCTTTCTGCTATGGGAGTTCATTATTTCCCATTCTAATATCTTGACATAGTGTCAGTTTCTAGCATTAGTCATTTATAGAGATGTGTGGTGATCTATTTTAAATTTGCACACATCAAGAAAGTAGGCCTAATGGGTGGAAATTAAGGCAGTCTGAATCTCTGTTGTGTTAGCACCAACGTGTTGCTGGGGGAAGCTGTCTCTAAGGTTTTGGTGAGCTCTGACTTGGACTCTGGTCTCGTTATTTGTGGGATGAAGGTTTGCAGTAGACGTCTGCTCTGGGACCTCCCTAACCCAACAGCTCTCTGGACTGCACCTCAGGTGGGGTTGGTTCCTGGAACCTTTCAAGGTCTTTTTAGACTTCTATTTTTAGAACTGAACGTTTCTTGTCTTCCATTGGTTAGGCTTCCAATTCTTACGTTTCTTTCAAATGGAGATCTTGTAAGAGCTATTACTTAGCACTATCCCAAATGTACCATGTGCAGAATTAAATACAACCTGCATTTAGGACTTCAATAATCGTATTTCATCAGTATTCGGCATTCACTCTCCTGTGCGATTAAGGTTAAACAACAGAACAGTATTTCTCCATCAGGTGGCATTTTAAACTACATTGTGTGTGTGACAGATGGGATCTTACAAATGCATTAGGCTTGCTTATTTTAATATCTAAGCATATGCAAAAGTTCTAGAAATATTTTACATGCAAATGTCTGGGGCTCCACCAGGGCCTATAAAAGAAATCTGTGCTCTGTGACTTCAAAGCCTCGGTCTCAACAACTAATCACTCCACTATTTCCAAATCAAATTCCTTCAAACAAATCAAAGGCGTTTGTCCTCCCCAAGAACCAAGTTCAGTGGCAAGTTTGACATTTGAAAATTGGGCTGCTTATTGAGATATTCATGCACCAAAAAAATCACCCAGAATTCTTTCAGGGAAAGAGAATCACCTTTCTTCATGCTCCAGTGACTCAGAAATTTGTCAAAAAGAACTTTATCAAATTTTACACACACACACACACACACACACACACACACACACACACACACACACACGCGACCTCACCTTTGTAGTAATTTCAACACAAGAGATTTCTGTTTTCTGGAAGGCTGTGACCCCTGAGACTTCAGCCCTCCACAGCTGTGATCACCCCGTGGCTGGTAAGATGCTAACAATAGCACTGATTGAGAGAAGGAAAAGGGGGAGGTATGCCACATACCAAAATGAAACGACCTCCCCAAGCAGAAATATTTTAAACACTGTGGCACTTGTAGTGAGTAGAATGAAGTGCCCAATCTGCTGGGTAGCTGAGCGGAACCGAAGAGAAGGGAGCTGTAATGACAAATAACTAACCTTTCCCCAAGCTTCCTGCACACAAGGCGCTGGGCGCTGTTCTTCGCATGCATTCCTTCATTTAATGTACCCAGCAGCCTTGCGGCAGGGTGCACTCTTGCTCTTGAGGAAGCTGAAGTTGGCAGACATTGAATAACTTAGCTAGAGTTTTCTGCTAAGAAACCCAGATAGGGCTGATATCTTATTTGTTCAACTATGGTACTGCCTCTCCTCTATGGGGACAGAAAACTCACAGCCCTGCGAGGAACAGGTGACAGACAATTCATGAGACTGGAGCTACCCTCTGCTTGCAAGGACCAGCTGCCAGTCAAAACTTTGTAAGTCAAAGAATGACTGCAGAGGAAAGACGATGTAAGACCTAGAGACACGCTGGCCCCACAGCCTCCAGTGCCCACCCATGTTAGCCTGCCCTTGCCACTGTTTCCCATCCTTGATTCTCCAGCACCATGTGTTTTCCATCCCTTGAACCATTTCTGCACAAAGCTGCTTAGAGCACGAGGCCATTCTAACAGCCTCTCCCACCCTTCGCTGGCACTGTTACTTCTGAGACCAAGCTGTCCTCTACACTGGCCAGAATTCAGACTCCAGAATTCAGCAGGCCTGGGACAAACCTGACTTGTGAAAGTATGTGGTCACCTTTCTTCTCTACCAGTCAAAACATTAGCTTCTCCAGAGGCGGCTGCCAGCTAGTCTGTCACTGCGTGCTGTGTCTTCCCCGCCCAGTGGCATCTGGGACACGGTTGGTGTTTAGTCAACATTTGCACTTAAATTAGTTAATGAATGTATGGTAGATGAAAGCTATGGAATTTCTTATGAAGATTGTCAATAATTGGATACTACTGCCATTAATAAGTTTATAACAATGTACTATTTGGAAATACTTCTATTTAGAAACGTCATATTATGGATTCCAGAGTTGAAGGTGTACCAGCATATGTGTACACCTGTGTCTAATGTACTCTGCTTGTTCAGTAAATCTTTACCGTGTACTCAGTGACCCTTCTAGGTATTGGAGTATATGGTCATTGACCTTTATAAGTTGACTTGTTTTCCACCTCCTTTAAAATATTTTGGTGAATGTTCTCAAGCCCTGTTCCTGGGCAACTCTACTAAGGTTTTATAACCTCTCTGCTCAGTGGTACACAATTGGTAGCTTAAGATGCCTTGAAGTCACAAGCTTATTCTCAATTCAGTAAATTGTTCTTATCCTTAGCTAATCAAAGCCCTAACTTGAGATGATACTCCATCTTCCTCCCTTGCAGTGGTGGAACATTACATCTGGGTGGGAGACATGGTACCTCACTTAGCTCTTTCTCTGCCTCCCAGCCTCTTTTCTCACCAGAGAGCTGCTGTTTCAGCAAGAGGCAGGATAAGGAAACAGTCATCCTTCAACAAGTACACAGTTATTCCTCTGATCTGTTGGGTGGTTCCAGGTGATGTACCTGGTTCTGATCTGGTGGGTGGCTGCAGGTGATATACCTAGCTGAGGAAGCTTTCATGGGTTTCTTAGATTTTCCCCAATTGGACCACTCTTCGATGATGATGCTGATTCTGGCATCTTTTCTATTCTAAATAGTCTGTGGTGGCTCTTCTCTCACCCCATAGGAGATGAAGGGTTCAGTGTCAGCCACAGCACGAGTCCATAGAGCCCATTTACACATGTGATATAATGGCACATCCTCACCTATTCACTGTTTCTCTGGCTCCTACATGATCCACTTCTGCTCTGTAGGCGACTTCATGACTCCCCCACAGACTCTGGAAACACTCCTGTCCAGTCAAAGGTTAGCTGAGCATTGATCCTTATAGCTGGAGAATTTCTCTTCAGCTCCTGCCAAGCCCCGCCAGTCCCAGAGCCCATTTATAAAATAAACACACCGACTCTTATATTATTTAAACTGCTTGGCCATTAGCTCAGGCCTACCATTGTCTAGCTCTTACTCTTATACTAAGCCCATTTCTGTTAATCTGTATGTTGCCACGTGTTCTGTGGCTTTACCTGTTGTCTCTACATGATGCTCCCTGAACGGCAGCTGGTGTCTCCTCCTCCTGTCTTCCTGTCCTTTTCTTCTCTCCTCTCTGTTAGTCCTGCCTATACCTCCTGTTTGGCTACTGGCCAATCAGGGTTTTATTTATACAGAGTGATATCCACAGCAGATCCTCTCTGTCCTCTGACCAGGAAACAGAGTCCACAGGTCTTTTATGATTCTAGTGAAGATGCCTTTGCCAGACTTGGGCTGTAAGTGGGGCCTTTGCAGTGAAGTTCTCCACCTGATCCTTTCACATTCTGCACCGTCTGTGTCTCAAAGTGGAGAAGGAAAATCCGCATATGGTAGGCAGTACTTGGAAATTCTAATCTTGTTTTATTTGTGGTCTTTGTAGACACTTCAATTATTTAGGATACTTTTGTGTAGTGTCCGGTTACACACATGAATCTATATAATATATGGATGTATATTTCTCAAATGTGTTGAATACAACTTGTAGATATAATAACTAAATTTTGTCTCCTTTCCAATTAAACATATTCAGGTTTTGCTCAGTGTGGTAGCACATTTCAGTAATCTCAGCATTTGGGAAAATGAAGCAGGAGAATGAATAGCTTGAGGCCAGATGGGCTACATAGTGACATAGAATACAGCCTGGGCTACATAGTGAGTTGGAGGCCAGCCTGGGCTACATAGTGTCACTCTCTGTTAGAAATAAATAAAAATGAAATTAAAATTAATTCAGTTCTTTCTCTGCTCCTAGGTATGGGTTTTTCCATGACTTTCTGATATGTTTTACGTAATGTAAAGTGTTCTGGGCACTTTAAATAACAAAATGCCCCCACAGTCTAAATACACAGCCCCACGTAGCAAGAGGACATCCCTTCCTCCCCAACTGCACTCAAAACTGCAGCTAATCTTTCTCTTTTCTTTGGACCCGGGATTGTTCCAACTGTTTTTTCCTGGGCCTGCTTCTCCTTATACTAGCCAGCTACTGTTTATAGGCTGTTTGGAGTTGGAGCAATAGGTAAGGATGAGGGGGGAATTCACGTGATACAGTTCTTCTGTCAGCTGGCCTCATGTACTCTGGGTCCAGCCAGTATTTAAAGCCAGCCTGCCATGGTTCACTTTCCTGGATCCTCCGAATGCCCCCCAGGCCCAAGGCTGGGAGCATCTTGACTGCACATTGTCTTGGTGCAGATAATGTACTTCCCTCCCTCTCTTTCCTTTCTCGTTCCTTACACACTCATTCCACAGCAGTGAGTGTGATGCTCAGCAGTTGATGCACAGCAGTGTAAGGCACAGCAGTGAGTGAGTGACACCGCAGTGGGACACAACAGTGGGACACATATCCTACTGTTTCCATTCAGGACGCTCAGGCTCAGAAAAGGCAGGTGACCTGCTCACACTTAGGAGTCCCTCTCCCTTTCCCTCTAAGTTAGCACATTGCCGTCCCAGGACTGGAGGTCCTGTGAGCAGATGAAAAGAGAGGTCCCTGTTGGCATTTTATGGGCCTAAATAGTGATTGGGAAATCCAGACATTGAATAAACTGAACTCATAAGTGTTGGAGAGTAAATAAAATGCATTTAATTACAGTTTAGAATTATTAAGCTTATTTGAAAAACAAATCAGGCTTACACTGAAAAGAAATAAAAAAACTAAAGACAAGAGCATAGAAATAATCAAAATGAAAAAAAGTTCATCTATTACAGAAAACAAAATTGTTGATTATTATAACAAAACTTAATGTGGCTTGCCCACATCTGAAAGAAAACTGATTAGCAATTATCTGATCAGCTAATCACCAGTGACAAACTGCCTATGCCATACCTAGTGTCTTGGGATGCCAACCCCCTCCCATATTGTAACTGCAATGACAGAGGAAGTGAATGTGTGTGGCAGCCAGGTTTATGCCACTCAACAAACACCTGAGATGCTCAGCTTAGAGGAATATCTACACTGGTCACAGCTTCAGTGGTTTCATCTGGGATCTGCTGACATGTTGTGGGAAAGTACCTTGTGGCAGGAATGGGTGCTGTAGTGAAACTTGCAATGCCCAGGAAGAGGAAAGGACTAAAGTCTGCTATCCCATTAAAAGAGATGGCTCTAAATGACCTGACAGCCTTCCGGAAGGCCCTGCATCTTCCTGTCTGTCTGTCTGTCTGTCTATCTATCTATCTATCTATCTATCTATCTATCTATCTATCTATCTATCTATCTGTTTATTTTATATCCTGGCTGCAGTTTGTCTCCGTCCTCTCCTTACAGTCCCCCCGCCCCAAAACCCTCTCCATTTCTGTTTAGGAAAGGGCAACTCCCCCACGAGTGTCAACAAAACATGGCCTATCAAGTTGCAGTAAGACTAAGCACCTCCCCATGTGTTAAGGCTGAGGCCCTACTTCTTAAGGTTTACTCCACCTGTAATTATGCATAAGATGGGACCTAAACCTTGAACACATGGGCCACTGAGAGGCGTTTCTGATCCAAACCACAGCAGTATGCAAACCTAATTTGACTATAGAAGAAGGCCATAGTAGAGGCCTGGCCAGCACACATATAACAACCTGGAGAAGAGTGCCCAGCAAAAATCTATGAAACTCAAAATAAGATTGGACAATGGCGGGCGAGAGTTAAGTGTGTAAGACTAAGCATGTGGTTGAAGAGATTCGGGGGTCCTGCCAATCTCTCATAGGGCAATGTCATTCGTGTTTCTTCAACATTTCTACTGACTAGCCAATTTTCTTGAATAGGGAGAGGTCATCTTTGGGTGCCCTGGTATTAGGGCAGTTTTCTTCACCCTGTCCTGTTCCTGCACCTCGAGGGCTAGGCCACTGCCCTGGGATGAGATGATGCATCTTCTAATTGGTGCTGAATCGTTTGTAATTTCTCTCTAGACTTACTTTACAGGTCATTTCACTCTCCGTCAAGTTTGTGTTTGGATTTGTCTCCCCATTCACTCACTTCTCCACTGACCTTTCAATACTGAAGGCTGTCTTTGGAAGTTAAGAATGTCTGCTACAAAGCTGCTCATGCTGGAGGTTTTTCAAGTAGCTTAAGAGACAGATGCTGCTGCGTGGAGTTGGCAGAGTCCAAAAGACATGACCTATAGGCACACTAAATTGAGAAAAACTGACGAGAGTAGGCACAGCAAGATGATCTCTGGAGGCAGGGCTGCAGGTGAAGACGCCGGAGTGGCCATGTGATCCCGGTGTGAAAGCCCTGTTCTTTGGTGACTCTCCTTGGTCTGCCGTTTGCTTTAGATTTTGTACTGTAGTCTCAAAGCAACAATTCTTGATTCGGGTTAGTCACATATTAAATATTTTCCTTTTTTTTGTATTCTAAAAAGTGTTCCTTTCTCGGCTGCTGAAGAGAACTCTCATCTCTGCTTTAAGTGTGGTGACATAGATCGATGTTTTCAGCTATTTAGAATAAATCCAGTATAGATACCAAATGTGCTTCTATGTTTTTATTCAGTCTGTTCTGATTTTTAATACACATAATGTGTTCTCCTAGTCAGGCTTTGTTACAGTGACAAATATCTAAAAGAAAAATATTAAAAGGAAGAAAGATAGTTTTGATATCATATTTTGAAAGTATCAGTCCATAGTCAGATGGCTTCATTCAAGGAAAAACGTTATGGGGGAAGGGCATGGCAGAGGAATATTGTTCACCTCATGGCACCCAGAAAGCAAAGAGACTTTGCATCAAGATACATCCTTCAAAGGCATGCTTCTAGGAAGCCCCTTTCTCCAAGGAGGTCCCAACTTCCACCATTCTAGCACCTCTAAGCAATCTATTCAGATACTGAATTAATCAGTGAATTAAACTACTGATTAGGTCAGAGCCCGCATATTTCTAATCTTCTCTGGGATCCTCTCATTGATACACCCAGAGGTAAGCTTTATTGATATAATAGGCATATCTCAATCCAATCAAGTTCATAGTCTTGATTATCAGTCACATGGGGATTGACTATTCCCCTCCCCGTTGTCATGACTAGCTTGAATGCAATATTGAGCTCACTCATTGGGAATGGTTCCAAATTGGTCAACAACCACCTGAGGTCTTCACACTCTGATAGCAGGACCACTTCCTCAGAGAAGTGGAGCAGGGCTGTGTCAATACCCCATGCTTTTCCCCACCAGAACATCTTCGTTATCTCTGCCCAGGCCCTCAGCAGGCTTTCTGCTGTCTTAATATCTCCATAAATCCTGCAGCACTGTGAAATTTCTCAAGGACTAGAACATGTTGTCAAAATGTCCTGGTGTCTTATCACAACCTTACCTCAGTCTCAGCAGCACAATCTTTGAACTCATTCCTGGTGTGTTTCTATCTGTTTGAGGGCGCTAACTGGTGTCTTGGCTACACCCTGTACTTTCTCAAACATGCATCACTCTGAGCATCTAGCAGACATACCTGACATCCTGTCAGGGCAATCCTATTTTAAGGCATGGTTGCCTTTCCATCTGGGGGTGGTTTGGCGTCGACACCACAGAATTGTGGCCTAGGAACCAGGTGTTCAGGGTTTCTTTGATTGAGAGACACACCATGCTTGCCTTTGTGATCTTGAACAACGGTGTGAAAACTGTTATCAAGTCAAGACAACGTTATATGCTGTAGGGATCACCCCTGGAATGGTGAATCTTAGATGTCAACTAGACAAGATCTAGAATCACCTTGGAGATGGGCCCTGCATGTGCTGTGGGAGATTATCTGTATTAGACTAAAGAGGTGTGAAGACTCACCCACTGTGGGTGAATTATTCCTTTGTCTAGGTCCCTAGATTGTATGAAAAAGAGAAAGTGAGCTATACACAAGCATTCAGGACTCTGCTTCTTGACCGTGGATACAGTGAGGGCAGCTGCCTCTAGCTCCCGCTGTCATGACTTCTTGCCATGTTGGATTGTAATCTTGAACTCTGCACCAGCTCTCTTTAAAGTACTTTTGACAGGGATTTATCATAGAAAATTTAACTAATAAAACCCTATTGGTGAAATTATTAAGACTACTCCACGTAGTTAAAAGGGAGGGTTTTTTTTTGTGGGGTAACTTACAAGTGAAGGGATAGGCTATAGGGTCTGGGAAAGGTGTGGCGCAGTCCAGCGGTGTTCTCTGGAGAACTCTGCTCAGTCTAACTCCAGCGTCCAGGGTCCAGGAACCAAGAGAGCCCATGCATCCAGATCTCAGGTCTTCAGCGTCCTCTCTCAGCCCCGCCTTGTAGGCGTGACAGTTACCGAAGCCTCAGTGGGGGTTGGACCAGCTGGAATGGCTACCCACTACAAAATCCCCTTGTTAATAAACGTGAGTTACTTCTTACCTTCAGCACAGTGGGATCCAGGCCCTTCTGTAGGCTAAACATAGGCTTTTAAGCCAGTAGACATCTCACAGAACTTCAGGAAGGTTACTGTAAGAATGGATTCCAGCTTGTATGTTTTATAGATAACTGGTTTTTAGCATTAAAAAGCTGATTGTTGTTGGACAAATCATTTTACTTCTTCACTGATGATCTCTAGGGAACACAGTGGGAAGGGACTACAAGATGAAATAGTAAGTTAAACATCCACAGTGTTTGTCCTTTGAGAAGTTATCATCGGTGAATGTGTTGGATCGTTTTATGTCAACTTGACACAAGCTAAAGCTATCTGAGAAGAGGGAACCTCAATTAAGAAAATGCCTCCATAAGATTGGACTGCAGGCAAATGTGAAGGACATTTTCTTAATTAGCTATTGATAGAGGAGAACCCAGCCTATTGTGGTGATGCCATCCCTGTCCTGGTGGTCCTGAGATCTATAAGAAATCAGGCTGAGCAAGCCAGTAAGCAGCACTCCTCCATGGCCTCTGCATTAGCTCCTGCCTCCAGGATCCTGCCCTGTTTGAGTTCCTGTCCTGACTTCCTTCAGTGGTGAACAGCGATGTGGAAGTGTAAGTAGAGTACACCCTTTCTCCCCAAGCGGCTTTCATCATGGTGTTTCAGAGCAGCAATAAAAACCCTGGCTTAGACAGTGAAGAACTTCAGAAATACATGCTGCTAGAGAGGAAACCCTTCAGTTATGTGTTCCAGTTGTTCATCATCAGGTGTGGCAACCTGGGCAAATCAATTAGCACTTCTAGGACCCATATTCCTTGTGGAACATGGGGTGGTACTCACTTGGTGATGATGATGATGATTCTTCCTTCCTCCTCCTCCTTTTTTTGACTGCTTATTCTTTAATACTTAAGATCACTTCCAAATTAAAATTGCATTTATTCTAATTCGACAACTAGTCCATTAGATCTGTTTTGTACCTGAAGTCTAAAGAAAAATAAACGGAGAGGTGGGAATGGTCCCAGCCACTCATACAAAATAATCTATATAAGACACAGACAAAGCCGGGCGGTGGTGGCGCACGCCTTTAATCCCAGCACTCGGGAGGCAGAGCCAGGCGGATCTCTGTGAGTTCAAGGCCAGCCTGGGCTACCAAGTGAGTTCCAGGAAAGGCACAAAGCTACACAGAGAAACCCTGTCTCTAAAAAACCAAAAAAAAAAAAAAAAAAAAGACACCGACAAGGCTAATGTGGGACCCAAGTCCACTGAGAAAAACAAAATTCAAGTAGGATTCTCCCAGCAGAATGTCAGAAACGGTTCTTGACATTCAAGAGGATACAGCTTCTGGGCATTGCTTTTATGAGTCATGTTAAGTTTCCAGGTCCCATTTACGGAACTAGTTGCTTGTTAGTAATGATGTGTCAGAGGTTTTGGCTGTAAGGCTGAGGTTGAAGGTGACCCTGTCAGGGGCACAGGTTGGTCTGAGGCAGCATCCAAACCCCCTCCAGGCAGTGTTGCTTCTGGTTAGGTTTTAATGCAGGGTTAGGCATCATTTTAATCTTTATTCATTGTTTCAATCTGTCAGGATTATTAAATTTCTGATCTCTATACAGAATGCAGGTTTACTCAGAGGACTTCCCAGGGCTTTGTGGCAAGGGCAGGAAGGTCATCGAGAACAGCCCCTTGCTGTGACTCACACATGCACAGGGCTTTTAGAGAGTCTCTAGACACTATCTGGGTGCCTCCCACCCACCCATTACCACTTTGTGACAACCACAAGAGAAGCCACAATTCCTGTGGAGGGAGAGGTGTCATTAAGTTGGGTCTCAGCAGTGACTGTTTCTTAATGATGACGAGCCAAACTAATTGTATTGATTTGTTTATCACTGGCTTAGGAGGCCCATCAAACAAATGGGCTGAGACTGTTTCCATATTCTTATCTGTCGAGTAAATGAGAAACAAATGACCCTTCCATATGTCTGTACCCAGAAGTCGCTGCCCTCTAAGGCTGGCTGATCTGTGGCCGCAGGTGGGAGCCTTCCTCATGCTGGAGCCATGCTGTCAGCTAATACTTTATATGGATAAAGAAATGGACACGTTCAGTAGTCATTATTTTATTTCTCATTTATTTGGGGTGGGGATTCATTTTTAAAATGTACAAGTTGGATCACTGCCAAAAGTGCCAGATGGTCTGCCTTCTTCAGGAGACCTGGCCATGAGTGTTAATAAGCCTAATTTGGGATTCTCTGAGGAGTAGTCTCTGGAATGGTTGGAAATGAGAATTGAATTCAAATGAAGCGGTTCTGCATTCTTGAGTAGGACTGATGTCCAACTCTGGGCTGCCTATGTGGTGGGGAGCTGTTGGTCTTGGGGAGCCATTCTAGCCTGTTATTCCACAAACCGAGAGGAAAGGAGATGCCCAGAAGAAGGTATGATGAAGGAGGAAGGACATAGGGAAGTGCAGGCTTAGAAACAGCTAAAGAACGGGTGTTACAGTAGTCCCTTATCTAAGGGGAAAGGTTCCAAACCCTCAGTCAACATGAGACTGAAATCACTGCACAGCTTCCTTCAGTAGCTGTGGGGTTCTAGGATCCGGGTATAAACACTGCAGAACTTGGATATAGCCTCTGCATGTCCCCTTACATACTACGAATCATCTCTGCAATGTAAACTTTTGATGTGCCGTTCTCAGGAAAAGATGAAAAGTATTCGGTACATGTCCCAGGAAGATGCCTGTTCTCAATTTTTAAAAATATTTGAGATCAGTGTTGGTTAAATTCACCAATGTCGAGTTCACAGCTAAGGGCCAGGTGTCTAGAAAACAGCTTTGCCTATCCTGTGCAGAACTATAATGATTAATTTATGAATTTGACCCAAGGAGATATAAACAATAGCAACAGAGGAGAACAAGGATGACAATTACTGTATTGAAGGTTGTTTAAAACTTAACATTATCTCTGCAACTTTCCGTTTACTATTTTTGGGGCATGATGCTGTGAGTGACTGAAACCATGGCAGTGGAGCTGCAGATAGGGGAGAGCACTGAGCAGGGGATGGAGGGTTGACCTGGGTCGTAGTAGGGTTTCTGGTGCTGGGAAGAGGCACCGTGGCCACAGCAACTCTTATATAGGAAAGCATTTAATTGGGGTACCTTACAGTTCAGAGGTTTAGTCCATCATCAGGATGACAGGACATGTCGGCATTCAGGCAGACATGGTGCTGGAGAAGGAGGTAAGAGTCCTACATTTTGATCTGCAGACAGCAGTAAGTAGGCTGAATGTCACACTGAGTGTAGCTTGAGCAAAAGAGACCTCAAAACCCACCCCCACAGTGACACACTTCCTCCAACAAGGCCACACCTACTCCAACAAAGCTACACCTCCCACAAAGCTATACCTCCTAATAGTGCCACTCGCTATGAGCTTATGGGGGCCAGTTACATTCAAACTACCACAGTCTGTGACTGTTCACCCTCACTAGGGTTGAGGAACAAAATGAGGGTAGTCCTCAGAGGAGATGTAGGGAGAGACAGGAGCCAGATTCTTTGGTAAGGGGCTCACATATGTTGGCTCTCCCATTGTCTCCCCTGATCCAGCATGTAGACTATTCATATTCCACTGTAGGCTGAAGCAGCAGAGGCTGTTCCATTGCCTTAACCCACACAGGGAGGGCCTCTTCTGAAAGGGAGTGTGGTGAGCCAGTAACTCCTTACATGGGTGGGTCAGGACTGGGCTAGCACTGCTGAAGAGTACCCTTGTTGCCCTAACTGGGCTCTTTCTCATGGCAAGGCCACCAGCTGTGTCCTACTGCAATAGTTCAGGTCAACAAACAGGCCGGGGAGGTGGGGGCGGTGGCAGGGGTTGGGGGGTGCTCTTGCTGGTGACTGTTAGGAGTCCTGATTTCTGCATTTAAAAAACAATAACTTTTACTCTGTGCAGCTACTGAATTCCCCTAGTGGGTTCCTGCTGTGTTATTTGGGGCCCAGGCTTTAGTGGGAGGAAAACTCCCTGTGGACTTTGGAGAATATTAAATAACAGACATCTTCCCTTGGTGATTTTGACCACCATTTAAAGTCCTCCCTGCTGGTGAGTTAGAAGAAGATGAAGGGGTGACTTTGAATCACTTACAGTAAGAATTGTACCACACAAAACTCTTGGATGAGTTATTCGTATACAGACTTGCAAGAGTACCCAAATTATATGAAGAAAGAAATTAAAATCTAATTTGTAATTATAAAACAAACTGTAGAAGGCCACCAGTAAACCAACAGAGTGAAAAGTGGTGTATCTGTATTATGAAATACTGCGCAATCTTTCAGAACAGTGTAGAGTTCCCAATCTGCTCCAAACAATATAAAAAAAGTATTATATTCTCCAATGTGGGGTTTCATCATGAACACTTCTAGCCAACTGAGTGATACATATTAGAGTTGTAAATGAAATTACCAAATGACTAACTCAAACTTAATTTATCACATTTACATTTAAGATTACAAGTTATATAACATTGTATAAAAATATGAGAGGAGGAAACCTATAACCACTACTTTACTAAACCAGTATAATCCCTAGCAACAACCTAAACATGTGTCCCTATGCCCACAGATAAATATAGTCCTCACCCCTGATCAGGTAACGTTCTCTGTAGCTAGAGGTTTTCTGGTCCTGCCTGGGCCACGGTCAGGACAAATCTCTCTCTTACCCACCAGTCCCGTAGCCGCTTAGACCCAACAAAGTAAACACATAAAGACTTATATTACTTATAAACTGTATGGCCATGACAGGCTTCTTGCTAGCTGTTCATATATCTTAAATTAACCCATTTCTATTAGTCTATACTTTGCCACGAGGCTCGTGGCTTACCAGTATCTTAACACCTTCTCATGGCGGAGGCTGGCAGCATCCCTCTGCCTCAGCCTTCCTCTTCCCAGAATTCTTCTCTCTCCTTGTCCCACCTTTACTTCCTGCCTGGCTACTGGCCAATCAGTGTTTTATTTATTAACCAATCAGAGCAACACATTTAACATACAGAACATCCCACAGCAGTTCTCCTTGTTACAGATGGAGATTGTAACAGAAAACCACAACCAAATTGCCAAGTTGTGGAGCCTAGTCCAAATGGATACATCTACAAAACATTCTCACACACTAAGGCTCAGGAGACATTGTAGAGGAGGGAGTGGAAAGATTATAGGCACCAGAGGATCAGCGAGTTCGTTGTGAGAGTACATCTCATAGTAATGTCAGAAGCTAAACCAGTAAAATCTCACCAACATGGCTGCCTAACATGAGCTGAATAAGGACAGCAATAGACATGACAAAGTAGACGGGAGAAACATGTAAGGATTCAGTCTTATAAAAAGAACTAACTACAGGCAACTAGGGAATGCTGAGAACCAGAGAAATAGTCTTCCCCAGGGAAGAGCACACCAATTGGTTTTGCCATACCTAATGGTCAGTTCTGAAACATACTGTAGACTGAATCTTAAAAAGTTTTGTTAATAAAATCAAACCTGGAGCCAGGTACTGGGGTCAGTGCTGGAAGATCAGAGAAACAGAACAAGCTACAGCTTCCTCACCTTGCCAAATCCTCAGCTGATTCTGTTTCCTCAGACTGGAAGCCTCTGAGTCCTCATGCAAATGGATCTCAGCTGAACTGCTGCTCAAAAGGAATAAAAGACCATGATAAATAAAAACCACATGAGAATAGGAAGAAGCAAAGTGCTAGAGAGGCCCACAGAAATCCACAAAGATACCCCCAAAACAGACTGCTGGCAATGGTCGAGAGACAGCCCGAACTGACCTACTCTGGTGATAGGATGGCCAAACACCCTAATTGTTGTGCTAGAAACCCCATCCAATGACTGAGGGAACCGGATGCAGAGATCCCTGGCCAGGCCTCAGGTGGAGCTCCAGGAGTCCAATTGGCAAGAAAGAGGAGGGTTTGTATGAGCGAGAACTGTTGAGACCAAGGTTGGATAAAGCACAGGGACAAATAGCCAAATGAATGGAAACACATGAACTATGAACCAATAGCTGAGGAGCCCCCAACTGGATCAGTCCCTCTGAATGGGTGAGACAGTTAATTGGCTTGATCTGTTTGGGAGGCATCCAGGCAGTGGGACCGGGTCCTGTACTCAGTGCATGAGTTGGCTGTTTGAAACCTGGGACTTATACAGGGACACTTGGCTCAGCCTAGGAGGAGGGGACTGGACCTGCCTGGACTGAATCTACCAGGTTGAACTCAATCCTCAGGGGAGTCTATGCCCTGGAGGAGATGGGAATGGGGGGGGAGGCGGAGCGGGGAGAACAAGGGAATCTGTGGCTGATATGTAAAATTAAATTAAATTATAAAATTAAAAAAAAAAGCCTAAAACCTTTATGAGCCCTAGTTCCTGGTCCTCACGCCTTATATAACTTTCTGCTTTCTGCCATCACTTCCTGGGATTAAAGGCATGAGTCGCCATGCTTGGCTATTTCCAGTGTGGCTTTAAACTCACAGAGATCCGGATGGATCTCTGCCCTCCAAGTGATAGGATTAAAGGCATGTGTGCCACCATTTTCTGGCCTCTATATCTAGTGGCTGTTCTGTTTTCTGACACCAGATAGGTTTATTAGGGTGCACAATATTTTGGAGAACACAATATCACCACAACATACATACAAGTAACATCATACAAACTAAGCAGGCTAAATTTATTAATATTTATGTTTACACATATGCATACATGCATGCAATAACAATGAAAAGAGAGGTTATGAATTTGAAAGTAGGGGCATAGGGGAGGGCTTGGAGGGTGGAAAGAGAAGGGAGAATTCATGTGATATTACTTCAAAAAGAAAAGAAAAAATTTTAAAAAATCAGTGTACCTCAAAAAATAAGTATCTCCATTTGGCATTTTTTGAATCAGTATTCCTTAGGCAGTTGGTAAAGTCCTAACATGAGTCTGCCACACATTGGAGCTGCTTTTTGGGTTGTCTGACAGGTTGTCAGGATCCACTGCTCTTACTTTCATCCATTATTTGAGCTGATTATTGTGGGCTGATTTAGGATGGTTTTACTAGAATTTCACTCTAAATTGCAAGGACCTAGTTTCATTCCATTGCTATGACAAATACCCTCATAAAGGAAGCAGCAAAGGATAAAAAAAGGTTTTACTGAGCTTACAGTTATGGATTACAGTCCATTATTGAGGGGAAGTCAAGGCCTGAACTTAGACAGCCTGCCCTTGCTGCCTGTCTAGGGCAGGCCGGCTTGTTCTCTGCAAGCCTTCTGTCTTGCATAGTTCAGGACCCCTCTGCCTAGATAACAATGCTACCTAGTGGGCTAGGTCTCCCCACATCAGCTAACAATCAAGACAGTCCCCCACAGATCTGTCCACAGGCCACCTTGGTCGAAGCAATCTTTGTTCATGCTCTCCTCCCAGGTGATCTAAGTTGTGGCAAGTTCATAGTTAAAACTGGCCCATTTACATACCAAGAAATTATTTGATTATCAGTCATTCTTGAAGCATGTATGTAGAATTTCGTAGAATAGCTGCTAATTCTGTTGCATACTAAGTGGTCTCTGAAAGGCTTGTTTATGCAATTACAAGCTTGGAAGTTTCTGTTTCTCACTCTCAGGAGTAAAGGCTAATTTCTGATCAGTTCCCCCTTTTTAATGAAAGTCGTCAAAGACTCTAATAAGAACAGCGAATCTCTGTGATTGAGACTGTTTTTTTCAGACTAATGTGTCTTTCCCAAACAACAAGGTTTGTTAAAAAATAAGCAAAGAAGAAAGCTTTCTGTACCCGAAGTGACTTTGAAATGACCCAAACACAATTATCTTTTTTCCCCCAAAGAACAGTTTAAGGGAAGTAACTTTGTCTTTCACTTAGGCATTTATGGAAGTGGGAAAGGATACAGGATATATTTTTTAGTGAAAGAACAGACTGAAGAATAGTGTTCACAAGATTAAAAAAAAAAAAAAAAGGCTGTACCAGTAACTATTACATACAATTATGTGTGGTCATGTTCATAAGCTTGTTCTAGAAAAAGGAAAAAGAAGGCGTCGTGATTCCTGGACTCCAAGGCTGTGCAAGGAAAACCCCAAGAGGAGAGAAGAGGATGAGGAAGAGGAGGAGGAGGAGGAAGGGGAAGGAGAGGGGGAGGGGGAGGAAGAGGCATGTGTTTC
Source organism: Peromyscus californicus insignis (assembly GCF_007827085.1). Classification (NCBI taxonomy): domain Eukaryota; kingdom Metazoa; phylum Chordata; class Mammalia; order Rodentia; family Cricetidae; genus Peromyscus; species Peromyscus californicus. The sequence goes on along the minus strand of NW_026294617.1, from coordinate 130,960,344 downwards.
CCTTTTTACCCTCTTTGAACATTTCAGTGAAATAGTAAATGGAAGTTAGTTTGAAATGCTTTCCTCTGTGTTCTCTCCCCCACATGCCATGTTTCTTTTCAGAGTTTTGTTGCTATTACCTTGAGTCAATTTAAACTACCAGTCTCCTTATGGGATAGTGAGAGCCTGTTCGGCTGTTCTCGGTCCCCTTCACCTAAGCCCTGTCCTGCTCTGTCTGTGATGTCTACATTGTGGTTTCCCAAATGATTCAAAAGTGGAGATAAACCCCTGTCTCAGGAGCTCATACTCTTTAGTCTTACAAAAGCAAAAACCGGTAAGAAATGGTTGGGTTGAGCCAAACCAAGAAGCAGCCAGTTTGTGGAAAATGGCTAAAGAAAGCAAATTCCATGAGTTAGGTCAAAGAGAGAACGGCATACCCAATGAACAAGATGACTAGAATTCTCCCAAATACATAAAGTGAAAGAGGAACGGACAGGAGTTGAGGATCACTATCATAAGTATGCCTCTAAAGGAGATGAAGAGCCAGGCTTCAGAAATCTCAACATCAGAGCAGGCAGAGGAATGAGCGTGTGATGAGTGCTGCTTGTGATGGGAACTTCTGGTCTCCCAGTATCCCTCAGCACTCAAAACAATGGCACAAACAGTCTGGATGGAGGAAGTCAGTGGAAGTGGTTCAACCAGCCAACCGTCTTTGTGTGGCCTTGCCTGTGCATCCTCTTTAATGTCCCTTCCTCTAGACTGTGTCACTGGACTGAGTGTTTGCCTTCACCCATGAAGATATCCCTAGAAGATCCCTATGTTCGTTACCCATGAAAAGACCTTCATGCTGTGTGGTTGCATTCTGAAGCAGACATATTATGGGCAGAGAAGGGCTGACTATTAGCTCACTCTAGGACTTAATAAACATCTGAGATGAGAATGGACAGCCAGGATAGCTAGGATAATTGATGTGAAGGACAGTGTACACATGAAAGTCTACTGAGATACCTATAGTATGAGAAGCACATGGACTCTTGAGGAACATCTGGATGCTTCTACAGAGGTGACACTGCCATCTGAGTCTTTTAACTATGCAGTCCTAGAATGAAAAGAGCCCTGATACTACCTTTGTTGCTCTGTCACATGACTGTGACATTTGACTGTTAGTTTTACAGTATTTGTTATTTGAATGTTTATAAGCTGCTGTGTAGTGTTATTAGATAGCATTACTAGATGTTTGATTATTTGAAAGGATTATAGATAGGTGTTCTGATGCATAGAAGCTTTTTGGTAGGATTCTGCCCACCATTGTGTCTTAAACAATCTCAGGTATGATGATGTTGCAGATGGAGATGCAGAGCCCACCTCTCCTAGAACAGTTTCCACAAAGGAAACTCGACATACCAGCCAAGGCACAGATCCACATCAGAACCCAAATGAGCACAGTGCTGTGTCAAATGTGCCCAAACACTCTCAAGGATAAGAGTTTACATGCTCAGAAGTGGTGGACTAAATAGGATACTTAGGTAAGCAATGGGCAGCCAGGGCTAGTATTGGAAAACTCAGGCAAATATGTCATGCCATGTTTAGACATTTAATCAAACCAGAGCCTCTTCATCTGGTGCTGAGCATTGTGGGTTTAGCTTTTCATACTGTTCAATTCTTGATGTCATCACATCCTTATTTAAAAACAGTAGGAAAGTGAAGTGTGTTCAGCTCCTAGCTAGAAATATAACACTTTTTAACTTAAAAAATATAATTGCATCATTTCCCCCTTCTCTTTCCTCCTTACCATTCCTCTCAAATACTCACCCCCTTGCTCCCTCTTGAATTCATGGCCTCTTTTTAATTGTTACTGTTAAACACACACACACACACACACACACACACACACACACACACACCATGCACACACACCTAAATATATAAATTCATTTAGAATATCGCCACCTAAATAAGACCAGAACAATTAAACCACCAACAGACAGACTAAGATGGAAGGGGGAACCTCTCAGGCCCCAACCCTCCACAAATAACTACAGGCAGCTAAGGAATGGGGAGAGTGGCAGAATGATCTTCTCCAGGGATGAACCACATAATTGGCTATCCAACACCAAGCTGTCAGCCCTAAAATAACATATACATACATATATATACACATATGCATATATATGTCATACTAAACAAAATCATTAATTAATGAAGGGCTACATATGAATGTAAGCTTTGTTTGACACAATACATGCTAACTGACTCCAGGATGTGGTAGAGGCTCTTAGAATTGGAGCCTCTGAGACCATGCATGCTCATCTTCTGGCATTCCACACAGCAGCCTTAACACCATAGTCTTTGGGCTCCTGGACCTCTATTAGCTATTCCACTGAAATGTGATGGAAGCTCAAGAGTAGTAGTGACTCCTCATGCTGTGGGATGTCTTTCTGTATGCTGTGAATAGCTGTTGCTTGGTTAATAAATAAAGCTGCATTGGCCTGTGGCAGGACAGGATGTAGCCAGATGGGAAATCACAAGAGAGATAGAGAAGAATGGCGGGGTCAGAGGAGACTCTCTGAGCCACTGCCAGGAGAAGCAAGATGTGAGAGAACAGGTAATGCCGTGAAGGCACGTGGCAAAACATAGATTAATAGGAATGGGTTCAATTAAGTTGTAAGAGCTAGTTAGTGATAAGCCTGAGCCATAGGCCAAATCGTTTGTAATTAATATTAAGCCTCTGAGTGATTATTTTATAAGCTTCTGCATACCGGGCAGGACACAAGAAAACTTCAGCCTACAGATTCATGTCCTAGGAAGAAGAATCTGGACCCATCACAGATATCTTACCCCCAAACCTTCTCTCTCTTTAATAATCTCTCCTCTTTTAGAGAATCACTCATGTAAATTTGCATTATAGTGGGGCTTCCCTTAGCTCTGTATATTTATCTTCTCACTTTTCTTTGATATGGTTGTTAATGTAGTAAAACCTGCCTGAAATTTGGCAGCATATATCTGATGTTCCAAACTTAAAAATAGTATTGAGCAATATCATTGTGAAAGAGATCTAGGGTATGTAAGCATGCTTTCCTTCTGACAGAACGTTTATAGCTCAAAGAAAATGCCAGTATCTTACTATAAAGATGTTGGTGATGCACACCTTTAGTCTGAGCATTGAGGAGGCAGAGGCATTCAGATCTCTGTGAATTTGAGGACAGTTTGATTTACACAGTGAGTTCCAGGGCAGCAGGGTTATGTAGTGAGAGTCTGCTCAAAATAAATAAATGAGAGACTAATAATGGGGGTTCCAGGTCTAGGGAAGGTACCTTAGTAAAAAGACAAGGCTGGGTCAGATGAAAACAATCAGATCATGTCATGAAGGCAATTGGCTGTCTCCTCTCCCTGTAGGACAGCCCATGGAGAAATTACTAGAAGTCAGCTGTAGATAGGTATGAATGTTGGCACAGTGGAGTGAGCCTTGGATCATGACTGCAAGGGAGCAGAAATAAATATTTAAGGTGAATGTTTCTAGGGAAATAAAGAAAAATGACACACAATTGGACTCCGACAGTTTTCAGGAAGGAGCAAATGGAATCAAGCAAATGCCACTTTCATTATTTCACAAAATAACAAAAATGCAAGATTCTGACCACAGCAGGACTGTGTCTCCAGATCTGCTGCTTGTTTTGACCTTGTCAGTCCTAAGGAAAAAGGAAGTGGCACTAGTCGTAGAGGTGCTTAGAGGCAGCAACCTGGGTGGTGATGGTTACAGCTGGTACCATAGGCTGTTAACCTGTCAAGGGGGTGGGTAACCAGACAGAGGGGGTAAAAAGCAGTGACACAGATGGGTGACTAGGGATGATGGGTAGATGTGGTGGCGGGGGTGGGTAACTACCACGGAGGGTAGCCAGTGAAGTAGCTCAGATAATGAGCTTTGTAGAGACAGTCTCCTTCCACTTCTTAAGTGTAGCGTCTTTTTTAGGATCTAGCTCACATTCCTGTGTGTGGGTCAGTGGCTCATAGCCTGTTCAGAGCTGTGGAGTCGTCATGATCAACACTCTAGTACTTGCATCACTCCACAGTAAAATGCTGCATCCCTGGGCACCCTAGTGCCCTCTAGACTTAGACAGTTATTAACCCTGGTTCTGTTTCTGGAGGTCTGCTCAGAGATAGAGTAAGTGGTCCTTTTTAATAAATTCTTTTACTTAGCACAATGGTTTCAAGGTTCAGCTGCATTATAACATCTACCAGTCTTTATTCATTTTTTTTTGTGACAGAATAGTATCTCAAGACTTGGGGGGATTTAATTCAGCACAGTGGGGATGTAAGAACAGGAAAACTTCAATAACCAAGTCTCTATGGTCAGAACAGCCTTGAGGATATCAGAAAGACCTTGGAAACTGGGTGCGGCACACACACACACACACACACACACACACACACACACACACACACACACACACACAGGACTAAAGCAGGAAATTGTAAATTCAAGGCCACCTGGGCTATATAATGAATTCTAAGCCAGTCAGAGCTACAGTGGAAGACCCTTAAAAACAAGACACAGGAAGGAAGGCCACCTTGTATTCTTGCATCCTGTTTTAAGCTCCCACCTGTGTCCCATGCAACATGACCTCCAGGAGCCTGCCTGGCCCTCACGGTTATCGGGGGAGCATCTAAAAGGAACTCTAGGGAGGAGGGTGGGTGGTGAGAGCTTGGCAACCGGCACCAGCCATAGCCCAGTGGGACCCCAGATTGCTCAGTGAACATCAGGTAATATGTACGCCACCATCTCCTTTCATCCACACACTTCATGATCTAAGAGTTAAGGCTTAGAAGGCAAACTGTTGCTTTGGTGTTATGAACATTCTCAGCAGATCTCTGGGATGCTGGACATTTCTCATTTAAGAACCAACAAGAAAGTATTTTTGTCACATGAAAATCTATGTAAATCGCCGGGATAACCAGATGGTGAGCTTGGAGTGTCAACATAGTGAGGACAATATATATTTAGAATGGATACCTTAATTAGGACCAGATTTTCTAGGTCTAGGATGCTTCTAAGAGTTAAATAGCTTTCCATCGTTAAACTCAGTCAAGAAATGGGAGTGGAATTGTTTTTTACTAGAAAAACCAACAGTTGTGTAATTTTTTTATACGGAGTGAATAGATGTGAAAACTGATGTCTAGGAAAGTGCCTTTTATTCCTTGGTACAGATTAAACCAAAGAACAGACCAACAAATGGGGACGTGAGGGATGGAGAGCAGGTCTGCAGCCTGCTAAGCTGTTACCCAGTTTACACTTACAGACGATTTTCAAGAACGCAGATACGGTTGGGTTGGAGAGATGGCTCAGCAGTTAAGAACACTCCCTGCTCTTGTAGAGGACCCAAGTTTGGTTGCCAGCACCCACGTGTGACTGTTCACTATTGCCAGTAATTCTCGCCCCAGAGCATCCAACACCATCAAATGTCCTTAGGGACACCCACACATGTTGCATACACTCACACAGACACACATAAGTCAAAGTAAAATAAATCACAAGGAGATAGGGAAGATAGGAAGAGGTGCCTAGTATTGGGGTTCTTTGTTTATATTCCAGCAATTTCTAAGAAAATGGGAGAACTTTGATGATTCCAACATTAAGATGTGAAGATGCTTCCCAAGGCATTAGATGCTTGGGGAGTGTCAGTTTCTCCGTACCTCTCCAAGGTGATCACAAACAGTGCTGAAGAGTGCCCTGGATTTATCCTCTTACAGCCCTGAAGGGGATGTTCAAGAAGGGTTGGCAGGACTGGATGCCCCCAGTCTGTCTCCTCTCCTTTCTCGGGAAAAGGGGGTTTTCCTCCTCCTCTGCTCACACTCACTTCTCTGACCTCTGCTTCTACCTACTGGATCCTTTTTTGATTTTCCTTCCCACCTCCTTCACTTTTAAGGACCCTTGGTTCTGAAGAACCCAGTCTACTTTCTCCAAGTCAACACCCTTAATTTAGTTGTAAGTATAAAACCTTTTTAGCCATGGAAGGGAACATATTTCCAGGCTTGACAGTTAATCTGGGAACATCTTCGGGACCGTCATCCTGTCTTTCTTGGTCCTTCAAACCCATGTTTGTACATTTAGAAAAGATGCCTTTTGAAGTCTGGACCAAACTATACAGAGCATAATTAAATTGTAGTAGACTCTCTTCAGATGTCTGCTGCTGTCGGTGCTGATTTTGAAGGCTGGTACAGCATGGACTTTCCACATTTGAGTCAGACATCTCCATGAAACTATGAAGAGCATGATTTAATCACGGTGAAGTGATCCTCTGGAAAGGAACTTTAGAGTGGATGTTCACACTGAATTTGATTTCTTTACATTTCTAAGGCATGATTATGAACCCAAAATAGTGTGTGTGAAATACTCTATGCTTTAGACCCCACTCAAACAAAAATATCTCCAGGCGTGTGTGCCAGGTGGTGTGGGGGATGCCGGAAGGAGCATACCAATAAGATGCAGAGTCTGCAGTCTGGAAGCCCACAGCCAGAAAGACTACACTACACTTGGAGGAGATGTGATGGTAGGAGCAGGGAATGAGCTGAGGGGCCAAGGAGTGGGCGTCTGGAGGTGAAGGTGAGGCTAGAGAAAAAGAAAGAAAGAAAGAAAAAGCTGGAAGTAGAAAGGATAAACATAAAAGTGGAGAGAGAAAGGCAGCTTGGTGAACCTGACGGGAGACGGGAGCAAGGTCACGTGATGCTTCCTGCATGCTGCCTGCTGTCCAGGACCTTCCTATAAACAGCCCATTGTTCTCCTTGTCGCTGTGACCAGATAACCTGATATGAAGCAACTGAAGAGCAGGAGCGTGTATTTGGCCTCGCAGCTTGAGGAATACAGCCCACACCCCAGCCCATGGGGGCGTGGGGCGGCAGTGTTCTCTACATTGGTGGCAGGTCTTCCCTCACTTTCTGGAAGCATCCTCACAGACATACCCAGAGGTGCGTGTGTGTCTACAGTGATTCTAAATTAAGGCAAGTTGAAAATGAAGATTAAGCACCACATCACATAGTCCTCTGGGCCCGAAGCTCGCAAACTGACTTCGTTTCTCAGACGCATCTCCCCATTCCCCATCCAGTGTTGTGGCTGTGGTTCAGGGCACGGGGGTCTTTTTCAGTTCCCAGTCCTCTTGTCCTGTCTCTTTTATTTTACCAGAATGATCCATCTGCAAAGTAAACCTGACTCTGCAACTTAAAGCTCCTCAGATCCTGTCAAACGGGGCTGCAATCCCTAACTCTTCACAGCTCTGCCCACTTACGTTGCATACAGAGCATAATTAAATTGTAGTAGACTCCCCAGCCCTCTCTCTTTCCACGAACTTTAGCCCCTTACACTCCAGTAAGAATGGGCTTCCGCCCTTGCAGACAACCTGCCACTCCCTGCCCAACTCCCTGCCCAGCTCCCTGCCCAGCTCCCTGCCCAGCTCCCTGCCAGCTCCCTGCCCAGCTCCCTGCCCAGCTCCCTGCCCAGCTCCCTGCCCAGCTCCCTGCCAGCTCCCTGCCATCCACCTTTGATTTTCCCTTCCAGCCACATCCTGCTGCTGTTCTCACTCATGGTGGTGTGTCCCTCAGCCTCCTGTCTTCCCAGGAAGACTAACTGTTGATTTCCCAAGTGAGGATGTGGAAATTTTGGCTAGTTTCAGCCTTTGCACAGGACTGCACACAAAAAGCCAAACAGCCAGTGTTCACTGCATTTAACCAAACCGAGCAGGAAGGTGTTGCTTGCAGTATGACTGCCTTTTCGCCATTTGAGTGGCAGTACGATCACGTGTGACTCGAGGACACTTAAAAGTGGAGAGAGCTACACATCAAAGCCTCTTGAATATCATGAAATGAATATCCAAATCCAAGGGCTGCTCAGATTGAGGATGTGAATAAATGATTTCAGATGGATTAAATTTTCCTCTCAACATTAAGTACTAGAATAAAATGAATTTTGGTGACATGTATGAGGTAATGGTACTCCTGACTTTTGTAGAATACATTTCCTTCCTTTTCAGCTCTCTGTACTGCATGTCAAGAAAGTCTGAGAGGTTCGTGTCCCCTGGCCAGTCCCCTGAGAGTCAGGGACTGGACCGTGGACTCTCTTCTTCCTCTGTGCTCCTATAAAACAACTTCTGTTTTGAATGCTTGTTTTACACGGGCAGTCTCGTGCTTGACTAATTTGTGGGGGAGTTTACTGTAGAATAGGATAGAGCATGTGAAAGTCCCTCTTGGCCCTCAGCTCCCCTCTACGCAGGCAGCCCCTTGCAGTCCCAGGCTGCTTCCCCGAGCAGGTGTACCATACTCACATGTGGTGTTTTTAGTTTCTGCCTCCTGTACTCTGATGAGTGGGTTATTTTTAAGGACTGCTTAGGGGGTGGGAGGATGGATCAGTGAGTAAAACATTTGTGGTGCTAGTGTGAAGAGCAGAATCCAGGTCCCAAACCCCACAGGAGTGCTGGGTGGCTGTAGCAGCTGTCCTGGGATCCCAGGCCATGGGAGGCAAAACAGGAGATCCCTGAATCGAGCTAGCCAGCTAGACCAGCTTGGTTCAGGTGAGAGATCCTGACTCAGTATATAAAGTGGAGAGCAATCAAGGACGACCTTTGACGTCAAACTCTGGTCTCCACATGTGTACCCAGAGGTGTGCGCACCCATGTACACACACCTACATACATGCACACACAAATGTACTACACACATACATATCAATAAGTCTTGTGGTTATATGTAGATGAAGATGCCGCATGCATGGATGTGTGTGTGTGTGTGTGTGTGTGTGTGTGTGTGTGTGTTGACAAGTACACATATTCACACACATGTTCCTATTATTTGCTTTTAATGAGTATTTTTTTCTCTTTGCTCTTGCTAAAACCATTTGAGTTAGTTTTCTAAAACCAGCAATTGAAAAAAAAAACCCTTTCTACACTTTCTGCTGCTGCTGAGTAGGTGTGCCTTCTGTATAAATGCACGACTTTGGATGGAAGCTTCTAGAACTACGATTTTCATCTTGACTTTTAGAAGTATGTGCACTTTATATTTTGATAGCTACTAGCTGACAGATTTCTAAAAAGGGGTACTTGAATGGCATCTAATCTTCTTCTTGTTCCTTTTTCATATATTCAAAATTTTTATGAATCCTTTTCACATTCTTAATCTAAAGAGCAAATTTTATCATAATTTTAATTTTTATTCTCTTAAACTAATGAATTAACAAATGTTGCCTATATTTTTAAGCCCATATGTTGTTCTTTGAATGGCTCAGGTTTGTGAGTGAGTGTGTGTGTGAGAGAGAGAGGGGGGAGGTCAGTTTAGAAGTGTGTGTGTGTGTGTGTGTGTGTGTAGGCCAGAGGTCAACTGGCCTCAAGTACTTCCTCAAGTACTTCCCATCTTTGAATTTTCATTGGCCTGAAGCTTGCCATTTATGTAAGGCTGGCCGACCAGCAACCCCCAGGACCTGGCTGCTCGGCTACCAGCACAGGTATTAATTACCCTTGCACACCAGACCTGCCTTTTTAGGTTGGATTTGGGGGTTGAACTCAGACACCCATGTGGCCTGGCATGCAGTGTACCCACCTAGCCATTGCTCCAGCTTCTCTGTTTTGTTTCCTTTTTCTTGTGCAGGGGTCTGTCTGGCAGAGGGCTTAGGCCATGCTGGGTGCACTCCCCCGCCACTGAGCACTGCCCCCATTGTTCAGGCTGTTACTAGAACATCTTAAGACTTTTTCATAGCACAAATATTAAGCCTTTATGTGTTAGATATGCTGTAGTGAATCTTCCTGGTTATATCTTGACTTTATCAAGTATATTTTCTAACATAGAAGTTTTAATATATATATTATAAGACTTTTCTGGCCTTTTTCCCCCCCTAAATGCTCTTATCATTTCATTTTTATAATTCAAGTCTAGTAAGATAGATCCTTGAGGTTCCTAGAGATTTTATTGTTTGATAGAAACTAAAAAGTATCTTTTTAACTGACCAATAATTGTGAGATTTTAATTGCTATTCTATTAATATCATAACTTTATTTAAAATATGGACTCCCCTACTCCATGAACATCCTAGACTGCTTCATTTATTCAAGCCTGCTTTTATGTATTCTAGTAAAACTTCATCATTTTCTTCAGAGGTATCTTACATGCATTTGGTATTTTTATCTGTGTGTTTTATAGCTTTATTATTACTGTGAATATGATGGTTTAAGCATGTTTTATTGCTTTATTTTTGGCATGTAGAAAACTATTTTTATTTTACTTCATTTATATGGTTTTTCATTAAACTTATCATTTTATGGACTCTATTTTTGGAAGGAGCACCTTTTTCTGTGATTTATTAGACTACATTTTAAGGTTCATGGTAACATGGAACAGCATATTGATATGTTTAGTTTCCAATTTTATTAACTGTTGACCCTTGTTTTCTTTTTTATTATTAATTCGTGTGTTTCAAGGCTGTATTTCCCCTTGATTTTCTTTGTGGTAACCCATTTTGATATGTCTTCACTGCTAGTCACTTCTAAACAGACTGAGATTTTAATTTTGATTTTTCTCTTAAAATCATGGGTTAACTTTAGCCACTGTAACTGACCCCTGGGGTGAATCAATTAAAGTGACATGTTAGTTACATTGCTGTGACCAAAATACCTGACTAGAATCAGGTGGAGGATGGTGATTTTTGGAGGTGGCTTATAGTTTGAGGTGATATGGTCCATCCTGGCAGGGAAGGCATGAGGCCACTGGGCACACTGCATTCACAGAGAGGAATCAGGAGGTCAGTCCTCGGCCACTGCTCCCTTTTCAGTCAGTCTGGGCCCAGTCCATGGGGTGCTGTTCACAGTAAGCGGATCTTCCCACCTCAGCTAACCAACTACAGACACTCCTTCAGAGAGGCACTGCCAGAGATGTCTCTATGGTGATTCTGGGTCCTCTCAAGTTAGCAATAACCGCTGTCCCTTTGTTCATGGTAATGAGGTTTCCTTCCTGCCAGGGCTGCTGTCAGGCTGCTGTTTCATGGAAGTACATCAGGGAAGGAGCACATGGTGGGCAAACATGCAAGCCAGCAGCAGATCAGGGAGAAGAGTGGCCCGCAGCTCCTTCAAGATCACATTCACAGGGATCCAATCCTTCTCCAGGCCTTGCTGCCTAGAGGTGTCCTTGTCAACCAATCATACTACACACTAGGAACACAGGGCCTCCAACAGACACTGTGGGCACATAATATGGCAAGTCTAGACCTATGAAAATGTATTTTTAACTTACAATTGATGCTTTCATTTTGTAATTTGGTTTTGGGGGAAGAGAGCACAGATTTTTTTTTCTTTTTCACCATTCATTAGAAAATACAGGCTTTAATTTGTTTTAAATTATATCTAATTCTTTCAGCGATTTTTATTCAGTTTTTGTAAGTATTCTTTGGATTTTTATAAATAAGTAAAATTTAATGTGCACTACTGAAGTGTGTGTGTGTGTGTGGTGGGGGTCTCTGCAGGTACCAGGCAGGGAAGTGAACTGAGAAGAGATGGGGATGAGAACTAGGTTCAGACCTCCTCAGACTACCATCATCCCTGAAATATACAGTATACAACCATTGCATAGCCTCTCCCTGTGTTAAACGTCGTGTATAATCTAGAAATGATTTACAGTATATGAAAGAACATGCATGGGTTTTACGCAAACACTGTCATTTTGCATAAGGGTTTTGAGCATCCTCAGATTTCAACTTCTGTGGGATGTTCTGGAATAAATCCAATGCAGATTCAGGGAGATAACTGTAGATGTGTGTGTCCTCTTCATCATTTTCATCTGAAGTCCACTGTATCAATGATTAGCAGGATCACTCTTGACTTAACACTAAATCATCATCATCAACTATTCTGTAGCATCGTCATGTGGCTTTGACCTCAGTATAGAGCACAAATGTGGACCTGTCTCCTGTGCTCTGTTTGGCTTCTATTCCTAATGAGCTATTTTGTTTAATTCACATCATTCTGATAAATAAAATATTTACTATCATTCTAATTCTTCTCCTCTTGTAGATTGTTGCTTTCAGTGGGTTCCTTTTGTTCTTCGTCTCTCCTTTGGTAATTATACCTGCATTTTTTCATGCAGTCTATGTTTGAACACAGTTTACAACCCCATGTTGAAATGAAGTGCCATCTTCTACCGTCCTTGTGAGCTAGGCCCCTCACACTCTTTCGATACCCTCTTCCTCCCTGGCTCTTCCTGTGTTTTGTTGAAATGACCAGCAGGTTTATCTTCAGTTTGTTCTTGTTTTGGTTTCTTTGCTTTTATGGTTTTAAAAGGTTTATTGTATTTGTGTGCATGTGTGTGCAGGTGCACATGGCTGCCAGAGTCACAAACAGTTGTGAGCTACCAGATGTGAGTGCTAGGACCCAAACTTGACCCTATTGAACTAGCAGCAAATAAAACCTCCAATAACTAGAACCTTTGCTTCCTGGATGAGGAAGAGAAGAAGAGAGACACATGCCTAGAAACATCTCCCTTTGGAGGAGAGTCCACAGCCTCACTTCTGGGTGCTGGAGACCAGAATTTGTCAGAGGAACTTCCAAGAATTCCAACTTTAAAAAGCCATATTTTACAGCATAATTCTGGAATTATATGTTTGAGTCAGTCCCTCTAAGAGCAGAGGTTGGCACAACATACAAACATACCATCGCTTACACGTGATACACACAGGCAATAATAAAGTTTACATAGCCAATAACCCACACTACACCATATTTCTAGCCTTTGCTACTATTTCTGATCTTATTAGTTGTGGCTTTGTGTGTGTGTGTGTGTGTGTGTGTGTGCTGACAAAGGTCCTTTATTTTTATTTTCATGATTTAATAATTCCAGAGCCCTGCTAAGTTTCATTTGATTGTGTGCTTGAGAGTTGGCCTACTCCGTGGTATTCTGGTATTAGTCACTGATATTCCTAGCAATGTTTTGCCTTATGGACATTTTTGCTGATACTAGTGTAGTTTAACCTGTTTTCTCTGCTCAGTTACTACATGATGCCTTTTTAATGTTGTAAGCGTGTAATTAGAAAATACTCATCTCTTGCTCTGACTCCATGCCCATCAAATGTGTGTCAGTGTATGATCAATGTCTGATACCTAATGAAACATCTGAAACCACAGACAGTAAGGACTGGAATTTGTTTCATTGGTCCTCATGTGTTTTAGAATATTCTCACAGAATCTAACATAACCCTCTATACATATTTTTTCCCAACTGCCTGACTTGAAATATGAAACTCTACTGTTAAACAAAACCATCCAAACTTCAAGTGTCTGTTCAACTAGAGAGAAAGACAGATACATAAATTAGATAATAACTGATTCCGATTTTCATTGTCTGATAAGACTATCCACATTTCATTCTGTTCTCTCCTGTTCCTCCTTTGTCTGTAGTAAGCAGGTGTCTTATGGTCCGCATCTCAGTGTCAATATCACCGGGAATCTCTTTCTATTCCCATGCATTCCTCTTGGTTTTCCAGCATACGGTCTTCTCTCTTCCTGTGCCTAAAATGATTTTCATAGGTGTAGAGTGACTGCAGTATTGAAAAGGGTCCACCTGCTGCAGCCTCTCACTGGCAAAGGAATACCCTTTTCTCTGCTGCGCAGATAGGGTAAAGGGCTTAATTCAAGCAGGAGCAAGCTGATTTGACTACACGGACATTTTGGCTATGGCTCCTCCTTGTTCTGGTTTTGCAGCTCAGATCCCTGCACTACTTGACTTCCTCACTAACATTCACAGAGAAGCTTTGTTTTCTTGGGCCTAAAAAAGTGCAAGCAGCCGGGCGGTGGTGGCGCACGCCTTTAATCCCAGCACTCGGGAGGCAGAGCCAGGCGGATCTCTGTGAGTTCGAGGCCAGCCTGGGCTACCAAGTGAGTTCCAGGACAGGCGCAAAGCTACACAGAGAAACCCTGTCTCGAAAAAACAAAACAAAACAAAAAAAAAAAAAAAAAAAAAAGTGCAAGCATTGGCCAGGAGGTGGTGGTGCACGCCTTTAATCCCAGCACTCAGGAGGCAGAGGCAGGTGGAGTTCAAGGCCAGCCTGGTCAGAGTGAGTTCCAGGACAGCCAGGGGCTGTTAGACAGAAAATCCCTGTCTGGGAAGATAGACAGACAGACAGACAGACAAAACTTTTACAATTGCAAATGTTTACTCTTCCCATAGTTCAGTGCTCACATCGTCTGTTCTCCATGGGCACCTTTAGAATATGGTAAATATATCAAGGGGTGAATCAGAGATGTCCTTGTTCTACTCAGGGATTGGATTTTGTGACTCTTACATTGAGGTACCAAAGTATCTCTTCTCCTTCCAGTAGTTTGTAGGGATGGCTGATTTCCCTGCCTGCTCCTGCCAAGTATCAGCCTGAGGCCACAGACCAAAGACAGGAAATGCCCCTGAAGATCATTAAGTTTTTATTCAAGATCTTCCCAGCATGTAAGGTTCACACCCTTATTTCTTTGGCTTCTCATTGTGGTCCTCAAAACAGTTGATCTCCTTGTCTTTTCTTTTTAAAATTCTTCTCAGCAGGCAAATTGGCCTGTTGAAAATCACTTTGATCTTCATGGAACAAACAGACCTGCCAATCCATTCTCATCCTGTGAGTCTTCCCCAAGTTCCTGCTGATGTTAGGATGAGAAGTCCCCATGTTGTGCGCTCACATGTGCGTTCTCTCTCTCTCTCTCTCTCTGTTTTAATAGTTTGTTAGGTTGTATCAGTAGTAATGTGAGAGGGGAGACAGGTCTATGTGCCTTCAGTAAACTGTTCTAAGCTGGCACTTGGGCCTCTTTGCCTTATATTATGGTGTCTGATTATATCTGTTCCCACTATGACATTGTGCATTTCTTCAGGTTAAAGATGTTTCATTCATGTTCATGCTTAGCATTATTACATAGTTATGAAATAAATTATGTTAATGTCATGGTCAACAACCTAACTATTGTCACCCTGTTCTTTTTTGTTGCTGTTTTGTCTTGTTTTCATGAGATAAGGTCTTACCATGTGGCTCAGGTTGTACTCAGATGAGTTGAGAAGACTGCCCTTGTATTTGCATCATCCTGTCTTGGCCTCTTAGGTGCAGATGCTACAGGTATCTATGGCCATTCCTAGGCTGATTGGCATCTTCAGTGTGATAAACAATATTGCTTTTAACAATGCAAAGTACTATGTATAACTGCAGAGAGATACAGACATTTTATTTCATTATAGAACCTGGTATATTCTGTGCCTCTAACAAAACAAACAATAATAAAAATATTTTTTTTCTCTTACTTCTGGAATTCCCAAAGGAAATTTTTTTTAAGATGAAATACTTTAATCATGGGGCCCCTGCAGACTTTGTAGTTGTTCAGGAGACATTCATGGGTATCTGTGCCCTCCTTTGTTTCCCACCATAGAAAAGAAAAAAATCATCCACAGAAAAGAGAAATTGAAATAAAATGTATCTGCTGTGGAATGTCTTTCTGTATGCTGTGAATATGTGTTGCTGTGATTGATTGATAAATAAAACGCTGATTGGTCAGTAGCCAGGCAAGAAGTATAGGCGGGGTGAGCAGACGAGCAGAATTCTGGGAAGAGGAAGGGCTGAGTCAGGAGTCACCAGCCAGACACAGAGGAAGCAAGATGTGAAGGCAGAACTGAGAAAAGGTACCAAGCCACATGACTAAACATAAATAAGAATTATGGGTCAATTTAAGTGTAAGAGCTAGTCAGTAATAAGCCTGAGCTAATGGCCAAGTTATAATTAATATAAGCTTCTGAGTGATTATTTTATAAGTGGGCCACGGGACTGCGGGCGGGGGGGGGGGCAGGACCAGAGAAACCTTCTGACCACATGTACCAACCACATAGAAGCCTTACCCTTCAAAAATATGTTCCCATTTTGACATAATCTGCTCTCATTGTGGAACTATCAGCGCAGTTTTAGTCATAAACAAGATGCCAAAAAGAAAATAAATAGCCATTTAAGTTACAATCTATTCTAGTTTCAGGAAAAGTTAACCCTCTAAAATGCTAATTGACCAAAACAGGAGGAAGGCAAACTTGAAATGCACAGGCCAGCAACTTGATGCAGAGGCATCTATGGACACTGGCTTTGAGGTTAAATTTGCAAAGTAAATAAATAAAGCAAGGTCAGAGGACCATCCTGGCAAGGCAAAGAATGTTAAGGGAGAATGCTCTGCTTCTGGTCTGCACTTCAAATACAGAACCAGAAGAGAGATAATGTATGAGGAACTGAATTGCCATTGTTCCTAGCTGTGAAAGAGCGATTCCAGGTGGTCAGCCTCTGCTCCTCTCTTCCTAATTTAGAAGTGAATTCTGGCTCGGTGTCATCCCAGGAACCGAAGAGCAAATGGCCGTTGCTTTGGCAGCGTTCTAACCATGAGGGAGAATCTCAATATGATGTCTTTTTCATAGCTGTTACAAGAATATCACTACTGCCAGATATGGAGGCTCGTGTGTGTAATCCCAGCTCTTGGGGGGTTGAAGCAGTTGGATTAGCACAAGTTCTAGGCAAGCCTGGGTTACATAGTAAATTCTAGGCCATCCTGAGCTATCCAGAGTAAGATTCTGTTTCAAAAATAGAAAATTAACTCAAAGTACCACCATTATCTACAAACTTCCCAGCCCTTTTAATCCTCACATTCTAGACTTTTCTTTGGTTCTTTTTCTTCACATTTTTCAATTGAGTTATTTATCTAACTTGTTTGAAAGGACAAAGATAATTCATTCAGCACAGTTCCACCAAACACTAAACTTTTATCATCAAAGCTTCATTTGAACTCATCTCTCTGGTCATCCCACTTGTGAAGGTGGTTGATGGAGCAAGCAGAGTCCCAGAATATGCTTCCGAGCGACTGAAGATCATGACTGTTCTTTCCTTTGAGTTGGCTTCTGAATAGCCATCCCCATGTTTCCACTCCCTGGGTGGAACAGAGACCCCTCCTCTCCCTCGCCCAGCACCTGCCTCTCTAAAGGGGCAGTCTCTTCTCCCCACTCTCTGAAGGGGCAGTTGCCTTTTCTCCCTCCGCTAATGCTCACCACGTGGTTCATGGCTCTGCTACATCAGTGGATGGGGATCATGCAGCTCTGTTCATCAAGCAGTGATCACACAACCAAAGTGGAGTGAATGTTCTTTAGATTCTGGTCCAAAAATGCATGGAACCTCTATGGCTAGAGCTTCAGATAGTTTTATGTTTAAAAAAATGAGCTGCACATCTCCCCAAATATTCATGCATGAGGCTCATTAATAATTTTCTTCTCTCAGTGACTGAAGACGAGTCCTTTAATTTGAAGTGGCCTGAACACTAATGAGTCATGTCATTACTCCAGGATCCTTTAAGTTGGCTTTTATTTTTTTTGCTCCTGGACTCAGTGAGGTAGAAATTAAGGACAGCTCTCATTAGCTTTTATATTTCCTGAAGCATCTGTTCATGGCCGCAAATTGATCCATCCTAAATATTTATTTGTCTATAAATGCCATGGAGTCAATACTTCACTTTATAGCTCTTTCTTTTGATTCCCAAATACAACATCTCCTTTGAAAGTTCCATCAATGCCATCATTTGCAATTTAAATGCTTTGAAATATTATCCTCCCTGCTGTGTTTTTAATACTTCCTTCATATTTAATTGGTGCAGACACTTTAATTCCTAATTAAACTTTATTGTTTATGAGGTTGTTCTCATTAATAGACATAATAGAAGGAAAAAGGAAGGAAAGAAAGAAAAGAAGGGAAAGGCTAGTTTCAGCAAATTTTCTGACCTCTGATTCCACTCTTAATACTACTCATGGCCATGAATTCATAGAACAAGAGACTGGACAGAGAGGAAGATGCAACGCAACTGCACAGCTCATGCTCTTGAGAATTTACTGGATGTTCTGGAAGACAAGTGCTCAGCTTAGAAATAGCATCTGACATTCGAGATGGATCTCCTCATCTCAGGCTCTTCCCCTCTGCACATCCCCAGTTTTGCATTGGTGACAAAGAGAAGCATACATTGCACACACAATGCTTGCTTTATGCTCAGAGCCTTAAAATACTTTTATTGTGAGGGAATGGACACTTGAAGGATCTAATGGTGTCTGGTCCCGAGAAGATTTGCTGTATTACATCAAGGTTGAAATGCCCACGAGGCTGACAAGCTTATTGCCCATTTCTGAGATTAAATAGTTTTGGAGAAATGTTCTCTCCTGGCAGTTGTAATTGTGTCTGTGAAGTCAGAGCGCATTCCTCCTGAGCACTGGGAACTCAGTGTTGCTGTCTATGTTTTCCATTTTTGTGACTAATTCTAACAAACACACAGACAAACAAAATACATTTTAAAGCATGACCAATTAACCGGATAACTTGGTAGGAGCCCATCAGCTCCTAACATCCTTACAATGTCCACCGCTGATAGGCAGTCATAGACATTGTCCAGTCTCTGTTATCACAGACCATCTTTTTAGATGGTTGATGAGAGGGCAAAACACTAAAAACAAAAAATAAATCACTCTTCCTGCTTAATAATATATATATATGGAAATGGGCCAAGACTAACACCAGCAATCTCAAGAGCCTTACATGTGTGCAGGCAGCACTTATGAGTGGCTAAGCTGATTATTTAGTTGCTAGGATTTCCAAGGCATCTAAAGGAAGCAGCATACCACCCCAAGAAAAGGGAGAAGGCACAAGCAAAAAAATAAATACTATGTAGACTCTTCGTAGATAGAGCAGCTGCTCCACCCTGACCTTGCCCAGGATGACACATGCTGTGTATAATTCCACTGACCCCTGACAAGCACCTGACCTCTTGTGTGGTTGAGAGCATTTCTGGCTCTACACTGGCTGGAGAACGATCATAGTGTGTTAACATAGACCGCAGTGTATTCCTTTTTCACAGGCAATCATCTAGAATCCGAGGGTTTATCATTTTAAGGTAGTTTCAATATCATACCTTAGAATTGAAAGTGAGAATATCAAAGAAGCCCAGAGATAGTTAATAACGTTTACTTTCTGAGCATTTATTGTATGTCTCGAGTTGCCCTGAGCCTGTGGTTATTAGTTAATCTCATAAAACTTACTGAGATAGGTTTGACAGCCTCTGATCCCAGTGGAAACAGACTAGGAGAGACTGAGCTCCTTTCAGGTGAGGAGGAATGTCAATTAGTTTGAACCAAGGTCTTCCTCATTTTATCACTGGTGTCCTGCATGGCTTCCTCTTTATTCCCCAGTTCCTGTGTAAGCAACAAGGGCTGGTGTGAGCAAAAGATGATTCTTTTTTTTTTTTGGTTTTTCAAGACAGGGTTTCTCTGTGTAGCTTTGCGCCTTTCCTGGAACTCTCTTGGTAGCCCAGGCTGGCCTCGAACTCACAGAGATCCGCCTGCCTCTGCCTCCCGAGTGCTGGGATTAAAGGCATGCACCACCACCATGTGCCCTGCATGTCAATCTAAGGTCCAATTTTTATGCCATTTGATGTGTGGTAATGCCTTCAAATGACAAGGAAACATAAAGAATCTGTAACTAGACATGATAACTATGCTAGATACTAATGCTATGATTTTAACCTGAGATAGAAAACAGGAGTTGGAATGTAAGCATACAAGTATCATTAAGATGCATAACTCTGAGCATTTCTTAATCAGTGGACATGACCTTAGGGAGGACCAAGTGATTGGAGAACCGACATTTGATGTTGAAGATGCTGTATGATTGCTGCTTTCTTACAGTTTAACCAAGTGAAAGTGAATAATTCATATCATACAGCTCTTGAGTATTGAAGTTTGCTTCAAGGGCAAGCTCCCACAAACTTGGGGGCTGTTTCTCTCAGACTCGCCACCTCCAGCTCACTGTGATTCTTGGCTGCTGGTCCCCTTACTCGGTTATGCAGTTCTTTATTTCCCTTCTTTTTTCCACCAAGTATTTTGATCAGAGGCAGAGGCAGGCCCCTTCTGCTTCTAACATGGACATGGTAGGGATTAATGAACTAACATGTTCTGAAATGTTTTAGAGAGGGAAGTGCTGCCTAGGTGTCAGGAGTGATTACCTAGCAGCCGAGTTATTAGGCACCTGAATATTATGCATCTTTCGCATATTTCGGGAAATGGATGTGCATATTCCTCTGCAGCAGCACTGTTATTTGAATGATGTTCAGACACTTAAGTGAAAGTCTAGCCTGATCCTAATCATCTCCACTCTTCCCTGACTGGCCATGCAGGCCCTCATGTCGCCTATTTATACCAGTGTGAGTAAGACAGACACAATTACTAATCTTGGGGAGTTTTCAGTGTATCTAAGAAAAGATCCACAGTCAAAATATGAGTTTCTCAGTCTTCTGGTAGAGGATGATGGGAGGAATTCATGCCTGGACATGAAGTCTAGCTCAGGCTCCCAGGTTCTACACTCTGGCCCACCACTGGTGATATGACACTGGGCAGGGTCAGGTCACTTCTCTGAGACCTGGAGACAGTGGGAGCACCTGTCTATCCTATATGTCCATCTTTGATCTCTTTCAAATTCATGGCCTCCTTTTTCATTAATTATTACCACACACACACACACACACACACACACACACACACACACACACAGATACAAAAGTGCAACCTGCTCAGTTTGTATAATGTTACCTAGGGCCGAGCATTGAGTATTGGATAACCGATCAGTGTGCTCTTCCCTGGAAAAGACTATCTCTTCCACTCTCAGCGTTCTTTAGGTATCTGTAGTTGTTCGTGTAGGGTTGAGGATGTCTGGGCTTTTCCCCGTCCACTTTAGCATCTATTGGTGTCATCCTTGTTCAGCTCATGTTTAGACAATCATGCTGGTGAGACTTGACGTGTATAACTTCTGACATTGAGTCTCCTAGGAATATCTCTCTTCTTTTAGCATCTCTTTTGAGCCTCCTGTACAGGGGTGGACACAACCTCCTCATACCTGGCCAATCACAGTATAATATCTCATCCTAAGATAACTATGTGAACCAGCAGACCACGAAGTCCCCTAAAACACTGAACATGGATTGGAAAGGAAAGACTAAAACACCCTTCCCTCTGGTTTCCAAACACTAAAAGAATGTGGGGTTGGAGCTGGCAGAGATCAAGATTTTTCCTCAGTCAAGAAAGTACAGTGGTAGCCAAAAGGAATGACGCCTAGCAGATGTGAGCTGAGATGAAAGATGGAGGAAGGAATGGGCTCTGAGGTCATTAGTTTGATCCAGGCATTTGAGGCCCTGGACCCATGCTTTGATCTGTGCACATAGCCCAGCATCCCTTTCAGCCAGGAGGGCCAATAAGCACATTCTTTTGTTTCTCTTAAAATAATTTGCAGTGGGTTTCTGTCTCTTGTTGCTTGAATCCTTATACACACACACACACACACACACACACACACACACACACACACACACACACAGTACTCAATTATTAATACCAATACCAGTAATTCGCCCATTTTCTGGATGAGGAAATTGAGGCCTATAGAGGTTAAGTGACTGTAATAGTGTTACTCATGGCATCATTGTCAGTGATTTGCAGAGTTGGAAATGCATACCCTACTTCATGACCACCCAAATCTAAATTCTACTTGAAAGACAAGGCTTGAGAGCCAGAACAGGGGGGTAGATATTAATGAAGAGGGAAGAAAAGTCACAGGGCACCATTCTGGCCATTTATGTAGTTATTTCATTTACTGGTTCGTTGAATATTTCTTCAGATAATGAGAAAAAATATAAGGCCATTGTTGGGAAAAGAGTGTTCTGATTGATTCACCAGCCCTGGAGTGGGCATCTGCTGCAGGGTGGAGGTGGGCAGGGCTGCCAGGCCATCCTGTGTCTTTGGAGGTACTAGAACTACCAGCCCTAGAGTGGGCACCTGCTCTAGGTGGGCAGTATTGCCAGGCCACTGTGTCTTTGTGGGATGCAATATATGCAGAACGAGTCTCCCACTCGAGCCTCTTGGAAAATTAATTAAGGAACTTGCTCCTTCCTCAGAAGGCAAGCTTTCCCTTTTATTAGCACATGTAAACACGGAATCATTTTTGAATGCAAATGTGGGTGACATTTTATTGTTCTGTCAAGTTTAGAAGCTGCCCAGAGCAGGGTAGCAGTGAACCCGTAAACATTATTGGTGCTGCCCTGAGAATCTGTCACCTCTGCACACGGCTGATGGCTGGAGCCATATGTTCCACAGCAGCATGTTAGCGGACATGGATTGGGCAAGGCGGTGCTACAGCAAAGCTTCCACACGAGCTTCCGGCCGTCCAAAAATAGCCTGTGCCAGCCAGATGTAGAGTTCTAGCAAGGTCACTTTAGGAGTGATTTCCATTGTGTGTGCTTTTCTCCCCTTCATTGACTGTAAGAGAATGTAATCTGCCTCATTACAATGGGATTCAGGTGCAGACCACCATAATGACCTTTATGTCCAAGACTGAGGTTCACAAAATTGATAACGTAGACTCAGCTCAGCAGTGGGGGGGACTGTACCTCGAGGTCGGAACCATGCTAACTTCCTAACACAGGAGGTCAAAGGTCGAGGTGGGGCACCAGCTGCAGACAGCTCTGGACTGAGGAAGAGCAAAGTTGAGCTGCTGAGCACCTGGCAGCATTGGGGTTGGCAGCTCTCCCTGGGGACAGCAGAGTCATCCCGGGGCATGTGCAGTTAAGGGATATCATTATCAAGATGGAGAGCCAGTAAGAGAGCAGCCCATCCCCGGTCCTCAGTGAAAGCTGGCGTGATGGACAGGCGTCTGCAGTCAGGGGGCCGTGTGGACATCGCCTCTGTTTGCTTTCACAGATCTTCATCACGTTGCTGTGGTTTGAATATGAAATGTCTGCCGTGGGCTCGTGTGTCTGAACACCTGGTTTCCAAATGCCAGAGCTGTTGGAATGTCATGGGACCGTTGAGAGGTGGAGCCTCGCTGAAGAAGTGGGCCCCTGGGGGTGGGCCTTGAGGGTTTGTCCCGGGTGCCAGTTCTTGTCGTTTTGGCCCTTCCTGCCTGTTGACACAGTGTTGTCAGCCATGGCACACGCTGCCACCGTGCCTTCCATGCCAGGGCAGACTTTGTCCCTTCTTAAACTGTGAGCCTGTGTGTGCCCTTCCTCTGCTTCGCTTAGTTCTGTGGTAGGTCTTATGTAGTCCAGGCTGCCCTTAAACTCGCTGTGTAGCTGTAGATGACCCTGAACTTCTAATCCTCCTGCCTCACCCACCCAAGTGCTGGGATTATAGATAGGGCTGCAAAGACTAACCTATTTCCAACACCCCTCCCTCCTCTAAGTTGCTTCTTATTAAGTACTTGGTCACAAGAACGTCAGCTAAAACAGTATCTGATCCCCAACTCTACTGCTGATGTTAACGCACTGCCCCCTCTTCCTCTCATGGGTTGGGATATTTTAGCACTGAAGCAGGAAATCAGAGGTTTGTTCAGAAGTCTCCAACAACAGGAAGCTTGAGCATTCTGTTTTCACTATTAGGGAAAGGCTTCCTCCTACACTGTCCGGCATGGAAAGTAACCAACCAAACAAATCAAGGCCTTGAAGCAGAGGCCGTGACAGAAGATTGACCACTGTTGTATTAAGTACGCATTTACAGATGGCACCTAGATGTTGAGTAATGCTTCAGACCTAAGGGCCTGTCCCAACAAAGCTTCGTCAGAGCTGCTGGTTCCAGCCCTGGCATCCCCTTTGCTATGTGGACAGTCCGCCTCCAAACCCAGGGCTCCATCTCCCCTAGAAACTATCAGGACCAAACCTAGCATAAAATGGGGAGGGAAAGGAAAAGTTAAAACCTCTGTTAACGGAGAACAGGAACTTGTAAATAAAAGAGGATGTCAGAATGTAATGTACTTGACCAGAAGAAGCATGGATTTGAGGGTCTGAGGCCCTCAAATGATTAAGTGGTTGGTTCATCGATGTCCCTGGAGCATGCCTCCCGACTTTGGGTTTATGGAACTGAAGGAGGACCCTGCTGGGCATGCTTATCAGTGTTGGGCTTCCAACTTCTCTCCCAACCAAGGACAAAGACTCTGTTCTTCATGTGCTCATAGAAGAATAACCTTCAAAATGTATGTCGATTCCGACATCACTTCAGGACCCCAGGGACTCTGATTATTAGGATGTGGTCACAGAGGTGGCAGGGGTTAATTTCCTATTTATCATGAGATCTTACATGATTTTCCTAAAAGATATTTAATTTCCACTGGGCATAATAACTTGCAGCTGTTGGATTGTGCTGTGTACCAGTGGTGAGTTCTTGTCTTCAGAGATTTATGCAAGTCATTATTTAAAAATAGAGATCCGGGAGTTACAGCTGGCTAATTAATCTACCACCAAGGAAAGCTAAGCAAGTGACCCACTTAACTGCTTTGAGGAGCCACCGCTACGCGGAAGCAAACTTTCAAAAACGCCCTGTACAACGAATCGAGAGACTCAGTCCCCCATGGCATTGCTGTAGCCTCCTCAGGGAGCATGCCTACATTAATCTGATTTCTGTTGCCATCACTGAACACTCTAGACTGGGTCACTTGAAAGGAAGGCAGTTTATTTAGCTTGTAGTTCTGAGACTGGGACGTGCAAGACATAGCAATGGCGTTGTGAGTGCTTCCCTACTATGCCACAGCAGGACAGAAGGCAACTTCACCTTCTCTCTGCGGGGACACCAGGACCACATCCACACACAGTAGAGTGTCTCTGGGGTCCTCCTTCCTGAAGGTGCTGCCAGAGTCACCGCATTCTCTCGTTGCTTGGTGTGGACACCTGTTAAGGAACAGCACTTGAGCAGTTTGCTACGTCAACCCCGCAGCTCTGCCTGGCATCTGAGTGCTCCCTGCGATGGCTCCTGTCACACCACCGAGGGTGCCCTCCCTCTCTGTCCTGCAGCTTCTCCCAGCTCATCCCTCTCCTGTCTTCCTGTCCTCATCCAGATTGGCTTTCTCAGTTTTCCGTCATCTCACAGAAGGCCATCATGCTCATCCTCGGCCATCTCTAGATTTTCCCCCTTGGATTTAACAGAAGAAAGTTGACATCATCAGACCATGATGTTGTCATCGTTGGCCTAAGTTCCTACGTGTGGGTCAGTGATGGCGTTTACTGTATTTATTCCTATTCACTTCCCCTCCACACAGTCAGGCATTCTGTTCTGTGTGTTCCAGTGCTGAAGACTGGACTGGGGACTTCACTCGCTTGTGCTTTGTGTGTGTTCATTGCATACACCATTGCCAAAGTGCTGTTCTGTTTGCTCATGTGTTGTAAGTTAGTGAACAACGCTGAACTCTCACTGTGACTTACTTTCTTCCCTCAGTTCTAGACCTTTGCACTGCATCCCATCCCTCTAACTGTGTCTCCCACATTCCATGGAAGGTGCTTTAAACATCTGCTGTCTCCCCAGCAGACACACTCAGGGCTCTTATACTCAGATTCCCAATATTAGTCCATCCATTGTTGTTTCCGTAACAATACCGCAGAGTAGGCCCTTTATAAAGAGAAGAGCTGTATTTGGCTAGAAAGTCCAAGCAGATGGTGCTGGACTCTGGTGAGGGCCTCTATAAGGGGACCTAACATCACAGCAGAGCACGTATATGTATATGAGCCAGGCCTAACACACCAAGATGGAATTTACTCACTAACAAAGTCAGCCTGTTCTGTAGAAATACTCACATGAGGACAGAACCCTGATATACCTGCTAGTACTCCTACAGTGGCAGTTAAATGTCACCATGATTTTTAGAGGGGACATTAAAACTAAAGTACCCCCCCCTCCATCTCTAGCCATCCCCTTGATATTCATTCATCTGGGCTTGGGATTATTAGTGTGTGCTGTTTTACACTTTCCTCTGAACCTTCCGTGGGTTTCCTCTGTATATTATGTATCTCCTCTCAGATAAGGATCATTTCTAATGCTCTTCCCTCCCCTGACTTCACCCATCACCACCTCCACAGACCTTCTTTGAAGCTCTCTGTGTAATTGGTGCTCAATGAATCTCTATTTTGTGACTTGTATCATATAACTGTACAAGGATAGGCATTCCTGTTCATAACTGTCTCTCTAGTGTCTGAGATGGTCCCTGGCATGTTGATGGTAGTTATGAAATAGATATGAAGTAAGTGCAGTCTCTCGTCACATAAGGAAAGGGTTTGGTAATATTTGAGATCAAAATGCCTGTGCTCCGTTTTATAGTCTGCCACCAGTCAGGCATTCAACACTGTGTAACTCCTCTCAGTCCTGGGTACACCAAATGACACATCAGATTCCCCTCCTCTCTGACATCCTAAGACTGTTATTAGCAGGTTTCCGGATGGAGCCAGGCCATCTGCAGTGGAAATTATTGACGGTCACCGTCTTTGGAAGTGAGCATGAGAAAGGCAGTATGGGGTGAAGGTGCCAGCCTGTCCTGTGCCTCTGACCTTAGGCTCTCACAAAGGTCCACCTGGAAAGTGTTTGGGAAAGCGTGTGACAAATAGTAAGTGCTACACACGTGTTCGCTATTGTTTTTACAAATGAAAGGGGTTCTGTAAGCCTTGAGATACTCCGGCATTTAGATTGATCATCATGGGTGGCTGTGTGTAAACCAGGGTCCCAGCATCACTGTTAAGATGAGGTGTCTTTTACAGGAAACAATCTCCAGGCCACACTATGATTTCTTTTAGGGCCAGACTATTTTCTTTCTGGAAATTGACAAGGACTAATTTTTACTGCTTTTGCAAGGTGAAGCAAAGGAAACAATCAATATTGTCTTACACGATCATACAGCTGCCAAGAAAGATGCTGAAACCAGAATCCCAAGTTTGCTATCTACCAAAACATGGCTAGTCATTCTACAGAGCAACTACATAGACATGGAAACAAAACTGTGAATTTGTGAATATTCTATGCAGGTACTATTCTGTCTTTAGTAAGGAAGTATTAAGTAATCTAATTTGGTTTTTCTTATCCTAAGGGGAAGAAGTCCTTGTATAGAAAAAAATCATGATTAAAATCCTGAGCAGCATTTAAAGCATGGGCTTTCTTGTTGCTAGATGGTTCTTTTTCTCTAGGTCAGAAGGCAGCACTATTTATCTTAAAGAAAAAAAAAATGTTAAATGGTGTTGGCGCTAGGCTGCAGATGTTATAACAACTTGGTTTGAACAAAATAACTTTTGATGACCATTGTTCTACCACGCAAAAGAAGTCTTCATCAGGCTTTAGTTCAGCTTAATGTTTTTATATGCACAATCCAATGTGTAAATTCATCTGCTACCTAAAAACTAATCAAAAGGAATCATATGAAAATACAAACCATGACCTGGCAAATCCACTGGCTCTAGAAATGTGTGTTACAAAAGATAATAAATTTAAAAAGCAGCTTGAGAACTACATACATTTATTTCATTAAATAAAAATTAAAAGAGTGTGCCAGAAACCAGTCCATACCCTCAGAGATTCTCAAAGAAACAGCAGAAAGGATGTTTGCCCCAAGGGTTTCACACTTGTGCTAGGGAGACAGACACACAAGCAGGGACCTCACTGTAACACAGTGACTGCAGTAGCAGGCAGTAGTGTGCCGAGGTGTGGAAGCATGGGCCTGGGTGCCCGGCTAAGGTTTTAGAGTCAAGGTGCTCAGAAGTTAGGGAGAAAGGGGTGTCAGAGGAGGACTTGGCATGAATATCTCTTTAAGACAGGAAATGCTGTGGCATATTCTGAGTCAGCAGATGCGTGTTACCGGGGCTTAAACCACCAAACAGAGGGGGCTGAGAGGTCAGAGTTGGGGCGGGAGAGCTGTGACAGGGTTGGAATTCATCAAAGCAGGGATTGTAGGTGGGAGATTAAGTAGTCAGGTATTTCTGTTATCCAGGCAAAGAGTCTCAACGTAGGCAGTGATAGATGAGTGGGCTAGAGATAATGACTTGAAAAGTACCCAAGAAAGGCCAACGTGGTGAATGATGGTAAAGTGGGGATTTCCCTCAAGTTTATAGATGACTGATGAAACAGTTTGTATTACAAAATATACATGGGGTTCTAAAGAAGAATCTGTCGTGTAGATAAAGGGCATGCTTATTTTCATTGTGTTTATTTTAAAGTTTCTGTGTGACACTTGAGCAACAGTGTCCAGCAGTCATTGGACATAATACCATGAGCTGCAAAGAACAGGTCCAGCAGGAAATTCTGATCTGTAGCATATGGACATGAAAGTGATAGTTAAAACTGCAGGGGAGAAAAAGAAGTAGGACCCAGGGACCCAGCTCTGGAGAGTATGCCAAAATGGAGCCACAGATGCATCCTGGGAAGCAATGACCAGAGACAGCATCACTTCACAGAGTCCAGATTAAAAAAAAAAAAAACCTCAGAGAGATCTCATGATCCAAAATGAAATGGAAGTAGTCAGGTCCAGGACAAGGACCTAAAGAGACTCCGAAAGGTTAAAAATCCATGACTTGGTGTTTTACTCGGAGCTCTGTCTGCAATGGTGGCTGTAGTCAGTCAAGGCATGACTGTGGAGAGCATGCAGAGAGCCCTTCCTTGTGGAGAACTTCAGATGGGAGGGAGCACAGGAGAGACAACAGTGGTTTAAGGAGTTCGGGGACTAGAATGGGCTGTTTAAAGAGTAGAGAAGTTTAAGAAAGGCTGGAGGCTGGAGGGAAGGAGCCGCTAATAGATCAATATAGAAATGTCTGATGAAAGAGAAAAAATTATGCAGCATGCTCCCAGGGGAATGGAAGGGACAGAGGATGGGGTCCAGAAGAAAGGATGGCCTTAAGCAGAAAGGACTTACCTTCTACCCCCGTCAGGCTCAGAGGGTGATGAGAAGGCAGTAATCAGTCAGCAATGAGAGGAAGCTCACAAAAGGTAGGCCCTACCTGGTGACTTCCAAAGGCCATCAGTGCTGACTCATTCTCCCAACGCTGGCTGCAAGATTAAACAGGTGGATTCTGGGAGCACCTCACGCTCCCCTCCTGGGTTCCCTCTCAGTGGCTACCAGTGCTTTCTCCTTTATTTCCCCATATTGCCACATTGGTTCTCAGAGCCCCAGCCAAGCATCGGGTCCATTCTCCCACCTGCACACCAAAGCTATCGTCCAGAAGTGCTAGACCTGCTGCCAACAGTCTTCTCCTTAAAGTGCCCATCAGTTGTCTTCACTTACTTTGTCATTTCAGGTTAGAATATGAATGTCTGTTGTCTAGTCAACTGGTCAGCCTTTGTCAGGGTTGTGTATCCCTTCCGCTGTCACTGGCTTTCAAAACCTTACCTTTACCACACCACACCCCACTACTCGATCTGTCTTCTGACACTATAAATAGATACCAGCTCTAGCCACATGCAACTCTTCAGTCTTCCAAATATGAACCGCATTGTGTGAAAACCACATGACTAAATGAATTATCAGGCCACTAAATACCTCCAGGGGCATCTCTATTGTCATGCAGGATGGGGAGCATCAGTCTTTCTGTGCCAGAGAGATGGCACATTTCAGGACACACTACCCTGATGCATCTCAAGTCTTCTGATAGAGGATAGGGGTACTGACCATGCCTTTTATCATAACAGAAACATAGGAAAATTAGAAAAGAACACTATTTTTTAAAATCACACTTAGTGGCTATTTACTGATTACTGCTATGAAAACAGAAGTAAAGACAAGGCCATTTTCCCTAACAGACAAACACCATTCCCCACAATGCCCAAAGTCTCCAAATTAGTAGAAGTAAAAACCCCGGAGAAGGTCTTGACCTTACTCTTACACATAGACACTTTCCTCTTGGCTACCTTGAAGTTAGTGTTCTAATTTACTTTCTGTTGCTGTGATAAAGCAGTAACAGAAGCAACTTGGGGGAGGAAAGGATTTATTTGGCTTGCGTTTCCACATCACGATCCATCACAAGCCAGGGCAGGAGCTCAAGGCAGGAACTGAAGCACGGGCAGGCCATGGAGGAAAGTTGTTTACTGGCTTTCTTTCCATGGCTTGCTCAGCTACCTTTTTTATATAAGCCAGAACCACCCGCCCCAGGGTGGCAGCATCCACAGTGGCCTGGGCTGCCCTCCATTAAGTAACAAGAAAGAAAATGCTCCACATTCATGCCAGTCCAATGGAAGCACTTCCTCGGTTGTGCTTCCCTCTTCTTGGGTGTCTTTAGTTTGTCAGATTGGTGAAAACTAACCAACATACCCAGGCTGGTAGGATGGCTGGGCTCTGTTCTCTGTTGAGTGTGAATCTAGAACATACAGCATTATGACAAAGGGTGTGGTCTCAGAGGCAAGTGAATATCTTCCTCCATCATCACATGCAAACTGTGAGTTGTCCCAGAAGGCTGTTGTCAGGTTCCAGTGTGGCTCTGGAGTTTGGAGAACTTAGGTTCTTTGCTAGTACACAGCAAGTGCTCAATATATGGACCCTGCTATGAAAATATTACTTCTACTATTTTATGTCATAATTTAAGGAATCGCCTGGTTTAACCAGTGGCAGGCAGAGGTTGGGGCCACTTTCTCATCTAACCTGAGCTGTACAAATATAATACACACACACACACACACACACACACACACACACACACACACACATTTTCTCCAATGGCTGATATCTACTGTCAGTAGTCAATTGAAATGATCAGCCCCTTAGCATAATCATGTCCCTAAGAACTGAATGTGCTCACACTCAGTGATAACCATAGGAATACAATTAATTTTTCCCCATAATATCCATTTAATAGACAGACAGGTTATACATGAGAGGTGTGGTGATAAGCCACCTCCTGTTTGCTCATTGTGAAGACACTCATTAGGGATAGTGGTCCTCGATATTAATGGAGTGCCACAATCCAGTTAGAGGGCTGCAGTTGCACACACTGGGGCTGCCATGAGAGGCACTACTGTCTGACAGGAAAGGTCACCATCTGGGCCTTGCCCCTCCTTTCCACGCCTCCATCGTGATCTGCCTGTCTTCTTCTCCATGGGCCTGTCTGGAATGCCTCCATTTGCCAAATGCTGATGGTCAGCTTGATGCTCTACAGAACTCATCCCTAGAAAAGTAGATAATGATTTCAAAAGTTCTTTGAGTTTTTAGTCACAGCACAGATAGCACATGCCCCATTTGTGTGTGATTGTGACAGAGATGACCAGCAGTTTCGGATCAGTGGAGAACATTTAACAACTGGGGAAGCCTCCAGTGGAGTCCGGCTGCGTTGTCTTCAGACAGGAGTGCCTGCTTTAGACGGCCACTCACTTAGGGAAGGTCAGGAGCAGGGGCATCTGGCCTCAGTGAATGGTTTGATGTAATAATCCAAGTGCTGAGATGCAAGGTGCTGCTGGGGACGAGAGTCTGATGGGCTGGCTTAGCCCGTTTTTCTAATCGGTAGCCCACTGTGATGAACTTGGGTACCACAGAGCCCACTGGACCATGGGCTCAGTTTTACTTGTAATAATTTCTCTCTCTGTAGCTTAGTATCAAGTCAGACACCAACATGCAACTAAGTTCTCCCAGAATGCAAAGCTTAAACTTGAGGTGGACACTGTAGCTCTGTTGTTTCACTTGTCCGTCATTCACTTGAGGGTTCTAGAGCTGTCACTAGAGTCTGGGGCTCCATAATCTCTGGAGCTAGGGGTAGACCAAACAAACTGCTCCACCCCAGCAAGCAGAGAAGCAGCCCACCATTGGCTATCCCTGAAAGGTCATTTGCATAACCCTGCCCTCCTGGTCACACCTTGAGACATACACTGATTTATGTTTTGCAGACACGAAGGAGTCATTCTCAGACCTTTAGTTTCAGAGATCAGAAAATGAAAATTCTCCTAATTAGTGTCTTACAAAGGTTGGTAAAGCTATGTACATGTGTGCATCTCTGTCATTCACTGTTTACTGAGTGTATCTGTCTGTGCTTGCAGAATGTGATGAAACCAAGCTAGAAGGGTGGAGAGAATCAGCCAGTTACTTATTAACTGATCCTCTGTGTGTCAGCGTGTGTGTGTGTGTGTGTGTGTGTGTGTGTGTGTGTGTGTGTGTGTGTGTGTGTTGCACACTGTAGTGGTGCTCTGATAAACATGACTCTCTGTAAGTACTTGACATGTGCATTTTAGAGGGCCAAAGACTGTCAGGGAAATCATCTCTTCTGAAATCAGTGCTTGCATTTAACGAGCCCGAGCCTGTGCCGCTCCCTTCAGGCCACCATGAGGACTTCGAATGTCGTTGTAAGAGTAACAGAGTGTCATTAAACCATTCTAAGCGGGATTGGTGCTTTGAAAGGTTTTTCTGGACGCTGCTGAGGAGTGGCTTGGAGGGACAAAAGCATGGAAAGGTGGGAGCACTGGGATGCGACGTGGACGGCCTGCATATGACGGGTGTTCCCCACCGCTACAAACTAGTTGAAGTTGAAGCCTGTTTTGCAACTCATATTTCTGAACTCACCCATAGATGAGGGGAGTGAGGAGAAAAGCTTATTAAAGATGATTCTTCTATTTGGGGCCAGATCAAGTTGCCATTTAAAATATGTGACTGAAAGAGGCATAAGGCAAGAGGATATGTGTTATCAGAAGCTTGGAGCAGTGTTTTGCTACTGGACATACATGTAGCTGTGCTTGTCTACATAATCAGTATACATATGTATACATAATCAGTAGTATTTGAAACCATGGGCAGAGGTAAGTTTTGATGGGTATAAACACTATGGAACTTGTGACATTTGAAGTCCAATCTACAGTGGACCTGCTAAACACCTGTGAAGGAACTACAAACTAGAAAGAACATGATATCATTCCTTTAAGTTAAGGACATGAAGCCCTTTCTCTGGTGTCCTTATTTTGCTGCAGACCCTGGTGTTTCTCTAAACACCTTAGGCAGGGATGACCTCCTTTGAGAAACAGAAAATCTTGCCTAAACCCACTCAGACTCTAAGCTTAAGATATACCTGCAGTTTCTGAATTGATGAGAAGTCTCAGTTTTCCATAGCTCCTCTGCAGGACGTCAGACTCCTGCTATCCTACAATCAGTTACCTCTCTGAGTCAGACGACCATTTGCACAGCATAGCCTAGTCACTTTGTGAAGCAACATCAGGAGATGTTCCTGCCCATCCTAAGGTTGGCAAAATCTGGCTTTCTTATCTACTGTACTGGCACAAGTTTCTGAATTCTGCATCACTGTCCAAGACAGATCAGCATCAGTATGGGTGATGAGATCATAATAATGCCAAATAGTAATAATGATGATAATAATAATCACATTATTACACTTGCAGCTGTGACTAGTAACAATATTATTAGCATTTTGTAGCATGAACTTTGGTCTTAGCCACAACAAACCGTAACTGTAAGTTAGAAGTCAGCACCATTTTGCAGATAGGAAAACCTGAAGTTGAAATCTCAATATCTGTGGTTTCCATTTAATTTTTTTCTTTTTTTTTTTTTCATTTTTGTGTGCATGTGGTCATGTGGAGACCTGATGTGATGTCAGGAATCACTCTCCAATTAGATTACTCGGCCACATTATTTACTGAGGCAGGTCTCTCAATAAAACCCTGAGCTCCAATGTGACTGTTTTTGCTATTTGCTAGCCAGCTTGCTCTGGGAATCTTCTGAGGCTGGGATTGTAGGCAGGTATCCATGTTGGCACTTGCATGGTTTCTACATGGATCTGAACTACCACAGCCCCGCTTACTATTCTTCTATGTTGTATTTTAATCCCTGCTCATGATCTGCCACAGGAGACATTCATTCTTGAAGACTGGGGCTATACCCTTTCTCTGTTAGTAATCCCAGTACCTGACAGTGGTAGTGCTTATTTATTAATATGGAATAATGGAAGACCTCACATCTTCATCAGTAAGAGAACTTGGGGAAAGCATTTGCTGTGTCTTAAATGACTGGAGCCCATACAGGACCTGATGTAATATGCAAGAAGTTTTTAGAAGATTGAATATATGGGTTTGCAGTTGGCTGAAGACCCTTAGTAAAGTAAGACATGTTTGAGTGACAAGGCTGGTGGCGGGATTGCTATGCAGAGGAGATCAAGAAGCTACATGCACGTGCTCTTGCTAGTTAAGTGTTCTTCTCTGTGATCTGGGTGGAACAAGGAAGAAGCTGCTGCCTTTTGGAGTTCAAGCATGATTCCAATTTGGAAATAACTGTAAGCAGCTTGGGCAGAAGTACCATGGAAATGGCCTTTGAGATTTGAAGCATCGGGACAGGATATAATAATTCTGTGAACATTTGAAAGAGGCCAGTCAGAGAATACACCTGCGGGAAGAGAATCCAAACACTGCTTCTCTGGGATGCAGACCCTCGCTTACACGGATGCCAGAGTAGGCCCAGGGGGCCCCACGATCTGTAAATTAAATCCAGGCCAGCCACACAGACTGGAAGGATTCAAGGCAAGCACACAGTGAGGCTGCCTGGGCAGAAGGACACACAATAATGACTCCTCTATGGCCATCCTTGTCAAGCACCACCTGTCACCCGTGCTCTGTCCCCAGCTTCATGACTCGTGAGGCTCCTGCAGTCTGGAGGAAGTGCAGATCGTAGCCATACCAATGAAGATGAAGCCAGAGCCAAACAACAGGATGAGCGCTACAAGTTAGCTGCAGGGAGCGAGAGAGTAAGGGAAGACAAAGGAGACTGGTAACATAGCCACGTCCCTTTTAAAACAGCCAAGTGGGAACTTGCAGACTACTCAAAAATGAAGATTTTTTTTCAGGTGGCAGTGGACTCCTTCTTCCAAGGCACGGGCTGCCTGACCTGGCGCCCCGCCTATCCAGGTGCTTGGTAAACAGGATTTTATAAAATCACCTCCACTTGCCAAATGACAGAATCTGGGAAGCCTACCAACCACACACACATTAAAACATCAGCCAGCTCTTTGCTTGGAGCCCAGTAAGGATGGGATTAAAGGGACTGGATTTGTGTTGTGTTGTTCAAGTCAGACTCTTCCGTGGCGAGGTCGCCCCTTCCCATTCAGACCACAGAAAACTAAATAGAAACCTTTTCAGTCCCAGATTGCCTGGGACACGCTTGGCTACGCTCCGGTTAAATCCCATCAGTGCAATTTACTTTATGTCAAAGAGAGAAAGACACAAATTTACCACCACACCCAACCCTGGCCAGTGACTGGGTGTGGGTGCAGGAGGCTGTTCCTGGGGACTGAAAGGAGGCTCCACTTTCAGATTATCCATGGTATCTAAGCAGATGAACCATAGCCTGCCTTCATTCACCAAGTGAGCACTCTCTGTTTAGAGACCATTAACTGCACATTCTCACCACTACTGAGAGTTCAGGATCTGCTTCCTGCCTGTGCACTTGTTTAGGATGGTAGTGTCTCAGGATGGTAGATATCAATTCATGTGACCAAAACTTTCAATGTAGACAACCAGCGTGGCCCAGTGGCGTCTCCGGCACCATGACTCGGCAGTGTCTCACTTAGCCCGTCTGTGACTGTTGTGTTGAAGGTGTTTGAAAAGCCCTAATTAGCTTTCCAGCCTCCTTAGTAAGGAGGACATAGGACAAAGGATTTAAATACCCTCTGGACAGCCCAACCCCAGTGTCTGCCTGAGAGCATGCCTCTCCCACCCCAGAACCTATGTGCTATGGTGTGTGAGTGCCCTGTGAAGGTCCATGTCTTAAAAGACTATTCCTCGGGTTAGTGGTACAAAAAGGTGCGATGGACCCATAAGATGTAATGCCAACAGGGAAGTCCTTAGACCATGAGTAGCATGCCCTTGTAGCGGTTTGAAGGTTCCAGCCCCTTCCTATCTCTCTGCTTCCTACTTCATGACATATGCAGTTCATTCCTGACAAAGTGTGTCATCCTTACTAATGGCCAAAAGTGAAGAGGCCACAACATCTTGAGCTAAAAATGCCAGAGCTATAAGCTGAAATGAACCTTTTCTCTTTATAAGTCAATTCCTTCAGGTATTTGTTATAGTAACACAATGCTAACTAATATACTAGCTTTATCTTAATGAGAGGTAGATACTTCAACATTGCTTAATTTGTCAATGGGTTGATTTCTAGATGTAGAAAAGGAAGAAACTGTCCCTGGAATCATCATACAACTAAAATGCCTTCAGAAAGCAGAATTCTGGCTAACAAAAGTGAATAAGAACCCCTTTGCATGTGTTGTAGAAGATCTCAAATATCTCAGGATTATATAAAACAAAATAATGATCATTTCGATATCTACCCTTCAGCTCCATTGAATCCATAAAATCCTTGGCTCCTGTGGCCTATTGATGTTGTATTTTAAGAAACAAACATTTCAAATATGCTAGAAACCCCTGTCCCTTTCCCTGGCTCTGTGTTTCCATCTCATTCTTTTTCTAAGAGTAACAACTGTTCTGATATCTAATCTATTGCTCTACTGTGTGTGTACTTTCATATGATGACTTTCTATAAAAATATTCATCGTGTTTTGCATGCTTTAAATTGTATGTTTATTTTAGCTATTAATAAAAACACTCTGAGTTATATAAATTCTAAAAAGTATCTTATCTTTTCAGTGTATTTTGTTACTTGTGTTTAATGATGGTTGTTCATGTCTCCATGTCATGTTTCAAAAAATGAGCACTGTGCATTCATTCTTCCATGTTTGAATTGATAATAACTTTTATTTTTAGTATTTCTCTATTGCAAATAATGTTTCATATAGTTATTTTCTTTACATATTTTTTTGCCATGCCCTTGAGGGTTTCTTGGTCTAAGTTATACATGCTGATAAACTTTGTAGAAGGGGAGTCTCAGTGAGGGAATGTCTACACTGTATTGACCTATGGGTAAGCCTGTGGGGGATTGCCACACTTGATATGGGAAGACCCAACCTATTGTGGGTGGCACCATTCCCTAGGCATGGAGTCCTGAACTGTATGAGATTAGGGAAATTGAGCTGAGCACAGTCGAGCAAGCAGAGCATGCATTTATCCCTGTTCTTGAGTATGGATGTGGTATGACTAGCTGTATGAAGTTCCTTCCTTGACTTTCCCACAGTGATGGACTAGGACCTGGAAGTATAAGCTGCACTAAACCTCTTCATCCCTAATGAAGATACAACACAGTGCACAGGAGATAAATTTCTTCCATTGTTCTCGGCTTTGCAGATAGCATTTTGCAAAATAGTTGTTTGAGTGTGTTGATAAATAGTTGATAATTCCAAAAGCACTGACTGAGTGTGACCTGGTGATACAGGTTTGTAATTCCAGCCTCTGGAAAGATTAGACATGAGGATAGCAACTTTGAGACCTGGCTATAGAGTGAGATGAGTTCAAGACTAGCTTAGTCAACTTAATGAAACCCTATCTCAAAATTAAAAGTCAAAAGAGACCTGAGAATGTAGCTCAGTGATAAGGCATTTGCTTAGCACCAGTATGGCCCAAACTGTAAAAATAGATAAAGGAAATAAATGAGACAATAAACAAGAGGATGCCTCTCCATACTTAATAGATGGAAGCATAATACTCTGGATTTTGTCAATGTTTTGGTTGGTGTAAATGATAAATCTTGATTTCATTTTATATTTTTATGTGTTCTGGACAGTAGAGGAGACTGGGGATCTCTCAGCAGCCATGTTGGTCAGTCAGCTCTCGGTTCCTAAAAGCCATCAATATGCTCCCATGCCTTTATGAGTGGATGGGGAATTGTTTTTCTTATTGAATCATAAAGTTCTTTATATATTCTGGATAACAATCTTTATTGTTCACATGCGTTGAAAATATGTTTTCCCAGATGGTTGCTGGATTTTTCACATCATTTATGACTTTCCTTTATGAATAGTATTGAATTTTAATATAGTGACATTTATCAACCCATTAGTCTGTGACATGTGTATAATGCGTAATGATTAGATCAGGATACCTGTCATATCTGTAACCTCAGACATTTATCATATCTTTGTTGTGCAAGTATTCAAGCCCTCTCTCCTGGCTATTCAAAGCAATTCCTTATTGTTAAGTCACAGCCATCCTGCTACACCATAGAGCGTTGGAAGTTACTCCTCCTATCCCATGTGTTTGCCAACCATGATCCTTTGTTCCTCCCACACACCCAGATGCTGCCTGCCATCCTCTCCTTTAAGATAAAGTTTTCAGCTTCTATATTTTATATATAGAAATAAAAACATGCCCTATCTTCTTTCTGTGTGTCACATTTTACTCACTATATTAATATATCCACTAGTTCCATCCATATTGTGACATTGAAATTCCATGATAGCATCTCACCATTTTATATTGAGTGTGTATATATTTTTTCAGTATAAATATATATTGTGTATATCACCATATAAAAATGCAACACATGTGTATCTTAGTTCATTCGTGTGTTGTTAGTAGACTCTGAGGTGGTTTCTGCATCGTGGTGACCATTAATAGTGCTCAATAAAGATTCTCCTTACTAGAAGTATTTCAGTCTCTTTGGATGTACAACTAGTATTGAGGTTAAAGTACCACTTTTCTGAGGCACTTCCACACTGTTTTCTGTAATGCAAAACCAGTTTACATTCCCATGGATAGTGTGTAAAGTCCCCCTTTCTCCACACCCTTGCAAGCACTTGTTAACCTTTCAAATTTATTGATAATAGAAATTCTGAAGTGAGATGGTGTGTTGTCTCATGGCAGAATGTATTTGCATCTCTTGCATAAATGCTGTGTTGAGTATTTCATTGTATGTCTGTTGGAGATTTGTGTATCATTTTCTTTTTTGAATTAAGGAATTTTTTATTAATTTTACATACCAACCACAGATTCCCCTTCTCTTCCCTCCTCCCACCCCTCCAGCCTTCCCACTCCCTATTCCCTCTTCCAACAAGGTATGGCCTCCCATGGAGAGTCAACAGACCCTGGTACATTCAGTAGGGGCAGGTCCAACCCCCTCTTCCTGCATCAAGGCTGTAGGAGGTGTTCCATCATAGGTAATAGGCTCCAAAAAGCCAGCTCATGTACCAGGGATACCTCCCAATCAATGGAGGGTAGAGGATGGGAGATGAGAACATAAGGGAATGGGATGGTTGAGCTGGAACAGGGACACAGGGATGGAGAGGGAGAACAATGAAAGAGATACCATGATAGAGGGAGACATCATGGGGACAGGGAGAAACTGGGTGCTAGGGAAGTTCCCAGGAATCCACAAGGATGACCCCAGTTTAGACTACTAGCAATAGTTGAGAGAGTGCCTGAACTGATCTACCTTGGTAATCAGATTGGTGAGTACCCTAACTGTCACCATAGAGCCTTCATCCAATAACTAATGGAAGCAAATGCAGAGATCCACAGCCAAGCACCAGGCAGAGCTCCAGGAGTCCAGTCAAAGAGAGAGAAGAAGGAGTCTATGAGCAAGAGGCATCAAGACCATGATGGAGACAACCAAACCAGTGGGAACTCATGAACTTTAGACCGACAGCTGTGGAGCCTTCATGGGACTGGACTGGGCTCTCTTCATAAGCTTGAGTAGCTTGATCTGCTTAAGGGGCCCCTGGTGTATCTTTTTCTGAGAAGTATTTCTGCAGGCTGTTTACCCATTGTTAATTGGATCATTTCAAGTGTTTGTTGTTGAATTGCTTGAGCTCATTACATATTCTGGGGATTAATCCCTTGTTAAGTAAGTTGCAGATATTCTCTCCCATCTGAACATTTCCTTTGCTGCAGAGAGGAAGGTTTGAGGTTTGATGTAATCCCATCTTTACATTTGTTTTCCCTTCATGGCCTCTGCATTTGAAGTCATATCCAAAATAACTTTGCCCAAACCAATGTTATGAAGCATTTTCCTATGTATTCTTTTAGTTGTTTCATAGTTCTGGGTCTTATGCTTGAGCATTATACAAATGATGATTTATTTTGCATATGGTGAGAGAGAGAGAGAGACTTATTTCATTTCCTTAGCACCTGAATATTCAGTTTTTCCAGCACTCTTTGTTGACAGAAGTTTTCCTTTCTCCAATAACTTTCTGCCTTTCTAAGGGGTTAGTTGGTTGGCTGTAGATATGTAGGTTGGTTCTGTGTTGTCTGTGTTGCTCCATGTTGTCTTCTGTGTGTTCTGATGCTCCTACCATGCTGATGTTGAAGTACATTTTAGTGTTAGATATTCTCTTGCGTTAGTTTGTTCCTTTGCTCAGGGGTGGTGTGTGGCTCCATAAATGTCACCAGTGCTTTTTTCCTACATCTGTGAAGAAGGCCATTGATAATTTGATAGGAATTGCATAGACTATTCAGATTCCTTTGGGCATTATGAACATTATAGCAATTTTAATTCTTCCAGTCCATGAACATAGTATATCCTCCCATTTTGTGTGACTATCTGTATGTACGTGTGTCTTTTTCAATTTCTTTTAACACTGTTAGCTGTCAGTCGATGGCCTAGAATCTCCTGAACAGGGGAGGGGGGCTTCTATTGAGTAATGTCTTGCTCAAGTTGATCTGTGGATGTATACATTAAGGATTGTGTTGATTGTCTTTGAGGTAAGAGGGCATAGGCCATGGTGGCTGATGCTATTTTCTGTGCAAGTTGTCCTGAGTTGTACAAGGAAACTGGTTAGAATGAGCCTTTGAGAAAATCTGAGAGCGAGCCAGCACTTAGCACTCTTCCTTAGTTCCAGCCTTGAGTTGTTGCCCCTGAATTCCTTCAGTAATAGACTATGACCTGGGATAGTAAGCCAAATAAACCCTTTCTTTCCCTAAATTGCTTTTGGCCGTGGTATTTATCAGAGCAACATAAAAGAAACTAAAACAACTATTTTATAATTTTTATTGTAGAGATTATTCACTTTATTGGTAAAATTTGTTCTTAGGTGTTTGGCTGGTTGGTTGTTCTATGTACTGTTTTGGTGGTGCCTGTTGCTGGTTTGAGTTTCTGTTTGTTTGGAGATATTCTGAATATGATTGTTTCTTTATTGTTTTCTTTCTATATTTTAAAAAGATAGTTATATTTTATATTGATTTTGTATCCCTAAACCTTATTTAGCTTATCAATTTTAATAGTTTGTTAGTGGTAGATTAGGGTTTTTTAACATATAGAGTCATGCCACATTCAATTAAGGATTATTTATTCTTCTATTCTCCTACTTGATGCACTTTCTTGTTTTCTGCTCACTTACTGTGAAGGCTGTGACTTCCAATACAACAGTGAGGTGTTGAGTGTGGGCATCCTTGCCATGTATGTGCCCTCAAAGAAGCGAGTTCAGCCTTCTCCGTTCAGTATGGCATTAGCCATGAGTCTGTCATACATAACCTCTGTTGTGTAGTTCTCTCTCTCTCTCTCTCTCTGTGTGTGTGTGTGTGTATGTGTTCTATAGAGCACATCTGAAGGTCAAAGGACAGCCTAAGAGAGTCTGCTTTTTTTTTTTTTTTTTTTTTGCCATGAGGGTCCCCAAGACAGAAGTTAGTGTCTAAGGCTCTACTGCAAGCGCCCTTACCGATAACTCACTGAGTCAGTATATCCTTTCTATACCCAACTTTTTTAATTTCTTAATCATAAAACACAGTCAAACTTTATAAAATGTTTTTGCTGCCTGTTTTTTGTCTTACTGAATTTAAAGACCTTCTGGTAGGGCTTGAGAGGATCTGTGACAACCAGCATCCTTGCTAACTGACTCCCATGGTAGTGCTGTTACGTTTTATTATTAACTTTGATAATTTTGCTTAGAATAGGTTTATTTAGATAGTAAATAATATTTGCAAATCTTAAAAGTTCTCTTGATTTCTAATTTACTAATATTTTAAATATAAGTGAATGTTAAAGTTCTTAATTCTCTTTTTTCACATCTATAGAATTTATCATAGATTATTTTTCACTTGTTAGTATCAGGAAATGCCTCAGTAGATTTTGGTAAAACATCTTTCCATTTCTAAGACATCCTCTCCATAAACACTTGATTCTTGGCCCAAAGGCTGTATAGCCTGAAGACTTTGAGCAATTATTTTTTACTTTTAAACCTTTACCTGCTTAATCTACTGTTTCTTTCATTTTGTTTCCTGTCGTTTCTTTGTTTTAAAACTGGATTGTGTTCAGCTCATACCATGGTAACAAAGGATATGAACAGAAGCACTGAGCACCGAGCCTAACAACTGAATCTCCACCCCTGGGGCCATAGTATAAAGAGAGAAGCAACTGCTGCCAGTTGCCCTCTGACTGCCCCATGTACACCGTGAATAAATAACGTCATATAAAAATCTTGTAAGGTATGAACAGAGGCAGATGGGGAGGGCAGAGCTGTTCACTCTCCTCAGTGTGGACAGCGAAAGATTAGTAAATCTCTCAGAGAAACCTCAGAGGTGTGAAAAGTATCTTTCTAGGGAAACTCTGTCCAATGCCATATCTGCTGAGGATGTGATTCATGTTGCCCATTTATCTACTGACTTAGTGACTCCTCTATCTGGAATCATTTATAACTTATGTCTTTAACTGCTTAAGTGCCGTTCTTGAACCTGGAGGGCCTGTCTTCTTGTCCTGAGTTCAGGGATGATACCTGGTGGTGATGAATGCTAATTGGGTGGGAGCCACTTGTGTTTGTCTTCATTGTTGGTAATTATGTCATTTTGAGACTTAAATACATTTCATGTTTTGTGGTTCTGATGCTCGGCAAAGGAAGTATGTTCTGAGTCAATCAGAACTCTGATACTACAAAATAATTCCAACATAATTGCCCATGGTGGTAAAGTGCCAAGCTAGTGTAGAAATATGGGTTTGATGGGTGCTGAGCAGTTCTGTTTCTGAATATCTGTACTAATCACATGTGCCTATGCATGCAATTACCGAGAAATTACCGTACAAAGGGATTGTGTGCACATAGATATAATAGCATGATGACCTGCTCTGTGGACTTGAAAGGAATTTCAGAAATTGATTAGAATGCTTAGTGTTGTTCTTCACTCAGGGATTTGTGAACCAAATACCTTATTCCAATTAGAAACACAAAGAGAAGTCTTCTTGCGCCCCCTCCCCTCACTGTGTAGAATATAAGGAGAAAGAACAGAGCTCCTGGGAGTTTTCTCGGGATTAACTGTGGAGTAATAAACAGAGGGAGCAGTAACAGTTCAGCAGGCAGGCCCTAAATCTCCACCTTGATGGCCCGCCTTTGCCAACTGCCTCCCTGTTTGACAAAGTGCATCTGTGAATTTGAAGCGTCTCAGGTTATAGTTAAGGTATATAATGAGATTTCCAGATATACATCTCCACCCAAAACTTCTGCTAACAGTGGGGGAAAGCCAATTAAGGAAGCTTTACTCAGCTTAAAAAAAATCAACCTAAACCTAATGGAAGAGCTTCTCAGTGGGGAGGCTCCTCCTTGATGGAGACAATGAGCACATCTGAGCTCTTCCTGCTCAGGAGGTTAAAGCCAGGAGCTTCCTGCAGTTAATAAAACTCATTTTTTCCCCTTTTTTGTAAAATGTGTGGCTTGACATAGGAGTGGCAGAAACTAGTGCTTTTTAAAACTTACACTTCTGGGTGCATTTAGACTTGTTAGAAGAAAGCCAGCAACCCAGGAAAAAACTATTTAACTTAAAACAGGCTAATGAGAATCTGCTTTAGTACCCTGAAGCAAAACCTCATTGGAATCATTGGTACACTGAGAACTAATAGAAACACTTCCACTGCTCAGAGTGACTGTGGGAGAAGTGTGGCGTTTCCCAGGCAGATACTGTGTACAACTGTTCACGAAGTAATCAAGAGCTGTTATATTATTAATACCCAGAAAAGATCAGGAGAGGCATTAGATCATTTTACAGTTAGAAACTGGGGCTCAAAAAAGTTGCATAAATAGCCCAAGGAAACACAAATTTGATCTTTAGCAAAGTAAATCTTGTCTGTTCTCCAAAATGAAAACAGACCAGCTCATAGATTGTAAAATAGCATACACATTAGTTTTTATTAATTTTTTTGAGGCAGGGGCACAGTTAGCTCAAGTTGGTCTCCAGCCTCCCATGAAACCCAGGTTGACCTTTAATTTCTCATCCTCCTGCCTCTGTTTCCATGTGCTGAGATCACAGTTGTACACCAGCACACCTCGGAAAAGCCTCCTTGAGAAACACAAAGAGAAGACACTGGAAACGTCAGCTTCTTAGAGAGAGTGCATGTTTTATTAACAGGCACAAAAAGGAGGTGAAGGTGCTGTAAACCCTCGAGAAGATCATAATCCAATCAGATAAGCAAATACATGTTATCTGAAATAATTAAAGAACAAAATGTGAACAAAGGCAAAGTAGGCAGCTCCAGAGTGCTGGAAGGCAGCCTCTCCAGACTTTCTCACATGTCCTGAGTTGGGCGGGACAGACAACCACTTCCCTGGAGGGACTCTTCCTGCCAAAGGCAAGCTGGTGCTCC
This sequence comes from Peromyscus californicus insignis, assembly GCF_007827085.1. NCBI lineage: Eukaryota > Metazoa > Chordata > Mammalia > Rodentia > Cricetidae > Peromyscus > Peromyscus californicus. The sequence continues at coordinate 130,916,114 of NW_026294617.1, read as the reverse complement.
ATGACTGGAACAAAGTCAGGCTTTGCTTCTAGAGATGAAGTTCATGAAGCCCAAGTTCGACAGTCATGGCCACAGATAGAGGCTCATTATGAAAGAATTATGAATGTGAGAGCCACTGAACCCCAACATTTGTGTGTAAGAAAAAAAATCACCCTCCCAGTGAATGATGTTAGAATGCCATAAACACATGAAGAGCAAGAGAAATTGGATCCCTACCTCACACCATGCACAAAATAGCAAAGCAAATTACAGAAGCTGAAACAAAAAACAGCTAGCAAGTACAGGGGTAAAAGTTTATGCACGTCATTTAGACATTGGCTTCTGACATGTGAAACGAGAAGTGTAAGCAGCAGCAGAAAAATAAAATAGACAAAAGGACTTCGTTGAAATCACAAGGGTTAGTACATCACAGATGATAACAAGAAAGTTTGCAAAATGAGCAAAACAATTGCAAATTATTATCATATTAGAATCTTGCATATAACACACAAAAGATTATTACAACTCTGTGTGTGTGTGTGTCTGTGTGTGTGATCATGTTCCCATGTATATGGGTGCATGTATGTAGTCAGGTACTCTCACATGTGTGTGTCAGGTGGAATCCTGATGTTGATACTGTCATCCTTCATCACTCATAAATCGAATCAGTCAAACCCATAGCTTGTCTATCCACCTGTCAAGCTGTCCTCATGCTGTCATGACATGTTATCTATCCACTGGACCATCTCTCCATCCCCCACAATGTTATTTTTTGTTGCTGCTGCTGCTGTTGTTTTGTGACTATCTATATATGTAGTCTATCTGTGTAGTCCTGGCTGTCCTAGAACTCAACCAGGCTTGATATGAACTCACAGAGTTCCACCTGCCTCTGCCTCTGGCATGTTGGGATTAAAAGCATATGCCACTATGCCCAGCTCACAATGTTATTTTTTAATTCCTTAAGACATATAATAGTAATTTTACCATAGATTATATACAAATAAAATAGTCATCATTATTAGTCACCTAGGAAATACACATCAAACCACAATGAAGACACCCCTTCATACCCATGGTATCTGTAGTAGGTATTGGCAAGGATGGAGAAATCCAAGCTGCCCATGCTGCTGGTTGGGATGCAGAATGTGCTACTGCTTTGAAGAAGTCTGGCCATTCTTCAAATTATTATGCAGATTTCTATATAATTTAGTAATTCTGATTCAAGAAAAATAAAAACACATCCATACAAAAATTTATACCTGGATGTTCATGGCAGAAATATTCTTGGAGCCAAAGAATGTAAACCACCTACATGTCTACTCTCTATTGAAATTATATATGCAAAAAACTGGGATGCATCTTGAATACATTGTGCTGAGCAGAAGAAGTCACACATTATGACTCTGTTTATATAACATGTCTAGAATAGACATGTTATAGAGACAGAAGGTTAGCTGTTTCCTGGGACTGGGGTGAAAGAGCGGGAGCACAAATGAGAAGTGAGCCCAAATGGTTCATGAACAATTTGAGCTGAAGAAAATTCTCTAAAATTAGATTATTGTGATTCTTCCACAATGTAATTATGCTGGTTAATTTTAACTATCAATTTAACACATCCTAGAATCACTTTGGGAGAGAGCCTTAGTGAGAAATTGTCTATATCAGGTTAGCTTGTGGCTTAATCTGTAGGGGATTGTCCTGATTGTGCATTGATGTAGGAAGACACAGCCCGCTCTGGGTGACACTATTCCCTAGGCAGGGGGTCCTGAGCTACATAAAAATGAAGCGAGCTAGCTGGCATGAGCAAACTGGCAGCATTTGTTTATCTCTGCTTTTGACTAGATGGGATGTGACTAGCTGCCTGAGTCCGAGCCTTGACTTCCCCTCACTGATGGACTGTAATTTGAAACTGTAAGCCAAACAAACCTTTTATCTCCTAAGATGCTTTTTGTTGGCTTTTTAAAAATCACACACAGCAACAGAAGTAAAACTAGCACAGTGATAAATACACTAGCAGAACCCACGTCAGCGGGTGAGTTACACAGTGAAGTACATTACATTAAGCTGTTTAAATCCTTAAGCTAGTGGAAGATAAGAAATAAGAAGCGTGTGTAGATGTAACCAACCATCTTTTTAAATAAGAAACACAGAACCAATGCAAAGAAGAAAGCCAAGAGGTCAGAGCTAAGAGCTAAAACCTTACCCTTCCTCCTGCGGTGGTCCTACCTCTCCGAACCAGAGCTACCCCTGTGTTAAAGTCTTTATATAGAGTTCCTGTTCTGCCTTCTCATTGGTTGTAAACCCAACCACATGACCGCCTCGTCACGGCCTGTCTTTATAGACCTCCAGGTTTTCTATGATTGGTATTGAGATTAAAGGCATGTGTATCCAATACTGGCTGTATCCCTGATCACACAGAGACTTATCTAGCTCTGCCTACCAAGTGCTGAGATTACAAGCGTACGCCACCACTGCCCTGCTTTCCTATGGCTTGCTAATAGCTCTGACCCCGGGCAACTTTATTTATTAACATACAAATAACATTTTAATACAAATAAAATATCACCATAGGCATGGAAATGCGCAAAGACAGTGTTGGCACAGGGAGACCAGGCAGGGAGTCAGCAGATACAGTGGAGACGCAGAATTATGTGGAGGTACCAAGGGGAGACATGTTTCTGTTCTATTAAAACACCCAGGATTCCACACCTGTAATGGTGGTGCATACCTGTAATTCCAATACAGGAAATGTAGGCAAGAGGATCAGGAGTTCAAGGGCATCATCACCTGCATGACTAGCCTGAGGCCCATCCAGCTCTGTGAGACCTTACCTCAAAAAATAAAGTCCAAACAAACAAAATAAAATTCATAGGTAGAGTCCATCCACCACCTTCTGATTAAGCTTGAGTAGCTGGAGAATCATTTTAAAGAATTTTACTGTTTGAAGCAATATTCACATGTCTGTAACATGTACCCGTGGTCTTTAGTTCTGCCTAGTCAAGATAGACATGTTATTATGACATTTGAAAACTTTCGTTTGCTTAATAAATTTTCAAGATCTGTTGTGCATTATAGAATGAATAAATATTTGTACAAACAGGGTCAGAAAGATAATTCTCAAGTTAGCATTGTATTTTTAAAACTATAAGCATTTAGCCCGATGTATGGAAGAACCAGACACCGTGTAGCTGGCCTTGCTCTTCCCCTGTGGACCTGTGGGGACATGGCAGCTGTATACAAGGCAGACTGCTTCGGTATTGTGTGGAGTGTTTACGGATGGCATGTTTCTGGGATACTAAGAAGGAATTGTTGATGCTCCTGACATTCAGCTTAATCAAGATATGACCCTTCAGCCAACCTAACAATGTTTACATTACACAGACAGAAATGTTCTCTTAATATTCCATTAAATATTTAGCTAACACCACTGAAGCACAGTACAGCAGTAATGTGGCTGTATCAGAATGGGAAATCCATCAGGTTTCTGTCTTGTTTGACAGCCGTGCAGTACACCAGGCAAGAGCAGACCTGCAAAAGGGGAAGAAGGGATGGTTGGCCATGAGCCAGAGGTGAACTAAACCTTTTTTGGTGGTACCACATCCCACACACTGACAAAGGTTTGAGCTTGGAGAGGCAGATGCCTGCTACCTGTTCTGTATAGAGATGTCTCAAGGAGCCCCACTGACTATCTCAGGCACTCTCTTTAAATGTTGCTCTCTTCACGTATGCAGTTTCATCCAGTGTGTCCCAAAGCAAGGTAACACTCGGATTTGCATGTCTCAGCAACACCCTTGTAGCAACAGCAGGCATTCTTAGAAAACCTATTTAACTTTTGTGTCCCTAACAAAACAGAATTACCAACAGCCATAACAGTAATAATGATAGTTCATGTTTATTTAGAATAATGTAGTAAGAGAAAACATTACATATATTGCTTTATTTAATTTACCTGCTGTAGACAGCCATGTTGTTTAGCCCTTCAATATGGGATTTCATTTTCTTACAAATATGTGAAACAAAAAACTTACTCCAGAGAAAAATAATGTCCATAGGATGGTTATTTATTATTATAGTTTCTAAAAGTATGTTCAACAAAAGTAATTTTTTAATTACTTGCAATCTTTGTAAATAATGACAAATTATTTCATACTCAAAAACTTCACACCAGAAAAAAAAGTTACTCTGGATAGTAGAGATAAGTGTTCTTCCTACATTCTGTGCAAAAAGGATCCATTAAGCACCCCATCTTAGTTACTTTTCTGTTGCTGTGGTAAAATACCCACGACAAAAGCAACTTCTAGATGAAGGAGTTGGTTTCGGCTTGTGGGTCCAGAGTCCATGGTGGTGGGAAAGCATGGCACCCAGAACAGGAAGCTGAGAGATCACATCATCGAGCTCAGTCCAGGAGCAGGGAAGACAAACTTGAAGCAGTGGGCGACTGTCAATCAAAGCCTACCTCTAGTGACATCCTTCCTCCAGTAAGGCCACACCGCCTAATCTCCCCAAACAGTGCCACCAAGCAAAGACTAAGCATTCACATACCCAGGCCTCTGGGGACAGTTCTCATTCAAACCACCATACATCCCAATCCAAGAAAGGTAATTGGGTGCCGGGATGAGGGAGGGGGCAGAAGTGAGCCATGGTAGACTAGAGTACTTCCAGGTCTCCAGCCAGGATGGTTCTGGGGACACAGCAGGCTGTTCTCTTCTGGACTTCATCTTGCCATCCTGGTTCTCACAGAGAACAGAATGCCTTGTTGAGGTAAACCCCTGGCACGCATTTATCATGAAGCTGAGGAAGTGTTGCCATCCATACCCCTTACTCACATGGACCCCTGCGTAAGGAAAAAGATCACCAAAGATCCTAAATCTGTCTCTAATAACTGCTTGGGGATTTTTTCCTTTTCTCTGAACATTTACTTTTGTACCTAGTTTTGTTTTGTTTTGTATTTTTGGTCCTTAACCCTAAGACCCACACAACCTGAATCCGCCCATGTAGAGAACGGTATTCATAGAAAACATAGGCAGTAATGTCACCATTCACGGAAAAGTCAGGTTCGTGGTGGATCCACTGTGGATGGCGCACTGGTCATGGTGGTGGTGCCCAGTCAGGGTGGCAGCTCTGCAGTGCCGAAGCATATCCTGTCTTCATAGTCCTTCACCTTTGTCCCGTGAACCCACTGCTGACTTTATTTCTTGTGGGAGCCTGTTTTCATGTTCCTCGTGGCTTTACCCAGCAGGTCCGCATAGAGAGGAAGATTAGGACCACCGGCCTGAGTGCAGGTGTCTGAGATGGTCTGCACTTGGGTGTGCTGGGGGGAGGTCTTTTGCTCCACCCCTTGGCGTCTCTATAAAAACCCTGGGGCAGAGACAGTCAGGGCCTGCTGGAATAGGTTCCAGACCCTCTCAAGGCCATCCTTTATTTTCTATCTGTTTATCTCCGCCATATAAATCCTTCTAATATTTCCTGCTGCTCGCACTCAAGAAAACTCTGGGGAACTGTGGGGTTGGTGGGTAAATGCCCCACAATTTCTCTGTCTTCTTTCCACTGTGAATTACTCCCTTTTAAGAAAACTCACACACTTCACAACTCTTCCTAGCCTTGCTGATCCCCAAACAGTGCCAGCATGTATGGGAAGAGGATCAGTCAGCACCCTCCTCGTGTGCATGGGAAGGGGTCAGTGCCCTCCTCGTGTGCGTGGGAAGGGGTCAGTGCCCTCCTCGTGTGAGTGGGGAAGGGGTCAAGAGTGGGAAGGGGTCAGGGCCCTCCTCGTGTGCGTGGGAAGGGGTCGGTGCCTGCCTCGTGTCCTACAGGAAGCCACCAAAAGCTTGTGATGAAGACAGAACCAGAAAAGAAACTAGAAGCCGGGAGACTAGGGAGGAATGGTTAGAAGAGGAAAAGCTGGGCTGGAGGGGTGGCCCAGCAGGTTAGAGCACTGGCTGCTCTTCCTCAGGACCTGGGTTCACTTCCCAGCACCCACATGCTGGTTCACAACCATCTGTAACTCCAGTCCAAGGGGATCAGATGCCCTCTTATATTCTCAAAAGATAAATAAAAACATTACAAATGTTTTTTTAATACGATAGGAAATAGAAGAAAAGATAGTGGAAAGCCGTTCATATTCGAAGCATCCCATAATAAAAGGCCTATGACAGAAACCTCCAAGACTGGAAGATACTGTAAGGGATGTTGGATACAGCAGAGTCAAACCCCAACTTGCAAGTGTCCCCCATTATTGACTTGGAAATAGTGAAGTAACCTGCCAAGGGATGGGGCTTCGCAACTAAAAGATAAAGGGCCATATACACTAGGTCTAGTTTCTTTCTTCCAGCCCTCCGGCCTCAGGGCCCTTCCTGTGACTGGAGGACTGCTCTGGGCACCATCCTATAGCGTTGTCTCTCAGCTGTTACCGGAGCACAAAGGGCTCTCCAGGCAGACGCCTGCTGATGACGCCACAGCTTTCCCTGACCCTACTGCAGCCTCTGTCTGGCACTTGCATTTGTCATCATCAGAAGGCTTTTTTGCCTCCTCCAGGGAAAGTGTACTGAAGGTCTGATCTAGTGGCTGCTGAATATCCAACACGGAGAATGACACCAGGCACAAAGTAGTGCCTCAGTGACAGTGACCCAAGGGGTCCTCAGTTTCAGCGAAGGAGGTTCCACACTGCAGCATCCGACTCTGTTTCAGGCAATCCCAGGCGGATGCCTCTCTGTGCTCAACGAATGGGCTTTGAAAGAAAGGAAGCAACGGAATAGCAGTGAAGGTAAAGGGACAGTGCAGGAGAAAGGATATTAATAAATCCTTAGTTCTCCTTGTGGAGAGCAAAGAGATGCACTGCCTTTAGGGGCTGTCTGGACCAAATTGAGTATGTTGTTTAGAGCCCTCTTATTTTGGGACTTTAACGTTTCACAGCACCATAATACATTAAGTTGGAATTTCAATAGCAGGTTTAATATACCATGCAAGCTAGTGTAGACACTCAGATTATACATATTCATGGATCAAACACAGCCTCACTTCTGAGATGACGGGCAAAGTAGAGTATCAACAAGAGAACAACAATCAAAGAAACAGGGGGTACTTCAATTGCTATTTACTTACGACATCTTACTAGGGAAAATAAGCAAAATGAAAGATCGTTTCTAATGATAACCTAGAACTAACAAAACAATGTTCCAAGCTGTCATATTTTTCCCTCTTATACAATAAAGCATTTTAAAGCTGCACTGTGAGGCAGCATTTCCGCCAGATGCAGTGATATCTAAATTCAAAGTTGGTTAATAATACTACAGCTTTAATTCCTTCCCAAAGATATCCCTTGAACAGCTCAAATCAAATCAAGCCAGTACTTGTGGGAAATAGGTATCTCTATTGGATCTTTGTATTTTCATTCCCAAGAACCTCCTGCAGATTGCAGTTATTTACCTTGACAGTCCTTCAGTCCAGAGTGGATGTGGAACTTCATAATCAGTCTGTAGGCTATGATAAGTTGAGCCCAGCCTTCCCACACACTCTAGCATGGGAGTGTCAACTCATGTCAGGACCACAGGCTCGCTAAGGAATTTGTGTTATGTTTCCCCTGACAAATAATCTTGCACCGTTGTGGCTTAGTACTTCTTTTCTCTGGTGAAAATAAGATGATTGTGGCCTTGAGTTCTTAGGACGGTGGGAAGGGGGGCTTTGTAAATCAAAGATGAAGAAAACACTTTGAACTCAGGGCCGGCCAGAATTCTTTCTGGATCCCCTATCAGCCTGCTACCCATAGGATGCCCAGCTCACTTACTGTGAGCACGAGGGATGCTGTATCTATTATACCACTTCATCTTGAAGGCCACCTTGTGGAGCCAATGTCTTTACATTCTATTTGCAAAACTGAAAGATCTCTAGTGGCTTACACAAGGCACTCAGGGCACGTTGGTCCTTCATGGAATCCACACATCTCTCCTGAACATTCCACTGATTTGCATGAGAAGCTGTTCATGTTGTTTTAACACACCATGGTCTCCACCTGTAGAAATTCTGTGAAAGGCCTGTGGCCAAGCCTGCTTCTTTTCACGTACATAGTTTCCACCAGGTGCTCTCTTTGCACACAGTCTCTCAGCATGAGGCCTTTCTGCAGAGCCAGGGCTTTCTCCTTGTAATTTAGAATGTCAACAGGAGCTCAGCTATATTGAACCAGTGTGTAGACTAACGCCCACTGTAGCAACTATGTAACCATTCCATGCACACTGGCATTGTGTACACCCCAGTGACAGCAGACTGAGGTTCCTCCTTCCAGAGAAGAGGCCATGGGCAGGCACTGTGGAAACCTTGACACACAATACATTCCTCAGCATGCAGGTGCATTAATGAGCCTCAAATCCCAGGTTTGAGGATGTTGCTGTCCATGCATCAAAGCAGAGGCATCTGGAGTGTGGGTGGAAATGCGAGTCACATCGACACCTGCATTAAATGTTTCCTGGAACCCACTGCAAAAGGTTCATTTTCCAAATGGGTTTTGTTAATTTATTTTGTTCTTTTTGTGGCTAGAAAGCTAGAGGAAAATTGAGATGAAGAAACAGGGTTAAGCTGTCCCAGGGGATGGCTTGTCTGAAGACCACTTTCCAGGCAGGGGACTGCAGATAGAACACACTGTAATGACTACTGCTTGTCAAAGGATCTGATGTGTGTTTTGCAGAATAAAACAGCTCGTATTTTCAGCATTTGATAAACCGTTCTCCAGGGAAATGAATGAAGGCTGCACACCGCTGTCTCTGCCGCCTAAACACACTCTTGTTTGAAGCGAAGGCAGCGAAAACACAAGGCAGAACAAACCCCCTGCTGCCGCTGCTTGCAACTTACGGTTTCTTTCTGTAGCATGTTTTCTTGTCTTGGCAGAAAACAAGTTCAGGAAATACAGAGGAGGGAATATTCCAACCTGAAAATGGATTTGGGCTTGGTGAAACTGAATGAGGCGAAACGTGGAAGGTCACCTGTTTAGTCAAGGTCAGGGGTTCCGCCAGATGAGCCTGGTCAGATTCCAGATGGCTCAAGAGAAGCCTGTGTCGGTCCCACTGAGGAATTAGCCCAGACAAATCAAAAGAAGATCCACAGGCAAATAAAAAATGGCACACATTCAAAATTAATTCACAGTACTGTTGGGTACAGATGTGACTTTATTATCAAGGCAACTTTAGATGAAGTGGATACTTGATTGCTTGAGGGAGAGGGAAACACAACCTCCCCCTACATAATTACTCTCTTAGGAGCACAATACAATTAAAACCACTTGGGCTGGTGTGTAGGGATCACCTTCTATTTCCTTTTGCCCTGCATATTATTTATGGTTGTGGGTTGGGTTATACCCTGAATATCATATTTCTCACAAGAAACAACACTGAGTAATTGGCTGCTGCCGGGCTCACTGCTCAACACTGAGTCATTTTGATTAGAGCCATATTTTATCACTTGAGCTACTTTAGGTTTTTCAAGCTGTGAAAACCCTGTTCTCAAATTTGATCTTCATAAAATCGAGGAAAGCCCTCTCTGCTGCCTGCTTGAGATGCTTAGTCTTAACTGCAACCTGATATGCTGTGTTTTATTGATACTCATGGGAGACCCACCCTTTCCTGGATGGAGATGGAAGAGGAGGGGATTGGGGGAGTGAGAGGGGAGTGAATGGGGGAGGTAATGGGGGAGGGTGGGGGCTGGGATGCAAAATAAATAGATGAATAATAAAAAAAAAAATCAGGTGTCCTGGTTAGCTCATCCAGGTCAAGGCAATCTAAGTCACTGGATGTTTTCTGTGTGGGCCTGGGTGGAAACCCGAGCCATTCTCTGAATAAAGTGCTAGAGAAGGGCTGGGCCGTGCTCTGAACTCTAGAAGTAATCAGTCTAATTCAGATAGCCAATCCCGCCACGCGTGAGCAGCCTGCACTTGTGTTAGTAGAGCTAGCAATGCCCATCTTAAATCAATAAGGACTTTAAACTTTTATGAAATACCTTTATAAAAATATCTTTATGAAATATAAATCTTTATGGAATATCATTAAAATAGTAGCAGGCAGTTCTTCACCTTCACTTCAGGTACTCAGTCCTCAAACAAAAGGCTTGATCTCACCTCCTTTCCTATCTTTATCTTCCTTTGTTACTGATTTTTTAATGCTACACAGGAAGTTTTGTAGTCCCTTCCTTCCCTAGTTTCTTCAGGGGTTTTCTTATGAATGGATTTGGGGTTTGTCAAAGGCCATTTGTAAATCCACTGAGATAATCGTACAATTTCTGTCTTAACATTTACAATTTTACATGTGCAGAAACATCCCTGAGTCCCTGGGATGAAGCCCACTTGGTCATGGCAAGTGGCCTTTCTGATGTGCAGCTGAATTCTGTTTGCAAGTGTTTTACTGAGAAGTTTTGCATCCGTGTTCAACAGAGAGATAATGATTTTCCTTTTTGTTTTGTTTACTTTTATTTATTTATTTATTTTTTACTGCTTCTGTATCCAGTTTGGGTATCAGAATAACACTGATTTTTATAAGGTAAATTGGTAGTGTCTCCTTCCTGTCTGTTTTATGGGATAGTTGGAGGAGCATTGGTGTCGGCTGCACTCTGAATCTCTGGTAGGGTCAGCAGTGCATCCGTGTGTGCTGGGCCATTTTCAGGTGGATGACTTCCTGCCATTGCAGCTCATTGTCTACTGTGTTTAAGTCGCTATGTCCTTGGTTAATCTTAGGAGGGCCAATGAGCTTAGAAATTACTGCTAGACTCTTTGGTTCTTTTGGAATGTAGTTTTTCAAAATATGCCTAATTATCTCTTGAATTTCATTGGTTTCTGCTGTTACATCTCCCATTTATCACTAATTTTATTCACTTGAATCTTCTCTTTCCTCTTGTTTGGCCAACAATTTGTTAATCCTGTTTATATTTTCAGATAACCAACTCTTTGTTTCTTTTGTTCTTTGTATTATTTTTTTCATTTTCATTTCATTAATTTATGTCCTGATTTTTATTACTTCTTTCCACCTGTTGATTGAAGGTTTGTTCTTGTCTTTTTTGAGTCCTAAAGTAATCATTAAGTTATTTATTTGAGAGTGCTCTGATTCGCTAATGTGCATCCTTATAAACTTCCCTCTCAGAACTGCTTTTATTGTATCCCACAAGTTCTGCTGTGTTTTGTTGTCATTTTTATTTGATTCTAGAAAGTTTTAAATTTTCCTCCTGACTTAAGGACACTATAGTCAGTAATATGTTATTTGGTCTTTATGAGTTTATCTGTGTGTAGCCTCTCTTGCTTTTGATTTATTTGATTGTGATCATATACAATACAAATTATTTCAATTTTCTTATATTTCTTATTACTTTGTGTTCTAAAATGTGATCTATTTTACAGAAAGTGTCATGGCCTTCTGAGAGTGTTTATTCTTCACGATTTGGCTAGAATGTTCTGTAGACGTCTATTAAGTACATTTAATCTGAATGTCACTGAATTCTGATGTTCCTTGTTGATTGTTTTTCATCTGTTGGTGAGAGTAGGGTACTGAGGTCACCCACTGCTGTGTTAGGTTGATCTGTTCCTTTGCTGCTGGCAGTGCGTATTTCATGAAATAGACTGTATTAATGTTTGGAGTGTGCAATAGTTAGCTGTAATTGTCAGATTGGTCCAACCTAGACTCACCCAGGCAAAGAGTCTCCATGAGGGCTGGCCTGTGGCATGTCTAGGGGGGACTGTCATAAGTTAATTGAAGTGGAAAGATCCAGCACCCTGTGGGTGGCACCATTCCCTAGGCAAGGACTCCTGAACTCCAAGAGTGGAGAAATCAGGCTGAGCACAAGCATGGGAGCACACGTGCATTCATTCTCTCTGCTCTCAGCTGTGGATGTGATGTAGCTGGCATGTGTGTAGGGGTCAGAAGACAATTTTGTGGAGTCATCCTCTCTTCACCATGTGGGAATCAAACTCAGTTCAGGAGGCTTGCACAGCAAGCACCCTTTTCTCTTGAGCCATCTTGCTGGCCCCAAGGTTGATGAGCATTTCCCTTAATCAATATAATATCTTTTTTATTTCTTCTGACTAATTTTAGTTTAAAGCCTGTTTTGTCAGATAGTGGTATAGTTTCATCTGTTTGCTTTCTAATTCCATCTGTTTGGAATGCCCTTTTCCACATTTTCAACCTAAAACTGTGTCTTTGCTAATGAGGTATGTTTCTTGCAGGTGACAAACAAATAGATCCTATGGTTTTCTTTTTGTGATAAGAGTAAGCTAGCTGGGTTCAAGAGATGGCTCAGTGGTTAGGAATGTGCACTACTCTTGCAGAAGAGCTGAGTTCAGTTCCAAGCATCCATATTGGTGGCTTACAAGCCTGTAAACCCTAGCTCCAGGGAGATCTGATGGCTCTGGCTTCTGTAGGCTCCTATAGTCATGAGCATATAGCTTGTATGTATTATTTTATTAAAAGTAAAAGCATCTTAATAAAAAGATATGCTGGTCCACGTTTGATTACATGATTGAGATCACTGATGTTCAGAGTTATTATTGAAAGATCTATATTCAGTCATGTCATTTCACTGTTTCAATGACACTTGATACTTTGCTTTATTTGCTTATTTAGTGCCCTAATATGTCTTGTTTTTTTCCTGTGGCCTCATAAATGTGTTTTTTTTTCTCTTAGTGTGTAGGATTGTGCCGAGTATCTTCTGTAGTGCTGGCTTGGTGGTCTAATTTTCTTTTCATTTTTTCCATAGTGTTTATGATGGAACATTTTCTTCCTTCTTCAGTTATGAAGGATAGTGTTGCTGAATATAGTACTGTGAGTTGGCAGTTATGTGGTTCCGTGCCCAGCCATCCCAGGCTCTGGAGCTTCCCCTTAGAGATCTTGTGTTATTCTCGTGGGTTTGCTTTTCATTGTGACTTGGCTCAGCTCTCCTATTCCTGCTTTGCCCTCTGTACTTAGTGCTTTGACTTTAGGATGACATGACAAGGTTGTTTGATGGACCCTTGTATCTGTGGCTCTAAACACCTCCTTTATCTTGATGACCGCCTTTCCTTAGATTTGGGAACTTTTCTGTATGATTTTGCTGAATATATTTTCTGTGTATTTAATTTGCACTTCTCATTCTTCTCTGCTTATGATTCATAAATCCAGTTTTTAATAGTGTCCCATAGATCTTGCATGTTGTTTGTACCTTCTGATTAATTAATTTGTTATTGTCTAAATGTGTTAATTCATCTCTCCTGTCTTTAAACACTGATGTTCTTTCTGTCTTCTACTTTATCCTTTCTGTTGCTAAGGAATTTTAAATTTCATTTATTAAAGTTTTACTTTCAAAATTTCAATTTGATATTTTTCAGCATTTCTATCTCTTTATTGAATTCCTCTTTAATGTCCTGTATTGATGTCCTTCTTTTTCTTTGGGGAGGAGGAGTTTCAAAACAGAGTGTAGCACAAATCTTAAATGGTCTTATTAATAAAAAAAAAAAAAACCAGGAGCCAGATATAGGGGTGATAGTTGAGAGATCAAAGAGACAGAACAAGCCACAGCTAACCTCACCTCGACAACTCCTCATTGGATCCCCTTTCCATGAATCTTCAAACTGAAAGCTTCTGAGTCCTCACTGGAACGAATCTCAGCTGAACTGCTGCTAAAAAGTCTAAAAGCTTAAAAAGCCTCTGGTTCCTGGTCCTCACACCTTATATACCTTTCTGCTTCCTGCTATCACTTCCTGGGATTAAAGGCATGTGTCTTTCCCAAGCAAGACACGAGATCTCAAATGCTGGGGATTAAAGGTGTGTGTCACCATGCCTGGCTGTTTCCAGTGTGGCCTTGAACTCACAGAGATCCAGATTCCTCTGGAATGCTAGGATTAAAGACGTGTGCTACCACTGCCTAACCTCTATGTTTAATATAGTGGCTGTTCTGTTCTCTGACCCCCAGGTAAGTTTTTTGGGGTGCACAATATATCAAGCACAACAGGGTTTCTCTGTATAGTCCTGACTACCATGGAAACTCACTCTGTAGACCAGGCTGGCCTCAGATTCACAGAGATCCACCTGCCTCTGCCTCCCTAGGGTTAAAGGTGTGCATCACCGCAACCACCATCTGGCTAACTTCCTTTTTAAAAATTCAACTGTTTGCTTATATTTTTAATTAATTTAGGAGTTTGTGTCCTCTTTTGTTTTATTGAACATACTTATAATCATTCTTTTGAACTCTTTGTCTGGGATTTCACCTAATTCATTCTCATTTGAATCCATTACTGTGGAATCTTCTTCCAGACCTTCCTAGATACCTGCTTCTCAGGGATCTTTTAAAAATGGCTTTTTGCCAGTGTTCCAGTTTAGTGCCAAGAAGAAAGGATTTTCTCAGCCCACAAGTAGTATGCAGACCTCAAGGATCCTGTCCAGCTGAATACAAATCTGCTGAGCAATGGATGCATTTAGTGCTGACAGAGGTTTTGAGCCTCTGATTTTGCCTCCACTCTGATCTCTTTGTTTCTTAACATACTTGTTACTGGAAGAACAGTGCTATGGTAATATTTTATTTGTGCTGAAATGTGATTTTATTTGTATGTTAATAAATAAAGTTGCCTGGGCATCAGAGCTAAGAGCAAGCAAGCCATTTAGCAGAAGTCTGGTGGTGGTGGCACACGCCCTTAATTCGGTCACATGGCAGGCAGAATCTCTGTGTGTTCAAGGACACAGCCAAGCGGTGACTCGAACCTTTCATCTCAGTACAAACAATAGAGACCATACACAGGCAGTGATGAAGAAGTCATGTGGTTGGGTTTAGAACCAATGAGAAGGCAGAACAGGAAGGTAATAAAAAAGCAGAACATAGGAAGAAGGTCTCTAGGATGGCAGCGAGTGGTAAGATAAGGTGGTCTTAGCTCTTGGCTACTGCTCTGATCTCTGGGCTTTTAACTCTTTATTTGGCTCTGTGTTTCTTGTTTAATAAGACCGTTTAGAATTACATCTACACAGTGCAATTTTTTTTTTTTTGCTTTTTCTTTGTCGTAAGCAGAGGTCCTGAACTTTGTAGTTTCCCAAACTCTGCATGGGAGCAGGGCATTCCCAAGTCAGGGCTGAGCCTTTCCGGCTTGATTCTGAACTCCCTGTCCTCCTGTTATTCTTTATAAAGTTTCTGTCACCCTCCACTATTGGAACTAATGTATTTTCACCGTTACATAAAGAAACTGCTTTCTCACTATCCCCAGCTTATTATCAAGCTGTCTGTATGTGGGTGTCTTCCACCATCTTAAGTCCTACACCTCAGTGATTAGATCATCATATGGAATTTTTAAAACTCATATACTTTAGGTATGTGGAATGTTCAAGTGGGACTATATTATAATAGAGTTGAGATGTTTTTTTTATCCCCACTGCACTGGAGATGTAGCTGAGTAACTGAACCACCAATCACATGCTCTAGGTGCTGGGCCTGCTCTTCAACACTCCTTTGGGTATAGAATCCTACCTGCATGAGCACCCACAACTGGTGGATAGGCCTGCTGTGACACACAGTAATATTCAGTTTAAAACAATTGCCCTTTCAACTCCAGTCATTTTGGGGAAAGTAGAGGAGCAGCGGTAGTGTACTGTATACTCAAAAATTAGTAATTAAGGGTAAGAAAGTAAAGAATATAAACAGAGTAAGACTAGAAATTAGCATGAGTGAAATGGAGAAAAAAAGAAGTGGGTACCAATAAAAATAAGAGGAGGAGACACAGTAGCTCCAGCTAAAGGCAGAGTGCAAAGAGAAGGAGGCCAAGAAATGCAGTCGGAAAGCTTGATACAATCCAGCGCTCAGAAGGCTAAGACAGGAGACCTCCCTTCCGCAGCTCTCAAAATGAGAGAGGACTAGCCAACCAGGGGCCCTTCCTCTGGTTCTTTCTCTTTCCATTCACCACCCGATCAGCAGATGACTCTATCTAGACCATGGCTTTAGTTACTACTTTTTCGTTCACATCATCGGTTTATTGCAGATTCTGACTCAAATATCAGCCATCTAGACATCTATCCTTCAGTATCTTTGTAGGCAGCAGAAACTCCCAGTGCCCATGACTAAGCACACACTCCAGAGCTGCTGCTTGGTTTATATCCTAACCTTGATGATGGTAGGGCCTTCTATCTCACTAAAGTCAGAATCTCGAATATGTAAGTGTCTTCTCCCATCCCCTGTGGTCACTTTCATAGCACATCTTACCTATTCTGCTCAGACCTCTACCTTCTTTTTACCTGACATTTCCACTTAATTACTACTAGATCTTCTAAAACATTATTGCTTCCAGAATAGACAAAACAAACAAAATAAAACAAATCCAATCACATTGCATCCTTAATTTAAATGATTCACTGGTTCTTCCCTGTTTCTAGACCTTAGCTTAGCCTAAGAAACTTGTGAATAATTGGGCCTCAGTGTATTCACTCTTCTCCATGGCTCCATCTTCTTATCCAAACATCTACTTTGATTTTCAGAGGTTTATTGTAGATGTAACCAACTGTCTTATTAAATAAGAAACACAGAGCCGATTCAGAGAAGAAAACCAAGAGGTCAGAGCTAAGAGCCTCACCCTTCCTGCTTCAGCAATCCTCTTCAGCCAAGAGAGCTCTCTGAAGAGGGAGCTACTTCCTGTGTGTTTGTCTTTATATAGTCTTTCTGTTCTGCCTTCTCATTGGTTGTAAACCCAAACACATGACTGCCTTGTTACTGCCTGTCTGTAGAGACTTCCAGGTCTTCTATGGTTGGGATTGAGATTAAAGGCATGTGTCTCCAATGCTGGCTGTATCCTTGAACACACAGAGATCTACCTAGCTCTGTCTACCAAGTGCTGGGATTAAAGGCGTGCGCCACCACCGCCATGCTCTTGCTATGGCTCTAATAGCTCTGACCCCCGGGCAACTTTATTTATTAACATACAATTAAAATCACAGTTCAGTACAAATAAAATACCACCATAGTTTATCAAACCTTTTTTAGACTACTTTGTGTTTTCCTTTGCCATGGGGTATACACCAAACTCTTTATTGTATATCTTCATCTTAGACCAGTTATTACCTCTATTGAGAAGCCTTGCTTAGAAACCCCTCTGAGGGTCACATACCCTCTCTCATACCTGCATACACTGCTGGACTCTTGAATGGCAATTCCCTACTCACTTTCATTTGAGCATCTCGTGTTGAGATGCTCTACTCTGAGTTACTCCATGCTGTGTAAAACAGTGGTTTTTGATTGCATTACCCTAAGAAACTCCACAAGCAGAATTTGAATCCCATTTAAGGGAGGATGACTGCAGTGTCTGGGTGGACTCAGAAACTGTACCATCTGTTAGGTATCATGTATCCATTACAAACTAATAAATGATTTTTCTGGGACTACGTATGCCAGAAACATAGACAAACAGGCTCATGTCTTTCCACAGTTCTCAGAATTTATTGAATAACAATCAGTTCAAAAGATTTAGAAATTTCAGTGACAGACATTTATCATAAAGTGAGCTCTGCTGCAACCTTATAACTTGTATTCATTCTGTAACCTATATATATATGTATAGCGATATGTAGATAAATTTACTGTGTTCTGTGTGATGTAGCAGTTAATATTAGTAATTAAGATAAGAACAAATAACCTGTATTTACTCCTGGAACTAGGCCTGGTGCTTGACTGTGGATCTCTGCATCTACTTCCATCAGTTACTGGATGGAGGCTCTATGATGACAGTTAGGGTATTCACTGATCTGATTACTGGAGTAGGCCATGTCAGGCACCTTCTCCACTGTTGCTAGTAGTCTAAGATGGGGTCATCCTTGTGGATTCCTGGAAACTTCCCTA
Organism: Peromyscus californicus insignis; assembly: GCF_007827085.1. NCBI lineage: Eukaryota > Metazoa > Chordata > Mammalia > Rodentia > Cricetidae > Peromyscus > Peromyscus californicus. The sequence continues at coordinate 130,898,330 of NW_026294617.1, read as the reverse complement.
GCACCAGGTTTCTCCCTGTTCCCTTAATGTCTCCCTCTATCATGGTATCTCTTTGCTTGCTCTCCCACTCTGTTCCTGTTCCAACTCGACCATCCCATTCCCTTATGTTCTCATCCCCCATCTCCTACCCTCCATTGCCCACCTCTTACCCCCAGTTTGTTCATGGAGATCTCATCTATTTCCCCTTCCCAGGGCAATCCATGCATCCCTTTTAGGGTCCTCCTTGTTAGCTAGCTTCTCTGGAGCTGTGGGTTATAGACTGGTTATCCTTTGCTTTACACCTAGTATCCACTTATGAGTGAGTACATAACATGTTTACCTTTCTGAGTCTGGGTTACCTCACTCAGGATGATATTTTCTAGTCCCATCCATTTGCCTGCAAATTTCATGATGTCATTGTTTTTCTCTGCTGAGTAGTACTCCCTTGTGTATATGTACCACATTTTCTTTATCCATTCTTCGGTTGAGGGGCATCTAGGTTGTTTCCAGGTTCTGGCTATTATGAATAGTGCTGCTATGAACATAGTTGAGCATGTGTCCTTGTGGTAAGATTGAGCATTCCTTCGGTATATGCCCAAGAGTGGTATAGCTGGGTCTTGAGGAAGATTGATTCCCAATTTTCTGAGAAACCACTGTTTTCCAAAGTGGCTGTACAAGTTTGCACTCCCACCAACAGTGGAGGAGTGTTCCTCTGGCTCCACATCCTCTCCAACACAAGCTGTTATCAGTGTTTTTTATCTTAGCCATTCTGACAGGTGTAAGATGGTATCTCACAGTCATTTTGATTTACATTTCCATCATGACTAAGGATGTTGAGCAATTCCTTAAATGTCTTTTGGGCATTTGAGATTCTTCTATTGAAAATTCTCTATTCAGCCCTGTAGCCCATTTTTAAATTGGATTGTTCAGTAATTTTATGTCTAGTTTCTTGAATTCTTTATATATTTTGGAGATCAAATCTCTGTCAGATGTGGGGTTGGTGAAGATCTTTTCCCATTCTGTAGGCTGTCATTTTGTCTTATTGACCATGTCCTTTGCCCTACAAAAGGTTCTCTGTTTCAGGAGGTCCCATTTATTAATTGTCAATCTCAGTGTCTGTGCTACTGGTGTTATATAAGTGGTCTCCTGTGCCAATGCATTTAAGACTACTTTCTCTTCTATCAAATTCAGTGTAACTGGATTTATGTTGAGATCTTTGATCTACTTGGATTTGAGTTTTGTGCATGGCGATAGATATGGATCTATTTGCAGTCTTCTACATGTTGACATCCAGTTATGCCTGCACCATTTGTTGAAGATGCTTTCTTTTTTCCATTGTACAGCTTTGACTTCTTTGTCAAAAATCAGGTGTTCATTGGTGTGTGGATTAATGTCAGGGTCTTCAATTTGATTCTATTGTTCCATGTGTTGGTTTTTATGCCAATAACAAGCTGTTTTTGTTACTGTAGCTCTATAATAGAGCTTGAGGTCAGGGATCGTGATGCCTCCAGAGGTGGCTTTATTGTGCAGGATTGTTTTAGCTATCCTGAGTTTTTTGTTTTTCCATATGAAGTTGAATATTGTTCTTTTCAGGTCTGTGTAGAATTGTGTTGGGATTTTGGTGGGGATTGCATTGAATCTGTAGATTGCTTTTGGTAAGATTGCCATTTTTACTATGTTAATCCTACCTATCCATGAGCATGGGAGATCTTTCCATTTTCTGACATCTTCTTCAATTTCTTTCTTCAGAGACTTAAAGTTCTTGTCGTAAAGGTCTTTCAGTTGCTTGGAGTAACCCCAAGGTATTTTATATTATTTTTGGCTGTTGTAAAGGGTGATGTTTCTCTGATTTCTTTCTCAGCCTGTTCATCATTTCTGGCATAGCGTGCTCACGACACATGTCACACTCACAAAGGGTTTAGAACCAATGAACCAAAGACTGAATATACAGGTGAACCCCTCTTGAACTCAGGACCCCCAAAGAGCTGTTGACCAGTATTGATGTACTGTTAAAGGAGAAAAATTTCATTTTCTGAAGGCTACAGGGATCCATGTGCCCATAGGAGGTCTTCACAACCTTGATGTTCTCACCAGCTACATCACCTCTCTTTAGCAATGATGTTTTCATAGAGAAGTGTGTTGAGTTCTTCACCTCCATGAACCCTGTTCCCATGCTTCTGCACACCACAAGTATTTACACTCTTACACATGCAAACATTTGTTTTTCCTACATAAAGAGGCGGAGAGTAGCTAGGGCTATAAATGTCCATGGCGTCTGTGGGAGCTGATGTGCTTTGCTTGCTGTATATAAAGAATGGCTGAATTCGTTATCGCCCTGTTATTGTTGTGTTAATTTGAAACTATTGTAGTACTCATTATACTTTGTACTGTTTTATAGTTTTTAGGATAATGATTTGTGCAACACATAGACACATTTACTAATTCTTTACTAGGAAAAAAAGATTATTTCTGTAGGGATGTGTGAGATGTTCTATGTTGTCTTATGGAGACTCTCTTTAAAATAATTGCCCTTCTAAACAAAACTCTTAATGTTAGTATCCCTCTCTATTCTCTCTCTCTCTCTCTCTCTCTCTCTCTCTCTCTCTCTCTCTCTCTCTGTGTGTGTGTGTGTGTGTGTGTGTGTGTGTGTGTGTGTGTGTGTGTGTATGTTTGGCATGTTTTGTTAAGCAAATTTCATTTCATGGTGAGAAAATAATTTCTTTTTTTTTGGTTTTTCAAGACAGGGTTTCTCTGTGTAGCTTTGCGCCTCTCCTGGAACTCACTTGGTAGTCCAGGCTGGCCTCGAACTCACAGAGATCCGCCTGGCTCTGCCTCCCGAGTGCTGGGATTAAAGGCGTGCGCCACCACCACCCGGCAGAAAATAATTTCTTAAATTCAACAAAAACATCAGTCAGGATTGACTGATTGATTTCTCCCTCCCTCCTTCCCTCCTTCCTGTCTTTCATGTTTCATTTTATTTGATATTTATATCCAAGCCCCTGGTAGAATGATTGCATTTATAATTTTTATGAACTTTCTTTTTTTCTTACCTATCTCAATTAAGTCTCAGCCTCCAATTTAGTATATAAACAATACATGAAATTTTCTTAGCCATACAACATTCCCTTTCCTTTCTTTATAATACATGAAGACAATTGACCTCGTTGACTGAATTAGTGCCCACACATATTTACTACTGTTTAGTGCATGAATTAGTGAACTTTCAAGGCCAGATAAAGATAAGAAACAAGACTGAAACTGTAATTAGCAGTTTTTGATTGTTAAATATCTGGTAGTGTTCCCAAGAATTCTTAATCATCCACATGACTAAGACTTTATATCCTTATGTCACCTGCTTCTGCCCCCCCCCCCCATCACCAATTTTGGAAAGAATTCTGTCAGATCACCAGATGTACACTGTTAGCTACTGAAGAATCTCTGGGCTGTCTCTTTAGCTGCTCTGTGAATACACTCATTTATCTCCTCATTTGTTTTTAAGGCAATGCTGTCTGGGTAATCATGTGTGAATCTTTATTGAACACTTATGGATGAGCCACCTGTTCTTACAAATTAGCTGAGTTCTCGAGAAGGCCCAAATTAGTGAATTAGTTGATGAAGGAAATTTGTTGCAGAGACAGCAGGCAGCTAAGGACTTTTTCAGCTTGTCAAAGGTATTGTTAGTCTCGGAGACTGGTGAGGAATCACAAAGATACCAAATGAACAATTCTAGGCAGTGACCTAATACCTTAAGCTCCCTAGAAGAAAGTGAAATTGCCCGGCACATCACTTGAAGAGATCTTTGCTGATCTCAGGCCATCATCTAGAAAGTTGACTAACTCTTGTAGAAGTGAAAAGTTTTCCCCACTGATCAATGTGAAGATCAGGAGAGAATCACAGAGAAACTTGTGGGAAAGTAGGCTTTCTCATCCACTTGTGCATCTGGCCACTTTAGACATTGACCAAACCTCAGAAATCACTCTGCCCTCTTATACCCAGGATGGTGTGAAGCCTTTGCTTCCTACAGTCACTTAAGTGATGAACAATTCAGTGGGTGGAGCTGCCCTCTTGAACATTGCATTGGCTTCTAGTTAGGCTTCTAGAAGTTAGGACGAATGTAATACTACAAACCCAGAGCATTTGAGTCACTTTCCTGCACATTAGAAGTCCCTTAGTTGTCTCCCTGCAGCTTCATATTCTATGTCAACACTCAAGTAGTGCTCTTATTTCTGAGGGAGCAGGGCTCTGTGTACACAGCACTGTAAAAGGAGCAACCTGGGTGGGTACCTTAAATGTCTTCTCTGCCCAGTCCTGTAGGTGACACTGTGACTTGTATCACATTGCCTTGGTTTCATTCACTCAGGAAAGAGGAAAGATACATCTTTGATTCAAGTTTTCTGGAGATACTGTGCTAATCTGTGTGCAGATGTTGCCAGTGAGATATCCTGTCTCCTTTTATTTTTGTATCATGGAGGTTATAAAATTTCATTTTAGAAACTTGAAACAGTTTTTACATTGTGTGTGTATGTGTGTGTGTGTGTGTGTGTGTATGTGTGTGTGTGTGTGTGTGTGTGTGTGTGTGTGTGTCCGTCTGTCCATCCGCATGCACATGTGGTCAGAGCACAGCTAACAGGAGTCTGTTTTCTCCTTCCATCGTCTTCCACTTGCACTCTGGAGGTTGAACTCAGGCCGCAGAAATCGAACTAGGGTCATCAGAGTGACAGCACAGAGTCCTTACTGACCAAGCCATTTCACTGGCCATAGAAACAGCTGTAAAAATGGAAAAGCCTAAAGAAGAAAGTCTAAACATGTCTCTGAGTTTCATATGTGTGTGAGTTTTACTGCTAACAATTTGAATTGGTCCTTTGACCTATGTTTCTGTATAGTTACAAATACTATAGGTATACCCCTGGGATCCCTACAGTGTTGTTGTGAGTGGGTAAGTGGGAAAGACAGTAGAGAAGACCCAAGGAAAGCATATTCTCAGGATAGAGAGACATCTTTGTCTTTTTCATGCATTCTTGGGGTAAGAAAATGATTATTATTCAATAACTATCCACTGAACACATTCTATATCCCAAACACTGTGCAGGTACTTATAATGTAACCTATGGAAAGTGGGAGAGAGCTTGGAAATGCAAAGTTTGACAAGATGATAGAATTTGTAGCCACACTGTTTTAGATCAGCCCATCCAGCACTTACTGTCTAGCATGGTTTTAGTGCTGCTGTGATGAATTCACATGTAGGAATTTTCATCTGGATTGTCTCTAAAGTGGTAGGCTGCATGAAATTGAGACAGATCAGTCTTGTTTCTGCAAAGACTATAGAGTCTTTTGAAAATTATACAAGTCAGGGTTGACTTTACCACCAGTGAATGGAACCTCTCTGGGTCATCGGATCTTAGGGGTGAACTTGTCCTAATGGCTTCCCATTTCGACCCTCTGCAGCTCCTCTCCGTGGCAGAATCTTCTACCTGACATATTCAACGTTAATTATCAACTGCTTTTTGAAACTTTTAGAACAGGAAAGCCACTTCTGCATGAGGTTGCCTATTCTAACTAGCCATAGTTATCACACTTATATTAATCTGATATCTGTAGTTTCTTGTGTTGAAATAAAGATCATGTTCCTGGAACCTTTGTTGAGCAGTAGAATTGAGGAAGTTATTATTTTCGTATGATTCAAAGACCAAACAACCAAGAAAAACCCTTAAAGAGTCAAAGTACTCAGTTCTCCCAGGAACTAATGAAGGAGAAATCATGATGTGTGTCCCAGAACACCAGAGGTATGCTGTAGTGAGGGCCCTGCTTTGACAGCTGTCATGTAGAAAGTTGATTGACATACTAGAGCAGTTGAGAGGTGGCCATCCTTCCTCACTGAGTTACAACTATAACTCTTGGGTTGTAGGGAGAGGCAAACTTGGCCTTCTCAGCACTGTGTGGAGTCTTTCAGGGTACAAGGCTATTTGAAGAGCTGAGCTGTTTTAGTAGAAACTGTGACTATGGAGTAACAGTTTGAAACAATCTACCTGTTTTTGTAGTTGTAAAGTACTCTGCTGTACACAGGATGACATCATGAGAAGGCCAAGAATGGAATATCTTGATCTGAGCCAAAGCCAAAGCTGTCCTTCTGTACCAAGGAAATGAAAATCAATTTCAATTGCCAATTTGTAGGTTCCTGCTCTGCATCCATCCCAACGTCACAAACAGTTTTATTGTTAAAATAAAAGCTTGTGACTTGCAGCAGCATCTAGCAGCAAACACTAGTATCGAATCTAGCCACACCTTCAGTGGCCAAGCAGAATGACAGACTTTGTTCACAAATGCACCCTTGGCTTATTTGTCACCAAACACACACACACACACACACACACACACACACACACACACACACACACACACACACACATACACACCTTCCAAAGGACCTTATAAGGAGAGCAGAGTTTTGAGTTTGAAGTAGCACAAGGTTAGAAAGACATTCCCGAGGACGAATCAGAATTACTTACAGGAAGTTACTTCGTTCCTGGCATCCCTATCAAAAGGTCTTTGTGACATCTAAAGGCAAAAGGAAAGAAGTAGTGGGCTCATAGTTTGAGGGTACAGTACATTAGGGTGGGAAGTCATGGTGGCATGAGATTGGGGCAGCTGGTCACATTGGGCCAGGAAGCAGAGAGAGGCATGGATGATAGTTCTCAGATTTTTTTTTCTTTTATTCAGTCCAGAACTTCAGCCATGTTTAAGGTGGGTTTTCCCACCTCAGTTCACCCTATCTAGAAAGTCTTTAATAGATATTCCAGAGGTTTGTGTCCTGGGTAACTATAGGTCCTGTCTCAAGTTGATGGTGTTAATCATCACAGCACTAGGGCAGGCATTCAGAAGGGAGGGTGTAGAGATAAATGAAGAATTAGGGTAAAGTGGGAGGGCAGCTGCAGCTAGGAATGAGCTGCAACCAACTTTACACTCCAAGTGAGACATCCATCACAGGAGCCTAAGTTAAAGTTGTGGAGTGGACGGATTGGTGTGGATTGAGACAGAAGGTGTCAGTGAGAGAGATTTGATGGAAATAAGGGAGCAGAGGAGACATCATGAGCAACTCTGTTTTCTCACATCAAGATGGAGGGTGGAAGAGACCCCATAAACACAGGTTTGGGGTCCCATTATGAAGGAGCATAAAATGAAAGGAAATCTGCAGGGAAGTGGCAGTGTTTGATGGTGTGGTTTAAGGTAGAGCAATAGTGCCTCAGGGATTGTTGACTCCTCAGCTATGGGAGCTCCAGCTTGACTGGGAGGAAGTTCCAGCTTGGTGGGGAGGCGGGTTGCAGAGTGGAGAATGGCATCTGTGGAGAATCACTTTTCCTTTTTTAAATAAGAGCTCCTGGTTAAAAGCTGTGTGTCAGATCCCATATGGGGGCTCTAAGATCTAATTTTACTTAAGGGCCCCAAGGCACAGAGGCTAGCCAAGATTCTGAGAAGATATCAAATAAAAATCTTGGAACCAATGGAAAGCTATTTTCATAATTAGGAGGAACACATCACCCCATACATCATCATTAGTCTGAGACAAGGAACAGAAGGCTGGTGGAGGAGGATGGTTTCTCTAAACAGGAAACAGGTGGTCAGGGCAAGCAGGGCCAGTGTGGGAGACCTTAGGTCACTCTGCTAAAAGAATTGCCTGCTCCTCTCTTGGAGACTCTCAGATAAGATGGAGAAAGAGGGGATTAGCTGTTTGACAGTGGGTATTTCCGACCTGGACCTTGGTGGGGTTTTTACATAGAGATAGTGAAAGGCCAAGGAAAGGATTTAATGGTGCCCAGAGACGCTGTGGAGAATGAAGTGGTCTCACATCTCCTGGCAGAGCAAAGTTTTGATATTACAGGATATCCAAAAACAAATTTAGCTTTCATTTGAGTTGCTTCTTGTGGGTTGATTGTTTATTTTCCAGCCGTAATTGACAATAGTTATTCCCCCGAGGCTGTTAGAGCAGGAGTTCTGCCAGTCTTGTACTTAGCAGACACATACAGCTAATAACACCCCCGAAGTGTCAAAATATTAGTCCCCTGAGACACAGGGCTGAAGCTTTCACTGGTTTATGAGAAAAGCACCAATTGCATCTTCAAGACACCTGGTGCAGTTTCTTAAAGGTTGTGCAACAGGAGACCTGTCAGAAGGAAAGAGTAGACTCCAGGGAGCCCGATTAGCCTTCTTCACAGTGGCCGGAGGAATATGGCTTCTCACAGCTAAAGAAGTCCATGTGCATATATGACACGATCTCTTTTTGAACCACTAATCACACCTGTTGTCCAGTCCCCAGGGACCGTAATTTATCCAGCAGGATCCCTGCCGGGGAGCACTCTTCCTCCTGCTGTCAGATGTCTGTGATCTCCAGGCACCCATTCAAGGCTCCAGCCTCTGTCGCTTCATGGGGTTTATTCTTGATGTCCAGGGAGGCCCTTGGTTTTCCTTCTCCCTGAACTGTGAGAGTCTAGGACCTCAGACAAATGGAATCACTCACCTGTGTACTTTCCCCTCCCTCCTTCCCCAAACTGGGAGATCCAAACCAGCTCAGGCATCATCTCTTATCTAGTCTAGATACAGCATACACACACAATGAGTACAGGAGCAGCAGTAACTCTATCCCCCACCTCCTAAACTGAAAGGAAGGAGAATAAAACAGAGGAAAGCAAACAAAGCATTTCTGTCATTCAAAGACTAAATTGTGGCTTCACGCTGCGTTCTTTTCCTTTGTGGGTTTACTGCATAGCTCATCCGGTGGATTGACACAAAATGAGGAACTGTTATATGTAAAGAACTTTGTGTCTTCACTCTTTTTTGTCTCCTTTGTTTTTCCTAATTTTCCCTCATTAAATTCAAGTACAATGATTCATCTTCCCATTGCTTGGATTTTGGTTACGTGGCTGAAATGGAAGTTGTTTCAATTCCTGCAACTGAGCTGTTTTGTAGCAGAGGTCGGGCTGGTTGTGGTTGCCTGTGCCTCTGCTGGGAAAGTGACCTTCAACAGGAGCGATGACTCCTTCATCTTCTCATGGAAATGGCTCCTGTGAAAATGAGGCCTGATAGCATCTTGGCTTACTAATTCATGCCATGTGGGCCAAAATTAAAATGTTAAAATTTCATAGATATAATATCATTTATAAATCGTATCATAAAAACATCCATCTTCCCTGTAGCGCTTGAAAACTGGCATGCCTTCACCCCCCACCCCAGCTGTTGCCTGAGTATCTGCAAAGAACGAGGACATGATGAAGTGGGGAGAAACTTAGCATCAGCACCCCTAAACCATCAAGGGGTGTGTAGTAGAACTCAGTAGTAGAACTGCAAAGTACAGTGAGAGCTCCCTTACCCCCCGACAGAATCGTATTAACAGACCCTGCAGATTGGGGAGGGCACTGTCTCATGTTTTATGCCTATTCTGTTCCATTTTATTCTGGAGAAAAAGAATATTTACCATTGTCCCCAAGTTTCCTTCTCATAAAGGTTCAATATGTTTAGCTGTGGGTAAGTACAGCCAACTAATTAAGTAGACAGACATTTGCCACATCTGAAAAATGACAAGTACAGACAACTCTTTCCTAGTATCCTTAGACAGCATGGATTGTGAGCAATGGTTTAATTGATAGAATTAGTCTTGTTTATTACCCATATTTTTAAATTTAGATTTTTAAAATTTTTACCTATGTATTTTGCCTACAAGTATGTATGCATATGCACCACATGTGTGCCCATTGCCTGCAGAGGTCAGAAACAGATATTGGAACCCCTGGAGCTAGTGTTACGGAGGATGGTTGTAAGCCACCAGGTGAGTACTAGGAATTGAACCCAGGTCCTCTATAAGAACAGTAAGTTTTCTTAACTTCTGAGCCATTTCTCAGCTCCCCAGATTTTTTTTTTAATTATCATTGACTGGATGAAAGTCCTTTTGTCTGTTTGCAGTAGCAGAAGTTTGAAAACTTCCGTGTTTCCTATGGGTACATGGCGCTTTGCTGGGCTTGCAAATGCTACTGGGTAGACTGTCACAGTTCCAACAAGCAAATCCCTGCTGGTAAAACATTTCATCTGCAAGAATCCATGATTTTCAGGCAAATCTGACCTTTAGAATATTCATTATCATCTGAAGTAGTTGTTCAGCATAGGAGCCTCTCTCACCAGATGTAAGTTCCCAGGAAGTCAAGACCACTTGTCTCAGTGTGTTTTGTTTCTAGTACTGACTGCAGTGTCTGGCTCATACCTGGTGCTCCAAAAATGATCACTAAATAAACTAATAAACAGCACAGGTGTTGCAAATATTTAAAAGAAAGAAGAGCCCACCGCTTTTGTGCAATCTGTGCTAGTCTGTGCTAGTCACAGAGGGACTCATTGGGCTCCTGCATGGCGTAGGCAGCTGGATGTGGTCAGCCTGCAGGGCTCAGAGCCTGTTCTCTCACAGTGCGGAGTTCCACCAGGGCGGCTGGAGGCTTTTCTGCTTGTCTGTTTGTCTTGCACTTCATTTCATTGCACTCACATCTCATGTTGTCCTTAGGAAGATGGATGTTCTGACCTTTAATAAGAAAAATAGGAGAACCGTCCTTTATTGCTTAATTAGTTGGATGGTAGAAGATTTGATAGATTCAGCATGAAAAGATTAACCCCAGGAAACTTGCAGTGATTCTCAAGCAGGCAAGTGTATTTTCCCCAGGCTGACCACAACCTGAACAAAGACATTTGATTGGGTTCCTGAGTTCTCAAGTCCCAGTGTCTTCATGTTCATCCACGTGGACGCGGTTTAGAAGTGTTACCTGAGCATGCCACCAAGACTGTTTGCCTTGTGTTCAGTCTGAAATGAATTTAATGCTATTTGAGATATTGGCTCATTTTGTGAGATGCTTTCTCTAACAATGCTACCAAAGGCTGGAAGCAAATATCAGTTAGACACAGATATAAATCTGTGTGAATGGATGTACATGTATTCTGTACAAATGCAGAGAGAGAGAGAGAGAGAGAGAGAGAGAGAGAGAGAGAGAGAGAGAGAGAGAGAGAGATCATGCTTCCACATTTTCAAGTCCTTGCATGTCAATTTCAGCTTTTGGAGCCAGACCATTAAATCTATGGTGACTTCACCAGAAAACACAAAAGAGACTAAACTAAACAGACAATCCCTGCTGGTCTTTTGGTTATAAGTTTATGTGTGTGCCCAAAACACCATGTTCTGGTATAGTTATAGTTCAATTATATTTTTATAGTAACAGAAAAAATAAAGTCATAAATTAGATTTTTAAAAAAAAAATGCATTGGAGAAATATGAGATATGTGGGTTAGCGCTGCTATATCCTAATATGCTCTCAGATCCCACTTTTAGCCTTTGGGTCAGTGAAAGCTGGACTATTGTTTATATATTCCAAAAGGATTTACTTTATAAGCTCTAAGACAGATGTGAGGTCAAACAAGACCTGGCTGATGACTGGCTGTAAGAGGCTGAGCAGTTGACTCCAGACCTGTAACATCCCAGCATTCCACACCCACAGAAGTGCCAAGTGCCACACAGTCAGTTAGCCTTGTAGAATCCTTGCCCAGGTACATATGTTTTTCACAGCAGAATTATAAATTTAAGTTTATAAAATAATGCATTATCAGACAGCCTCAATCAGTTCTCAATGATATTTTCATATAATGGCATGCTTACAGATTTGAAAATTATTAGAGAATCTATTGTGACTGTTATGTCTAATGATTCTAGAATTGTCCCATCTTCACCCCGCAGCGGTTTTTGACTTAGCCCCCAGGTCCATCTAGTGTAGTCATGGCCACTCTGAACCTGGAATATTACATCCTAGAGGACTCCACGTCTGTCTGACATAGTCATGTTGACTCTGAACCTAGAATATTATATCCCAGAGGTCCCCAGGTCTATCTGACTTAGTCATGTTGACTCTGAACCTGGAATATTACATCCTAGAGGACTCCATGTCTGTCTGACTTAGTCATGTTGACTCTGAACCTGGAATATTATATCCCAGAGGTCCCCAGGTCTATCTGACTTAGTCATGTTGACTCTGAACCTGTAATATTATATCCCAGAGGTTTTAGGAAGGACTGCTGCTTCCTCCCTTAGACTTGAGTCCTCCTTCTGTCTCTGGCTTTTTCCAGGTGTTCTGTGACAGGACTTAAATTTGGGGATCACTGAAGGAGCAAGTTTAAATGGTAGATTACAGAGATACACAAATGTGTCAGCACACACTGGTTTTCAGCAACCTACTTTATTCTTCTCATATTGCATATTATCTTGGGAACCAAAAATCACTTGACTTGGGCACTTAGCCTTTGTTGATCCTTAGCACTGGGTGGTACATTGCAGAGGTCTTCTGTGCCTCCATCACCCTGACATACAGTAGTCACTTAGCGTACCTGCTGGAAGGATCAATGGCTGGAGGAACAAATAAATATGCAGATGCCCATTTCATTGGAGACATAAATCTGGTTTTTGATACTGTGCTGTGAAAATGAGAATTAGCCTAGCTGATAAGCAAAACTGGCTATTGCAGAGGTAGGCTGAGCTCACATTCCTCAGAGCCATTGAAGGGGGCCTCACAGCAAACAATCCCTTGAATGGAAAAGCCTTCCCTGGGAGGTCTTCAGACACTAATTTTGACAAGCACCAAATTAAGACACATGCTTTGGAGTATTAGGGAATTTCCAGCTAAAAGATTAAAATAATGTGAACCAGAAGATGCTGGAAGCTGAATAGAATTACAACAGTTGCTTTATCATTTTTTTCTCTTATTTGTTTGGATGATTTATTTATTTTGGTTTTCCTGAATTATTTAATGCAGAGACTTCATGGAGATAGGCATTCTAAAAGCCACTAAATGATGTTTTTTAAATTACTTTGTGGCCTCAAAGGAACAAGTAACCCTCATCTTCTGTTTATTGACTCTAAAATTCTCTATAACCACGCCATAAAGATAGCTCCTTTAAAGCTTTTTTCTTTACAAAAGGAATGTTGGTTTCCTAGATGGATCACTGAAGAATGAAGTCAAGGAAAGAAACATGTTGTCATTCATGTCAGTGTCTCTCGGTCCATCAAGACACTGAGACCTACTTTATATAACACTGTTATTTGTCTCCTAGACAGGGGCCAATGATTTATAACATACCATGCAGCAGTTTTCACATGTGCACAGTAGGCATGCGCAATGATATCACAGTTTCGTATGTACTGTCCCAAATCCATGCTTCTTTACTCTCCTATTCTTCAAACTGTCAGTCTACATACAATTATTTTTTCTCATATACCCCAAAGCTAAAAAAGTGTATATAAACATTTCACTTCAATAAATGAGGCTCAACATACGAATATCTTATAAAATTGACATTTTTGTGGATCTAAAATAGTTGACTGTTGGCAAAGTCATATCTCTGCAAACTACTTGCATGTATTCATATATTCCCTCTCACTACTAGGTAATAGTCTAAGACACATTAAGTTTCAGGTGAGGATCAGTTAGTCTGAAGGTGCATGTAACACATATCTCAGCCTCCTGGATAATCTCAAAGTTGTTTAGACCTCATCAGGACAAATCATTAGTTTTTACCTTGGCACCAAGAGCTGGAAGATCTCGAACATGTTCCTCCAGTTGCTTGTTATGTCCATGGACTGGCATGGTCACTCTTTTGTGGTCAGTCTGTGGGTTATTTGCTAAAACCTCTTTCAACCCCATTGTTGATTCTGAGAGGACTAATGAATAAGCCCAGATGGAATAATATAATAAGTATGTAAACCAAGTCAGCTAGACCACAGCTTCAGGATATGTTGGTGGCAGTGTGCTTACAGGGAGCGCTTAACATACAGATCTGCTATGATGCTAAGTGATGATGTCATCATCAAATACTATACTGTATTTTAGTAAAGATCATTTTTATTTTTTCCAAATAGCCAAATGGATATAAACGGACATTTACATTTTAATTTCCTTTGTGCTTGTAACATGTGATCTCTCCATGAAGCTCCAATTTCTGTTTATAGTGGCTGAACTCCGAGACGGAGCCTCTCATCACACAAGCATTCAGACATGGGGAAATGGTATCCAGACAGTAATGTCCTAGCTTTGTAAGTCATAAGTAGGTGGCCTAGTTCCTTCTCTGTTGCTGTGGTAAGATGCCCTGACAAAAGCCATTTACAGTAGAAAGGGTTCGTTCCTGCTCACAATCCCAGCTTTACAGTCCATCGTCGTGGGGAAGCCAGTCCCCTTCCTAAGGAACTGCTACCACTCACAGTGGGCAAGTCTCCCACCCCAGTGAACTCAGAATCAACCTAATTTCCCCACAGACGTGCCCCAGGACAACTTGATCTAGATAATCCCTCCTTAAGACTCTCTTCCCAAGCCAGGTGAACAATTAAAACTATCCCGTGAGTGATTTAAGCAATGACAAGATCACCCAGATAAAAGAAGAAAGACACAGACATCCCTATGGAAGGGATGTCAGAGAATTTCTGGTCATCATTTATTAACCTGGAGATGACTCAGATATACAAATGGCCACCCACATTTGTCATTCTGGAGATGCAGAGCTCATTGTGACAGGGCAAACTATTCCTTTGCCAGGCAGAATTCAATATTACAAAAACCTTTTCTCAGGCTGCACACAAGTCAACTTTCTTACCATTTCTGGAGTTTGTGCTTCTGTTCCCCAGAACAGGTCAAAGCGAGTAAGTTCTGCCCTTCATTTTAGAAGAAACTTTGAAGGAAGCTGTGTTTTCTTCTGGAGGTTCACACTGTAAGATTATTTGATCAGATTTCTTATATCCCTCATTAACTGGCTATCAACTAAGCAAATAATAGATTACTATTATCCCTTTTAAAGTACAACTGAATTTGAACATGTTCCATCTAGTACTGGCCCATGCTTACCTGTAATTTTATGTGAAATAATTTCCCCTAAGAAATACCTAATTATTAGTAGAACAGTTCATTAGAACACACTGCTAGTACTTTTTGGATCCCCAGAGTGCCTGCACATTCTCAGCCAATGAGAACTCATGTGGCCGCCTATACCAGCAGCTTCCAGGCAGCAGACATTTGGGCCCCATATGGCAAATGTGCTCAGCCAGTGAACACTCCCCTGCGCCATACTGAGTTGAAAGTGTTCAGCAGTGTGTTTTATATACCCTCAGGAGCCTCTCTTTGTGCCATATATTTTTTGTGATCTGGTGAACTGTTTGAAGCCGTAATGGCAGACAAAATGTATGTAAGTGGTAACAACGAGAGGGAGGCAGAGACAGGCAGGAAGGATATCAACCTGGTGTCAACACACAGGGTTCCCAGCAGCTCAGGAGCCCTTTGAAGAAAAGGTCAGGGTAACAGATGGAGTAGATCAGCAGGAAATTAGGGATTGGTCTAAGTCCTTCTGACATTCTGAAGGGCATCACAAACCATCCCTGTAGGATTACCCAACATTTATCAGAGAAATTCTTAGAAGAAGCTAAGGCTAGTGTGTGTTGTGGCTTCTAGTGATTGAATAAAGCGGAAGAAAGCATGGCACTGCCATGCCAGGGATGCATCTTCATGGAGACAGATGTGATGAAAAGGGTGTCTCACTCCACAAGGCATATTTCTATTTTCCAAATGAGTTTCCATCAAGGAAGACTGGGATGGCATTACTTTTATCTCGATATAGCATTTTCTCCCTGTTATTTGAGTGTTAGCTTTTTAAAAGTCTATGTTACACTATTGACTCACCTCAAGCTTCTGAGGTGAAGACATCCAGGCATTTTGTGGATGAGATTGTACAAGCCAGAGTCGCTAACATATAATCTGGCCACAGTGGTGCAGAGGACCATGACTTATGTTTATTGGGCTCTTACTATGCTGCAGGCACAATAAAGTGCTTTTCATTATCTCCAGACATCTTTATAACAAACCTATGAGGTAGTTACTTATATTGTCTCTGCTTTAAGTATTTGGAAAATTACGGGAGCTGGAGAACTTGTCCAAGGTCTCAGAGGCAGTAAATGGGGATCTGTGTGGCTGTGGAGTAATGTCATATACTGAATACACAATTGACATGTTCCCAGGATGGGCTGTATTCACAAAAGTTATTGGGAATGGGTGAAGAAATGAATGAATGAATGAATGAATGGTGTATTTGTCAGTTTGTGAAGTCACCAATAAGCAAGCATTGGAGATGCAAAACCCAATTCTTGATGTAAATCATCATCAATCTTGCTGTACAGTGAAAAGTATTTTTTAAATTATGATTTCCCAATTTTAGGATTCCATAAAATCTCCTTGGCAATTCTCCAAACTAAGGCATAGCAGCCCTTGTTCAGTACATGTCAGTCGTGTCTATTTTCAAATACCAAAACGCTAACAACAGCCTCACATTTCAAATTATCTGGTGGCCATTCCTAAAAAGAGAATCAAGCTTTAAATAAGAACATATAAGAAAGTATACATGTGCCTCCATGGAAATTGGCCCGAGTAAGGATAGCCCTGAGGATTGTGATCTCCATCAGTGACATCCTAGACAAGAGAAACCGAGCCCATATGATTGGATTGAACTTTGTTTTTCCTGTTCTAGGGATTGAACCTAGGGAATTGTGCATGCTGAGCAAGCACCTTCCCATTGAGCCATATCCCAGATTCCTTTCAGATGTGATATATAATATACTTCCAGTGCTTTTTTCCCCTCTCCGTTGTGAGGTTGGTACTATGCCAAATATGAATGTTCCATTAGCCTGGATGCCAGAAACAAGCAGATATCTATCTAGCCAAACCATTATTCTGAGGACATAACCAGAAATAAGTTGTTATAAGTCACCCAGGATGTGGGTTATTCGTTAACCCAGCATGCTTAACCTGAGCTGACTAATAACCTAGGAATGTTTGAGGAACCCCTGGCTACTGCTAGAGCAATGTAGGCACAAGAGCACTTCCCAGCCACTTCCAGCAGAGGGAGAGCTTGAGCACTGACACCGTGTCTGAGGCAGATACAGAGATTCTAGCCGGAGCAGGCCTCCATTGATGATGCTATTTTCCTCCTGTACCAGGAAAATTGTCTGCCACTTCTGGTATTATTGTTTATTCTCTATCATACTCAAGTCTGTAAGACCTTCATTGAAATGCATGACTTTTCACCACTCTGTCTTAAAATGAATGAAGCCCCAAGTGGATCATTATTGTACTTAAGGGTTGAAGTACTTTTAGGTCCAGTCTGCTGTGGCATTGGGAGATCAGAGATCTGTCTCACCCTGTCTCTGCTCAAGACCAGTTCACCTACTCCAGTCTGTTTCAAACACTTGCCTTCCAATTAGATTCCATTTGTAGGAAAGGTTCTCCATCAAAAATGCTTGAAAATCCCCACCTCAGAAGAGGCCCTGAAATAATTTCAGATATTTAGTAATATTTACTGTCAAGTCCTTGGACCATGTTTGGGTCTGTTCTTAGCACAACCCTTGCTTTCTGGGCATGTGGCAAAAGAGTCTTGGCTCCTGAGAAAATGTGGGCTGTGTTTTGCTCACAGGCACTGTATAAACTATATTTAGAGCCCTGGATGTAGAGATGTACTGTGTCAACATAGAAATTTAATTACTGCTGTGGACTTGAAATCCGTCTACCTTCTTGCGTCGCGGAGTGAATATTATCTCCTGTGTTTGTTCATTTTCCTTTCTGCATCTCCAGAAGTGGGTGGGAATCTTTGTGAGCAGTGTGCTCGCCTGCCTCTCTCCTGTAAGTGAATGGTGTTCCATTCACCATAAACCCCGAGTTTCACAGCTGCTTTACCTTTGTATTGTGAAGAAGAAGCATCATCTCCCTCAGCTCTCCGGACATGTCCCAGTAGGTGCTGTCCCTGCACTGCACCTGTGGTCGCCTGCTCCTTAAGTGATGACGCTCACTGGGATTTGTAAAGCATTGTCAGATGAGTCCTTTACTTTAAACTCCAGTTAAGGTAAGAGCTTAAGATTTATAGAAGCCCGCTACAGTTTCATTAAGCACAGAAGACATTTAATTCTCTCTCTTTAGGCAAGGGACTTCGTATTTTGTAATGTTCCATTAATCCATATTTTAATATTTCTTCGAAATGTGTCTGTTCTCTATGTGCTGTTTACTGTCTTTGTCAAAGTCAATGAACAGGAATAAAAAATAGCCACATGATATAGAGACTCCCGCCTTCCAGGCCCTGTGGAGGAAGTAAGTAGATGCTGTTAAAAATGAATCTATCTATAGCGGGGTTTACTTTTCCTATTTCTGTGTAGGATTTTGATTTCATTTTAAATGAATGGCATAAATCCCACATCTGGGAGCTAATAGAATTTCTGCATTTACTTACTGATCCATAACCTTTAGGTTAGATGATGTATCAGTTTGCAGTCAGTGAGGCACATGAAGAAAGGCTTTAAAACTGAAATGAAAATATTTCTGTTCTACTCCAGACACCAGATGTGAAGGCCCCTTTGGACTGCTTATTATTGGATGATTTTGGATTAGTCCTGATAACTGACGCACAGCAGCTCTAGGAAGTAGATACAGCCCCCTAAAGGAGAAGAGACAAGGGAACAAATATGTCTGATTACGGTTGGAAGGCTAATGTTAGGGGTTCAGGGATGGTGCCTCAGGAACCCTGCCCAGCACACAGTTAGACATAAATGGTTGCCACTGGCCAGATTCCCGGGAGATATAAATGATCACCTAGTCCCCAGCTCCTGGGTTTCCAGAGCTCTGACTGTGGTCCTGAGATACCAGGCCAAATGCCAGAGCCTTCCAGCGCTGAGAACCTGGTATGAGTGAGGAAGTGCCCACAATCCCACAACTCTCTTCTGGCCCTGGGCTGTCTGAGGCAGTATAGTGCACTGTATACTTTCATGCACAGAAACAAGGTCAAGCCCATTCCTGGGCGTACTGGCCGAGGGGCTCCTGCCAGATCATTTAATCCCTAAGTCTGTCTCTGTGCCTGTGAACTGATGGTTGGGAAAGGATTATATCACACCATCTGAATCAGAATCTGGGCTCTAGTGGGCAGAGGTGGATCCTGCTTCCTCACCAGCTTCCTGGAACTGTCCCAGAGAACTGTCCCTGGAACTATCTACTGGGTCCTGGAGCAATCTGCATAGGTCCCCAGGGGAGCACCAGCAAGGAAACCCAGCAGAGGCCAGAGTGGTGAGGGTAGTGGATGACTGTGGCACACTTCCCCTCTGTCCTCTGTTTTATCCACACCTGCGCTGCTCCTTGCCAGGTGAGACCCCAGTCCAGAACCCACCTCTCTTTGTACTCTGTAAGCCCCCAAAGGCACCGAGGGCATCCACAGGTTGGGGTGTTTTTCTTTTCCTTCTTCCTTTCCTTTCTTTGATTTTTTTTTGAACAATGAGCTTGTCAAGAGAAATACTGGTTTAGAAAGATATAAAGCACTCCAGTGAGAACCTTTTGGATGGAGTTATCTGCAAATCAAGTATGCAAGGCCTCCCTGGCCCTCTTCCCTTCATTGTCCTGCAGATCTCTGCCTAGCTCCCAGTTCAAACTGCAGCATGAGGGAAACACTACTAAGAAACAGACACAAAGCGGGGGAAAAGTAGACTGAGTTCCCATGCTAACCCAGGTAGAGTTCTTAGGATTTGGAATGGAATACTATGGTCAGCACATGCTTGCTTACAAGGCATCTACTCCTGTCTTTGGGGCCATTTCCTTCTCTCATGCAACTACCAATCTTGGAACCCTTGACATTCAATTTCTAGGTTTGGGTACTTAGGACAATGACATGGTATGACTGAGTATATATGCGGCTATTCCAGAACACCTGCGGCTAGTTGCTTCATTAAAGAGAAAAGGTATATTTGACTCCAGAGCCTGGCTCTGGTGAGGGCCTCATGATGGATGGATGGCAAGACCACTGTGGGAGCCTGTGCACAGATCCAGCCTGTAGACTTTCAGGAACAAAGCTTTTGTGGCTTACTGGCTCTTTCCAGGACTGGCTTCTTGGGTTTTCTGTCATCTCCGTAACTAATTCCAGGTATTGAATTACTTACAGTAGTTTTCTTTGGTCTTGCCCCTGACTGATATACTCACTGGACTTGTCCATCTGAATCTATGTCTTTTTTAAAAGGTTTATTTTATTATTTATTTAAATGTGTAAGTGTGTGTCCATGTGGGGTTATGTGTATGTGCATTAGAATGCCTCACAAGACTAGAGAGAACACTGGATCATGTAGAACTGGAGTTACAGGTTGTGAGCTGCCTGACATGGGTGCTGGAAGCCCAGTTCCAGTCCTCTCTCTGGAAGAGCAGCAAGTACCTTTAACCACTGATCAACCTCTCCAGCCCCAGATCTGAGGCTGTATCTTCCATTGAGTCAGAAGATTGAGAAAGTCAATGTGTGCTTACCCAGCTTTGTGTACTAACAAACACAGGTCTGTACCGGGATAATAGACTCCTTTTTGTGCTGCATTGCATTTGAGGTGAGCTCTCTTTTTGTTATTGTTAAGATTTCTCTTTAGGGTTAAACAGTGTCACAAGACAACCAAATGCTTTGAAGTTTAAAATGCTTTCCCGAGTAAAGAAACAGGTTCTGGTTGTTCTTCACACTGTGCTTCCTGACACACGGGCCATTATGATGGCCCTGGTAGAGAGACATTTGCCTAACCCCAGGACTAATGTGCCTTGACCTGTTTGCCACCCTGCTTTTTCAAGAAAGAAAACTGAACGAGTTTTATTAAGTAGAGAATGAAACTAGCGAATTCTGGTTAGAATCCCAATGATGAATAGCTTAAAAAATAATTCACATCTACAGTTCAGTGTTAATATCACATAACATGTCAGGTGAAGGAACTAAATCCTTGGATCACTCCTAACTGCTGGGTTGCATGTGAGTCTATTAAAAGAACACATGTGTTTAGGGCAGGGAGAAATGTTGATTTAGTCTTAAGAGTATCTTAAATTAACTTTCAAAAGAGTAAGATTCCACCAGAATTAGATGAATTGTGTATTCACATTCCTAAATGAGTTAAAAGCTAGGTCATAGGGCTGAGTTGTAGCTCACCTGGTCATGTGATCACCAAGCTGGGTTCAACTCCCAGCCTCACATAAAACCATGATGGTGCATGCCTGTAATCCCAGCCCGTGGGAGGAGGAGGTGGGGGGATCAGAAATTAAAGGTCATCCTTGCCTATGTAATGAGTCATGGCCATCATGGTTTTCAGGAGACCTTGTCTCAAAAAGAAGTAGAAAGGAGTTAATTCTTGACAGCCAGAACTCTTCATATACATTGCTTTCTCCATAGTAGCCGTGGGAAGCAGAGAACAATATTCTTATTTTGTCTCTGAGAAGTAGGAGGTGGGCTGAAGGCACTGTTCACATGGTCTGTTTTGTGTTTGGTGCATCCTTCTTTTTTGTCCACATAATGAAACACATTTTAATCATCTTTGATTCCAGTGACAGTTATGAGCCAGACCAGTAAGGCCTTGAGGAATATGCTTTCTGTAGCCACTCTGTACCCCTGTGTCCCTCTGTATGTGTGCTTCTGCTCCACATTAACTGCAGTCTGTAGAACTTTGTGTGACTTGGCTGGGGATGCTCCTTAATGGGAGAGCACTTGTCCACAGTATGGAAGAGGCTGAATTCCAGCCCCAGCAGCACAAAAACTAACAATGAACAAGGCCCATGTCATCAAGATTCATGCTCTACTGATGCTCTAAGCAGCTGCTCAATGTAGCTCCATTTCATCTGCCGTTAATTTTCAGTGTCTTTTAATAGAAAAGAATATATCTCTTCTGTAGGAGAAATGGGATTAGGATTTTAAGAAGGCTATATGATAATGCAACAGTGAGTTCTTCAATACCCAGTTGTCAGATATGTTTCATTA
This sequence comes from Peromyscus californicus insignis, assembly GCF_007827085.1. NCBI lineage: Eukaryota > Metazoa > Chordata > Mammalia > Rodentia > Cricetidae > Peromyscus > Peromyscus californicus. Next base: position 130,876,508 of record NW_026294617.1, on the reverse strand, counting down.
AATTGCAAATATCAGATTACTTTTTTAATTATTTCAGACGCACACAGGGAATTATTCCACAATTGCATGTTAGAGAAAAAGCAAGGCATGGGTTTTCTATTGTCCGACTCCAGGCATCCCCACAGATCTTCATAGGAGATATTTTAGCTATACAGTTAATACTGACTTATTTCCAATCAGAGCAGAGAGATCAAAAAAGACAAACCCTCTACAGACCCACTCATAGTTTTTAAACCCATGTTTAAAATTAATAATTTTCATAGGCATTCAACAGTGAATAATAATGTTGAACTCGTTTATTTAAAGTTTCAGACTAGCTGTAGATTGATTCTCTGCGATCCCAGAAGCCTATACACAGAAGTGCAGTGCTTGCCCCAGGGTTCCGTGCTTCATTGGAACTTGTGTGAGTAGCAGTAGTATACAGTTGTGCTTTCTCTGGGGCACACACACAACAACAACACTTACCTTAGATAGGAATGTAGCTAGAGTTTTCCTGCCTGGCCCACAGTCAGGACAAATCTCTCTCACCTGCCAGTCCCACAGCTGCTCAAACCCGACCAAGTAAACACAGAGACTTATATTGGTTACAAACTGTATGGCCGTGGCAGACTTCTTGCTAACTGTTCTTACAGCTTAAATTAATCCATTTCCATTAATCTATACCTTGCCACATGGCTCATGGCTTACCGGCATCTTCACATGCTGTTTGTCATCATGGTGGCTGGCAGTGTCTCTCTGACTCAGCCTTCCACTTCCCACCTTTATTCTCCTCCTTGTCCCGCCTATACTTCCTGCCTGGCCACTGGCCAATCAGTGATTTATTTATTGACCAATCAGCAACACATTTGACATACAGACCATCCCACAGCATAGGAAGTATGAGGGTAAAAGATTATCTGTGACTCAATAAGCATTGGTTCTACATCTCCTGTGTAGCTGACACAGACCCAGTCTGCTGCATGGATGGTTTGGAAGGGAAACAATCATACAGTTGTGTGAGTCGATGTAATTGTTGGTGGATAAGGGCTATTAAAGGAAGATGCTTGGTGCTAATGGAACACATTACAGGTGACTTAGTTTGATCTGCTGTCCTAGGGTGCTTTCTGTTGCCATGATAAGTATCATAACCAAAAGCAAGTGGATGAGGAAATGTTCATTTCATCTTACAGCTTACCATCCCCGTCAGGTAGAGAAGTCAGAGCAGGAACCTGGAGGCAGAAACAGAAGCAGAGGCTGTGGAGCAACACTGCTTACTGCCTTTCTTTCCACGTCTTGCTCAGTTGACTTTTTTTATAGAAGTGTGTGTGTGTGTGTGTGTGTGTGTGTGTGTGTGTGTGTGTGTGTGTGCATATGCATGAGTATTAGTGATTGTATGTGCACTTATATATTCCCAGGTTCCCTCTGGAAGGCCATCATCCTGAGGCATTATAATTAGTGTCCCTTCCCATTTTCCAGTTATATTTATTTTAATCTTTCAGCAAAATCAATTTTATGAAGCAGATTTCTTCTGAATGTACGTGGTAGCACCTGTTGTCATTAACTGAGGAAATGTGTCTGCACTGCATTCCAGGCAATTTTCTAATCACGGGGGCAAAGAGGCCAGCGACACGTCTTTAAGGTCTTCAGCCCTCAGTTTTCAGTGTCCTGTCAGAGCTGTGTACATGAGATCAATCAATTCTGGTTTTATGGAAAACAACCTGGTGGCCTCCCACTGAGAAAATCAGTCAAAGCTGCATGGAAGAGGTAACGTGTGAGCAGAATCTTAAAGGCAGCTAGGAAGAGCACCGTAAGTCTGTACGAGGAATCCGTGGATCTAGGCGAGCCTGCCCAAAATATATAGAAAACAAATGTCTCTTTTGGTAGACAGATCTCACAGAAAGGGTGCTTTATTCTTCCAAATGAATAAAGGAGGCCATGTATCTTAGTTGCTTTTCTCACCTCTGAGTTAAACACCCGGTAAAAAGCAGGTTAATGAAGGAGAGGTTTGTTTGGACACATGGTTTGAGGGTTCACTCCATCATCGTGTCAGACAGTTCCACTGTGGTGGGATCTGGGCAGCTGCTGGCTGATAGCTCGATGTATGGATGGATGGATGGATGGATGGATGGATGGATGGATGGATGGATGGATGGATGGGTGGATGGATGGGTGGATGGATGGATGGGTAGATGGACAGAGAAGAAACTGAAACAGACTGGGGCAGGAAGTAGCACCAGGTTATAACCCCCCAGCTACCAGTTTTCTCCAGTAATGCCCCACCTCCTAAAGGATCTGCAACCTTCCAAAACAATGTTCTAGTCAAGAATCCGGTGTTCAGACACATGAGCCTGTGCAGGACATTTACACCCACACTACAATACCACTCTCAGGGAAGCTCAACCAGGATATAGGAGGACAGACATATAAATGGATAAAATTGGGACACTTTCTCATGCACAGTGGGAAAACCTTTACTCCCCTGCATGGCAGGAGGTAGTGGAAGCATTTGGAATCGGAAATGGCATCCTCAGCTCTTTGCTACTGCAAGCTCACAGCAGTTGAGGAGATTTACTGCTAAGTGGGGAGAGACTGGAAGCAGTGAGACCTCGAGATGAAGGTTGTCTAGAATGGGGACACCAGGGCTCTGTGTGAAGGGAGGTAGGAGAAGAATGGTTCAGGAGATGACAGTGAAATTGAACAATAAGAGGTGGCTTTGTGCAGACCTCCTGGGGCTGCTGAGGACAGGAGTTTGGTCTCCAGGGGTGATGATGATGTCACTGAGTGAGATGGGGATACAGAGAGAGGGAAAGAGTTGAGAAAACAGACAGAGCTCACTTGGGGGCATGCGACGGATGGCACGTGTGTGTACACACAAGGAATGCATGCAGGTGGAGAGCTCTCTTGCACAGACTTGCTTAGTGCTGTCCTGATTACTTCCCTACTGCCTGGTGACCTGGATAGGAGCCACTTGAGGAAGGAAGAGTTTGGGCTCACAGTTCGAGGGGACAGCTCATCACCGCAGGGTGGGTCATGGAGACAGCTAGGAAGCAGAGATATGAGGGCTGCCTTTCAGAGCACTTTCTCCTTTTCATTCAGTCTGCGTCCCTAAGCAATGGATGGTGACACCATGTGCAGGGTGGATCTTTCCTCCTCAGTTAAATCTTTCTGAAAACATGCATGCAGACACACCCAGAGGTGTGTTTCCATGGTGATTCCAAATCCAGTGCCCTTGACGAAGATGAGCCATCACACACAGAGAGACGGGACAGTTAGATAATAAGGACATCAGGACAGCATGCCATCCCCACTCTGGCTGTGGCCCAGGCTCCTCCTCCCTCCTTTCTACCCCCTGAAGACTTTACAAACAGGTTCTGCCTGGGCCTACCTGAAGCCCAGCCATTCTCCTTGGACAAATTAGCTTTCATGCGCTGACCTTTTCACATAAGGAAAGGTGCTTGGCGACATCCTACCTCTCTGACACTGCCACCAGGGGCTGCAGGGGAGAGTGCCCTGCACCCTCTAACGTGGATTGTCAGGGACTGGAGCTGCTAACAAAGGAACAAAGAGCAAATGGTAGCAGCAATCTGTTTTTAACAAGACAGTTCTGCACACAGAAACACAGAATATTTGTTCTGTCTTCCTCTATTTCTTAAATGCATATCCACTCACAGTTGCTTAGAATTAAAACTGTCAATGTGATTTCTCCTAAATAATTCCCCAAGAAAACACTTAAGCCCTCCATTCATTATCTAAATGTAACTCGAGGACAGGGACAGAAGAGTTATTTCAGGGGAAAATAATCAAGGAATCATTTATCAGTTTCCCTGCCCTTTGTCTAACAAATGGTAATGAGCACCATGTCCCTGTTGGCGAGCGCTTCAGGCCGAGCGCAGAGAACCAGAGGAAGACTGCAGACCTGATTGGGATGCTGTCCGGAATGGTGCTGGTTGCACTGTTAATTTTTAGTTTGTATTCTCAATAGAAGCAGGGTTATGACTGTCCGCCTAGAGATCCAAGTGCCCACGGAGGAGAACAAAATCTTGGTCTGGTGAGCACTTAGAAATACACATTTGTCTCAGCTGGTAAAGGGGCCCACATTGCTCTGGCGACTGTTGATGGTGCGTCATTTTGTAATTAGAACTTGAAAGACTCAACCGTTTATCAAACAGGTCTTCCTGCATTTTATACCTTTCATTTACTTAATCATCTGTTTGTTCTGTGGAGAGGAGGGTGGTACAGTGGACCGTGTGGAGGTGGGGACAACTTACAGGAGTCTGGTCTTTTCTTCCGCCATGTTGGTCTTTGGAATCAAACTGGGTCCTCAGTCCTGACGGCCAGCACCTCCATTCCCTGAGCCATCTCACTGACCTTTATTGAGCATCTTTCTACACAGCTTTCCTGTTTCCCTCCTTAGTAAAGCTTGCACTCATGTCCACAGTTTTAAATTTGCCACCCAGGTACTTCCTTGCAGACTGTTCGCTGACTCCTTCCAAAGTTCATTTTCCTGCCAATAATCAACCATTGAGTCTTTACTGATTGTGATGTGTGTTAGGGAATCAAGGTTAGGTAGGAGCTTGGGTCTGCTCTCAAAGCGCTCACACCATAGTCTGGTGGGAAACTCCAGCCTAGTGAAATGCAGTAAGCATGCCCATGGGGTGGGTGTCAGCAACTGGGATGGCAAAGGTTGGGGGGCGGGTTATTCATTTGGAAAAAGCCACTTACTCAGCAGGAAAACAAAATCTGTGAGGTTTGCTTAGAATCATGCAGGGCCCAGGACCAGTAGCACAAGCCAGACTCCAGGTAGGGGGGCTCCCTGTGACCCCTTCCCCCTTTGATTCACCCCCAAGTAGCTTGGCTTTAAAGATTGGCCTTGAACGTGACTCTCAGTATGGGCTGGCAGGGAAAACAAAGTGGCTGCTGGCATCCTGTCACGTGGCCACCTGGTTTTAGTTCTAGCACTTGGGGGGCAAATATACTCTTCTGAGAAACACAGAGAATGAAAAAAATCTAACATGAAAATTAAGCTATTTAAACATGAAGCTATTTCTATGCATGTGGAACTTTTTTTTTTCAATTAAAGGTTGGCAGTCACATCTCTCAGTGTTACAAGTGTGACATTCTGTGGTTTCTCTCAATAGTATTATTCATGGTGAAGAGAGAACAGACCCCATCTCTTAAAGCGCTATGCCACCCTGTTAGAAAGAACGAGTTTGTCACGGACCTCAACAGGAGGACCTTTGAAAGTACCGAAGACTGTGAATACTTTCTCATAATCTCTGGCCTTTCAGAGGACCCGTGTTACTGATTTGAACGCAGTCAGAAATGTTTATATTTTTTTTACTCCTTATTCTTTGAGATTGTGATGTAGCTCCAGATGAAACTGTGATTTTGGTATCTTTGTTTATTTCTTTGTGTGCATGTGTGCACACATGTGCTCACACACTTGGGAAAATATTTTCAGTGCTAGCTTCTGAGGCTCACTCCGGGGAATCTTATTTCCCTGAAGGGTGGAGTCTCCTCCCCAGTTGCTAAGAGCTCCCAGGTGATGGTAATGAGAAACCAAACTGAGAACTACCACATTGCAAAGTGCCCGGTTTATTGTCTCAGCTCAGATGAGCATGTGAGCTCTGGACCTTGTTTATCGTCAGGAGCCTGGCAGACTTCTGGAATGTTCTTTGAGGACCTCTGTTTGGGTTTTTGTTTCCCCCTTGCTGCCCAAGCAGAGTTAATTATTCCTTCTATAATAACTTACTCAAGCCACTTTGATTTCACTTATGTAGAATTATTATTTTTTCAATGCTGTCTGCCTGCTTGGACAGTTGTTTCTGAGGTGGAGACTGCATGCCCAGTATATGAGAGACTCTCCGACCTGGAGACAAGGCAGACTCTTAGGACTGGTTCTGTCTTGTCCTGGGCTAGCGAGGTGGACACAACACTGAAAAATACTAAATAGGATACTAAAAAAGGTATAAAGTACAGTTTAGTATTGGATTCAAAAATTCTTAGACACTCACTTCTCGACCTAAGATAGCCATGCAGACAAACCTGTGCTTTCTGTATTACTGTTGGTGTTTGTCAGAAACTTGGCAGCTTTCAATCAGTTTTTGATTAAAGAATTTAGACCAGTCTGGTTATCCTTTGCTTTATATCTAGTATCCACTTATGAGTGAGTACATACCATGTTTGTCTTTCTGAGTCTGGGTTACCTCACTCAGGATGATATTTTCTAGTTCCATCCATTTGCCTGCAAACCTCATGATGTCATTGTTTTTCTCTGCTGAGTAGTACTCCCTTGTGTATATGTACCACATTTTATTTATCCATTCTTCGGTTGAGGGTCATCTAGGTTGTTTCCAGGTTCTGGCTATTACGAATAATGCTACTATGAACATAGTTGAATATGTGTCCTTGTGGTAAGATTGAGCTGGGTCTTGAGGAAGACTTCTTCCCAATTTTCTGAGAAACTGCCGTACTGATTTCCAGAGACTGTATGCATTCCCACCAACAGTGGAGGGTACCAGGACTGAGCTCCAGGAATCCAACCAATGAAAGAGAGAGGAGGGATTCTGTGGGCAGGGAACATCCAGATCATGATGGGAAAATGCAGAGATGACCAGCCACACTAGTAGAAATCCATGAACTGTGGACTAATAGCTGTGGAACCCCCATAGGACTAGACTAGGCCCTCTGGTTATGGGAGACAGTTGTTTAGCTCAAACTGTTTTGGGGGACCCCAGGCAGGGGGATTGGGATCCATCCCTGGTGCATGGGCGGGCTTTTTGGAGCCCAGTGCCTAGGGTGTGACACCTTGCACAGCCTTGGTGCAGAGGGGAGGCTTGGACCTGCCTCAGCTGAGTGTGCCAGGCTCTGCTGACTCCCCATAGTAGACCTTGATTTGGAAAATATGGGAATGGGGGGTGGGTTGGGGGGGGAAGGCTGAGGGATGGGAAGAGGGGGATCTGTGGTTGGTATGTAAAGTGAATAGAAATTTTCTTAATAAAAAAATTAAAAAAAAAAAAAGAATTTAGACCAGTAAACTATGTCTTCAATAAAAGCAACATATAGAGATAGGAGCTGCTGAGGATGAGTGAGTAGTCCCACTAAGCTATGACCAAGCTGGAATCCCTCCAGCTCAGGAACAGACTCCTGTAAGGACATTCCTTAGGCCTTTGCTATAGGTAGATGGTATGTATCTGGCTGGGCTTGTCCTTGCTCCACAGACAGGACTGGATGCAGACACATCTATTTTGAATGGCCATGTTTATCCTGTGAGGCCATGGTATCTCTTCAAAGACAGTTTTAACAGCTGTTCTCCTTTCCAACTTCTGTTGGGAGTTGAGAGATTTGCTAGCCTCACTGATTTCTGGGCTGAGTAATAAAAAGTAAGAAAATCTGTGGTTTCCTCTGAGTCAAGCAGCATAAAGTGAGAGGTTCCAGGAAGATTTCCCCTGACCGGTTTTCCCACATGGCTGATGAGGAAGCCTTCCAGGAGCTCTTGCCCAGTGCCATGGGAGCAAGAACTCCAACAGAGTCAAACAGAGCTTGGATCAAGCAGTCATTTTGGACCATCTTACAATGATTATTCAGTAAATAACCTGTTGCTCCTTTGCCAGGAGCTATGCTGGGCTTGGGGATGGTAATGGCATTTCTTCCCTCTCTAGTGGAAGCTCTGGCCACTTAGGAATCAAAGATGCTACTCCCAAGAAGTCTAGACAAGCCTACAATGCCCCCATGGTCATCCTCTCTCCATGTCAATAAATTGAAGTCCCATGCCCCCAAGGTGATAGTAGTTAGAGCTGGGACACAGAAAACAGTTAGGTCAGAGGAAAGAACTTTTCTTGTAAATAGGGTAAGTGCACCCTCATGAAGAAGGCTCAAGGGAAAACCTCAACACGTTCTGTCATGGAGAGGATCATTTAAGAGGCCCATTAAGAGGTACCTGCTGGTACCTGTGTCAGGATTCCCATCCTCCAGAACAGTGAGACATAAGATGGCTGTGGTAGGCTACACCTATAATCCCAGCCTAGGGAGATAGAGGCAGGAGAATACAGAGTTCAAGGTCACTGTTGGCTACAAAGTGAGTTCAAGGCCAGTCCGAGCTACATGAAATCCATGACAAACAAATGAGCCAGAATGATGAGAAATAGTGTCTGTCTTTTATGACCTACCCAGGCTGAAGTATTTTGTTAATGGAGCCTAAACACATTAACACAGCACAGGCGTGTGTGTATACACACATGCACATACACTTCTTCACCTCACTTTTCACAAACAGTGCACTGATAACCAATTTTTTCTAAACCATATGATTTGTTCCCAGAGGAGAAAGGCAGAGGAACCATAGTCCTCGTCTTTTCCTGGCTCTTTGTCTTCCACACTCTCCTGCCTGCTTTCTGTCCCTGCACAGACACTGGGCTCTTATGGTATCCAGAGTGACATCCACCCCTCCCACACACTGGTCCTCTCACTTACTGCATTTAGGGTTTTATGCTCAGATCAATGTGTCTGCTCCGATCTCACCTCCCATGCAAGCTGCTTCGTCCTCTCTACCATTTCCTTAGAGCTTTTCTTAGCCTGTGAGTCATCTAATGATCGCCAGAAGATAAAAATAAATGCCGAGAAGCATATGCTGTTTTGTAGGTACTGTTCTAAGAGCTCTAGATAAATTAATTCCATTTGTCTTCATGATAGCTTTTATGCCACTGGTGCTGCTATTATTGCTATAGTATCTATTTACAGGTGAAGAAAGTGAGGACAGAGAGGCCATTGCCACACCAGTAGTAAAGGGTGTCACAGGGTCCTGAGTTCACCCACTCTGGTCCATATTCAGCCCCAAGCAAGATAACTCTCCAGGAAAGCGAGTTAACAGGGGCTTTTGAAATGCGACATTGGTCCTATTAAAGGGACCAGAGAAGAGAGTGAGCTGCTGAGTGGGTGAAGAATGCAGGTCCTCTCTAGGACATCAGCCTCTAGTCATCAACTTATGTCTGCTGTATATGAGTCATGACAGTCCAGCAGGGCTCTGGAGACGGTTCCTATGCTGTACCTTCCCAAGCAGGTTAGCAAGAGAATGTGGACAAGGAAGGTCAGTCCCTTTGCAGGAAGTCGCTCTGATGACGACTTGAGAATGTAACTCCCAAAGGAGTGAAATGTAGTGAAGGTAAGGTCTGCTCACGGCTCTGCATCCGGTGTGGTCTGAGCAGTAGCCACTTCTCCTGGCTTATGTGAATCCAGGAGGGCTCAAGAGTGGGCATGAAAGAGCTGAATGCTGAGCACAATGCCATGAGTTGTATGATGGATGACTAGACACACTCAATTACAGCAGTGATGCCTGGGCTGATGCCAAGTAAGCATGATGATGGCCAGGGACTAGACCCGTTATCACCAAGAACAAATATTCAGCCCTGGAATGAGGGAGAGGTGACCCTGATTTTAGGGTCAGGAAAGATCCTAAACCAAAAGCAATTGCATTTGGGACATTTAGATGAGTGGAAATTCACAGTAAAAAATTATGGAGCCTATGTTTTAAGTTGTCCTGGGATTCAGACATACTGTACATTAACCACAAATAGTCAAGCACAGTTTGAGAAATTTAGGATAGAGGCTGCTCTTCTACCAGTGATGGTTCTGTGGGTCTGTAGACTGTCCCTACCCTGTACCGTGGGAAGAAGCAAGCTGGGCGTGGATCCCTGGTATCAAGTCTCCCTCGGGTCATCTTGGGCTTGGGGTGTGGCAGGAGGGCAGAGGTAGACTCTGTATTGAAGAAATGTATACTAGTTGCTTTTCTTGTTGCTATGACCAAAAACTTGGTAGAAGCAGCATGTGTGGGTGGGGGGAGTTACTGTAGTTCACGATGAGCAGATCCAATCCATCATCATGTGGAAGGCATGGCGGCAGCAACCTCTGTACAGGTAGGAAGTTGCAGCTGCTCTTTGCTCACATCCAGGTGGCTGAGAAAGCAAAGAAATGGGAATTCTGGCTTCTTTTCTCCATTTGATTTCTCTGCTTCCTCTGTCCCTCCTCCACTTTTCTCCTGTGCTGGATATTAAACACAGGGTCCTGCACTTACTAGATAAGAACTCCACAGAGCCAAGCCCTCTGCCTGTCTATTCTTTTCTATAAATACACTAACTAGTTCCACTCATGGAGCCTCTACTTTTATGATTGGATCATGAGGACTTTCCCCTCCAAATACTGTGAGGTTGAGGATTACATTTTAGCATATCAGTCTTCCAGAACAGAAGCCTTCAGTTTAGGGTCTTTATCAAGTGTGTTCTCAATCAAGATGACAGGTTCTTCACAAGCAGATGGTTTCTGAGAGGGCAGGGATCCCAAGTACTCCTACACCTGCCCCCATGGCACCCACAGCTTTCAGAATGCCGAGGTGTGCCCAGGACAAAGGAAGGACTGCAGGGCAGGGGGCACACAGAAATGTTTTGCAAAATGTTGCTCACAGGTTCAGAATGGAAAATGATGGCGAGGTCTTGGGAAAGAAATATGAATTCTAATCCTATTGCAATCTTCCTGGATCAAAAACTGGTTTTATATTTGTTCTAGTCTGTTCAGTGATGGGGGAAAGTGGTGCACCTTATCAAACCTCCACTAATCCTTCTCCTGATTTCGGCTACACTCAGGCTCAGCTTCACTGATGAGCACAGTCTCCACTGCCCATCCCTGCCCTCACTGCTTCACAAATTAAAGAATAAGTACTCCATCTGCCTTAGACCCTCAGAAAAGGCCTCTTTCACAACGTGTTTACGTGGGGATCTGGTAGGAGATTTCTCCAACAGTGCCAATACCTCCATGTGCCTCTTCTACACTCAGATAAACATTAATTTCTGGCAAGAAGTGTAAGCTACACACATATGTAATTCACTCCCCTGCATTTCTGTTTTTTCATAGGAAGAAAAACAACTTGATAGGACTGAACTATTTCCTTTCAAAAGTAATTTAGTTTAATCTGCTTCCTGCCTCTACTCTCTTCCTCAGGGCTGTGGGTTCACTGCACTTTTTCCCCTTGTGGATATTTTATGGTTGTTTATTTCCAGAAATTTAACAGAAGAAATACTATTAATACTTTTAATTTATCTTTCATTAGCTGTTCACATTAAAATTAATTCTTTTGTAATTCTCTTATGCATGCGAAAAATTGAAAGGTTTCTACAAGATTTCTTGAATTTTTTTAAGCTTTAATGTTTCTGCCAATTGTAAAGGAACTATTCTCAACATTTCATGTTGAGAAGGAGCTAAGTGTTCTGTGAAAAAAATAAAATATACTCATTCTAAAAGGAAGAATTACCTGGAATATCCAAGCAATTACAATAGAATAGGTTGCTTGATTATTTTATTACTCCCATCATAGCTCATCGTTTCAGGTATTGCATGTCAATGAGATTATGATCATTAGCACAGTTTGCAGAATTTACAATTTTATATCCTATATATTCTGTTTATTCTCTAATACTGAAAAACTAATCCAGTGGTAACAGAAATAACGTGGCATTAAAATGTATTCTGGAACAAGAGTCAAATTTTAAGGCATATGTTATAGACTTAATGTCTGTGTACTTCAAAATTCTTACCATGAAATCCACTACACGTACCCATGTGATGGTATGATGGTGTCAGACTTTGGGATGAATTTAAGATTAGGATTAGATGGACTTCAAGGGAAGACCCTTGTGAGTGAGATTAATGTCTTTGGAATGAAGAGAGAACTTGCTTTCTTTTTTTCCTTGCTAGCATGCAAGGGCACTATGAGAAGTCAGCAGTATACACACTGAAGAAAGCCCTCACCAAAACACAGAGATCAGGCCCATAGACTTCCAGCCACAGATCTGTGAGAAATAAGTAGCTGTTGTTCATAAGACATGTAGTTACAGCAGCCCAGACATCTGACTGAGAGAAAACAGTCTAGAAACAGTATCAGCTGACTCTGTCTCCAGTGATGTCATGTGCCAGCCTCACCCCCATATTCATCCCAGCCATCTCCGGGTGCATGTATCCTGCCAGGAAGTGGAAACGTAAGAATTGATAAGATAGAATGGTTAGTCACTGCCCCCTGCTCCTTCCTCTCCACTGTCTTGGATCTGAGGGCATGCCTGTGCTACCTTCTCAAGTGGGTCAGTTGGTCCTGACCCTGTGGGTGCTTTACTGTGCTGACTGCACTGGACTGGGCTTGAAGAAGTCAGTCAGGTACATTGTAGAACTCATCAAGGTTATTAGAAAATAAATGCACCAAAGCAATATTTTTGCCAGCCTTTAACATATGAATATGGATTGGCTTTAATAATTAGATTAGAACACTACTTCAGAAGCCATTTATCTAATGTATTTTTCCAAATGCCATTTTGCTAAACACTTTCTTGAAAATGGCCATCTGCAAAATGCTCACAATGCACAAAGGCCAAGACACCCCCTTGTGGGGCGTTTACCCAACCACCCCCACAGTTTCCCAGAGTTTTCTTGAGTGCGAGCAGCAGGAAATATTAGATAGAAGGATTTATTGCAGAGAATATCACGGAGATAAACAGATAGAAAATAAAGGATAGCCTCGAGAGGGCCTGGAACCTATTCCAACGGGCCCCGACTGTCTCTGCCCCAGGGTTTTTATAGAGACGCCAAGGGGTGGAGCAAAAGACCTCCTACCCCAGCACAGCCAAGTGCAGACCATCTCAGACACCTGCACTCAGGCCCGTGGTCCTAATCATCCTCTATGTGGACATGCTGGGTAAAGCCACGAGGAACCCGAGAACGGGCTCCCACACCCCCTACAAAGTCTTCTCTGTCAGATAAGTAGAATGCTTAAGTTTATTCCTTTTGACCCTTTTCCTTCTTATTTCTAGTGTTCTTTAGGACATTACTGGATCACTAGTAAGAATTCAATGAGATGAGCAAGGTAATTTAGAGGAAGTGTGTGGTTATTTTCAGATTAATAAAGAAATTAGGACATTGGGTCTTGGTTCAAAAGATAGCATTAAAAGGTAAAAATATTCAAACTATTGGCGGAGGAAACAATAGATTTTTTTCAGAGTTTAAAGACAATATTAAAAGAGAAGTTGTTAAATTAGAAGTAAAGAAAGCACATTTACATGTGCAGCATTCCTACTATGTGCTAGTATGAAACTCAAGCACTGTTGTGTTGACCCTTAAGACCTTTTAACATGGGAGAGCTGTTCCTGTCTGCAAAGACACTAGATGAGATGAATTCTTAGTCTGTCCTTTCAAGATTGCAGCAACCAGTCGACCCAGCTAGGATCTAAGTCTAGTCCCGAGGAAGAAAAACTGAAGCCCATCTTTCAAGACTAGGAAGCAGAGAAGCCTGGGGTAGGAGGAGAGGACATTTCAGAGACTAGCTAAGTGGTAGCATTCCTTTGCAAAGAGGGGGTGTGTGATGAGGGGCTTCAGAAAAGAGAAAAATGAGAAGAGAACCCTAGCTACCTACAGACAACAGGAGACAAGCTGGCAGGGAAAGGCTGTCAAGGCCAAGTGGATAGACATGGGAGCAAGCACTCCAGTGGGGCAGCAGGAACAGAATTGAGTTCAAGAGCAGAGAGGGCTCACGGACGTGTGTGTGTGTGTGCGCGTGCAAGTATGAGCACATACAGAGAGAAATCACAACTGTCCAAGGGTGAAAACGCATCCAAGCAGATGAATTTGAGGGACCAGGAAGGAGGAAAAACACAAAAGTAAACTTGAGATCTCCCCAGAGTGAACCTGAGATTCCACACCATTTTGCTTGTGAATTGTTAGCTACAGGAAATTGCTAAAGTAGAAGATTTGAGTTGGAAGAAAAGCAAAAGGCAATAGTCTTAAAATAAAAGACAATGTACATAATGTATATATGTATATATGAAAACTGCATCACACATTGATTTGGACAGTGATTACATGCCAGTTAAAAACAACACCATTTTAAAAACCTTTAATTCAGTATCAGATTATAGGTGCATCTCTGAAAAGCAAACCCCTATGCACTCACTGTAAAGGAATATGTTGCTGTGTATGTGCTGTGGGATGGTCTGTATGTCAAGTGTGTTGCTGATTGGTCAATAAATAAATCACTGATTGGCCAGTGGCCAGGCAGGAAGTATAGGCGGGACAAGGAGGAGAATAAAGCTGGGAAGTGGAAGGCTGAGTCAGAGAGACACTGCCAGCCGCCATGATGATAAACAGCATGTGAAGATGCCGGTAAGCCACGAGCCATGTGGCAAGGTATAGATTTATAGAAATGGATTAATTTAAGCTGTAAGAACAGTTAGCAAGAAGTCTGCCACGGCCATACAGTTTGTAACCAATATAAGTCTCTGTGTTTACTTGGTTGGGTCTGAGCAGCTGTGGGACTGGTGGGTGAGAGAGATTTGTCCTGACTGTGGGCCAGGGAGGAAAACACTAGCAACATGTATGCTTCCTTTTAGTTGTTTTATTAATAACAATATCTTGATTTTTAGTTTTATTTAACCAATTTGATTAATCGACTAAATCTTAGTTAAAATGTGTAATCTCAGAGGAAAAAAAGTTTAAAAAAAAAGACAAAGTCACAGCAAGAGAAAATACTTATAATGCATGGAGAGGGAGATGGTAAAGGTTCTCCTACTGAAGACCATTAATAAGGAAAGGACCAACAATCTATCGGAAAAAATAAGCTGAACTGGCATTCAAAGAAGGGAGGGCATAGCTAATAAACATGTAGAAGATTCTCAACCTCATTTGCATTGCCAATGCAAATCCAATCCAAAATTAAAGATCATTTTATACCCAGCAGACTGGCAAAATTCTCAAATCTGAAAATATTACACATATTACTGAAGGTGGAGAGCAGCAGGAGTTTGCATATGCTGCTGATCAGAGTGCAAATTGGTCCCCATCTCTCAGAAACAATTATCTCACCTCTCTCTCTGCCTAACACTTCTACTCCTAGACATTTCTCTAGAGGAAGCTTGCACAGGTGTGTGAGTGTTCATAGCTGTACTATTTACAAGAGCAAACAGAACTGGAAACCTCAGATCCTGAGTGATAAGAGGACAGGCAGAGACATTGTTAAGCGTTCATGTGGAGCTTCTGCTAGGGTGGGGGAACAAGAATGGGAAGAGTGCAATGACCATCCACCAGGGATGAATCTCACAAGCAAGATGTTGAATGAAAAAGACAGATCTTGGGAACAATAGGAAAAGATACCATTTAGGTAAAGATGAAGAACTTAAAAAGCCAGATAGCATATTGGTTGTGAACTCATTTGTGGATAGTAAGATTAAACTAAAAAAAGGACAAATCTAAAGTAGGAATCACTTCTGCCAGAGAGTCTGGAAAGGAGTGTCAGTGTCCGGATGGAACTATGGACACACTGTCCTTTATGTGTGTGAAACATCTTATAATAACAGGTGTGACTCTGAGCACAGGTCAAATACGACATGAAGAGCCAAGTGTCTTAGTTAGTTTCCTGATGCTGTGATAAAACACCACGATCAAAAGCAACAAGGGCAGCAAAAGGTCTGTTTCATCTTTTAACTCTCAGGTCCCATTCCATCTATCACTTAGAGAAGACGGCAGGAACTTGAGGCAGGAACCGGGAGGCAGGAGCTGAAGCAAAAGCCATGGAGGAGTGCTGCTCACTGACTAGTGTATCACAGCTTGCTCATACAACCCAGGACCACCTGCTCATTGTTGGCACCTCCCACAAATGACTGGGTCCTCCCACATCAATAGTTAATCAAGAAAATACCCTACAGGCTTGCCTACATCATTTCAAAATCCTTGTTTCCTGCAGCTCAGTCCTCCATGCATGGTGGTACATCACTATGAGACTCCTTATTGTCCTCTGAATGGACCAGAGTTTAATTCCTCATTCTTTTTTACGTATGTGTGCAGGACCAGCACACTGTCTTGTTGCTCTACGTAAATGTTATCCTTTCTGATTTGTCCAGGATCTGTCTTTTTCACTCAACATCTTGTTCTGCTGGGAATAATCTATTTTCTTCACAGCAGGCAAGCTCCTATGCACCCTTAAATATCCAGAAATACCACAGTCTGCTAAACACCTTCTCCAACATTCCCAAAGTAGGACAGACACATCTTTTTCTTAACTGCTGGTTACCTGTCAGCCCTGTATGAATTGCCTGGCACACTGTACAGCCTTATCCTTCTTACTTATAATTCACTGGCTTTTGGAAGAATCTCATTGTGTCAGTAAAAATAATTAGCATGTGAATTAATGCATTAATGTATTTCTCTGACATTTTTGTCATCAGTCTTAGTGACCTTGATTTGTGACTCGGCTTATTCAGTCTTTCTCACACCCGGGTTCCCAAGGTTGATCTCACCTTGGGATCCTTAGGCACACCATGTTTTAGTGAGCTTCTGGTGTATTCTAATGAGACGTTGTCTTCTTCTAACTGCTAATTAGGAGTAACTACCCAGGACTTTCCTTGCTCTGTCCTCAGACAATCCATGTTCTAGCTGTGGAATCTCAGATGGTTTCTTCTTCCCTCTACCCTCTAAACTAGAGATTAATTTGTGAGCAAAGCCCCAATTATGATCAGGACCTAAGCTGTCATCCCCCTTGTTTTGTGTACAGTTGAAAGAGGGGCTTGCTCCAGGTGACAGATTACTAAGAGGCATCTACAGGGAAAAGCTTGTATCTCTGAACTTACAACAATGTTTTCTCACACCAAATGTATGAACGTTCCCACACAAAACTGCCAGTTCTCTGGTAGAAGCAGACTATCCCATCGTTCAATCCAGTCCAATCCAAACACTGCCCAGAGTTAAAGCAGCCTGCTGTGGGATGTTCTGTATGGCAAATGTGTTGCTGATTGGTCAATAAATAAAACACTGATTGGCCATTGGCTAGGTAGGAAGTATAGGTGGGACAAGGAGGAGAATAAAGCTGGGAAGTGGAAGGCTGAGTCAGAGAGACACTGCCAGCCGCCATGATGACAAACAGCATGTGAAGATGCCGGTAAGCCACGAGCCATGTGGAAAGGTATAGATTAATGGAAATGGATTAATTTAAGCTGTAAGAACAGTTAGCAAGAAGCCTGCCACGGCCATACAGTTTGTAACCAATATAAGTCTCTGTGTTTACTTGGTCGGGTCTCAGCGGCTGTGGGACTGGTGGGTGACAAAGATTTGTCCTGACTGTGGGCCAGGCAGGAAAACTCTAGCAACAGAGACACTTCTGTAAGGCCTCATCCCGAGCCTCCAATGCCAACTGCAGGTCAGGACCTCGTGTGCCTCTGGCCAGGTGGCTCTGTGATGCTAGAAACCCCGCAAATCCCCTGGATGTTGAAGCTCTGCATCAGGACCCAGGGAAGAATAGAATTCCTGGATTGAGAGTGTTCTTGAATAGTTCTGAAAACATTTCACTACCAGATCATTATAAAGAAGACAGTTCAGAGGTGGCCAAAAGACAGTGATGCCGAAAGCCAGGAACATGGAAGCTGGCTCCTCCTCCTCCTTCCTGGAACTTCTGCAAAGCTCTCAGAACTCTTTGTATGCTTTAGTGTTCATTCTACTGTGGGTAGATGATGGATCGAATTCCTGGACACTAGTGACTAAACTCAGTTTCCTTTCCCTGAGATGGGAATTCCAACCCTTTTAAATCATAGGGTTCCCTCTGCAAGGACCCAGTGAGATGACTAGTGCCATCTCATTGACATACAAATACTAGGAACACTCTGGAAATCACCAGGGTTTTGAAGCTCTTATATCAGGAACCAAGGAAGAAAATCAAATGCTTTGACAGACATAGACCCAGGTAGTTGACTAATTGCATCCTGGTACCACAGCTTTTGTCTTCCTTGGGCCAACACATCCAGAATCAAGGAGAAGAGCAGGCACAATTTTAGGATACATGTGTTGCCCACCTCCCTCCTGTCCCAGTCCCTCTGTGCAGGGAAAGGCTGCCCAACTTAGCCCAGGTCTGTTCCTGATCCAGTAGTTCTGCAGACAGAATGACCCTGTGAGAGCTTCAAACCAACTGTATAACACTGTTCTCTTTGTCCCCGGCAGCCTGCTTGCTCAGGGGTGAGGACTCTTCTCAACACACCGAGATGAACCAAGCAAGGGACAGTTTCCACGAGCCAGGGATGGACTCTGAATAAAATACAGCATTTGAGCCAAAACTTTGAAGACGCTGCTTCCTATAAAGTGCCATTTCATTACAAAAACACCAAGTCCAGCCCGAGACAAATGAGGCATTGCTAAGTGCAGAAGTGAGATGTGAAGGTAGTGCTGAGAGGTAAAGCAGCCATACATGAAATGAGCAGGTCACAGTGTCCGACAAGCTTAGGAAATGCTTAGAATAAATAGATGCAACCAATGAGACTGTATTTACTCAGTCAACAAATACTTATTTATTGAGCCTCTATTATGTGACAAGTATCCCTCCAGCTCCTAAGAGTACACAGATTAGCTGAACAAATGAGTCTCACAGAGTCTGCATTTATGGGAGGAGAGAGACAGTACATTTCAAAAATCAGTATGTGTGTGTGTGTGTGTGTGTGTGTGTGTGTGTGTGTGTGTGTGTGTGTGTCTGTGTGAGTGTGTGAAAGTGTGTGTGACTATACACACATGTAAATGGAGGCCAGAGGACAAAGTTGTTATTCCTCAGTTCAGTCTTTTTGCTTAAGACAGTGTGTCTCATTGGCCCAGAACTTAGCTACATAGGCTAGCCTAGCTGATCAGGGAGACCTAGAGTTCCTGCTGAATGTCTCCTATCTTATGCTCACTTGGATTACAAGTGCATGCCACTCATCATGCCTGGCTTTCTTTTTTTCTGTTTTTTTATTTTAATATTGTTTTTATTTATTTTGCATACCACACACAGTTTCCCCTCTCTCCTCTTCTCTTGTTCCTTCCCCCTCCTCCCCCTGACTCCCATCTACCCTCCTCCCCATCCACTCCTCCTCCCCATCCACTCCTCCTCCATCTCCATTCAGAAAGGGGCAGGCCTCCCATGGGCTTGAACAAAGCATGGCACATCAAGTTGAAGTTGGACCAAGCTTTCCCCTTGCATCAAGGCTGGGCTTGGTAATCCAGCATGGGAACAGGTTCCCAAGAGCCAGCTAAGTGCCAAGGACAGGTCCTGATCCCACTTCTAGGAGCCCCACAAACAGACCCAGCTACACAACTGTCACACACATGCAGAAGGCCCAGGTCAGTTCCATGCAGGCTCCCTAACTGCTGATCCAGAGTCTGTGTGCTCCCATGAGCTCAGGTCAGCTGTCTCTGTGGGTTCCCCTGTCATGACCTTGACCCCCTTGGCTCACACAATCCCTCCTCCCTCTCTTCAGGAGGACTCCAGGAGCTCGTCTCAGTATTTTGCTGTGGATCTCTGCATCTGCTTCCATCAGTTACTGAATGAAGGCTCTCTGATAACAATTAGGGTAGTCACCAATCTGATTACAGTAGGTGGCCAGTTCAGGCACCCTCTCCTCTATTGCTGGAGTCTTAGCTGAGATCATCCTTGTGGATTCCTGGGAGTTTCCCTGGCACAAGGTTTCTCCTTAACCCCAAAATGCCCCCCCCCATCAAGCCGGTCTCTTTCTTTACTCTCCCACTCTGTCCCATCCCCACCCACTGCCCACACCCAGCCCACCCAACCCACTGCCTCAAGTTCCCATTCCCCCACTCCTCCCATCCTGCCCCCAGTTTACCCAGGAAATCTCTTCTATTTCACCTTGCCAGGGAAATCCATGTATCCCTCTTTGGGCCTTCTTTGTTATCTAGCCTCTCTGGGGCTGTGGATTGTAGGTTAATTATCCTGTACTTTACTCCTAATGTCCACTTATGGGTGAGTACATACCATGTTTGTCTTTCTGGGTCTAGGTTACTTTTACCTCACTTAGAATGATTTTTCTCTAATGCCATCCATTTGCCTGAAAATTTCATGAGGTGGTTGTTTTTTTTTTTACAGCTGAGTAATACTCTATTGTGTAAATGTACCACATTTTCCTTATCCATCCTTCAGTTGAGGGACATCTAGGTTGTTTCTAGGTTCTGACTGTTATGAATAATGTTGCTAGGAACATAGCTGAGCAAGTGTCCTTGTGGTATCATTGAGCATCCTTTGGGTATATGCCCAAGATTGATATAGCTGGATCTTGAGGTAGATTGATTTCTACTTTTTTGAGAAACTGCCATATTGATTTCCAAAGTGGCTATACAAGATTGCACTCCCACCAGCAGTGGAGGAGTGTTCCCCTTACTCCACATCCTTTCCAACATAAGCTGTCATCAGTGTTTTTGATCTTAGCCATTCTGACAGGTGTAAGATGGTATCTCAGAACTGTTTTGATTTGCATTTCCCTAATGACTAAGGATATTGGGCAATTCTTTAAGTGTATTTTTGTCATTTGAAATTCTTTTGTTGAGAATTCTCTGTTTAAATCTGTACCTCATTTTTTTTTGTTTTGTTTTGTTTTTCGAGACAGGGTTTCTCTGTGTAGCTTTGCGCCTTTCCTGGAACTCACTTGGTAGCCCAGGCTGGCCTCGAACTCACAGAGATCCGCCTGGCTCTGCCTCCCGAGTGCTGGGATTAAAGGCGTGCGCCACCACTGCCCGGCCCTGTACCTCATTTTTAATTGGGTTACTTAGTATTTTGATGTCTAGTTTCCTGAGTTCTTTATATATTTTGGAGATCAGCCCTCTGTCAGATGTGGGGCTGGTGAAGGTCTTTTCTCATTCTGTAGGCTGCCATTTTGTCTTATTGACAGTGTCCTTTGCCTTACAGAAGCTTCTCAGTTTCAGGAGGTCCCATTAATTAATTGTCAATCTCAGTGTCTGTGATACTGGTGTTCTATTCAGGAGTTGTCTTCTATACCAGTGTGTTCAAGGCTATTTCCCACTTTCTCTTCTATCAAGTTCAGTGTATCTAGATTTATGTTGAGGTCTTTGATTCACTTGAACTTGAGTTTTGTGCAGGGTGATAAATATGAATCTATTTGCATTCTTTACATGTGAACATCCAGTTATGCCAGCACTGTTTATTGAAGATACTTTCTTTTTTCCATTGTATAATTTTGGCTGAAAAAGCCTTTGATCAAACATCCCTTCATGATGAAGTTCTTGGAGAGATCAGGGATACAAGGAACATACCTAAACACAATAAAAGCAATAGACAGCAAGCTGACAGCCAACATCAAATTAAATAAAGAAAAACTCAAAGCTATTCCACTAAAATCTGGAACAAGACAAGGCTGGAACCTAATTATTTTGGTCACTGTTTAGTCATTTGAACAGTCATTTATTGCCCATCTCTTTGTCTGGTCTGCCACCATCCTTTCAACTATAAAGTAAAATCTTGGGGTGTATGAACAGACTTCCAGCTTCCATCAACCCAGAGTTAATGTCATCAGAAAGTATCTGAGGCCTAAACAGACACTTCTCCACTTTGCTACAACCTGCCCACCCCCTGTTCGCAACAATTAATGCAGCTAATGGTTTAATTTATGGCTTCCTTTTAATATTTGACTATGAAAGTTCATGAAACCACTTCTCCACTGGAACATGTTATTTGTGGGAACCTGAACCTGTACTCCCAGGCCATGGTCACTCATATTTGGCTCAGAATAAATTCTTAGAAGTGAGAGTTATTTTTTACATTGGCATCAATGTTTTTTAATTGATTCTTTGTGGGTTTCACATCATGCATACCTATCCCATCCATCTCCCCATCCCTTCGTTTCTGCCCTCCACCCTTGTAACCTCCCCCCAAAACAAAACGAAATTCAAAAGAAAAACAAATGAAACAAAAATAAAAAGAACTAACATACACACACACACACACACACACACCACATCTTAGCATGGAAGCTATAGTGTGATAGAGTGAGTCACATGCAGAGTATACTCTTCAGTCCATACATCTTTACTTGTAAGTGTTCGTTGCAATGAATCATTGGTCTGTTTGAGACCTCTGGCTTCTGCTACACCCTTAATACAGAGATTCCTCTTGGATATCCTGTGGTTGCCTTGTGTAAAGGAGATCCTGCAACTTTGAATCTGTAGTTCCAGCCCTGTCATGTGCTCTAGCAGTTTATAGATGAGATGGATATTAGGTTAGGCCAACTCATAGCCCTGGTTATAGGCCTGGGTGGTAGCTGGGTTGGTCAACCTGAACATTGGCATCATTTTAAAAGTATATTTTTGCATCCAGTCAATTTTTGTAAATATGTTTTAGAAATATTTTTGCTTTCAACCATTTTATCAAATTTTCTTGTTCTAATAATTTTCATATCCTTCTATACTACTTTAATGTTACTCATATATTTTTATGTGGGTATTTTGTCTGTATGTCTGTCTGTGGACAAGTATGTCTGTTGCCTGTGGAGGCCAATAGAAGACATCAGATCCCCCAGGACTGGGGTTACAGAAGGATGTGAGCTGCTGTGTGGGGGTTGGGAATCAAACCTGAGTCCTTTGTGAGGGCAGCCAGTGTTCTTCACTGCTGAGCCAGCTCTCCTGACTCTTCTTGTTGTGTTTCTAAACAATTATTTCATTTGTCAGTCATATGTAACCCTCTTGACATTGTGACACAATATTGTCTTCTACAAAGTTCATGCTCAGTTAAATTTTAGAAAGAAAACAAATTGCAAAGGAAAAATCTCATCATTTTTTAAGTAAGTTTACAATTTTATTTTGGGCCATGTTCATCGTTGTCCTCAGCCACATGTGACCATGGACCATGAGTTGGACATGTCTGATTTCACACAAGGAAGGCTGTTAGCACACCACTTCATAAGTGCCTTAGGTAGGACCCCAAGCCAATGGCATGCTGATACATGTTATGTAAGAGGAAAAACAGGCAGTGTTGAGAAATAAGTTTAATAAAGATGAATTTCTCAACTGATGGGCTTCCCAGCATCTTTTTATACACTGATGAACAAGTGGCTCGATGAAGAGGACACATTCCATGACACCTCCTTCTGCTGTTAGATCAGGGATTTACCCATTTCCCCAGTGTTTTCACAGGCCAGCCTTGGAAGACATGTTCTCTGGCAGACTGTGCTGTTATCGTTTTTCTTTTTTATTATTCTAGATATTTTAGTAAATAAAATTAAGATATGAAGGGTGATGAGGTGGCTCAGTGAGTAAAAAGTACTTGCTGCCGCCGGGCGGTGGTGGCGCACGCCTTTAATCCCAGCACTCGGGAGGCAGAGGCAGGCGGATCTCTGTGAGTTCGAGGCCAGCCTGGTCTACAGAGCGAGATCCAGGAAAGGCACAAAGCTACACAGAGAAACCCTGTCTCGAAAAACCAAAAAAAAAAAAAAAAAAAAAAAAAAAAAAAAAAAAAAAAGTACTTGCTGCCAAGCCTGATGACCTAAGTTTGATCCCTAGAACCCATATGGTAAGAGGCAAGAACAGACTCCAGCAAGTTATCCTAGGACATCCACACACTCACAATGGCATGTGCATACGTGTGTGCACACACACACACACACACACACACACACACACACACACACACACTCACACCGACATTCTTGCAGAAGCAAACAAAATAAATAATAATAAAGAACTAAGACATGAAATATTTTAACAGTGAGAGGAAAATCAAGTGAGCATAACAAGCGCACACACACACACACACACACACACACACGTGTGTGTGTATGCATTTAAGCAGTAAGTATGTGAATTTTATCCATTTTAGTTGGGTATCTTAACACAAACCTTACTTTTATTTCTCCTTATCCCATCACTCAAAAGGGTATAATAATGACCTCGACATTTTATGATATGTAAATGTGAACACTAACATATTTGGATTCAAAGGGATCACAAGGAACAAGTTATTAAAGTGATCTTTATTTCTGCATTTGCTGGGCAGACTGAAATTAAGGGTAACACACCTGTGTCTGAAATACAAGCTGCATACAAAGCAATTCTCTGGTCAAATACTAGATGCGTTTCTTTCAAGACAACAGGAAAAAGCTGTTGGCATCCCACGTCCCCCAGTTACTCACTACAGTGTGATGGATGCCAAAAATAAGAGGCTGGTATAGTCTCATTGATGATGTAACAGACACTCTGCTGTGTCTAAAGATATCCATGGACATTCCAAGGACACAATTCAGACCCATCCTTCCATCCATTCACCTGTCTACCCATCCATCCATCCATCCATCCATCCATCCATCATCCATTTACCTGTTCAACCACTCATCTAACCACCCACCACCCACACATCCAACCACACATCTATCCATCCATCTATCCACCCACTCATCCATCCATTTACAGATCCTTCTGCTTAACAAATCTAAACCTATGTTTAGCATACTTATTAAACACTGATGTCTTTTCGATGTGTACCAAGTAGAAAAAATTAAATTAAGTTCTTTCATGTGAGTCTATAATATGAAATTAAGTTTTGCATGACTTCAGTATTTTAACCATCTTAGAGTTCTTTTGAGTTTCTTGATGATTGCAAAGCTAAAAGTCATTCCTTTACCTTGATTAGAGAAAAATTTTATTTTCATGTGTCCTTTCTTGAAAGACTTGATGCAGGAGAGAGCTGGGACATGCTGTTGAGGCTGAGTCACATAGTATTGATTTTGTGTCTAACACAGCATGTAGTTTCTTAGTTCTAGCACCTCACCTGGAAACACATGGAGTCTGTTTCCACAATAGTCAACTGTGACTACAGACAAGCATTATCTGGAGAAATCAGAAAACATCTATTTCCTCAGAACAATGCTTGAATGTTCCTCATTCCTTAAAAAAATTTCACTTCATTCCCATGTGTGTGTGTGGGGGGGGGTGATTGGGTGGGTGGGTAGGTGTGTGGGTTTGTGTATGTGTATATGCATATGTATGCACAATGCACATGGGCATGCAGGCGCATGTGCACACGTGTGTGTCTGTGCATAACCCAGAGGACAATCTCAAATATTATTCTTCAGGTGATCTCTACCTTTTTTCTTACTATCTTTTTGAGACAAGTTTCCTCATTGGCCTGGAAGTCAGGAAGGCTGGCTAACCTGCAGGCCTTGGGGGTCTGCCTGCCTCTGCCTCCCAGAACTGGGCTTACAAGCGTATACCACAACACCAGGGTTTTGCTTCCAAGGATTATGGGGATTAAATTCAGGTCTGACTGAGCTATCAGCCCTGCCTCACTCTTTTGATTTTTAAAGAGCAAAGCAAGACTGCAAGGAGATGTCTTGGGGACTGATGATGGGTCCTGGGTCCTGCTACTTTTGTCCCCTGTCCAGCAGCTACCTCATTCCCTCATTAAAGTGACCCTAGACGTTTTTTATGTGTGTGCCGCAGTGATGTACCACAGGGGGCGAGGTGCTGCTCTGAGGCCAGACTGACTTCCTTGTCACCAAGATGTTAAAATCCATAGTGAGAAGCAGTAAGCAAAGAAGGGACAGAATAATGCGTAACACCTGAGAAGAACTGGCGTGGGTCACTGTTGAACGAGGCACAGAGGGCTTGGGAGCAGGCTGAGTCAACGGCATATCGTATTCTGAAGAACACGATGCATTCCATCAAATAGATTAATGAACTGAGAAGGTAAAATAATGTGCCACAGGTGGAGCATCACCATACTGGGCCATACTGCTGTTTCAATTCATTCTTTAGCCAGGGGCGGGAGGAACCGGCACTCACACCCCAGGGTGAGCGCTCACCGCTTTTTCTCCTGCAGTAAGCCTCTGGATAAATTCACCCTGAATGCACCAGTCCTACTATGGGCGTGCTAGTCAGAGAAGCTCCCTAGGAGTACAGCCTGACTGGATGGGCTCTGTCTGCTCTTATAGTCAGGGTTACTCACAGTGACACATTTAAAAGCATAAAGTGGCCTTCTGATGAGTGAAATGGCCATCTGTGATGGACCTGTCTGAGAGCATGTTAGACTGAGAGCAAAACAGGAGGGGCTTTTCTTGGGAAGTTAGCATGCAAATGTCACGCCTGACCTTGAGTGTAAACCTGGAGGTCACAGCAGTGAGCATGTATGGTGGCAGCAGAGGCCGGGAGCCCTAGAAAGACCTGAACCCTTAGTTGTGTGCTTCCCAAGCCTGAGATGCTACAAACGGCACCTCTCATTTTCTAAGATGAAGGTCCGAGACACTGAAGTTCACTCATTTCAATGGACATTTGCCTCATGATGTCACAGATTCGGCAGTGAGCCTCTTGCTGCTGTAGCTGTGTGGTCCAGCACAGCATGGGACCGTGACTTCCCAGTCTGGGGCACCTCGTGTTTATCTGTTGTCTGTCACATCACACACTGTGTGCAATCAGTCTATCACTGCAGATTCTTTTCCATAGAAAGTGGGGAGTAGATGCCAATCCTGGTAGATAACATCTGAATTATGCCTGAGGTGTGGGTCGAATGGCCAGCAGGGGAGTTGAAAACTTGATCCTAGAGGTTAGAGAGGCTACATGGGAAGTTGTCAGTACTTAGGGTTCTGGCCTGGCGTGTGTCCCTGAAACATCCCTGAATGTCCTTAGACACAAGGGAGAGACTCTGCTACATCATCAATGAGAAAATATCATCAAAATGTTTAAAATTCCTTCAGTAGAGGAATGACAATTTCCTACTTGCAAGAGGCTGTCTTCCAAAAATGATTCCGTTTGGCAAATTGAGTCCCCAAAGAGACCATCTGAGTCACAACTGACTCAGATAATGGCACCTTTGCTCACCTGGGCCCCCTCACTGAGGAGCATTTCCAGTCCATTTGAAAGTCAGCTCTGTGTATTGGGCTGCATTTTCCTAATGATACAAGTTTTAATGTAGTAACTAGGTTCTCGGGCCAGTCCTCAGAAGCTGATTTAACTAGCAGTACTGTGGAAACTGATGTCTAATGGAACCATCAAGTGTAATGACCAGTGAGGCAGCGGTAAGGCCATGGCGGCTGTGTCTCACACCTGAGTCCCCAAAGAAGGTGGTGGTTGTTGTTGTTGTTGTTGTTGTTTAAGAACATTTTCAAAAGCATGAACACTCAGACTCCGTCTCCAGGAGAGTAAAATGTGACTTAGCTCGGATACCAGTAGCAGTGGTGGGAAGTAGCGATTGGGAATGGGTAGAGTGGTCACAGTAACAGGGTCCATGGGGAGATGAAGGCTACCACTGGAAGGTAAAGGGCAGGGCTCCAGCAGGTACAGGGTAGGGACTTGGGGCAGAGAGGGCTGGAGGATTGAAGCCCAGTGGGAAGCGAGGACTGTGTCTCAGGGAGCAAGGACAGTCTCAGAGAGTGAGGATTGTGTCTCTGGAGGCAAGGACTGTGTCTAGGAAAGTGAGGACAGTGTCTCTGGAGGCAAGGACTGTGTCTCGGGAAGTGAGGACAGTGTCTCTGGAGGCAACGACAATGTCTCGGGGAGCGAGGACCGTGTGGGCTGGCAACCTCTAGTTTTGGTTTCTTATTAGGAAAGGAATTTTCAGGAAAGGAATAGAGTGGCGGGAACTGGACTGTTTGCCCGTGAGAACAGAAGGGTTTGTGAGGCAGTGAGGTAGAGGGAGCTGTCCAAACCCTTGTGATCAGTGTCACTGCCCAGTTCCCTCTATCTGGCCCATGGTGAGTGGGAGAAACAACCTTCAACATGCAGAATTTTGTGCCTTGCATCTCACCTCTAAATATGTGGTTTCTGTTCATTCTCAGGACATAGTCACAGGCTCTTCCATGAGCAGCCGGGGGAGAGCATGGGCTCCAAAAGCCTCCAGGGTTCAGTAGTTCCTCTGTCACTCCCCTGGAACCCAGGAGTGAGAATTTCCAAGTCTAAAACAGGCTTCAAGTGTTTCCAGCAACTGGTGCATTTGGCTGTACAAGATGGAGGATCTCCTGTGCTGTTCACTGAGTCATGGAGGATGGGCATGGAGGCTGGGCATGGAACCTGGCATGGAGGTTTCTTTCCCTGGCATTCTGTGGCAGGTACAATGTAGGAACTCCATGAAGAGATAGCAAATGCTTGCATGTCAAGCAGCTCCTAGCAGGTAAAGGGTATTTTCTAAGCTGTACTCTGCTTTCCTAGCACTATCCCAGGATCCTCTGCTGTGGCTCTGTGTTCCAGTTCTTTCATGGTACTTTGGCTACTCTTGATCAAGAAAAGTAGCACACAAGGGAACCCAGAGATGCATGGACAGTGTATCTTCTATTGGAAGGAGAGGATCACTGGTTCTCTCCTCCTCTGACCAGCCATTAGATGCCAGGATGTATCCCTCCATGATATGTTGGATGTTTTCTTTCTCTGTGATGTGGCAGAAGATGGTAGGAAAGAGGTGTGTACTGAAGGATTCTAGACGTTGTAGTGTGGACAGGATATGCACAGAAGGACTTCTTCCCAGTATAGTTTTACTTTAGACACCAAACATACAGGGCTTTCTCCCACTCACAGAGGCTGAGCTTGCTAGCAAACGCTAAGCCAGGCTATCACCCTGTCCCTACCCCACACCCTCAGAGACAGCCATCAAACATGGAGCCCACTTCAACTGGAACACTGAAAAGACCTCCTAGGAAGAACTTTCTCCTCTAAACTCTGGCCCAGCAGGCATCTCAAGAGTGGAAAGAGGTGTGGGGCTTTTTAAGGAACTGACTCCCCTAAAGCTATTGTGGTCTAACATAGTGGACAAGTGGCTTTGTTTTCTTTCCTCTTGCTTGCTTGTGCGTTTTGAGAAGTCTTGTGCAGTCCAGGTTGGTCTGAATTCACTGTGTAGTAGGAACTAACTTTGAACCTCTCATTCTCCTGCCTCCACCTCTGGATTGCTGGAATTGTGTCCAGCTCAAGGAGCTTAATGAATGCAAATCTATTAACTTTGACTAAACTCAGGCTGGCTTCTGGTCCCCTGAACTAGAAGCCTGGACCATGGCACATGCTTTATGATGCTAATGACACTCCATTGTTTGGATGGAAGTTACTCATGATAGTTAGTGTCAGGCATGGTGGACATAGAGCTTCTTCTTTAGGTCATAGACAAAAATTCTAAATGCCCAAATTCCCAGGGGTCACCTGTTCCTCTAACAACCTCTGCGTGAATTCCATTCCTATAGTGAACCCCTCAAACAAGTTTAAAAGATGAAGGAAATTGGGGGATAGCCTAGCTTTTGCTATTAAAAAAATATTGCTTTCAAATAACCTACTTTGCGGTGCTACTGGGTCATGCTTGTAGTCCAGGAACTTAGGCTTTGGCTCAGAGGGAAGTGGCTGGAATTTTAGTCCATTTGAAGTAGAGAGAGGGAAAACTTGCTTTGTCTTTTTAAATTTCCCTCTCCTGTTGGCTGATCACTTTAGTCTAGCCTGGGCAGCTCAAGGAGGAGCTCAGGAGTACCACCGCACCGGGAGTGAGGCTTCTCTCCCCACCCCGATTCCTAGGTGCACATACTGTGCCTCATCCCCTTAAACCCTGCTTAAAGTTTGAGTGATTTAAAAGTTATTTTTAACTGTAGTTTTCATCTGGAAGGAAAGCTAGAACTTGGGAAACACTATGTCAAGTGCAGAGTCAAGTCTGATTCCTTCTTGTGACCAAAGGGAAAGAAAGCTTGGCTCCCTCCAGTTCTGGTGCTGACAGAAGCCTGGAGAAGGCAAAGCATTGCATTTCTCCTCTGGGGGGGAGCAGCAGGAGAGGCGCTTTGATCTCTTTGGATACACACTGACATGATTACAGTCTTCCCTTCTACTTTTCAAAAGTCATACAGAAGAACACGTATTGATGAGGACTGTCTGAAGGGAGGGCTAGAGGAGAAAGTCAAGTCCATCTATTAATTACCTTATCAGGTTAGCAGGGAGCAGAAGCCTGTGCCCAGGGTAGAGACAGGTGATTAGCATTCAGAACACTGAAGCCCCTGTCGATTTAGGAAGGCCGTGATTTTAAGATAAGTTGAAGGGTAAGTTGGAGAAAAGCAATGTTTTTAAGTCGAAACATAAAAGTGAGATCAGATCAAAGAGCAACTGGCAGTGAGCTGTGTGTTTGTTGGGAGGAAAGTCCCCATCGCTCCTGGGCTCCTGGAGTGTTTGGTGCTCTTCGGTATTAGACAAGAGCTTAGCGGTCAAGCAGGCCAGCTCAGTTTTTCACACATTTTCTTCAGTTGACACAAGCCAGAGATGGGGATTTATTAAACGGCTATAAAATCAAATGACTGGGAGGAAGCCCGACCTAGGGAGAGCAGTGAATCTGGGAAGCTCACCTTTATGTGAGAATTTACCTTTCTTTCTTTTGCAGTTGAAGTATGAATCCATAAGGCAGTTGTCTGAACACAACCAAGGCTGAAATTCTAAAGCATTTAGAACGAAGTCACAAATACAACTGCACACTTACAACTCGCTGACACCAACTCTTAGGAGTTGCCATTAGTGAGGAAGACCCAGTTGTAACTACTTTTCTCATTACCGGGACCGGACACCTGACAAGAAGCAACTAAAGGTTGGGCTACTGGTATATTCCAGCTCACAGTGGGAGGGGATATGGCCCAGGACAGAGAGGACATGGTGGTGGCCATGGCAGGAGCTTGACACTGCTTCTTGCTCGTGTCTCAAGGAACCAGAAAGCAGAGATGGGAGAGGAAGTGAAGCCAGGCTGTGAGCCACCAAAGCTTGTCCCCAAAGACCCACAACCTCAGCAAGGCCCTAGCTCCCAAGGGCTCCACGATGACACAAGACAGCTTCAGCCAACCGGGAACCAAGAATTCGAACACATGAGTATGCACAGGACATTTTACATCCAAGCCAAACCTTTAGACTACCCAAGTCAGTCTTCATTTTTAATTTAATGTATTAGTGTGTTTATGGGGGGGCATCATGGTACATGTGCAGAAATCATAGGATGGCTTTGTGGAGCCAGTTCTCTCCTTCCACCTTTATGTTGGTTCTGGGGATTGAACTCGGTTCCTTAGGCTTGTGTGGCAAGCACCTTTCTCCTGTGACCTATCTTACCGATTGACTCTGAAGTCACATTGTGTCATCCCTTGTCCCAGAAGAGACAAAGGTGATAACGATCCATATTTCCAGGCCCAGAGGGTATTTCAGATCATGCCTACCCTTAAGGTGGTAGTGATACCCATTTTTATTTCAATCAGGACAAAAAACCTTTAGTAAATTAAGTGTTTTTGTCTGAACCGTTTCTCTGATAAACGGCACAGGTCGAGGACCTGCAGGTGTGTACCAAGGGAGCCTGCCTGGAGATGCGTGGAGATCAGATGAAGTTGCTTGTGATTTGTAACACAGTTTATAACACAGTTGAACGCTACAAAGTGCATCCATCATTGCACAGTTTTAATTATTTTTATTCTTAGTCATATGTTGTTTACACTTGTTCTCAATTCTGAATTAATGAGGAATTTAATGAGGAAGAAAAAACATAATTCTGCCAATTTTCTTCTGGATATTTTCTCAAGATCCATAAATTTCATTCCTTTGGGAAAAATTGCAATACAAAACATTAAGATATCACTAATATTTCAAAAGAGAATGTAAGGAAGAAAAATAAATCATTGCTTCTTGTGAATCTAGTTCCTAGCCAGCAGTCTGTAATGGAAATGTACCCTGTTGGTGCTATGAGGTCCACATCACATAGATGACAGAACCCCAATATGTAGTCCCATCATTTTTACACCTGGATATAGCCATACAAGTCCCCATTGTCCTGAAACACTCCCTCTTTCTTTCTGGTGTTCGCAGTGAACTCTGAAATTATAGCTCGGCTCTTACTTCCTGTTGAGGAGAAATCAGCATCCACATTTCCCCACTGGTGTTTCCTGCTGCTCGGCATCCCTGCAGCACCCGGAGGGGATGTCCTCTTTGATTGTCATCACTTTGAAGGCAGTCCTCACATCTGTCTCCCTGGTGTGAACCTGACCTGAGATCAGAGGAACTTGCGATTTCCAGAGACAATGCAGCCCCCCGCCCATACCAGATACTCCATACAATTTTCCTGAATGGGTGGGAGAAGCAGAGTGGAACTTAACCGATTAGAAACAGATGAGGTCATGTCAGGAGTGGACATGCATACTAGTAAAGAATTAAAAGACAGATGCTGGCATACGAAGATGTGTGCAAACAGCAAAAAGTGGATCCAAATGGCTATGGCCAAGAGTTCAGGGAGAACGCCCTTGGTAGTGGACAATCGCTATCGCTTTTGGCAGCTGTATGGCCTCTAACAGGGCCAGGGTTTATTCTTTGTTTTTAATTTCCTTTCTGGCTGAGGTGAGGAGCCCCCTGTTCCTATAAATGGCCCCATGGACATAGGCCATGGCAAATGCAGACCAGATGTTTGTGTACACAATGATGGCTTTGCCCTTTGCCCAGCAAAGCAACTGGGTTAATGCCAGAAGCTCAACCCTTTGTGTTGACATTCCTTTGCTGAGGTCCTGGGCCCTTAATGTCCTGCCCAAGGTCATAGCTGCAGTCCCAGCATACCTGATTCCATCTTGAACCAACTGTCCCCATCAGTGCACAGTACCTCTTCTACTTTTTGCAGCAGGACATTTGTTAGGTCGGGTCTGACAGATTGGACCACACTGGTCACCTTCAGGCAGTCACAGAGGAGCTCTGCTGGCTTAGCGTCTGGCAGTAGCATGGCTAGGCTGGTGGCTGCAGCTTTACAGAATTGGGTATGGTGTTGGTATAGGAGAAGTGCTTGATAATGAGTTACTTAGTGTTGGTCATACATCCCTTAGGAGGGCCTCTACAGATTGTGGGGGAGTGTTGGGTAGTTAGGAACAGTTCCTGGCTGGAAGTGAGTGTTTTTTTTTCCCCCACTAGCATGGCTATAGCAGCAATTGCACACAAGCAAGCTGAACAACCAGCAGAAACAGGATCAAGCTTTTTGGATAGGTAGGACACTGTCCTCTTCCAGGGTCCCAGTGACTGGGCAAGGACTCCTTTGTGATACTCTGGGATTCAATCACATACAAGTACAAGGGCTTAGAGATGTCTGGGAGGGCTAGGACCAGTGCAGATATAAGGGACTTCTTCAGGGCCTCAGGAGCTCTCTGTTTGGAGTCAGAGTTTAGAGCTGGGTGCTACTGGTACTAGTATACAATGCCTTAGCCTTAGATACACAAATCCGGGTATCCATAATGGCAATTACCCAACCACCCCCAGAAATTCTCATACCTATTTCTTTGTCTTGGGCACAGGGATACATAGCATCCCCAAGATCAGCTCTGTGATAGCTTTTGTTTACCTCCTTCTAAGTTGTATCCCAGGTAGGTGGCATGGGGTACACAGAGGCCTTCCTTGCTGAGACCCGATATCCTAGAGCTTGTAGTGCCTCTAACTTGGTGGCCTTCATACATTCCTCCTCTGTTACTGAAGCTGTAAGGAAGTCATCCCTGTATTGAAATAGGGTGCTCTCTGGATGCTTTTGTGGAAAGTCAGGAGGTCAGCCCCCAAGGCCTCATCAAAGAGTATAGGAAAGTTTTTGAACCCCTGTGGTAACCTAGTACAGGTCAGTTGGCCCTTAAATCCTCCCTTGGGATCTGTCCATTCAAAGGCAAAAATGGGTTTGCGTATAGGTGTTAGAGGGAGGCAAAAGAAGGCCTCTTTTAAGTCCAGAACTATGTACACTCATTTCTTTGGTGGCAGGAGACTGGGGAGGAGTTAGGAACCATGGGATGGATGATGTCTACTCTTTTGTGGATCTTTCTGAGATCCTGCACTGATTGATAATCCTGGGAGCCCAATTTTGGGGAACAAGGAGGCTTTCCAGAGGAAATGGCAAGGGAAAAGGATCCCTACTTTCCATAGCTGGTTAGTGTGTTTAACAGTCTCTTGCTTAGCTTCCCAGCTCATAGGATACTGTTTGACCCATACTGAAGTAGCAGTATTTAGTAACTGATGGCAATTGGTTCTCAACAGGTGGCCATTCTGGTGGGTTGTTCTCAGCCCAGACCCCAGGATACCACTGTGGCAAATCCTGCAGGTGTCCTGGAGTTTGAACATCATTTTCAGGTGCTAGACTTGGTTGGAGGAGGTGTTCCTCCAACAGGGGGCAGGTCATAAGAACATGGGTTGGGGGTTGAGAAGGATTCACAGTAAAATGGGCAGTGGCCTCCCCAAAGTATGACTGCCCAAAGTTTTTGTAATCAATCTCCTAATTGGGGAATAGGGACACTCTGGCATATTTATAAAGGATTGGGTCACAGTACCTTGTCATCCAGGGACAGAGCGCAGTCTGTCTTGTAGTCCCTTGGAACCTATTCATTGAGACATTAGCGGTCCAAAAAGCATTGTTAGTACTGAATGGGCTGCTCTTGTGTCAGCCAGGAATCTAGCAGATTTTGTCCCTTTGCGGTTACCCTGGGCACTTGGGGACTCAGTGAAATGGAGCTCTGGCCTTGTCAGGTCACCCAAATGAAGGATGGGGTATCCTCCTCCTTCCCTCTTCTGATGTGGTCATTCATTATTCCTGTATCCTTCTTGCTTGTCAATGCAGTGGTCCATCTCTAGCCTCTTCTTTGCCTGGCATTTGTGGCATCCCCCTCTGGGATCTCTCTTATTGGCCTCCCTGAGAGCTGCAGCCATTACTGCTCAGATCCATCTTTTACTCTGCATTTCTTCTACAGAGTCTTGGTTATTATAAACCTGAGAAATCACCAATAATTGGAACCTGTTCATAGCCTGTAGTGATGTATTGTGTACCCTAATATACTTATCTGGGGATCAGAGGACAGAGCCAGTCACTAGATTAGACATAGAGGCCAGACAGTGGTGACACACACTCTTAATTCTATCACTTGGGAGGCAGAGACCCATCTGGATCTCCGTGAGTTCAAGGCCACACTGGGAACAGAGCCAGGCATGGTGGCACACACCTTTAATCCCAGCACTTGAGATCTCATGTCTTTGTTTGGGAAGCACACACGCCTTTAATCTCAGGAAGTGACATGGCTGGGTGGAGAATGGTCTATAAGGCCTGAGGAGACAGGAACTGAGCAGCAGTTCAACTGAGACCCTCAGGGGTGAGGACTTGGGGCTTTCAAACTGAGGATTCGTGGAAACAAGATCAGCTGAGGAGTTGGCAAGGTGAGGTTGGTTGTGGCTTATTCTGCTTCTCTGATCTTTTAGCATTCACCCGAATACCTGGCTCTGGGTTTTTTCTATTAATAAGGCCTTCTGAGATTCATGTTACAATAGTCTCAAACCCTTCTAACTTGAAGTCTCTCTCTAATATCTGGGGCCAACTGCATAACAAAGCAATAGTGGTTGCTTGCTGGCTTTCCGGCATGTCTGGATCTATGGGTGTGAACACCTAGGAAGCCTTGCAGAGGGGCCAAGAACCCAGGGCTGATTCTTAGGGCTTTTGTATTATCTTGCTCACCTTAAACAGACTGGTTTTCTGGCAGCTGCCTTCTTTCCTCCTAAAAGGGCTTGGTGAAAATTGTCCAGAGCCTCCTTACCTTGATCGGTGTTAGGGTACCAGTAAGGCTGGGCAGAGGGGAAAATCCACTGTACCTGAGCTGTATTGTACAGGAGATCCCCTTCCCACTTGAGAGTGACTTTCCTACTCTCAAGCCAGACTGTGTCCTGTTATTTAGTCATGAAGAGGGTGGCTAGGAGCTGTTGGCAGCAATCCCAGGTTGGCTGGTAAATACTAAAGACTGTCTGGAGAAGGCTAATGAAAGCCTAGGGGTTTTCAGAGTATGGTGGGTTCTGAGTTTTACAATATACAGACAGTGATTCAGAAGGAGATGTAAGCCATGAAAGGGAAGGGTGAGAACCCCTGGATTGTGGGCCTGCTGGAGGTACCTTCTTTAAGGGGCAGATGGGGTCTACTCTGCCTCAGGCAAGTTCCTTTCAGGGATCCTATAGCCAGAGCTATTCTTTGTATGTGGAGGGGAGAGGGGGACTGAGGTTTAAAACTACTTCTTCCCCTACCCTCCCAGCATAGCCAGGGGAACTATTTCCCCCAGCAGGTGTGCCGAGGGGTCTCACTGGTACACACACAAGGGAAGGTTTAGCTTCCTCCAGCAGTGCAAAGAGAACAGGTGGAAGTTTGGGTTTCTCTGGGCCACCTGGCCAAACCAAGAAGACTTGGGTCCCCATTGAAGGGACCCAATCTTAAGCCAAGGTGCTGGGTTTTGCACCAGAGAAGTTGTTGGTCACTGTAGGGAAATTGGTCAGGGTAGCCCAGGTATCCAGTCATGACATTCTAGAGAGCCTGAACTGCCTGGGGTTCAGAGATCACTGGGCCATCCGACTCCAAAAGAGGGCCAATCTACTTCACAGAAGGTCTAGTTTCCCAGACAAAAGTCAGAGACCCATTCTTCTCCATAAAACCTTCCTTGAAGTGTTTTAACATACGCTTCAGTGGTGCGTTGGAACCGCTCACTCCCCTCCCGTTGAAGCTCCCTTTCTTCTAGTCAACAGAATTGACAAAAACACACAGATACTCAAAGAACATCAATAATAAAGAACTGAGGGTGGCCACCACACAGACCCAAAAACCAGCGGATCTGGTGATATCTTGCACAGATCCCAAACACTGGAATTGGGGCAACATCCAGCCTTTCCTAAGTGTTGTATATAGAATCCTCCATAAACAAAGTCACCTTCTAAGGGGACAAATCCAGGTGACTTTTGGTAGATTCTTATTTAGGGTAGAGGTGTTGGGAGCCACTGGATCAACAGGAGCAGAGGCATGAGAAGTTCCCTGGACCCTGGGACATCTCAGGGTGCACACCCCCTAGGAACTGTCTGCTCCTCACATTGTTGGCCAAGGGAATCTGAGGTCCCTCACATTTCAGTCTCTGAGAATTTTGCTGGGGCTTCTAGAATGTTGCAAGGTAATTCCGCCAGAGAACACATGGACACTCTTAAAACCTAATAGGAAGTCTGTATTGCTGGTTGGCAGATGCATGGAGAACTTACCCAATTCATGCAGCCCCAAGCCTCACTGTTCTTTGCCTTTTATGCACAAGAACACATCCAGGTTGATGTAATTCCGTTAGCAAGAACAGTTAGCAGGAAACAAAACTGCATAAAAAAGCAAGGTTAGTACATTTAAGGACTTTCCTGGATCCTGGAACTACGGACGAGGTCTCTGAAGGATTAGGTGTTTGTTCCCATTTGGGCAGGTGTTGCAGCCTACATGCTAGGCTCTAAGGCCAGACACCTCTAACATGGCATCAGTTGTGCTGAAGTCTTAGGGCCTGTTACAAATGGAATCCCAGAAACTGGCATTTCCAACTGAAAGAACATTAAAGCCCAAGTAAAAACAAAATAAACTTTTAATTTCTGATTCTGATGAATGAACAGAGTGATTTTTGTGAGAGGTATCTTCTGTTTCCCCAGCAGCCATAAATCATACTTTTGAGCTGTACCATTTCACTTTTAAATGTACATTTAGAGAAGAACACGGCATTCCTTATTATGCTTCATTTGTACAGTGTTACTGCAGTCTCTGCTACTCGGCAGACCCCTCCGGCTGTCTTCCCATTCCACATGTCTATTGACGAGCACGGGCATATGAGAAATCAGACGGGGTGGGAGTACAGTCCTCTTCTGAAGTCGGTCTCTGCTTTCTTCATTTGCTTACGGCCAATCTGTCATCATTTTCCACCCTTGCCTTTTCCTGACTTGGTATTTATTCACTTAAGAGTTACCATCTAGAAGGTGATGCTTTGATGTCCATTTGCAAAAGATTCAACTATGCTCCCTGATTTGTAGAAAATGCTCCCTACCTAAGAATTTGCTGGGCCTGTCCCATTGGTGGAGGCACAGATGTTCAGTGTGAACAGCAAACTCCTTGCCACTTCCATGATCCTGACTGTGGAACAGTGTACAGGATTATACAAGTTGCAGATGGCTGAGATCTTCTTGGAGGAGGATGGCTCCATGATATTAGATTGGATCCTAAGGTGCTGCTGATGGAAATCTGCTATTTTTCTTATCAAGGTTCTTTGTCTGTAGATGATTTCATTTCCCATGTTCTTTTGAAAGGAATAGAGGAAAGAATACTTTTAATTAAATAATCTGTATTCTGCCAGCTATTCTTTCTTCCTAGGAAGGTATCTGGAACAGTCCTGTTATTTAGCCTGTCAGTATCGTATATTGATGAGAGAACTGAGGTTCAATAATGTTAAAACAAGACATGGACTATTGATTCTTTTTAAAAATTCTGCCTTTACTCCCAAGTATAGCAGATGGCCAATAGTGTGCTCACCAATAAACCTCCATTATAGGGAGGGCCTTGAGCCTTTTCAGGTTTGATAAATGCCTCGAATGCCTTTGAAGTGTTAACTTTGAGTGCCCCCAGCTTGGCTCTCATTGGTTCATGGAAGAAACAGGAAGAAGTAGAATTGAGGCCAAAAGTTTGAGTCAGAGATGCCCTAGGAACCATCTTATCAGAAAGCAGCTCATCAACAGTCTTCCAACCCCTCAGCTCTACTTGACTCTCCTCCATTCCTCCAACACAGTCCCCGTTGCAGAACAAGACATTCTCTGCAGCTCTAGCTAACTGAATTTGATGGCTCCTAGGGTTATGTTCAAAGCTCAGACTGAACACGAATGGCTTCAGATAGCCTTGTATAGAAAGGAGAATAAAGGAGAATGTTTGGCTGGGATCTAAAAGGTGGCGGAGGGGCAGGAGTCAGGCAGGATGGGAATGCTTATCAAGGAGAACCCAGTCTGTTAGAGTTAGAGATTATCCTAAACCAGAGGGGTGTGTGTGTGTGGGTGTGTGTGTGTGTGTGTGTGTGTGTGTGTGTGTGAAGGAATCTACTGTTTTCTTAAGAAAGCCTGTGACAAGGAGATGTGAAACAACACAGGGCTGCCCAGCCCACTGTCACACAAAGAACACAGTCATCCACAATGCCAACAGCACCAAGAATGGCCTAGAGAAAGTGATTTGGTGCAGCAAAACATAGCCTTCTCCTATTCCAATCCTAAGTCACTGAAGCAGTTGTTGCTTGAGTTTTCCTGCCTGGCCCACAGTCAGGACAAATCTCTGACACCCGCCAGTCCCACAACCTCTCAGACCCGACCAAGTAAACACAGAGACTTATATTGGTTTCAAACTGTATGGCTGTGGCAGGCTTCTTGCTAACTGTTCTTACAGCTTAAATTAATCCATTTCTATTAATCTATACCTTGCCACGTGGCTTGTGGCTTACCGGTACTTTACATCTTCCTTGTCCTGATGGCGGCTGGCAGTGTCTCCCTCACCCAGCTTCCTGTTCTCTCAATTCTCCTCTCTGTTAGTCCTGCCTATACTTCCTGCCTGGCCACTGACCAATCAGTGATTTATTCATTGACCAATCAGCAACACATTTGACATACAGACCATCCCACAGCACTTACCCTTTTCTTTTCTTAAAAAGGAAGGTTTTAACCGTTACACATCTCCAAAGTCAGCTTGGTATATTTGGGAATTTGGGCGTAGCTTCTCTTACTACTTCCTGCTGGAGGGGGCGCTGTATCTTCTGGGGAAACAAAGAAAATTTTAGGATCATGGAGTAGTCCGTGAGGCTGTATCATCTGAGCCAGTTGCCTTGAAACGGTTCTGGATGTTGGATCATCTGGGCCATGGTGTCATCGGAGACCTTTCAGGTGGTCTTGGCTGGTCAAACCTGATGTGTCTTAATCTGGAACAAATCCATAGCCTCTGGCTTTCTGTGGAAATAAAAGCAGAGCCTCCTTTCCAAAGCAACATATCCTTACATCCAAATTTTGAAGTCAAGGTACCTTTAAAATATACATTTTGGTATAACTCAATAGCTTTTGTAATCAAATGTTTTTCTTTAGTTACGAATATCAAAGAGAACATAATCCAGATTCTCTGTGTGGTAGCCATCTTTACATGGCTTATTTTTTTATATTAGCTTGAGCCTATTGCTTTGAACTGTAGCCTTTTAAGCCTGAAATGGCGCTGGCGCTGCTGGCTCCGCCCACTTTAGCTTCCCAACATGGCGGTGATACGTTTTCCACCAGCTCTGGGAGCCATCAACTCTCAGAAGTAGTGGGTCTATGCTTTTATCCAAGCAGCGTGTAGCCCAGAAACCTATTTTTTTTTGTTTTGTACTACCAAAGGCTAAATCCACCACGCAGCTTAATGTGCCACTTGCAGAGGCCTCATTCCCGCCATACTGCAGGCCAAGCGCACACGCCAGGAACCCGCCAGTAGCTCAAACCGGCAGCTGCCGCTCATTTGAGAGAGACAATTAGGAACTGT
Organism: Peromyscus californicus insignis; assembly: GCF_007827085.1. Classification (NCBI taxonomy): domain Eukaryota; kingdom Metazoa; phylum Chordata; class Mammalia; order Rodentia; family Cricetidae; genus Peromyscus; species Peromyscus californicus. The sequence continues at coordinate 130,836,424 of NW_026294617.1, read as the reverse complement.
TTTTAGCTCCGTTTTAGAATCTTTTTACTCAGGTTTTAGGTGGAAACTCTTGCCACCACGTTGGACGCCATTTGTTGCTTGAGTTTTCCTGCCTGGCCCACAGTCAGGACAAATCTCTGACACCCGCCAGTCCCACAACCTCTCAGACCCGACCAAGTAAACACAGAGACTTATATTGGTTTCAAACTGTATGGCTGTGGCAGGCTTCTTGCTAACTGTTCTTACAGCTTAAATTAATCCATTTCTATTAATCTATACCTTGCCACGTGGCTTGTGGCTTACCGGTACTTTACATCTTCCTTGTCCTGATGGCGGCTGGCAGTGTCTCCCTCACCCAGCTTCCTGTTCTCTCAATTCTCCTCTCTGTTAGTCCCGCCTATACTTCCTGCCTGGCCACTGACCAATCAGTGATTTATTCATTGACCAATCAGCAACACATTTGACAAACAGACCATCCCACAGCAAGCAGTGGTGTCAGATGACCAGGAAACCAGGTGTGAATAAATAATAATTCAACATTACCCAATTTTTTGTTGAAGCATCACCATGTTGGAGTTCTCAGTCCCTCCCCTTGATCATACCTAGAAGAAAAGAATAGAGGAAAGAACATCACAACATGTTTCCAAAAATGAAAAGACAAACCAGAGTAGCAGACAAGGAAAGACACTATGGCCAAAAATATTGAAATTGGTGAAAATGAATAAGTAAATAATAGCTTGACAGACAACAAGTCTGTGTATTTATGCCATGGCCTTTAGATAACAAGTAATGGGGGAAACATGGGAGGGTAAAATGGCTTATATATTTATCAGTAATAAACTAGAGGAGAGATGTTTTAAATGATATGCCTTCAAGCATGTGCTAGATCAGTGTGTTGACAGTATCATTTTTCTAAGAGATGAGTAAGTCCATTTAGTGGTTTCCAGGTTGTAAGTATCTTGATTACTAAGGAGCAGAGGGATGTTGAGTCTGACCAGTGGAAACAAGTGATTGATAGTTTCCTGGTAACAGCCCTGCCTTCCTTTTCTCCTGCATGGCTCGTTATTTCACAGCATTAATTTAAGCACTGAATCAGGGGCTTCAGGTCTCTTGCCAACCCTGTGGGAAACTTGATGGTTTATTTGTAGATGGTGATAATTGTTTTTATTGATCCCCAAATATGAGAGTTGTGTACTCTGCTGTGGCTGAAGGCCAGCTGGTCCATAGTGCTACATGCATGAATGACAAGTTACAACATCGTATGTGTCCCAGAAGAAACTTAAGAATTTCTAAGGCAATCGATGCCTATCCCAGATCTCTGCGCATTGAGATATATGAACAGGTTCACGTACACCAGTACCATGGTTTTTGTAGTTGTCATTATTGAACCTTAAAAGGTCTACATAGGTTTGATTTACACTCACATCTGAACACAGCTTGCAGCCACACAGGGGCCTGCAAGTGGCACCCTTATATGAGTTACCAGAGCCAGCCCCACAAAGGCCAGTGAGTGCCTCCAAGGCAGTGATTCTCAACCTGTGGGTCACAACCCCCATAGCAGATATCCTGGATATCAGATATTTACATTATAATTTATAACAATAGCAAAATTACAATTATGAAGTAGCAATGGAATAATCTTATGGTTGGGGTTGCAACACGAGGAACTGTATTAAAGGGTCACAGCATTAGGAAGGTTGAGAGCCACTGCTCTAAGGCCTCAGATCCCCAGGCTGTTGTTTTGGAAGTGTTCCTGGGTTTAGCTAACACCTGTATTTTTTCAGGTTGAACATCTTAGAGGAATAGTAACTCACAGTATTTGAGAAGAAGCCCCTGTGAAAACCCTAGCGTATTCTGTAGGTAGGAAACTTCATGACATTTCAAGTCTCAAAATACCAGAGATGTTGAGGCAAAATAGTGTCACTGTCTAATTAAGCCCAGTTTTTAGGACAGGGCACTAGGGCGGTAGGCTTCTCCCCCATGTAAATCAAGCACAACACACAATGTTGGGGGAAGCTTTGGGGCTAATTAGTGTGGGCTGTCTACCTGGAAATGAATCAGGTCAGGCCTAAAAGGAACTGAGTATCATAAATGTGGTTTTTCAAGTCCTTACTATTTGGTAAAGTGGGAAGGTCTTTGGACAGATGCTAAACTTTAAAACTCCTGACCCTCTTCTCTTGGATAATATACATACATGATGGCTGTGCCCTGCATCCCCGTGAGGACTCACTTTTGAATGCTTATAGTCAAAGTCTCAGAAATGACTGGGCTGGACCAGAAGAAGGCAGGACAGCTCACTGGCACTTTCGAGTTCCAGATGTTGCACAAAGGATCCTCCTTTATCCTGAGCTAGGCTGTCTTCTGGGTCCCCCATTTATCCTGAGATACAGGGGAAGGAGCTCGTAAAAAGAAGGACTGTATGTTTCAATTTCTATTTATTCTCATGGAGATTAAAGTTTGCTTTAAATGCCCTGGTCTCATGATACTCTTTCTTTTTTATTTTATTTTTTAATTTTATAATTTAATTTAATTTTACATATCAGCCACGGATTCCCTTGTTCTCCCCACTCCCGCCCCCCCACCTTCCCCCCAGATCACCTCCCATTCCCATCTCCTCCAGGGCAAAGACTCCCCTGGGGATTGAGTTCAGCCTGGTAGATTCAGACCAGGCAGGTCCAGTCCCCTCCTCCCAGGCTGAGCCAAGTGTCCCTGCATAGACCCCAGGTTCCAAACAGCCAACTCATGCACTGAGGACAGGTCCCGATCCCACTGCCTGGATGCCTCCCAAACAGATTAAGCTAATCAACTGTCTCACTTATCCAGAGGGCCTGATCCAGTTGGGGACCCCTCAGCTATTGGTTCATAGTTCATGTGTTTCCATTCGTTTGGCTATTTGTCCCTGTGCTTTATCCAACCTTGGTCTCAACAGTTCTCGCTCATACATACTCTTTCTTACATCTTCTGTGACCAGTTTTTGTTGAAACGGAGACACAGAGCATCTCTTCTAAAAGCCTTAGTCATGGTATCTACCCCCACCACAAAGCTGAGTTCTTTGTTTAGTTCTCTCTTCTCACATACACCCCAGACATTGATACCATACCTATTGTGCCAGTGAGCATAACTGATCATGGAATTCATATGCTTGCTAACTGTATTCATCAACATACATGCAGCATAGTGCAGAGCTCACTGGTGAAGGCTTGAAAATGGAAAAAATGCTCTCTGGTGACCCAGAATCACTTGATTTTAAAGTTGGAAGTAACTTCAGATAGGACTGAGTTCAATCATCTCACTTAGAAACAAGGACACGGACTCAAAGAGGCTGTGTGCATTCCATTTCAATCAGTGGTCAAGTTGGCTTGTGAGACCAGGTATGTTTATGTCAACCTACACTCTACTGTGTTCCAACTATAACACTGTAACCTGACAGGGTTTTGGTGTGTTGTTTTAGATGGTAATCAATTGTGTTAATATAGTGTCTCTCCCTATCAGATCATACCAGCTTGTAGCACAGTCAGTGAAGTATTTCCCCCTCAAAATATAAACAAATGCTATGTTTGAGTCTAACAAATATAAGCATCCAAACCAATACAACCAATTCTAACAAAAACTGTGATTTTAGGTTTCCCTATCTGTGCCTGGTTGAGCTACTAATGAAGAAGTATGGAAAGAATATAAAATAGGCAAAAATGGAAGAATCAAGAAAAATGGCAAGCATATAACCCAGTAAGAACAATGGCCATGCAAATTCAGTACACCAATAGAATATAAAATTTTTTGGAAACATTAGGTTATAACACTCATGTCTTCTGATCCTGCTTTCAAATAAATGGGGTTCTTCCTTGATGCTCCTGAGACCCTGGAATACAGATCATCTTCTGGCTAAACCATGTACTAAGAACATTGTCTATAGTCTTTCTGTCCTCCAGGTGACCCCTTCCCACTCATGGAGCACACATTCCATACTTCTACATCACTGCTAGTTCTATCCCATAGAAAAGTAGAGACAACTCAATGGTCCAGTCTCTGGAATACATGGCCCTCAGTGTCCATAGGTTCTGGATCCCTCGGTTCTATCAACTGTAGATCCAAATACTGTCCTCCACTATGTGGAGGGAATTGCATCAGTATAAACTATTAACAGACTGTTCCTAAATAATACCGTATTTCAACTATATAGTGACTATATTAGTTATAATTAACCGAGAGGAGGCCGGAGGCATTTGGGAGAATGTGTGTAGGTACTATTCAAATGCTTCTCCATTATACCAGAGGTTGATCACCTGAAGATTTGGATAGGTATGGGGATCCTGGTTCCAATCTCCCACAGGCATAGAGGTCCAACTGTATTCTTCACATGGAAAACATGCACACACACGCTCGCGCGCGCACACACACACACACACACACACACACACACACACTGATCATTAATTAGAAGCAGTTCTAACTCAGAGACAAGATAGCTGAGAGGCTATGGATGGGTTTTATTGGCCTCTCCTTGAGAATCACACACAGGTTTAAAAAATAATTTAAAAAAATGAATCATCACCTCCCTCTGTGAGTGCATGTAATTCTTGAAATGTTGGCATATTCTAGGTTGGCACTAGTCGGGAAGGAAGGAGGGGTTCTATTTCAGACCTGTGGATGGCATCGTGTTAAGGGCTTAGATCCGTAGTAGTAGGTTCTGGACATCAACGGGTACTGACCTGTGGCTGGAGGCTGCAACTGGAGTGGTGGTGATGGGTGTGTTAGCTGGTGGGTGAACAGGCTGCAGTCCCACCAGCCCCGAGTCCAGAGGGGAGGCTGTGCCGCACAGCTGCCAGGTGACTTGGGGCAATCTGCTTGCCTCTGCAGGAAGAGACTTCAGGAGGGAGACAACCTAGCCTTTTGAATGAGTTAGCTCGGCTTGGCTGAGGACAGATACAGAGATCCATCCTGAACCATTTGCCTTTGGCAGACCCCCGCAGTCTGCACTGTCTCTGATTAAATCATTCCCAGCCCCATTGCTGTGACACACACACACACACACACACACACACACACACACACACACACACACACACACAGAGCTTTGGCTCGCTTCCAAGTTTGGGATATACCTGTGCTATTTGGTCTTCCTAAAGTATTTTCCCTGCCACGGTCCACATGGCCTTGTCCTCTCCCCCAACCCCCGACTCACGTCACCATCATCATAGAGGCAATCCCTGAGAAACTTTACAGAGCACCTGGATGTAAATCTAATCTTCCAGTCAGCATACATGGGTTGTAACTCCTGTGTTTATAGCATCTGTACGAGTGATTGGCACATTATAGGTGTCCAGTAATCTGTGTCCATGAGGCCGGAGCCATGTCTTAAGAAGCAGCTTGTCTCCTGATGCCTGCAAGTCTGTTTAGGAAAACATTTGGATACTTTCATGGACCAGGTTCACCTACACTGTATCTACTTTACATGTAGAAGCCAAGGTTGGGCTGCAGATCAGCACACATCCACATATGCACACAATCACATACCCACACATCTATATATGCACACAGTCACATGGCCACACACCCATATATGCACACAATCACATACACACACCCACACATCCACATACCCACACAAATATAATTTTAAAATATGTAATAGAACCTAAGGAGACTCCGAGAAAGTGCTGTGTCCAGGAAAGCAAGACACCATTATCATTCAGTGCTCATCAGAGCTTTAAGCAACTTTCAGAGAACCTGTCTTCTGATATACACCCCTAATTTGTGTCTTATGGAAAACCAAATAAATTATTTTTCACCTGCAGGGAGCAGGATTATTTGACTTCGGATATTTGCCATATGGCTTCTCTTCCACCCAGCATAGCTTTGAGGCTTAAGGTAGAAAGAATAAGAGTGTGCTCATAAATTATTCAGAGATAATTCAGAATAAGTGTGTATCCTTGACAGATTGTCAGGTTTCTCAGCGCTCCCCCGATAACGGGTGCTGTGTTCTCGATAACGTGTGGCTTGTTTCTAACTGCACTTCCTCGTCACTCTGCATTTTGTTTTACCCGTTTCTGTCCCTCCAGGGTGCAGTCTGGCTCCTATCTCAGCACCGGGTGGTTTACCTTCATCCTGGCCATGGATGCCTGTTACAGTATCCACGTCTATGGGATGATAAACGACACCTACTGCAAGTAAGATCACAGGAAATTACTTCCATGCAGCCCCAATTCTGATATCGTGTCAAAATATCACAATTCATTGTAATGCCATAAATCTGAGAAATAGATCAGATGACAATTACTTCCAGGTGTTCTTTGCCAACATGACATGTTCTTGTCAGTGCGTCATGTTCTGACTTTTAAGAGTGATAGAAAGAAAACAATGTGTACTGCAGCCTAATGTCACATGTGAGAAGGAACACTTTTCCCTTAATCAGTCGCAGTCCAGGACTCGGGGCTTGAAAATCTAGAGCAAGTTTAGTGGTGATTTGATTTGCAAAATCAAGGCTGCCACGTCTACTTTCTCCAAGGGCTTGATGGACAGCTGTCAGCCAATGGTTCTGTTTGTTCATAGGGAAGAAAATGCTCTGATGCCTCAGAGAAGCATTAGGCTCAACAGAGTTCCTGAGAATTTTATTTCACTAATGTGTGACTAATTTGCCAGATTCTTAAATGCGTGTGTGGTTGCTGGCAGGATTGCTTCTGATCAGATTGCCAGACTTGTGCTTCATCATGGTGGCGAAATGCAGTTCCTCTACCAACCATTCCCACAATATGATTCAGAGAGCACTTAATCATACTGTTAAAATGTAACCCTGGGCCACAGTCTTCATGAATACACATTTGTACTATGACTGCTAAGTCTAAAGAACACAGATGAACCCCAAACTTCACTGTGAAAATTCAGTTTCCTTACCTCTCCAGGAGCATCAGGCTTTGTACGGTTTGTTTTGTCCTATACCATCTCCTCTGAAAGTGGACTGTGTGTTTGAATGTAATTAGTGTGATATGTAAATTGTATTTGATCTATTAGGGCACTAAGAACTGGTCCTGCTTCCTAAAAGCTTTCATCTGTAATAGCTTTTAACTGAGTCCATTGATGAGGGTTGTAAGTAAATGCATTTACTGGGCACATAATGGATTCTTGTAAATGCCTGTCTCATCCTTGGCTCAGTCTTCCCTCTCCTGTCTTGTTTCTTTTCCAGGACAGAAGGGTATAGAAAAGTCCCCTATCATTACTATGAGCAAGGGAAGGATGAATGCAACGAGTATCTTCTCCACGAACACGCCCCACACGGGGGACACAGGTTCATCACCGAGAAGAAAGTATTTGCCAAGTGGGCTGAGAAGCACAGAATAATATTTACACACCCGAACTGGACAGTGTCCTGATGCCGCGTTTCCCGATGCTGACACTGTGGCTGGGAAGGGGTGGGCAAGGATGATCGTGACCATCATGGTCCTGGACATCCTCTGATGTGGATGCTGACTCTGCTAGTCATCTGAACTTGGCGTTCTGTGGGAGGGGGTCCTGTTCATTCTGTTCTTTCTGGTGGTTCAGCCCTACATATTGCACTTTACAACTCACCTAGAATTGAAGGCCAGTGGCAGGACAGCTGTGACTAAAGAAAACAGGAAGATTGTCTTTCAAGATAGCTGCTCAGAATTCCTTAACAGAAGCTTCCAGAAGAGACCGATTTGGCCTTGTTAGGCAAGGTTACTGAGTGCTTGGGCAGCTCCACCATCTTGGAAAATGGTTGGCTACCAAACACTGTCCCAAGTCATTCTACCAGGGTATAGATATCTTGCCACGGTTTCTAGTTAGCCTGAGAGAGGGTAGGCATCTCTTTCTTATGTGCCACCTTCCTTCCAGATGTCTCGAAGCTAAAGCCTCAGGCTGTCTACCTAATGTAGCAATGAAGGCATCATGTAATTCCTGTGTATCAGGGTTACTGGACTATCACAGACACTTGACTCTAGCAAATACTGAGAAGTTTTCACTCTGACAGCTGTGCTCTCCCTGCTCAAAACAACATAACTAAACATGTTAGTACAATTACCTACGTTAGTGTTTAGTTATTTTTGGTTGAGTACTAAATATTAACGTGTTAGATACACAACTTCAACACTGTAATAACATATACTGTGAAAGCATTTCTGGAACATAACCAAAGGGTTTCCTCACTCCGCTTCAACACCCAATACCACAAAATGATATGCTTTGTAAAATCATGAAACAGGGAAAGCAAAACATATTTTTGCATTAATTTGTATCCTACCATATTCATAATATATATTTTTAAATTCAAATTTCTATTTTGTAAGCCCAAGGTGTGTCTATCCATATACATTATCAATGCCAAGTGCCAAACATTAGACATGAAAGATTCTTCCTATCATTGAATCCAACCCGAGCTTTTGCCTTTGTGCGGTAGCTTGTCCCTTAGCACGTCCGATGTTCTGCTGTAACAGTGAATGGTGATGGAACAGGGAAACAGTTCCCAAGGTGCTTTGTCATCTGAGTCCCTTCACACATGCTGTACCACGTAACACCCATGACCACCTCGCTGGACATTCTGCCATCTCCAGCAGCTGATCCGCACTCTGTTAGCCGTGCTCATGTGTCCCGGGTTGCTCCACTTTAGACTGTCTATATAGAATAGCATTTATGTAAATGAGTAAGTGATTGAGTTCTGTGCCAAATATGGCATAGCATACCAAGATTATGGAAAATGGCCACAAGGATGGCTGTGTCATAGATCAGTAGCCCTATAAGCTTAGATTTTTTTTTTTTTTTTTTTTTTTTTTTTTTTTTTTTTTTTTTTTGGTCATTGGCTTCAAGGTCCAGGCGGTGGGAAGACGAGGGCTCGGGAACAATGGAAGCAGAGAAATATAGTTTCCCATCCCAGGCCCGAGGCAGCTTCATCTCTGTAGACTCGGTGATCCTTAGGTATTAGAGGTTGATTTTCTGAGACAGTACTAAGTCTTGGCACAAGGATTCAAAAGCCAGGCTGAGCTTAGTGTTTCAGAAGCTGGGAATAACAATACACCTTGTCTGCAGAACCATGGCAAGTCTTTCCTAGGACTGAGGATCCTGTCCTGCCCTCTTCTGCGGTTTTAAAACCTCACCTTCACCATTGGAGAGAGGCTGATGATTCTTTTGTCATTTGCGTATGTGAATTTCAGTTCTGTGAATGTTAGTTTTTTAGAGCGGATAGTGGATTGAAATGCCCACTTAAAGAAAAATAAATAATACCCATGCTAAAAATGTGAACTGTTGTTTTTCCTCTATTGTGATACAGAAGTTCTGCTTTTATATAAAACAAACCCTCAGCTAATCAGAATGCTTCCGGGAATGGCATGAATGATTTACGTCATTGTCTGGTTAGTGGAGGGCCCACTCTGTGCTTGGTGCTTACTGATGAGAAACTCCAGGGCTTCCTCTCCTTCTTCCTATAGCTTTTTCTCAGGGAACTTCGGCAAGATCCCCCTTCCCTCACTGTGTGGCAAAGGCAGGCTTTGATAGAATAGGAACGGCCCTCCCCTTTCCTCCCCCCTCCCTTTCCCCACACTCCTCCTACCTTTACTCTCTCTTCTCCTGTCCCACACCCCTCCTCCCGCTTCCTTCCTTCTTGTTTTCTCTCTGTAGGAAACAAAAAGCATTTTATGGAGACCCCGTTGAATTCCTTTGCAATCAGGGCTTTGACAGACTCCGGATTTGCTTTTCTCTGTAGTAATAATTTTCTCTGCTTCCATTTCCTGTTCCTTTCTTCCAGCCTCAGTTCTGATAGAAATGCAAACTCTAATCTCTCCCATGTGGAGAAGTTTTCTGTCTTGGACTTGCTGAGAGAGGCAAAGGGGTGATTCAAGGAGAGCATCTGTCATGCACAGTTCCAGTCAGTTCTGCGGGTTCTAGTCCACTGAAAGGTGGTTATCCACATCCAAACACCGGGAAAGTTAAAGGACCTCACTGAGCACTGGTGCACAGCTATCCTATATATTAATATTTGTGAAGATATGTTTTGGTATCATCTAAGGCACCAGGCGAATGGACTATGGAAAATGACCATAGATGTCTGCAATCAGCATACACGCCTGCAGTTCACAATCACAGGCCAGGTCTGGAGGGGTTCGGCAGGTCAGAGCACTTCCTGCGCTTCCAGGACACCCAGCTTTGGTTCCCAGCGATTCCCAGCACCCACATTAGGGAGTCACAGCTGCCTGTAACTCCAGTTCCAGGTGACCCAGTGATCTCTTCTGGCCTCTGTGGCCACCCACATACACAAGATATACACACACATACACACATATGAATACACATAAATAAAAGTAATAAAAATAAATCTTTAAACCATATCAATAAAATGACTCGTAATGACATATTACTATGTCCATAGATCATTAGTTCCTGAACCTTCCCCAGAGCTTTTCTTTCAGCTAATGGGAATTAACACAAAGACCCACAACTGGACAGTGTGCGGAGAGTGAGACTTTGGAGTACTCAGTCCTAAGACATATTTTTAAATAAAGTCATAGAATAGTATTTCTAATTTTTTGGAAATCTTGAAAAACCAAGGGAAAAGTTAGAGGATTTTAAAATCCTTTTGAAGTTAGCCTGTCTATAAGTCATACTGATGTGCATTTGTATGATGAAAAATGATTTTGTATTGGTGACAAAACTATCAAAGAAAAAATGATGAGTAATTTGAGGGTATGTTTGTATATAGGAACATGGAGTCCATTTGTGAATGTGATATATGAACAGGTATATGCATACATATATACTTATAACTATATGTGAAAGCATACATATGATTCTGTATTCTTTGCCTATGTGTGACTCACAGAAAACTCTATTTTTGACTTCAGCTGAATTTGGTTGGGTTTCATTTTGAATCCTGATAAGAAAAAAACCCCAAACTAATATCCAAGGTAAATGGACTGATTGCTAAACATATATAAGTCATTCTCGATGGCTGACCAGAGCAGCAAACCCAGAGAAGATGCTAACTCTAGAACCAGGGATACAGTGGACAGTGTCACCAAGTAGACATGTAAGTATAGCAGTCTGTGTCAGCAGACTCTGCCATCCACAGCTCAGAGAAAGGCACACTGAAAAACACTGCAGCCCGCTTCGTGCGGGCCAACATGGACACTGGTCCTCCTGTTCAAATGAGGCAGGAGGCAGCGCTTGGGTTTGCATGACTTCTTGTGCACAGCCATAGTGCTGTGACTGCTGTGGGGAAGGAGCCACTGTGCAAGAAGACTGCTCTCTGAGGTCTTGGTGTGGACTGGCTAAGTGTGAACTGGAAACCTGCTGACCTCCACAGGAAGATACAGCCCTCAGAAAGACTCACTCATGGCCTTCTTGGAAAAAGAGACAACACTTTTACTTCACCTGGTAGGATTAATTGGACATTAACTGTGAGGTCAGTTTAATTTTGAGAAGCAAGAAGATGTAAATGTATGGTTTACATTTTTTGTCTCACACAAGCACTAAATATGCCCTGTCAAATTAAAGGCTCAACCACATTGTCCAGGGGCAGTTGGCATACCATAGGACATGTGAATCGCAATCCCAAGACAAGGAAGGGGACTCATCCTTAACTGCATTTCTAACTGGTGAGAGTTCATCATTTGATTCTGTTTGTGAAGAGATCCCATGACTTCAGGAGCCAGGGATCAGCTTTCTAAGCAAACTGGAATGCAGAGACGAAAGCACCTCAAAAAGCAGCCACCCCACCCCTGTAGCCTGCAGTCCAGGAACCAGATTTATGGAAGTGACGGCAGCTCACCCTTGACTGTAAAGCAGTCTGACAACAGTCCTGACACCCCGAATCTTGTCACCTGTCTCTCTAAGGCACTTTCTGTTGTGTTCTTAGAAATACTGAGTAGTTACTGGGGGAAATGCAGATGTGGTTTACTAAAAGAATTTGCCCAAGGAAACCAAGGCTCCCCTGGAATGGAGCCGCTCCCTGTCCTGAACTATACAGTTGTCTTGTACACCTGGGGGCAGACCTCCAGTGCTGGCCTGTCTGCTCCAGTCTCCACGTGTGTTGTTGACAGCAGCAGTGTTCTAGTGTCCTGAGATGTTGAGACTCATACGGAGAACACAAAGGTGCATTTCTTACTTCCTGTTTGTCACTGAGGGTGATCAGGCCTTGGTATCTGAGGGGCTGCTTGGTGATGGAGACTGCTTGCTAACCTGGAAGGCCCTCCCTGCTCTTGGCTTGGACTCAGAGCAGAACAGTCCTCATCCTCAAACCAGTTCAGCTGCGTGGGTTAGTACATGTTTGAGGCCATATATACCAATGTATATAAACACCCGATGTGCCACAAGATCCGATCAATATGCACAATTTGAAAATCCACTTATATGGTACTGTTACGAGTGGAGAATTTTGAAACTATGTGCATCAAGTGCTATTCAAATGGTTCCCGTGGCTCAGAAGTAGTGTTCTGTTTTGCTGTTGCCTTTGCTGACCATAGAGACACCACCAGAATAAAATTGCATGTAAATTGCAAAGGCATTGAAACAGAGCTGTCCTTGGGCATTGTAACAGCACAGAAAACCTCATTTCGTTGTTTTTAAGTCCTTTACTTTTTTTCTTTTCTTTTCAGAATAGGCACAAAATTGTTTTTGAGGTAGGAAAGTGCCTCTTTCTCTACAAATAGGTCTCTTCTTGTTCATGCTGTACAGACTGCGGTAAAACAGGAGCTCATCTCCATGAAGGTGAAGAGCGTTCGATGAATAAGTAGCCAAGTGCCACATCCTCGTATTTGCTGACATATTGAGCAGTTTCTTCTAAGAAACTTCAAAGGGATCGAAACCTGGGCATTGATAGACCCTTGTTTCCCAGCCTGCCGCAAAGTGCTCATTTCCTTGTGTTTAACGTCACTGTCACTGAATAAATACCAGTTCTGTTATGCGTGGTATATTTAAGCTTCACTCATGCTTCTGTGAGGGTCACACGACCTTTGCTGTAGATGCTTATTCACTTTTGAGACCTGTGGTCTTCATTTGTCTAGAGAAGAGGCCGGGATGCACAGTGGTGTGCTGGTAAGGGACTTTGTCTCCTGGAGTCGTGTTGCTTTTTTATACACATCTTAGAATGAAGCTTACAGGTTAGCAAAGGACAATGAGCAGGTTTTAGTTGGTTTTTACAACAGGAAAAATGGGGATGGGTTAGCAAAGCTGAAAGAAACAGCGACTGGGGTACTCGCTACACTCTGTATTTAAGGCAGAAAGACATCCAGGGTAGGATGGCCCTCATAACAAGGGAAGGTTTTGCCAGCCTGTGGAGTTTCTGGAGTTCACTTGAACTACATTTGTTACTTTTCCTATCACTGTGTTTAAATAGCTGATGAAGCCTTAGGAGAAAAGATTGGGGGCCTCAAAGAGGAGTGCAGTCTATCCTGGCAGCCAGGGTATCACATCAAGAGCACCTTGGTCCGTGATGGTGAGTGTAAAGCAGAGAAGAGGGATTCAGGCACAGCCTGCTTTCCTCAGCCCATGCAGTGGTGCCACCATGTTCAGGCTGGTGCTGTGGGATGTCTTTCTGTATGCTGTGAATATGTGTGGCTCCCACTGGATAATATGTAAAGCTGTTTTGGCCTATGGCAAGAAAGCTTACAGCCAGGCAGGAAATCCAAGTAGATATACAGAGAGAAGAAGGGCAGAGTCAGAGAGACACCAGCCCGCTGCCAAAGGAGCAACAAGATGCCAGCAGACCAGTAACGCCATGGCAACGTGGCAACATACAGATGTGTAGGAATGGGTTAATTTAAGATGAAAGAGCTAGTTAGCAAGAAGCTGAAGCCATAGGCCATACAGTCTGCAATTAATATAAGCCTCTGTGTAATTATTTTATAAGTGGCTGCAGGACTGCAGGTGGGAGAGATTCATCCCGGCCATAGGGCCAGGCAGGACACAGAGAAATTTCCCTTTACGGGTTGGGTCTTTCCTCCTAAGGACAGCTCTCTGGAAACACGCTTGCCATCATGCAGAGAGGTGTGACTCATTAATGCCTTTGGTGTTCCTTAAGCCAATCCAGCTGGCAGTCAGAATTTGTGATCACACTGTGAGATGCTAAGCTACAGTTCCTTTCTTGCTCTGCCAGGCTTATTAACAGTCAGTTTAGTGCAAAGCTGCTTACAGTGGAGACCTTCTTCTGCCTGCCTCACCCCTACCTTCCTGTCTCTCTTGTTGCCCCTTATTTTCTTTTATTCAAACTCTACATATGTGCCACTGAGTATCATGTTTAGATAGTTTTTCATTTTACACGTCAGCTTACTTGATCAACTCTGTGGGAGACCATGTTTGGATGGTATCTCAGAATAAGAGTCTACTTTGGGAATCAATAACTTATGCACATCAGCTGGTCAAAGGGCTGAATATTTGAGCCAAGTCTGCCCCCACTATCATGTGAGGTATACACTGTTATTGTCATTTCACAGGAAAAGTTGAAGCATAGAGAGGTATTGCAGTTTGCCCAAGTTCAGACAAGCAGTGATGACATGAGGTCTGAAAAAAAGCAGTTCTGCACAAATTATATGTCCGTTATGGTAGTCTAAAAGATGTGACAAGAATCCCAACATTCCAGTGGCCTAACAGAATAAGTTGGTTTCCGCCTAAATTATGAATTCTGTACATATGGTGCTCTATAACCAGTTTGCCTCCATGGGACTCACACTTCCATCCTGTGTATTTGTCCCTTTCCAAATCCTTGGAGTCCCTTCTGCTTGACCCATTAGTGCAGAAAGAGTAAGAGAGATCTGTAGCAGGAGTTTCTATGGGAAGGTTTGAAAGCCCCAGATCTCACTCCATCCCACCGGCTGGGTTCAGCCAGGGCCTGCTACTAAGCTCGACAAGACAGTCTATTTGTGGCTAGTATGAATACTTGTAAAACATTCAAAAATTCTAAGAAAAAAATTATCTGCATAGAAAGAGAATAAACTGTGTGTGGGTGGCAGTGGGGTAGTCTTGATCTAGTTTCAATTAAGCCAAGAAGAAAGGATAAGGCTTTTATCTGAGGAAGCCAAGAGAGCAATTGCTGAGATAGAAATGCTAAAGTAACTTAGGTCTACCAACAGTAGATAATGCCTGAGTGATATTACCAGCAAGATGCTGGCACCCGCCTCTGATCAAACCTCCTTCTTGCCTATTGCTTTGTAAGAGTCACAAAGATGAGCATCCTGTTTGCTCTTTGGAAATATGCAGTAAGTACTGTGAGTTTATTTTTTTAACTGAAAAATGTAATGTTTGGTTCTTAATCCTTAAACTTGACAATCTCTCCCCCTTTGTCTTTGCTTTTCTTATTAACTGAAGTTGTATAAAAGGAATGCTAATCTGCCATAAGTAGTCTTGTCATCTTCAAAACCAGATCTATTTCTAAGAAGAGAAGACATTTTTCTTTCTCTCTCAATTATTTACTTCCTTTCCCAACCCTTTTTCTTTTTTGTTAACCGGCCAACCTTATTTTCTTGAATCTGCCTGGACATGCTTTCCCTTAACATAAAGAGCATCTTGCATCTCAATGTTCTTTCTCGCCTAACAGGAAGTCTGTCATCTTGGGGGAAAAGTGCTTTGAGTGTTAGCATATAAATAATCTTAGTTTGCCCAGGAGAGATTAACTGAAAGTCTAAAAGCAAAATGAGAGAAAAGAGTCTTCAGATGTTTGCCTTCTTTCAGAACAGAGTGGAATTCTTTGGATGGGAACCCGCAGTGCCTGATGTTGCCTGGTATGAATGGAGGACATGAGAGGGAAGCCTCTTCTAGGAGCTGTAACCTTGATGAGGGCAAGCTATGGTCGCTCAGTTTAATGAGGATGGGAACATCATTGGTGGGAACATCGCTCTCTACATGTCCTCAGCTGTGATTCTTGAATATACCAGCATTTGATGTAGAGAAGCAGCACCTCCCACTAGGTATTATGTGTTCTCCTACCTATAATTGAGAACCTTCCCCTGTAAGGTTCCGGTAAGCCACAAGCCACGTGGCAAAGTATAGATTAATATAAATGGGTTAATTTAAGATAGAAGAAGTAGATAACAAGAAGCCTGCCACGGCCATACAGTTCGTAAGCAATATAAGTCTCTGTGTGTTTACTTGGTTGGGTCTGAGCGGCTGTGGGATTGGCAGTTGAGAGAGATTTGTCCTGACTGTGAGCCAGGCAGGACCAGAAAAACTCCAGCTACAAATGGCGCCCCAACAGCTTGAGTTTCCACCTTAAACCTGAGAATATTTAATAAGCAATTCAAAATGGAGCTAAATACAGCTTCCTAGTTGTCTCTCTCAAATGTCGGGTTCCTGGCGTATGCGTTTGACCAGCAGTATGGCAGGAATGAGGCGTCTGCAAGAGGCACATCACGCTGCATGGTGGATTTAGCCCTTGCTAGTAAAAAAAAAAAAAAGTTTCTGGACTACACACTGCTTTGATAAAAGCATAGACCCACTGTTTCTAAGAGTTCATGGCTCCCAGAGATGGTGATAAATGTACCACCACCATGTTGGGAAGCTGACGTGGGCAGAGCCAGCAGCCACAGCGGCCATTTTGGTTGTACAAATGCTGCAGTTAAAAGCAATAGTTACACAATAAGGCAGATTCAGATGAAACAAGACTTTAAATGCTTTACAATGTGTGTGAAAATGTATGTAGCCTTGGAAGAGAGAGAAAAAGGAATATATATAGTTATATAAAGAAATACATAGTTTTAAAAAATAAAGCCTTTAAAGAGACAGTAAAATTAATATAAAAAATATGCCACATAAAGATGAATATTACACAGAGAATCTGGATTGTGTTGTCTTTGGAATTTTTAACTGCAGAAAAACATTTGATCATAAAAGCTGTTGAGTTAAACAAATATGTATATTTTAAAGGTACCTTGACTTCAAAATTTGGATGTAAGGATATGTTACTTTGAAAAGGAGCTCTGCTTTTGTTTCCACAGAAAGCCAGAGGCTATGGATTTGTTCCAGATTAAGACACATCAGGTTTGACCAGCCAAGACCCCCTGAAAGGTCTCCGATGACACCATGGCCCAGATGATCCAACATCCAGAATGGTTTCAATACAACTGGCTCCGACGATACACCCTCACAGACTACTCCATAATCCTAAAATTTTCTTTGTGTCCCCATAAGATACAGCGCCCCCCTCCAGCAGGAAGTAGTAAGAGAAGCTATGCCCAAATTCCCAAATATACCAAGCTGGCTTTGGAGATGGAATTGGCTCACTCCTTCTCTAAACCCAAACATATTGCTAAAAAAAAACCCAAAAAGAACAAAAAAAAAAAAGGTTGAGAGAGATTTTTTTGTCCCATATCAGAAGAGCTCTCTGGTGTGGGACAGAGAAAAACCAATATTTTTATTTAAAGCAGGTTGATTATAAAGGCGATCTCTTTCTAAAAAAAAGGGGCGGGGGGAGATAGTATAGATATGATAGGATGAAAGGGTAGATTAATGAACCTACTTTTAAAGAGCAACTTGTTCAAAATGTCTTACATTGCTATGGATTTTAATTTATTGATACAAGTTTAAACTTAATTTTGTTATATATATATATATATATATATATATATATATATATATATACTCTTGTTTGAGCTATAATGTTTATGTATCTCATTTAGATTGTAATGGATAATTAAGAAATACAGATTAATAATTGGTCTTCTATGATAATCATACTTGTAGCCATGTTAGTTAAGTTTTCTAGGTATACATAGATATATTTCAGATAGATAGATAATCTTCAAACACTTCAAAGACCTACAGAATATGGCATTTAAAATGTTTTAAAAATTTAGACTTTCTGGACAATGAGACATGTCTGCTCCTGGCAACACTGATTTACTTCAGAGAGGAGGATGGGCATCAAAGACACTCCATATGGAGTTTATCTTCACCTTGACAAAAATAGCCATTTGGGCAAGAAACTGTTCTTGCCTGGACTGCTTGATCAACTGGACATACAGGACCCATAGGAAGGTGACCACTGAACTTTGCTTGGTGAAATGGTCCTTCAGGTTCCTTCTTCACAGACGAAACTGCCAGACATTCTACAGGACACAGAGAGAAATGACTGAGAGACTCTAGGCCTATGGGCTGAAGATAGATGCCCCAACTTTACAAAGGAACATTAGGTGACTGTCCAGGCTGCCAGCTGTCTCTGTCTACCTTGCAAGACTCCCAAAAGTTGCTTGCATCCTTCTCCTGTTTCTCAGGTAGTAGTATATCCTTCTGGGGTCTTTGATGTAGTTGAAGACAAGAGATAGTTATAATTTTCCATAGTTATGATAAAAGATAAGTTAGATATGAAACCTTAGACTCACAAATATAAGATAGATAGGATATCTTCTTTAATTTTGCCAAATAGACTAGTTATTATAAATAGACTAGATATTATAACTGTAATTCTTGATTGATAATTGTTTTGTTATCTGTAATTTTACTATGTGAAAGTTAAAACCTTCCTTTTTGAAAAAAAGAAAAGGGGAAGTGCTGTGGGATGCTCTGTATGTCAAATGTGTTGCTCTGATTGGTTAATGAATAAAACACTGATTGGCCAGTATCCAGGCAGGAAGTATAGGTGGGCAAACAGAGAAGGGAATTCTGGGAAGTGGAAGGCTGAGGCAGAGAGACACTGCCAGTCGCCGCCATGACAAGGGAGATATAAGGTACCGGTAAGCCACAAGCCACGTGGCAAAGTATAGATTAATAGAAATGGGTTAATTTAAGATAGAAGAAGTAGATAACAAGAAGCCTGCCACGGCCATACAGTTTTTAAGCAACACAAGTCTCTGTGTGTTTACTTGGTTGGGTCTGAGCAGCTGTGGGATTGGCAGGTGAGAGAGCTTTGTCCTGACTGTGAGCCAGGCAGGACCAAAAAAATCCAGCTACATTTCCCTAATGCCATTTTCCATGTCTGGAAAAGCACTTGATAATCTCTATAATCTTCTTCTAAAACTTTTCACAAAATGCTTACATTTCCCCCAGAACTATGACACCTATCAAGAAATTTGCATAATATGGTCTTTCACCTTGAGTGATAGTTTTACTTCAAATTCCAGCACTTTGGCCAAAACATCCTTTGTGGAAGCTGATTGTGATGGCTCTACTCCCTCCCAAAGAGAGGGGGAAAATGTCACATTCTGTTGGAGTAAAGGGTATTAATGTCAGGAAATGATTTAATGTATTATAAATATATCTGTAATCATGCAGAGCTATGAATGGCTGCTGAGTATGGAAGAAAAAAGATAAAAATATTCAAAAGTGCAATATGAATTCAATGAGACTGAGTGACATTTGATAGTAAAAAAAACAAAACTGAGGTACTTAGGTTCAAAAGAGACAAGAACCTGATAATATTAGTGTTCATCAGAAGTATCTGGAAATTTTAGACTATTCTAATAGGAGACACCTATTAGAGGCACTTTGGAGGCCACCAACACTCCAAGATTCAGAAAAAGAATCTATGAGCAAACAGAAAGGAGAACCATGAGGTATGAGGGGTTATTCCATGAAAAGTCAAACTATTGGATATATTTTTGACATATTTTTGTTCATTTTTCAGTAATATATTTTCATTATTCGATACAATATAAAAGACAGGAAAAGATGATGGCCACTACTACACTGTCCTGTATGTGTGTATGTGTGTATGTGTGTGTATGAGGAGGGTGGTCTATAACCCACTTTGTCTTGTTGGTAAGAAATTGCAAGTGTCTCTCCTGATGTCATTAAATTCCCCTAAAACATCTTCAGCAACATTGCTTGGTCATAGGTTTCACCGTCTCTCCCTTCTCATTTTCTGTATGTGGCAAACAGCACTGTTGAGGAATCTTTGAACATTTCTCTTGTACCATATACTGTGGTGCCTGCTGTTCCAAACCTTTTCAAAGAATGGCACTTTTTTATCCTTGCCAACTTCACATATGCAAAGAAGTTGTCTTTTAATTAGCATCTAATTTATTACTATGGAAATTACATGTTTGCATATATATTGGTAATTTACATTTCTTCTTTCATGAATCTGCCCTTCTTGTTTTTTGTTTGTTTGTTTGGTTTTTTTTCTTAATTTTTCTACTACAAGTAGTGGGAGTCATTGCAATTTAAAGCCACATACAAATGAAAATTTACTCAAAAGCAAAGGTACAGATTCATATTGGCCATGGTCATGAGGGAAGAAAAAATTATATCACAAGTTGGAAACACTAGATGTGTAAGGGACATTGTACAGGTCCAGCATTGGTCTTCAATTCTATGACTGGACTAGGCAGAACCAGAGCCAATGAGTGAAGTTCCAGACCTCATCTCAGACTCATTTGACGAGTCCAAAAATCAGTGTGGACTTTTAGAAGGGTGAAACTGTGTGAAATATTCTTCAGTAACTCCTGTGACTAGATGCTCAGACTTAGGCCCCTGAGCCTTCTTCTAGAAGCCTCCCTGGTTCTCTGAAATAAACTGTCAGCATCCACGAGGAAAGGCAAGATTCAGAAGCTCTGCAAAGCTCAAGCCTGAGAGGGTTAGGTGGAGAGTCGTGTCAGCAACAGCAGAGTCTGGCATTGTCTCTGCTGATGGCCTAGTTCATTCTGCTTGTGTTCAGAGCTCAGTCCTGGATTTCTGACACTTGACAGATGGTTATTGGACCCATTCACACACCACAACCACCAAGCACTAGCATCATCCCCCCAGCTCTTCCACTGCCTGGCCCTGACTATATTCCCATTATGCTCCATACAGTGTACATTCTTGGCGTCTCAGTGAAGGAAATTTATCCACATTTCATACATCTGTATTTTTATATACTTGCTATTGTGATATGTCTTTAAATGTAATGGCTCAGGAAAATTACCCCTAGTTCTCTAGTATTCTTCATTTTGGAAACTTAGGATAATGGATGCCACTGTAGATTTAGGAGTCATTTATATTGTCCGCCTTTTTCCTATTTCTGCTAGATTAAATAAATTCTTCATTTTGAGTTTTGTGCATTTTTCAGTTTTCCCATCCACACCACTCACTTTTCTTATATTTATAATGCTTTTATCTGGTCTTTGTAGTTCCAAAATGATGCTTTGGATATTTTAAGTCTTAAGCTAGCAATGCCCTTTTCAAACTACTCTCTTAAGGTTTTTGTAGAATAATATTCACCATAATACAACTTTAAATTACTTGCCAGTGCCTTGACTAGACATAATCCAAGAAGGCTAATTGAACACTAAGCATTTTAATCATCTCATGCTGTCAAACCTGTCTTCTCAGCATTGAGAAGTGGATAGGCCATGAGCTTAATTGTATTCCTGGCAATGCAACCAGAGTGAAAGCTTGATAATATGATTAGTACATTACTAGGGAACTAGTCCCAGTCACTCTGAATATCTAAGCAAAATATCATCTCAACAAATATCCCATCGGCACACACTGAAATTCTTGGCACTGCGTTGGGGTTTTAGAGAATACATGAGTGGGTAGGTTGTAATTTGTCTTTATGGAGTCTGCCAAAGAGCTACCAAATGAATTAAAGTTCTAAATAAGCACAAGAGTACAACAGTAAACAGAAGAGTAATGCAAACACAAAAGGTTGTGTACAGCACAGAAGCCCTAAGGACATAAGAGTCATGGGTCAGATATGGACATTGCCCTTGCACTGTGTTTCTGCAGAAGTGATGTTCCACTGCAGCTGCAGAGTGACCGGGGCGCTAGAGATGACTCAAAGCACACTGGACACCAGGACAAGTGTCCTGAGCATCAGCTGGCATTGCCTCTTTAGCACGCTAGTCCAGCAGATAGTCACTAAGATGCCGGGTACTTTCATCTGCACAGTGAGCCTTTCTGGCTGCAGCATCTTGCACACAGTGTTTATTTGAAGCTGTAGAGCAAAGGTTTCTCAATCTGGAGGTTGTGACCCTTTGGGGGGTTAAATGATCCTTTCACAGGGGCCATATATCAGATACCGTGCATATCAGATATTTACATTATGATTCATAACAGCAGCAAAATTACAGTTACAAAGTAGCAACAAAATAATTTTATGGTTGGGAGTCACCACAACATGAGGAACTATATATATTGTGAGGGTCACAGCATTAGGATGGCTGAGAACCACTAATGTAGAGGGTATTTTTGAAAAATGAAATTAAAAATATCCATAATGCAGAAAATGCTAAGACTTCCTCTCCTATCTTCTCTAGAATTGGCTGCAGGACCAGAAGCAAGGTGATGGAGGAACAGGGTTCACCCACGACTCTGATACTATTTTTAAATGTAGTCTCTGAACAAACACCACTTTCAAAGATATTTCAAAGTAAGCTGTGAATTCACACATTGGAGGTGGACACAGATAGGTGTAAATGTGCATCCTTTTTATCACTTTTATCCATGCAGATCAATTAATCTTGTCTTATTATTCTTGATGTACATTCACTCTTAGCTTTAGAAGTTAAGGTGTCTGTGAATTATTCTGATGATGCTTTTCTTATGAAGGTCTCATGTATTCTACAGAGCCTGAATTAAATTTTTCTAATATAATGATAGCTATATGTATCTAATTGCTGTCTTCAGCAGGGCTAGGAAAGCAAAAATCACAATGTATCTCTGTCCCAACGTTCACCTGTCATGCTGGTTAGTTTCTTGTCAATGACATTATCTAGACTCATCTGGGAAGATGCCTTCTTCAACTTGGCCTATAGGGAAGTGGAACATTTTATTGATTAAGGACTGATGTGGGAGGGCCCATCTGGCAATGAGTGGCACCATCCCTGGGTAAGAGGTCCTGAATTCCATACAAAAGTAAAACTGAGTAAGCCAAGGAGACAAGCTAGTAAGCAGCATCCTTCAATGGTCTCTACTTCAATTCCTGCCTTTAGGTTCCTGACTTGAGTTCATGCCATGCCTTCCCTCAGTAATTGACTGTCTTCCAGATGTATAAGCCAAACAAATCCTTTCTTCTAATTATTTATTTTTGCTCGTGATGTTTATCATAGCAATAGAAAGAGAACTAGGCACCTGTTGTCCAGAGAAAATCTAATAGGGGGTTCACCTCTTTTATTTGGGCAAATAAATCGCATGCTATAAATAAATTGCTTTTGTCTTCCTGCAAATGACTCCCTGGGCCCCAGGAAAATTTCATAATTTACTCTGAGTGGGGAAGAAGGGTCAAGGAAGAAGAGAAAGCTAGTTGAAAATCAGAAATCAATACACTAGCACATCTCTTCTAAATTTCTGCTGAAATCTTTCATTATGTCCTAATGAGTTTTCTCTGTTATGAATCAGCTAAAAGAACAAACCCAGGGGAGCTCATGAGCTCTGGTTCAGGTGTTGAAGGGCCTTCCTGGCTCTTTCTGTTCTTCCCGGCTGCCCTAAGGTAGGAGCTTTGTCCTGTTCTGCCTTCTGCCGTGATGTTCTGCCTTACCACAGGCCCACGAGCAATGGAACAAGCTAACTATGGGTTTAAACCACGAATCAAATACATCTTCCTTCTCAGATTGTGCTCTTGGGCATTTTGTCACAGAAACAGAAAGAGAGAGAGAGAGAGAGAGAGAGAGAGAGAGAGAGAGAGAGAGAGAGAGAGAGAGATGAATGAACCAAGAAAAAGCACAGGTAACCCAGAGGATGTTGCTCAGTGTGGAGTAGTTCAAATGGAAAAGAGGTTGGGTTGACAAACACACCAAGATGGTCTAAACAGGTTTCCTAGAGAAAGAGGATTTGAACTTGCAACCAGGATGACTGAAGGTAAACTGAGTAAAGAGGATATGAAGGAGGCAAGCATGGGTAAAAGTCAGTGTCACGTGAGAAGTCTTGGAGAAGAGTGAAAAATGTGTCACATCCCAGAATATGGAAGAAGCTGAGTACAGCTGATTGGAAGAAAAGTGTAGAAGCAAGAGGTGGAGAATTGGAGGGTGGTCATTTAGAACAAAAGGAGAACAATGTAGTCTGGTCAGATTGTGCACGGCCTACAAATGGTAAGAAGGACTTTTAACTACCATAAGTTTAATGGTATTGTATTAAGGTGCAAGGTGTATTGAGGATTTAGGTAGAAATGCTACATTTGACTTTTTGTTTAAGGTTATCAGAAAGGACAGATCAACCCAGGATATTCACAAGTGTGGGGCTTAAACAATTGAATGTTGATCTAACTGCCCAAACCAGGAAACAGAATAGAAGGAGCTGATGGAGTTTTAAGTTTTAGACACAGTTACCTTGAGGAACATATGGGATGATAGAGTGAAGTTTTATCTATGAAACTCAGGAGATCAGTCTACAGATATAAATTTAGTCACCTGAACAATGTGGACTAGACAATGAGAAGATGACAGATGCACATAGAGACATGTCATAAGAGCACAGAGACCAGGTGGTCACTCCTACCTACTATCTATTGCTCTCTGTATAACAAATTACCACATATATTTATTACATGGCGCTTTAATGGACCAGCTACACAACAATGACATGTTATGGCTCCTATAAAGCTGCAAGCAAGGTGCTAACCAGGGCTAACATGGCGTTAAGCGGGGCTAACAACATGTCTCCAGAAGCTCATCCATGGACAGAAACACCTCCAGTCACATGTCATTGGCTGTATTCAGCTCTTTGATGGGTCTTAGCTAGAGGCTGTCTCCACAGAATAGCTTTAAGTATGGAAGCTGGCTTTATGAAAATCATCACAGGAGAGTCAGCTAGCAAGTGAACCTCACTACCAGTCTGATCCCAGACATGACATCCTCTGCAGTGTAGAAGCAAGTCCTTTAAAAGCAGAAGACAGGATCCTTCTTGACCCATTATAAGGGGCTACTACTCTGCCAATACCCAGAAGAGGCAAAGGGCAAGCCTCCATTATTAAAATGGCATTTGTGCATATTCTAAATAATAACAGCCAGGGAGAGAGGAAAAGATCCTTTCTTCACTTTTCTTGGTGTTGGTGTGCAAATTTTCCATATTTCCTTTTGCCAAGAATGATTATGGACCAGATTTATCAAAATAAACAAAATGGTAATAAATATAGCATATATCTTGGTAGATTGCATCCAGTTAGAAGTAATTCTTTGGAGTTGGATTCACAGAGATTGGGGGCAAGGGAGGGAGAGAAAGGTGTGAAGTTGCCCTGTTAAGTAACACAGAGAATATTACATGGTTAAGGGGGAGCCTGTGGTGATAAGCAGAGGCATGGCAGGGGTGGGTATGAAGGGAGGTATGTGGAGAGTAGGTGAGACCTCAGCATTCAGCAGATGTTAAAGCAGCCACACCTGATAGTAAGCATGAACCCGTTGTGACTTTGTTTTCAAGTAGGAAAATCACATTGTTAATTGAAGGTTGCAGAGACCTTGGCAGTGGGTAGGTTATGAGATGACGGAAGGACCAGAAAGAAAAGGAAGAAGATAAAATGACAGTAAAAAGAGGAGTGTGTGAAACACACACACACACACACACACACACACACACACACACACACGGAAATGGCAAGATCATGAAAGAGGACAAAATATATTTGATAATAAGTAATATTTTTTCAGGCACTAACCATTCAATGATTTGTTTCACAAGTATTTACTAGGAGATAGATAAAAGTTAAGTAAATGTAGTTTGACATTTTGTAAAAGTAAGAAACCATAACATTTCAAATTAATATTCAAATTTAGTGCAGAGTAATCTGTATCACAACTGAAACAAAGAAAGGGATAAGATGGTAGCTCTCTCATCCACAGGGATGGAGATGAGATAAGATGGTAGCTCTCTCATCCACAGGGATGGAGACGAGATAAGATGGTAGCTCTCTCATCTACAGGGATGGAGACGAAATAAGATGGTAGCTCTCTCATCTACACCACCTGTCTACAGTGAAACTGAGAATTCCTTTCTGGCTCTAAGGATGGAAAGTAGTCCCAACTTGAGAATATGAAGTGACAACTTGGAACCCCCAATGAAAAAGAATTATAGATTACATTTTTAGTAATGATTCAGAAATGTCTCTGAATTGGGTCAGTATAAAAGAAAAAGTTGGTGGATGATACATATATGGAACTGAATTATTTTTAAAAATTAAAAGACACACCATGTTTTGGTTACAAAAAAAAATCTGCCATAACTCTGGCATTTAAACATTGGTTCCTATGGAGTTGGAGGGATGGCTCAGAGGTTAAGAGTGCTGGTTGTACTTTGCTTCTTCCTATTCTCATGTGGTCTTCATTTACCATGGTCTCCTATTCCTTGTTCTCCCTCTCTGTTGTTGATCCAGCTGGGATCTCCCACTCCCCCAAGCTCTCTTTCCCTCGACCCTCGCCCTTCATTACCCCCACTCATGTCCATGCTGTTCATGTAGATCTCTTCCATTTCTCCGTCATTGGGCGATCCCCGTGTCTTTCTTGGGGTCCTGTTTTCCAGGTAGCCTCCCTGGTGATGTGAGTAGCAGTCCAGTCATCCTTGTTCCACATCTAGTATGAGTGAGTACATACCATGTTTGTCTTTCTGAGTCTGGGTTACCTCACTCAGGATGATTTTTTCTAGATCCATCCATTTGTCTGCAAACCTCATGATGTCATTGTTTTTCTCTGCTGAGTAGTATTCCATTGTGTATATGTACCACATTTTGTTTATCCATTCTTCAGTTGAAGGGCATCTAGGTTGTATCCATGTTCTGGCTATTACAAACAATGCTGATATGAACATAGCTGAACAAGTGCTCTTGTGGTGTGGTTGAGCATTCCTTGGGTATATGCCCAAGAGTGGTATAGCTGGATCTTGGGGGAGATGGATTCCCAATTTTCTAAGAAAGCGCCATATTGATTTCCAAAGTGGTTGTACAAGCTTGCATTCCCACCAGCAGTGGAGGAGAGTTCCCCTAGCTCCACATCCTCTCCAGCATAAGGTGTCTTCAGTGTTTTTGATCTTAGCCATTCTGACAGGCGTAAGGTGGTATCTCAGAGTTGT
Source organism: Peromyscus californicus insignis (assembly GCF_007827085.1). Lineage (NCBI taxonomy): Eukaryota > Metazoa > Chordata > Mammalia > Rodentia > Cricetidae > Peromyscus > Peromyscus californicus. The sequence goes on along the minus strand of NW_026294617.1, from coordinate 130,809,541 downwards.
TTTGATTTGCATTTCCCTGATGATTAGGGATGTTGAGCAATTCCTTAAATGTCTTTCAGCCATTTGAGTTTCCTCTCTTGAGAATTCTCTGTTTAGTTCTATAGCCCATAGAAATCCACAAAGATACCCCCACAAGAGACTGCTGGCAATGGTCGAGACACAGCCCAAACTGACCTACTCTAGTGATGGGATGGCCAAACACCCTAATTGTCGTGCTAGAAACCCCATCCAACTACTGAGGTATCTGGATGCAGAGATCCATGGCTAGGCCCCGGGTGGATCTCTGGGAGTCCAATTAGCGAGAATGAGGAGGGTTTATATGAGCGAGAATTGTTGAGACCAAGGTTAGATAAAGCACAGGGACAAATAGCCAAACAAATGGAAACACATGAACTATGAACCAATGGCTGAGGGGTCACCAACTGGATCAGGCCCTCTGAATGGGTGAGACAGTTGATTGGGAGGCATCCAGGCAGTGGGACCAGGTCCTGTGCTCATTGCATGAGTTGGCTGTTTGAAACCTGGGGCCTATGCAGGGTCGCTTGGCTCAGCCTGGGAGGAGGGGACTGGACCTACCTGGACTGAGTCTACCAGGTTGATCTCAGTCCTCGGGGGAGGCTTTGCCCTGGAGGAGGTGGGAATGGGGGGTGGGCTGGGGGGAAGGTGAAGGGGGCCATAGAGGGGAGAACAAGGGAATCCATGGCTGATATGTAGAACTGAATTGTATTGCAAAATAAAATTAAAAAAAAAAAAAGAGTGCTGGTTGTTCTTGCAGAGGATGAGGGTTTAATTCCCAGGACCCACATGGCAAACCACAAGCAATTCCAATTCCAAGGAACCTGACACCCTCTTCTGACCTCTGTAGGTACAAGGTATGCATGTGGTGCGTAAATATACACATATGAACAAAATATTCATTTGCATAAAGTAAATAAATCTAAAAAAAATTAAACACCTGGTTCCCTAGTTGCTGATGCTGTTTGGGAAGGCTCAGGAGGTGTGGCCTTGCTGGAGAAATTATGTCACTGGGGAGGGGTTTGTGGTGTTATAGCCTCACTCACTTCCAGTTTGCTCTACCTGCTTTGTGCTCACAGTTAAGGTCGGATTCGGCTTCCTGTTATTGCCTGCCTGCAGCCACGCCTCCCTGCCACTATGGACTCTTATCACTCTGGAACTGGAAATCCAAATAAACTCTTCCCTCTATAAGTTGCATTTGGTCATGGTATTTTATCACAGCAACAGAAAAGTGACTGATAGAAACCATGAAGAGAAAGGATTGCAGAGTAACCACATCCATCACGTGCATTGCCCTCTATATTAATAGTGGGTATCGTTCAGTTAGTTTTCACTCTCTTTATCTGCTAACAAGTGATGTTCACAAGGGAGAACCTATAATCCAGGATGGGCCAACCTGTATACTGTATTAGTTAGCAGTTGCCTCTGGATGGGCATTTAGTCCCAGCATGAACAACCCTTTCCAGGAATTGGTGTGTATGTTGACGCCTGCCTTCCAATGGCATCTTTGTTACAGTGAGAGTGATATCCATGCTACACCTGGGTGAAGAGACATGGAGCCAGCTGGTGAAAACTTTGAGTCCCGCCAGGCTTCAGATTCCTCCATGGTGCCAATTACAATATGTTTTCTTGGTCATAAAAACTAATAAATGTCCCCTTTTGGAAATGATCTAACCTGAGTCAGATTTTTGACTTTTTTGTATTTTCTATTAAAAGAAACTAAACTAACCAAAAACCTACTGACAACATGATGACAGTGTTTCAAAAGCTATTATCTGTCCTATTGCATTTATTAATAGGTAATTATTTTACATTTAATAACTTGCAGATTTTATATCTAATATAATATAAACTTCTAATAATGAGAAACCTAGAATTACTGATTAGACAGAACTTCAGCTGAAAGGAAAGATATAATACTTCAAAAATGATGAAACAATAAAAGATAAACACATAGCATTGATGAGGTTTCCTAGATATAAGCAAAATTTTGGAGCCTATTCAACTCCCTATAGGGCACCCACCATCCCAGAGTCCCTGGTGTAGAAACTGTGCTCACTAATGCAAATCTCTTACACAGCTCACACAAGATAATGATGAAGACTATGGATTATCTACCTACATTCTCTAGAAGACCCTGTGATTTGGGGAGCTCTGTGTTCTTGGCTAGGTCTATGGTAGTGCATCCTTGTAGATGGGTGAAAGAGAACCTGTGCTATTCAGTTCTGTAGGGTATTGTAAGGCTGTTTCAATCAAAGCTGCACTATTAGTGAAATGATAGAAGCAGAGATCATGGGAGCAGAACTGCAAGTCTAGATTCAAGCCCACACAAACGTACTCAATTGAGATGCAGAGGCAAGTTGAGAAAGCAAGGAGAGTCTCTGCAGTAAGTGGTGTCAGAATAGTTTTACATTAGTTGTACAAAAGCAAAGCACAGAACAGATCGATTCCCCATGTGACATGCAGACCTCGCTGCTCAGTGAATCCTGAACATAAACATACAAAACTCAGGAGAGCTTCATGTCCTTAGCTTGAAATAAATATGCATGATATCCAAAACATGATCTGTGAAAGAAAAAACTGAAAATGTGAACCTCATAAAAATGGAAACATTTTGCAAAAAAGATACCCCTAAGATAATTTTAACATGAGCCACATTTTGGGGAAAATATAGGTATATCACACATCTAACAAAGTAATTTTTATCCAGAGTCCCAAAAAGAGTTTTGAAAATAATCACATCTACCCACCCCAACACACACACAGGATGTAAATATAGGCAAAAAAAAATCTGTATAGAATGTTAGCGAGGGACTCCAGACAAACAGCCAACAAGAGCTTTCTCTTGAAAGAGATACTTCAATCAAAGAACGGACTCATGCAGATGTGCAGAGCTGCGGTTCCAAAGCCAGCAGGGTAGTGACACAGAGAAGAGCTGACGTCAAGGCGGCCTGCTGCAGACCTCTCCCTCCTCACAAAAGGCCAAGATTTCCTCTCAATGCCTTCAAGTAAGGAGATAGGCCCATTGGCGTGATGGATGAAGTCTGCTTCCCAGAGTCTATTCGATCTCAGTGGTAAATGCACCTAAAGGACACCCTGACAGTACCATATGTTCTTCCAAGTAACTGGGTGCCATAACCTAGCCAAATTGGTGCAAAGCATTAAATAAACACTTAAAAGGTGCCCGATGTCATTAGATGTTGGAAAATGTAAACAAAACTCCAAACAAAATTCTACCATACACATACCTTGGGATGGCCAAGGATAATTGTCTAATAAACAAAACCTCAATAGAACTACAACAAAACTAACAAAATGCCACAGTTTTAACTTCTAAAGAATCTATGCAATAGACTGATCCATGGTGTGAGATAGAAAAGAATGCAAACCAGGACAGCTATGATGAAAACTGTTTTGACATCTTACAATTTTAAGGTATAATTAGTATATCCTACAGCATAACAATACAATGCCTATGCATTAAGGAAATAATTTATGTTCAGAACAAAACCTGTACATGAACATTTATATCAACATTATTCATAATCATACCAAACAAGAAACTACCAAGTGTCCTTTACCAGGTGAGTAGATGAATGGTGGCACCTCTTGATGAGAAATAATACTCCTCAATAAAGAGAAATGAACTATCATTTCCTCAACATGGAATGTCAGCTGCTTTATATTGTGGCAAAAGAGTTAGTCCTACAATGGTACACACTCATGAATCCATTTGATTCCATCTGTGTGGCGTTCTTGAGAAGGCAAAGATTTAAGGAAAGGGGATAGTGAGTGTCCAAGGTTGAGCAGGTTGGATTGTAACAGTACAGATGAGCTGGAAGGAACATGAGGAATGATGGGTTTCTCTGTATCTTATTTATGGTGAGGATTATACAAAATATCTGTCTATATTGAAACTCAAAACTATGTAAAATAAATTTTGAGTATAAAATAAATACTAATTAAGAATTAAAACTAGACAGCCACCATCTATCTTTGCCCCTTCTACTGTGTTCTCCAGATGTGAATCCAGCTTGGACCACAAAAATATAGACAGTAGAAATGGCCTGGCAATAAGGAGCATAATATCTCTGAGCTAGTTATTATTTGGGATGTTCTAGTGCTGTTCATGAGGGCTACACACTACTCAAAGTCAACAACTTCTATTTCAGATTCTACAAACCTTCATAATATAGAGGCAGATAACACTGCATGTGTTCAGGAAACAATACCAGACAGGGAGAAGTTCATCTAGTGGGATTTTCTTAATTATATAAACATTATATTCCTCACCTTGGCCAGTGCTCATGGCTACTGTTCTTACTCAGTACAAGTATTTTCTTACAGTTTTCCTATGAGGAACACTAAAAATATTTAAGTGACTAACAATTATAGAAGTTGTAATCCCAGAAACATAATTCTTTATGAAGAATGAAGAAGAACTAAATATCCTAACAAGCAATCAATGTGTGGGAACTGGAAGAGGACCAGCACTTTGGGCAATACTCCTAGCGGTGGAGTGACCATCACGGAGCCCAGGGTCTGTACAGCCATGCCCCATAGCCGCTACCACCTCTTCCTCCCATGGCGGCAACTGCCTCTCCTTCCCATGGCTGCTGCCGCCTCTGGAGACAAGGCCTTACTCTTGAAAGGGATCAAAACCTCACTATGGGTTTGGATCCAAATCAGAGCAGCATTTGCGGCCTTCAGGTTTCTGTGCTGTGACAGCACAAGAACACTGGATCAAAGTGCCACACAATGAACACCTGTCCTGTGCAGGATGAATTAATCCCAAGCAGTTGGAAGCTCTCTGTGTCTGACTCCACTGACATCATTTTAAAACTTTTATGGAGTTTAGCTGGCTCACTTTTCTGAGTTCATATTCATTTATCACAATGACTCTTCAATAGGATTTTTATGTGAAATTTTAACTCCTGAATAAAATGAGTTTAGTGTTCATTTTTTCATTGGGAGACTCCCAATAAAAATTATGAATACTGTCAGTAACTATGAATATATATGCAGTATTTAGGACAAGGTGTTACAAGTAAAAAGGATACTGGTCTCCTAGAAATTTACCACCTACTTGTAAACTCTCTCCATCGAAAACTTTGATTTGTGGCTGGGGAGATAGATAGCTTGGTACACAAGCACGAGGACCTGAGTTTGAATCCCAAGGTGTCTGTAAAGCCGGCCATAGTAGTGCATGTCTGTAAATCCAGCTTACATATTAGCAGTCCGATGCTGGCGTGAGAGGTAGAGACAGGAAGCTCATTGGCCAGCTAGCCTGGCACATGCATGTATGCAGCAGCAAACAGCGACGAAAAGAGACTGTCTCAAACAAGTTGAAAGGTGAGGACTGATGCCCGAAACTGTCCTCAGACTTTCACACACACATACCTATCCCCACCCCCACACACATCATACATACATGTACACACCACACACACACACACACACACACACACACACACACACACACACACACACACACCCCATGCATACACAAATTGCTAATGTATTTAGAATCCGTGATTTGAAAAGCACAGAGATGTTGATGCTGGTGAATGTGGTGTGATGACTTGTACAGACCAGCATTTATTGCGAAGAACAACTGGTACGATGGTAAAATATGAACAGAAAAATCTTTGGGGAGACACCAGGGAACTGTCGAGGAACAAGGGTGTTAGGAGCCAAGATTCTCAGAGATGAAAAATGCAAAGAGGGAGGTGTGACATTTAGCTCAACTTATTCCTTGAAAGTGTCTCCTGATTCAAAAGCTAAAGAGAATCCCCAGCAGCCTCAGAGCTTGGACATTCTCAAGTTCAGGTCATCACAAAGGAGGGCCTCCACAAAGAGCTACTGCTTAGATGGTAGGCTAACAAGGAACAAGGCAAACACCATGAAGAAATTCTAGTCTTCTCAACACAGGTTTAAAGTGGCCAAGAAAAAAATATGACCTTTCTGAAGGAAAATAATAATGTTTAGAGGCAAATTATTTCTATATATTTTCACATGCAACAAAAAACTTTTAACTGAGCATCTGTCAAGAAAACCACTAGGACGTGCAATAAGCATATTAGGAAACAATGGGAATGACCTTAGGAGGGGTAAACAGGAGAGTCATAAACCAAACAAGGCCGACTGTGCTTAACATATTCAAGAAAATTTTAGGATTATGAATGATTCAGCAGATAACTAAAATTCAAATGGAAATTCTGCAGCAGAAATCTTCAGAAATTAAACTTAGAGACTCGCTAGATGGATTCCATGGCATACTAGCTGAAAAGCTGACTGGTAACCTAGGAGACAGGTCAGTGGGAACACCCAGACTGAAGCACAAGAGATGAGGACGCCTGCCATTAAGTTCTTTTTTAATTTCAAATGAATATTGTTTGGAAATTTAAACATAATGACATCATTTCCTGCTTTCCCTTTCTGCCCTCAGCCCGTCTTATGTACCTCCCTCTCTCTGTCTCATAGCTTTCACTGCTCTTTCTCCCTCTCCTTCAGTGTGTGTGTGTGTCTTTCTGTCCTTTCCTCTGTGTGTGTGTGTCTGTCTGTTTTTCTTTTTCTCTTTCTATTCTCTCTCTCTCTATGTGTATGTGTCTGTCTGTCTCTCTGTCTTTCTGTTTCTTCGTGTGTATGTGTCTGTTTTTCTGTCCTTTTCTCTCTGTGTTTGTGTGTGTCTGTCTGTTTCCGTGTGTGTCTGTCTGTCTCTCTCTGTTTTTCTGTTTCTCTGTGTGTGTCAGTCTGTCTTTCTGTCTGTTTCTCTCTCTCTTTCTCTGAAATATATAAATACAACCTGCTCATATAGTGTTACTTATACATACATGCACACACACATATATATTTACATTCACATATACATTCACATTTATTCACACACATATATATATTTACATTCACATATACATTCACATTTATTCACACACACGTATATTTACATTCACATTTATTCACACACACACACACACACACACACACACACACACACACACACACACACACGATTGCAGGGCTGACCACCTGACTGACCAGTTGGTGTGCAGTGTCCTTTTCCCTGGGGAAGACCGTTTCCCCCACTCTCAGCATCCTGCATTGTCTGTACTTCTTTGTCTAGGTTGAACAGCCTTGCTCAGGTCTTTTTAGGCAGCCATGTTGGTGAGACGTTATGGGTATAGCTTCTCTGACATTTCTAGAAGATGCAACATCATAGCAGACATCCCATTCTTCTGACTCTTGCAATCTTCCTACCCCTCTCCTGCAATTTTCCCTGAGCCTTTCCATGTAAGAATTGTGCTGATGTATCAGATGGGGCCGGATGCCACTTGTTCTCTATATTTGGATCAGTTTGGGCTTCTGTGTGTGTCTGTTTGTTCTTGTCAATAGGCCTGTGTAAGTTTCCTATAGTGTCTACTGCTGTGGGATGTTCTGTATGACAAATGTGTTGCTCTGATTGGTTAGTAAATAAAACACTGATTGGCCAGTAGTCAGGCAGGAGGAAATATAGGCGGGACAAGGAGGAGAATAATTCTGGGAAGTGGAAGACTGAGTGAGAGACACTGCCACCCGCTGCCATGACAAACAGCATGTGAAGATGCCAGTAAGCCACAAGCCACGTGGCAAGGTATAGATTTATAGAAATGGATTAATTTAAGATATAAGAACAGTTAACAAGAAGCCTGGTATGGCCATACAGTTTGTAAGCAATATAAGTCTCTGTGTTTACTTGGTTGGGTCTGAGCGGCTGTGGGACTGGTGAGTGAGAGAGATTTGTCCTGACTGTGGGCCAGGCAGGAAAACTCTAGCTACAGTCTACTGTAAGGAGAAGTTTCTTTAAAGAGGATGAGATCACACCTATCTGTGTGTCTAAGGATAAATGTCTAGAATGCAGTTAGGATTCATACTGGTTTAGTAAATAGCAGCTGCAGGTTCTCTCCAAGACCCATGATGGGTCTCACTAGACAGGGGACTCACCTGGACTCCAGAACCATTGTTGAGTGGTTCGTTGAATTCTTAAATGTGGAAGATGCAGAGACAATTTTTTTTTCTAAAATAAGAGACACTCGAGTGAAGAATGGTAGTATAATCCCAGCACTAGGGAAGCTGAGATGGGAGGATGGTTAAATTTGACACCAGCTTAAGCTACAAAGCCAGTCAGGACTACATACCCAGACCCTGTCTAAAGAAAACTCAAGAAGATTAAAAAGAAAAGTATCATGTCACAGATTCAAGAAACATTCTTAACCTCAGAAAAGTGAATGCATATTAATAGGTGAAAGAGGTACACACCATTCTGGAAATAATAACACTTTAGAGAGAGTCCCCAGAGGACTCTCAGGCCAGAAACATTACTCTGCGGAATAAATGCTATGATGGGGTATACACATCTGTCTACATTGCTCCGAATCTGTGTATGTGACACTGAGAGATCTTCAATCCTAGCTCAGAACTCTGGGTAATAATGATGTCACAATTACCAAATTTGGTGGGAGAGGATGATAAGAGATGTTCTGCATATGTAGGGAGACAGGAGGCCTATGGGAAGACTCTGAACCTTCAATTTAATTTGCTACAGAACTTTTAAAACAATACTCTAAAAAGTAAAGAGCAGAAGAAAGATGGAAGAAGGAAAGGGGCAGGAAACGGAAGGTGAAGAGGGTAAGGAGGAAGAGTAGGAGGAGGAAGACACATATCAGGTTGACCAGGTGAGTGGGAGGGAGCCTCGGGTGGTTCCAGAAGTGGCAGCCATCATGGTTTCTGGCACACAGCCCAGGCCTAGTTCTGCTTAGGGAACCAGGTTAGAGGCACAGTCAGCGCTGGCCTCTGCACATTTTCCTGACACATCTCACCGCTTGGTGCTTTATATTTTCAGTGTTGTGGTTTCCACTTTTGCCCCTGTGGTCCTTGATGCCCCAGGAAGCTTCCAGAAAACCCCCTGACTCATGGCATGGTCCATGACCTTTCTCATCACATCTGTCTTCCTGATCTTGCTCACCATGTTGTCTATTCCCTGAACTGTTTAGTTAATAGTCATAGAAGACAATCATCCATATTCTGGACATTACGTATTATTTCCAACTCACCTACAGATGTTTCTGATGGCATCCCATGCCACACTCTGTAGCACAAATCCTAATTGGTCTTAATAAAAACCCTGAGCCAGATATCGGGGTAAATGCTGAAAGATCAGAGAGACAAAGAAACAAGCCACAGCTACTACAACCCTCGGCTGGCAGTCACCAATGGTTACTCTCAGCACATAGAGTTTGAGGTAGGAAAAAAGGCTTCTCAGGAACCTACCATGAAGAATTGCCCCATTGGAAGCTATGGTGATATTTTATTTGTGCTGAAATGTGATTTTATTTGTATGTTAATTAAGTTGCCTGGAGATCAGAAGTCACAGCGAGCCATAAGTGGGAGTCAGGCAGTGGTAGCACACGCCCTTAATGCGATCACATGGCAGGCAGAGTCTCTGTGGTCAAGGACACATCCAAAGCAAGGTGACCTGAACTTTTAATCCCAGTACCAACCATAGAGACCTGGAGGTCTGTATAGACAGGCAGTGATGAGGAAATCATGTGGTTGGGTTTAGAGCCAATGAGAAGGCAGAACAGAAAGGCAATAAAAAGATAGGACACAGGAAGAAGGTCTCTCTCTCAGGGGAAGGACGGCAGCAAGTGGTAAGATAAGGTGGTCTTAGCTCTTGGCTACTGCTCTGATCTCTGGACTTTAAACTCTGCATTTGGCTCTGTGTTTCTTATTTAATAAGACCGTTTAGAATTTCGTCTACAGGAAACCAAGCAACTCCCTTTCTGTGTTTATCTCTTTTCTTTAAACATTCCTATTTGTTAGGTCTTTCAGCTAGGAGGTGAAGCCATGCCTCTAATCACATCAAAGCAGGTATGAAACAGGTAACACTTGAACATGCTCTATGAAATAGACAACAGATTTAACTCTGTTTAAATTATAAGCTGGACACCAGTAGTTAAAAAACGAGTCAGGAGACATGCTCTGTAAGCCCTGGCTCCAATTCACTGTGTAACCTTGGCAAAGCACTGAGGGTAATATATAATGAGGGTGGTGCCTATCGATCATGTGTTGGGTGCTTACTCCAGACTCAGCACTATCACTGTGAACTTTTCACCCACTTTCTCATTTAGTGCTAATAATCAAAGGGAACCCAGAAAGCATCCATGCTTCAGCTGAGAAATCTAAAGCTTTCCGATCGCTGCTCCTCAAATGTGCGACTCTGAGTGATGAGTCTCCATCCCTCAAGCCCACATACAGATGCTCTGCTGTCTCATCACTGTAGCTATTGACGTGATTAAGTGGGGTGATCAACGCGAGAACTTAGCCCTACGGAGCTCAATAAGCTTATCTGACAAGCCTGCAATCATTGCCTTCCACACGTCCATGTGTGAATTGTGCATATATGGTGGGAAGACACAAAAAAGTTAAATGGTCAGTTAGATCTAAAAGGTACAACCAAACTGACTATTTAGACTAAAATATGCATTTTGCTGACAGTTGGAAATATTTATTTCAATTTGTAATATAAAATCAGAAGGCAGGCTTTCAAAATAGGTGCTAGTTAAAAATGAGCAAATAATCCAGATCTCTTTAAAATACCTTTATATTGCCCATGAATAATCAACCAGACACGTATTCCCACTGCTTCCTGCTGCCACTAGCACACCTGTTCGGTGAGATTCCGGGTGCCATAGCCTCCAGTCACATCTATGCATCAGGCATGTCTAGTTGCTGTCATGGGCAGCATGAGTCCATGATACCTATAAATATAGCCCATCATAAGCCTGAGAACTTGTTTAAAACATCTTGAGATTTTTTTTTTTGCTATTTTTTGTGACCCAATTTACACAATTATCAAGGTTGAACTTTGTAGATGACAAGGTCATGTCACAATGTCAAAAGTCAGCCTACCTGTATGACACCAAGCAACTCGTGCTCTGCTTTCCCACGCAGGCTCACACAAACACAGCTGCCAGAGCTGTCTCATAGCATGCTCTGGAAGAAAGAATCAATGTAGACACCATTCATTTTCAGGACAAAATGACACCTCAAAGAGATGCCCTTCACAGTGACTCTATCTTATTTCAATGCTTGATATACTGTATTCTTGTCTCATCAATATTTTTACTGACGATGATAAAGGGTATCCTGAAATTCTCCTTGCTTGTCTATGGCCCTGCATTCTGGTGATTCCAATTATAAACAGATGTTTTCTTGCCCTCTCTCACCCCAGACACTCACAGGGGAGCAGAAACATTCTTGATTTTCCTCCTTGATGCTGATGGAATTCAGCCCAACACACCAAGTAGAGGAGACCCACAAATATTGAAGATCGTAAAAGTATCACACAGCCGTGGAAAGGTTGTATACGTCGGCTGGCCATGGTCACATGTGAGCAGAAGAGCCATAGAAAAATCCTATTCATAGAAAGGATGATTTTTTCCCATGTTTTTATAACATGTTTCATAGCCCTGGTTCTAAATTTTAATTAGCACTTTAAAAATCAAATAGTATTACAAGCACACATGACAAAATATGGTTTTTAATTAGTAAATAACAAAAATAAAACAAATTCCAACCTAGGAGATGACTCAGTGAATAATGCTTGCTATGTACACTTTCAGACCTGAGTTATCATCCTCAGAACTCAAGTAAAAACCTAGACATGGTTGCACACATTTATAACCCTAGCACTGCACAGTTGGACAAGGGGAGTCCTGAGCCTTTCTGGCCAGCCAGTCCATCTGAAATAACAAGCTTCAGGCTCACTGTGAGACCCTGTCTCTAAAAATAAGGTGGAGAGGAATAGATGAAGGAATCCAACACCAATCTCAGGCCTCTATACACAAAACTAAGTAACTAAGTAAATGTAATGAAAAGACAAAAAGCTTTCAGGGCGAACCCTTCAAAATATAACCTGTGATTCAACCTGATGTAGGAGTACTTGATACCTCTAGAATAGGCAGGCAGTAATGACTTTCTTCTTTCTTTCTATTATTTTTATTTATTTATTTTTGAGACAGAGTCTCACCATGTAGCCCCGGCTGGCCTTGTGCTCTCTATCTAGACCAAGATGACCATGAACTCACAGAGATCCACTGCCTTGGCCTCATCAGTGCAGGATTAATGGCATTCACCAAAATGCCTGGCAATGTTTACTTTTCTAATTATGTAAGAATGATACAAAATCATAAAAATATTCAAGCTTCACAGAAATATAAGAGAGGAAAAATATTGAAATATCCACAAAATTGACATCATGCCATTTTATGTGTATTTTTCCAGCAGTAATTCTTACTATGTTGATCATTAGTTACTAATTTGAAAATAAAAGGACTTCAACCAATATTTCACAAAAGGAGACATAGAAATGGACAATCAGCACATGAGGGGACCCTCAGTATCACTAGTCATCAGACACATATGAACTAAACCTCAGCCAGGGATCATTTCATATCCACAGAGAAGACTGTCATTTAAAAAAAAATAAAGATTTAATTTTAATTTGTATGTGTATGTGTATGTGTGTGTGTGTGTGTGTGTGTGTGTGTGTGTGTGTGTGTGTGTGTGTGTGTTAGTGTGTCTCTATGTAAGTATGTGCATGGGAATATAGGTGCCTGTATAGTACAGAGGTGCTGCATTCCTCTGAAACAAGTTATAGACCTTTGTGAATCATCCTGAGTGAGTGCTGGGAACTGAACTCAGGTCCTCTGCAATAGCAGTATGTGCTCTTAACGGCTGAGCCATTATCTCTTCAGTCCCAATGACCGCTATTTAAAAACAAAAAAGATAAAGAAGCAAGAAAATGCCATGTTTTGAATAGAATACAGAGATACTGGAGACCTCATGCATTACTGATGAGAATGTAAAATGGGCTAGCCACAATGGAAAACAGTATGATAGTTCCTTTAAAAATTAAGCATAAAATTATCATGCACTCCGAGAATTACGTTCCTGAGTATATAGTCAACAGAGGAGAAAGTGGGGACTAAAACAGAGATGTGTACGCTCTTCATAACACGGTCATCATGAAAGCCTATAGGTGAAAGGAATCCAAGCATCCACCAAGACGCGTGGAAAAGCCTGACAGACCACATTCACACAACACACAGGACGGACAGCTGTTTAGACCTCAAAATAAGAGATTCTGACGCATGCTACAGCAGAGGTGAACCTTGGAGATATTACAATATTTGAAATAAGCCAGCCACCAGAAGGACAAATACTATAATTCCCCTTATATGAGGCTCCCGGAGAAATCAAATTCATAGAAGAAAGTCAACTGGTGATTGACAGGGACTGGAGAAGTAGAAATAGGAAGTTAGTGTGCAATGAGTGCAAAGTTTCAGATATAGAAGACACAGATGATTGGTGGCTACCAGTGGTTCTCAACAGTGTCAGCATGCTGAACGACACAGCACTACATACTAGAAGGGATTACACTGGCAGTTTGAGGTTTGTGCATATCTACATCAAATACACACACACACACACACACACACACACACACACACACACACACATGCTTACTCCCAAACAGGTGACCTAACTCTTAAGTTCAACCCCACAGGTCTTGAGGTAGGTTGGACTTGTCTAAGTGCAGGTGATCTGGCTTGGGGCCTGGACTGGGGTCTGTTCCAGGGGTTTTCACACACCACATACAGTACCCCTGAAGCCGGAGACTGCTGCTCATGATGAGTGACAGAGGCCTAAGAGAGTGAGTACGAGCACTGGCCTTCTTTTAGCACCTGGGCTTTGAGCCGAAAGGCCTTCTCTTTAGTAAACACTTAATCAGCTGAAACAAATCAGCCCTCATCAGTGGCACACAAGCTCAAACACTTGCCACTCTTGCAGAAAATACTGCAGAATCCATGTGTCATGAGCTATGACTGCAAGACTACCCAATATAGATAGGAGAAGAATTAGGAAACCAAATTCCATCTACCCCCAGAAGTAAGACACCTTTATATTGTTCTATGCTAACGGCATCATGGACATCTAATTCTCTTTTTACATATATTTATGTATTCATCCATTCATTTATCGTGGGTGGGCAGGTGTGCATGTGCATGCATGTTCAGGCATGCGTGTGTCACCGCTCACATGTGGAAGTCAGACGACAACTTGAGGGGGTTGGTTCACTTCCTCCACCCTGTGGGCTTCGGGGATCGAACCCAGGTCATCAAACTTGTACAGCAGTGCCCTTACCTACTGATCCACCTCTCTGGCCCAGTATTCTAACTCTTGACAAGCTAAAAATGGGAAGAATCTATGGTCTGCCTTTAAAACTTTGGAACATCACAAAGTCTACATTCAGAAAAACACAAGAGTCGGACCTTTCTTGTTTTTGGTAGAAGCACGACTTTTGATTTGCTCCTCTGCACTTGCAGGTTAATTTGGGCTCTACAATAGCTGAATCAAAAGGGAAGGTCCATCATGTAACCTAGAAAATAAACAAGGAGCACTGTGATGGAGGCCTTTTCCTTCCCAGAGCCTGCAAAAACACACTAGCCATTTCAGGAAGGAATTAATTGTCAGATTTTATATGGCTTTAGATAAGATGGGCCATGAAGAAAAAAAGGGACCATGTTTTCGAAGATTCTAAACCCAAAGGCTCTACCCCCAAAATAAAAGGACTAAGCTTAGGGGGAAATGGAGTAAGAGGCTCAAAAAGATAAAAATACGACATTTTTCTGCTTACAAGGGAGAATTTTATAACATATTTCCATTTGCCCAAGGTCACAAGCAAACAAAAGGGTATTTCAGGTCTAGGATATTCCAGCCAAGCAGGAGTCTCTTCAGACCCAGCTTATTCCCCACGTAGATATCAGACGGCAGAAGCTGAAAAAATAAATCTAGAGCCATGCCAAAGTCATGTTCCCAAGAACCTCCAATATGAAACACTGGCAAAACGAAGCTCACTGGGGTCAGGGGTGCGCCTAACCTTTGTTCTCAGGAGTATTTGGGGGGTACTATCAGCTTGCAGCTGTGATGGCCCAACCTTTGCCGTCTCAATGCTCTGGACTCAAAGACCATGGCATTAATTACATACTGTGAGCAACAACTCATGAATATTTAACATACTCATCTATACTTAATGAATAAATTTGCATTTTGACACTATTATTTAATGTGCTTTAAGGAAATACTGCTCATTACCTTTCAATTTTGTAGATTAGTTGAATGTAATCAGAATGATAAGGCAGAAGAAATATAGTATTATTTAAATAACATTGTTTTTTACGACTCTTGCTTCTGTGAGCTTTTTCTTCTTATTCTTAAAAGCAAGTATGTTTATTCCATTCTGCTCTAGCCATTCTGTCTTCATCGGGTGGCCCCACGCTCCTTTCAGAAGGGAGATTCTTTAGATTCATGGAAAAACAATACAAATTAAATAATCAGTGTTTTGCCTCCCTCTGTGTGTTCTATAACAGGCCATTCTCTCACACAAAACTCCCCGATGCAGTTGGCAGTAATTGCATCCTGGCCTGGCAGGCTCAGCAAAGTTGCCATGACCCTCACAGCAAGCAGAGGGAGCTGCATAATTAGTGGCCGTGAGCAAAGGTCTCTGACTTGTCCCTTAAAAGCTGGAACCCCGGGAATGGGCTGGCTGAGCAAACTGGTAAGGTTGCTCCTGAAGCTATGCCTTTGGCTTGTCTTTGAATCCATGGCTCTTTGTGATGAGCGTCTTTTCGTATCAGTGAGGCTTGTTTATGAAATGGGCATATGATCTTGACATTCTTGCAGGGCTCTGAGTGTGAGGAAGACTGTAGGAATCCTATTTGCATGAAGGTCCCATGCTGTGTCCAAAGAATCAGAATTAGGGATTGGAGAGATGGCTTAAGACCTGAGTTCAAGCCTCAGGTCCTACATAACAGAAGATGAAAACCAGCTACTGCAAGTTATTCTCTGACCTCTACATGTGCACCCACACACATCCACACGCTAAGCAAACGAGTGCACATGTGTTTAAAAAGGGTACGAAGGAAGAGTACTCAACAGAGCTCAAGGACTGCAGGGACCAAGCGTGAGAGAGCGGTAAATGGAAGTAAAACTGAAGCTGGTCAGCGCTCTGCTAAAGGCTGGCACAGGTCACCTAATTTAACCCTCACCTCTGAGGCCCTTCACTTCCCATCACCGCCTTCACCGTCATCCTCATACAAAGGCAGAAAACGAATCCAGTTTGAAGAGGAGAATGAGCCCTCTGTGCTCCTTTATAAGGACCATCATCCCATTCACAAGGGTTTCTCTACTATGACCTTGCCACTAACCAAAGGCCTCATCTCCAAATGCCATCACATCACGAATGGTGTTCCAACTCATGAATTTGATAGACACACAAATGTTCAGGGCACCGCTAAAATGTCACTCTCTCAGAGATGCTCTGCCCTCTGTCCAGAGTCAGGTTCTGTGGTGGTCTTTCTACGCAGTAATTAAGGTAGCTATGTGACGCCACTATTCCTCCCCTCCACATACTTGGTTGTCAACTCCAAGAGGGAAGGCATGGCTGTTTTGCTCATTCTTCTATTCCTGGCCCTCAGCAGTGTGTACCTAACATGATGTAGGTTGGGGGGGGGGGGATTTCTTAGTGCCTCCATCACTGAAAATGTGGTGATGATATACAAGCACAGCTCCTTCTCCAGAGACATAACAGCAAGATTACTATTTTATAAATGGTTCTCAGAGAAGAAAATATAATGACTTGCATGGAGTTTTGTACTTATTCTCCCATGTCTGGCTGGGACTCAAGTTGTATAGCCTGCTTAGATCTACCCCCTACTCAATGTCAGCTAGTTTCCCGCCTCCTGTATCCAGGGACACCCCCCCCCCATGGGACTGCCTTTGTCCTGTTCTGTGAGCATGCCTTGGGTGCTCATTCGCCACCTCCCCCACCTTAGCGCTCTCCACCGCACTACCAGAGCGGCTTCTAAGTGAACCTGCAGGTGCCAGTTGCAATAGATGCGTAAGTTACAGAGAAAACTGCTGGTGATTAAAGGAACACCACATCCCGCTTTAGCACAAAGCGCTATGCTTTTGTTTGCAGTGGTTTAAATGTCACTTGTAAACATTTTTATTTCTTTTTGAACAGATTCCTTTAGTAAAATTCAGTGAGTAAGCCTAGGCTGATGATTCGACATTCCAAGAGAAGGTTCTCCAAATCTTTTGTCAGTATTGTGTGTAGACCAGGTCTACAGATAAGATAAGGTCTCATATGGAAGCAGATGGCCGCAAACTTCCTGTGCAGCTAAGGATGATCGACCCTAAACTCTTTTTTTTTTTTTTTTTTTTGGTTTTTCGAGACAGGGTTTCTCTGTGTAGCTTTGCGCCTTTTCCTGGAACTCACTTGGTAGCCCAGGCTGGCCTCGAACTCACAGAGATCTGCCTGGCTCTGCCTCCCGAGTGCTGGGATTAAAGGCATGTGCCACCACCGCCCGGCGGCCCTAAACTCTTAATCCTCCTGTGTCTCCACTACCAGTGCCGGGTTGACAAAGCCCAGCTTTGCTTGTAATTTCTTAGCAGGACATTTCCCCAGGTAGGCTTCTTCTGACATTTCCCCAGAGTCAGGAATGCTTAGAGAGCCACTCTGTGTCCTAGCATCCATTCTGTGTATCCTTTTGATAGTTCTGAAAGAGTCATAGCCTCTACTTTAAACACCCCCTTGCTTGGTGTTTTTGCTGGTTTGCTCGCTGGATGGTCTCTGACTGGCTCACATGGCCCTTCCTCCTCTCTTAGGCTCCTCCATCTCTCCTAAGCTCCTCTTCCTCTTCCTCCTCCTTTACTTTTAGAACTCATGCTTAGCTCTCTTTTCATCCAGGTTCTCTGAGAGCTGTGGGCTGTGGCATTTCAGACACTGCCAGCCTGTCCTGGTGGACCTGGAGGGCTTCACTTCAAAGCAAGAGTGTAGCTGGTTCCCTTTGCACTAAGCAAACAGCACCTTCCCAACATGCAAACTGACCCATAAAGAATCACCCATTCTTCAGGGAACGTCTATCACAGGTTGTTAAAAAACAAAAAACAAAAAACAAAAAAAAACCTAAGTAGATGTATCATGTTCACAGGGGCTAGAAGGTAAAAATAGTCCACATCTGTCACATTGGAGAAATAAAATGTGGTCTAAGGACACAATGAGTGTATTATCTACTTATAAAAATGAAGAATTACAGTGGATGAAGTAAACTATATTTAAGGGACGACAGATCATGTATAATTCTGCTTGTAAGAAGCATCCAGCATAGACAAATTCACAGGACAGACAGAAACTACACCAGGACCAAGGGAAGGAAGCTGGTAGCCTGGAGTTCAATAGTCACAAGACACGGTGATTCTTCTAAGGGTGTTGAGGAATTTTGGAAATGGATAGCAATGCAATTTATATTTTGATGTCAATGATACTTAATTGAAATAGATATTTTAATGATAAAAATGACAAATTTTGTTTTATATGCATATATCACCAATAGCACAATAAAACATTTATTAGATGGAGGGTTGTAGGCATGGCTGTGATGAAATATCACTTGAATTCAATCCCCAGAATCCACGTGAATATACTGAGTGTTGGAGC